>NC_140487.1:49913035-50532202 GCF_964271855.1 Acomys minous | reverse complement strand
CAAGTACAAATTTAAAATCTTTTTTATGGAGCTTATGTATGTGTGCTACGCACATGCCTGTTGCCTGCGGAGTCCAGAAGAGGTCTTTGGCTCACCTGGACCTAGAGTTATCTATGGTTATGAGCGTTGGATGGTGAGTACTGGGAACAGAACTCAGGACCAGTTCTACTGCTGTTCCTAAACTGCTGAGCTAGCATCTAATAAACATCTCCACAAAGGATGATGGTCATCTGTGAGAGTGACACCTTATACAGAGTGGTGAGATGGCATTTTATGTACAGGTTTTAGAGGACAGCCCTCAAACTCAGGCACCAAAGTCACTTGACCCTTGTTCCTTGTCAGAGTGGAGGCGTGTTTACCTTTGGTGCTGGTTCCTGTGGGCAACTTGGGCATGACTCCATGAATGATGAAGTTAATCCAAGAAGAGTCCTGGAGCTGATGGGCAGCGAAGTGACTCAGATTGCCTGTGGCAGGTGAGTGTCCCCACGAGCTCTGAGGGTAGCGATGCTAGTGAGACTCAGAAGACGATGTGGTAGTGTGGAAGCCTGTGGGCTCACTCAGCCACTGCCATTTAAAGAAATCTTTTTGTTGTTGTTGTTTTCTTCTCCTCTTCTCCTTCCTCCTCCTCTTGCCCCTTCTTCTTCTTCTTCCTCTCTCTCCCTTTCTTTCTGTTCTTTTTTTTTTTTTAAAGCCTTGCTTTATTTTGTAGACCAGGTTGGCCTCGAAATCACAGAGATCTGCCTACCTCTGCCTTCCTGAGTGCCAGGATTAAAAGCTTGTGCCACCACACCCAGCTGAGAGACTTTCTTTGAAAAATAAGGAGAAAATTATTTCTGGCCTACCCACTGTGCAGACATGCATGTGCATATATACACATGCACAGACCCCCACACTAGCAATTATAATACACACACACACACACACACACACACACACACACACACACACGAGAGAGAGAGAGAGAGAGAGAGAGAGAGAGAGAGAAACAGACAGACACGGACGGAAGAGAGAGAGAGAGAGAGAGAGAGAGAGAGAGAGAGAGAGAGAGAGAAACAGACAGACACGGATGGACAGACAGACAGAGACAGAGACACAGATAGAGAGAGACAGAAAGCCACAACATCAAATTAGGAAAAACTTTTCATGTTTTAAGTAGCTTTATGCTTTAGTGTTGGACTACTTTCATAGATGTCATGGGTCTCAGCCACAGGTTAGCCGTGCCGGATGGGTGTCAGAGGAGTCTGTTGTAGTAATGAAACTTAAGAACATGGAAAGGCTCCACAGGAACTTGTAGAAATTGCTGTGATCTCATGTGGAAGTTTAAAACAAAATCAGACTGAATGTATATCTTTATCAGTAGAAAGTATGCCAGCAAGTTATTTATTTACCCACAGACAGCACACCCTAGCCTTTGTGCCTTCTTCTGGACTCATCTATGCATTTGGCTGTGGAGCTAGAGGTCAGCTGGGAACTGGACACACATGTAATGTTAAGTGCCCGTCTCCTGTGAAGGGGTACTGGGCTGCCCACAGTGGTCAGCTTTCTGCTCGAGCTGGTAAGAATAATTTTCATTGGAATTATATTTCTAAGTAATCATAACTATCATTTTAATATGTATTTTTTTACTTGTCTTCAACTACGTTAGAGGGAATTAACAGGTTTTTTTTTTCTTTCTTTCATTGTGTTTTGGTTGTTTATTATCAAGTCATTTCAGTACTTATTCTGCATGAAGCTCTGCAATTGAGAGCCTAGAGGACAATCCAAGGTGCTGGTGGTGTATATCTTATTTTTGTTAATGGTGAAAATTAATCTTAAAGTTGTAATTGATTGCTTAACAAGTTCCATTAACAAATAAACACTAAAAAAACAAGCACATGACTATTGGCCATCACCCCTTTGCCAGAAGTAAAGGTCTTATCCCACCTGAGGTTAAATAACTTGCATAAGAACAGAAAAATTGGGCAGGCGCGATGGCTCAGCAGTAAAGAGTACTGTCTGCTCTTCTAGCGGTCCTGAGTTCAATTCCCAGCAACCACATGGAGGCTCACAACCATAATGTCAAAAAGGAGAGGGGAGGGGCATGCGGTAGGGAATAAGGAAGTAAAGATAAAGCGTAAAATGATGTAATTATATTGTAATAAAAAGAAAAAAGCAATTATGTGATCTTAAGAGTGTCCCTGTGACCAACCAAGGACAATACATGCAGTAAATATCAAACCCCTACTCAGATCTAGCCAATGGACAGGACATTCTCCACAGTTGAGTGGAGAGCGGGGACTAACTCTGACATGAACTCTGGTGCCCCATATTTGACCACTTCCCCTTGGTGGGGAGGCCTGGTGGCACTCAGAGAAAGAATAAGCAGGCTACAAAGATGAGATTTGATAGCCTATGACCATATAGTGGGGGAGGAGGTCCCTCTTGGTCACAGACCTAGGGGAGGGGAATAGGGTAAAAGGGGGAGGGAGGGAGGAATGGGAGGATACAAGGGATGGGATAATGATTGAGATGGAATCTAAATAAATAAATTTAAAAAAAAAAGAGTGTCCCTGTGATGAGACCCTGGGACTTGAAAAAGATGTCCTTGTACTGCTAGCATCATCCTGAAGGGGATAGAGAGAACCATATGCAGGTGTGTGTGTGTGTGTGTGTGTGTGTGTTTGCTACACACGTGTTACCATTTATAGTAGTGCCCATTTTAGATTTCTGGCTGGTGGCATGACAGAATTAGCATGAGAAATAGAAACAAGGTCAGGGTTAGCTGGCTGGGAGGGTATGGCCAGTACTTCATATGTTTATTTTTAACTGAACTAGAAACAGTCCAGGGCAGTGAGCCAGGAGGGCCGCTTTTCTGTACATAATTCAAACAGATAAGCTCTCTGAAGGGTAGTTTGGAACAAGGAGGGATGTGGGAAGCAGCCGTTTACAAACATACTGTCTGGTGTGCTTTTTGACAGATCGCTTTAAGTACCGAGTCGTTAAGCAGATCTTCTCTGGAGGGGACCAGACTTTTGTACTCTGCTCTACGTATGAGGTAAATATCACATTTAAAGTAGAATGATGGTAATCAGTGTTTACGGTAAGAGTTACACAAAAGCTTTGTGGCTCTTTGTTTATCTTATTAAAAGAAACAAATTAAACTTTCACATTCTGCCCACTTAGCTCCTTCGAATTGCTAATGATTATCCTGTTCTTAACATTTCAGAGTTGTAATTTATAGTGTAGAATTAATTATTTATATTCATACTTGGTCTAAAAGAAATGTAAAGCGACTTAGAGCATTTGTGCTACTATTTTTCTGTGTCTTCACTGTTAAGTACAAGGAATGCCAGGTGTTTGATAACTTAGTGGGATTCATTGTCTGAGACAACTGAGTGTATAATGAATATTTAAGAGAGATACAAAGAAGTTCAGATATTTTAAAATGTTTATTATTTATTGCCTGGTCATGATGCCACACTGAGCTTTCCTTTCCCTTGCTCCTGCATCAGTATTTCAGGTAAGCCACAAAACACAAGTGGTGTACATGTGCATGGCAGTGCACTTCCGTAACCCCAGTACACTCGCCTGGTGGAGACTGCAGGTCAAGTGATCCTCGCCTGCTTGGCCAGTTTTGGCCAGCCTGAGCTCCATGAGACCCTGTCTCAAGGGAAAAGAAAGGAAAGGAAAGGGAGAGGACGAGGAAGAAGAAGGAAAGGAAAAAGGCGACAGTGACATAAGCTTTTCAGAGCTCAAGGTCTGGTATAGATAGAAGAATCTGTGACATTATTTCGTTCATTCTGCTCTTTGCGGCCAAGGACAGTCAACTGAGGGGTGCTGGAGCTTTCTCCTCTTTTCTCTCACACACTCCTGCTTCTACTAACAAGCTCTGCAAGGGGGCAAACTCAAGTCAGTAACTGGAAAAGCAGGAGATTTTGGTGGGAAGAAAGGAGCACCTGTGGACACAAAGGCCTTTGCAGTTGAGAAAGCCCCTTCATTGCTCTGACACTGCCAATTTCTTCTTCTTCCTCCTTTTTTGTTTTTTGTTGTTTTTGTTTTTGTTTTTGTTTTTTTGGTGTTTTGGGGTTTTCCAGACAGGGTTTCTCTGTGTAGCCTTGACTGTTCTAGACTTGCTTTGTAGACCAGGCTGGCCTTGAACTCAACAGTGACCCACCTGCCTCTGCCTCCCAAGTGCTGGGATTATTAAAGGCACTGCCCAGCGACACTGCCATCTTTTAAGTCATGTTGCCTTCCTACCATTCCTTGGTTCTGTAGGAAAGGTGCTGCCAGGCAGATGCTGTAGCCAGTGAGCCATGTTTCAGTCAAGAGCCTGCAGGAAGCCCTGTAGGCCAGCCATCTTAGGGGTGATGTAGGGTGGCTACCTTAGACATGTTTTGGGTTCAGCTTTGTAACTTCACAGAGAAATCCTAAAGGAAGCTGAGCTTATGCCATTAGGAAATGCTAAGTGCTAAATCCTAAATGCTAAAAGCAAAAAGCACAGGGTTTCTTCAGTCATTTTTGTTTGTGTGTTTGTTTGTTTTCAAGTAGTAGACTTGTAGGAATTCCTTTCCGAAAGAAACTGAATTAAGATTCTCTCTTTCTTGTTGTTTTTGAGGTAAGTTTACTCTCTGTAACCTCGGCTGTCTAGGAATTCTCTCTGTAGACCAGCTGGCCTTGAACTCAGAGACCTACCTACCTCTGCCTACTGAGTGCTGATAGTAAAGGCATGTGCCTCCACTGTGGGAGAAACTGACTTAAATAATATCCAACTTTTTTTCTGAGAATTAAACATAAAACTTAAATTTCCACATACAATATGTCTATGTAGCTGAGTTTTAAATATATTAGTAGTGTTGGGTATGGAAAGCAACCCACTGATAAAAGGAAGTAAGGTATACGATAGTGTTAGTGTTAGTTAACCTGTAAGTTAAAGTTTCACCTGGCGAAAGGTGTCCCCTATTAAAGTTTTAAGCTCACAATGGAATGTTCCTCCCCTTTATCTTGAGAAAGTAGCCAGGCTCACCTGAAGCTCACGGTTTCCCTTTGTCTCAGTCTCCAAAGTGCTGTCTTTGCACACCTGTCTTTTCAAGTATAAAGCCACACATATTTACATATATTATTATATGTAATATAACACAAACATGCAAGATGCTTGTTAGATGCGGAGATTGAAAAGTATATGCTTACCTAGTTCCGCTATCACTACTTGAGTGTGTGAAGTGGTAGCCAGAAAAATAGTGCTTCAGAATCTTTGGATTTTGAAATATTTACATATATATATATATAAAGTACATTGGAGATGGAACCCAAAAACTACACAAAAGCTTATGTCAACTTGAATACATTATGGAGGTAATGCCATATGACATCTTAAATCACTATGTGTGTGAACGTGAAACTCACTAGGACTCAGACACACTGAAGGCATGTTACATGACACCTTACATCACTGTTTGCAGGCACGTGAATCATGCTACAGCTCAAACACACTATTCAGGTGTGTAACAGGACATCTTAAATCACTGTGTGCACGAACAAAGCTTCTTCCTGGGGGTTTCCACTTCTGGACTCACAGCAGTTTTGGATTTGAAGCTTCCAGGTTTTGAAAGTTCCACATATACTCATATTTTTCTTTGCTGTGCTTCTTCGCAATCTAGGTGTACTGAGTGTAATCACAGCCTCACCTTTTCCTTTATAATATTCTCAGGATAAGCGAAAGAGGGAATGTAGTTAAAATGCTTAGAGGTGTGTGTGTGTGTGTGTGTGTGTGTGTGTGTGTGTGTGTGTGTGATGTATGTGTCTCTTTCTCTCTGCCTCTCCTCCCGTTCTACCTCTCCTCTCCCTCTCCTAGCATGTGGCAGGCTCTGAGTTTTGTCCCCACACCCATGGAGGGGAAAATTAGTGTTTTCCTTGTATCTGTGGGCTATTGAGTATGTGATGAAGAATGAGTGAAGTAGTTTGAGACCTCCATGTATTTTCTGTAAGTTTGTGTTATTGTTGGTGTTCAGTTGTCCCCTTGGGGAAGCAAGCAATTCAAGGTTAATAGGAGTAGTGCTTTATAACCAAGATGGGGAAAGGGAGCTGTGTGTTTGGTTCAGTTGTCTATGTTGGTTTAAGAGTTTCTTTTGATATAATTCAATTATAATATTTGTTCTTTTAGTATATGTGTGTAGTCATTTTTGTGAGGTAATTATCAAGAACAAGATAATATGATGTGTGTTACGGAGACTTTCCGTTCTCTGCATAATGTTAGCTGTCAACTGTGGAACAGAACCAGCAAGCTTCCTGTGAAAGCTGAAATCTATGTACAAGTGTAAAGGAGAAAACAATGATTTTTCTATGAATTGATGGCCAACTGCATGAATATTACTTTTCCCTTCTTTAGGATGCACATACTGTCAACTTTTTCTTAGTACTGGATAATGAGTAGATGTTGGAGAAAAAAAGTTGAAAACAAGCAGATAAGTACTTATAGTGCTTTCTTTAAAAACACCACTAAATGGTTTGGCAAGACAGCTCAGAGAATAAGGGCGCTGCCACCAAGAGGCAAGATCTACTTCTGAAGCCAACATGGGGAATGGAAAGAACCAATTCCTGGAAGTTGTCCTCTCACCCTCACACGTTGTACACACACACACACACACACACACACACACACACACACACACACACACACGGGTTGGGGTTGGAGAGATGGCTCAGTGGTTAAGAACATTGATTGGCTACTTTGCTAGAAGACCCAGGTTCAATTCTGAGCACCCAAATGGTAGCTCACAGCTATCTGCAACTCCAGTTCCAGGGAATTCATTACCTTCTGGTCTGTGGGCACTAGGCATATAAATGGTACACAGATATATATATTGGCAAAGCACTTACACACATAAAGCATCAAATTAAAAAGTATATCACTAAAAGGTATATAGTGTGGACAGTATTTGGGATTTTCAAAGCTATTATTAAAATCCTTTTGAAATGTCCTTTCATAAGATTAAAGGTATATACATGGAGCCAGAAATTAAGAGTCGCTGGGGCTGAGGACATGGCTCGGTAGTGAAAATGCTTGCCCTGCAAAATGTGCTGACAAGAGTTCAGATCCCAGAACCTTTGTAAAAGCCAGGTGGGTATGACATTAATCCCATCATTTGGAGGCAGAGACAGAGCTAGCTGGCTAGCCAGACAAGGCATGTAGTCAGCTCTCAGGCCACTTGAGAGGCCTTGTTTCAGGGAATAAGGTGGAGAGTGATCAAGGAACTGTGACCAAGATAACCTCTGACCAACACATGCTTCTACATGCACGTGTGTGCACACCTTACACACACATTTATATCCCCCGCATGTGAAAAATACATCTGTAAAGGCATGCACCGCACACACAAACAATTGAGGAAGAAAAAGTCATGTGACTGAATTTTCAGAAATTGCCTACACTATAACTAATTTTTGTCTCTAAACATATTACAACAGTTTGATGTAGCCCAGGCTGGCTTTGAGAATTCACTGTACAGCTGAGGGTGGTCCGGTCCTGAGCTCTTGGTTCCTTCGCTTATTCTCCTCACCTCCCAAATGCTGGGATTATAGGCATGTACCATCACGTGTGGCTTAAACATTTTCTATACTACGTTTTCTTGGAATTGAGGGAACAATCATGGCAAGAAATCCCAATATCTCTATGGGATGGTGACTCAGAGCAAGAGGAAAGAGAGCTAGAAAAGTTGTCACAAGTTGAAACAGACTCTCTAGAAGAAACCCCTTGACTCAAGGCTCAAAGGGACAAGGCTCAGTGGAGGGAGATGTTAAACTTCGGTCTCTCACAAAAGAGGCTTCACGCAGCCTGCTGTGGGACCCTGAAGTTCAGGCAAGGCAGCTGAGCCTTTGTATAATGGCTGCCTGCCACTGAGTATAGCAGAGTGGAGCAGCGGCCCAGGAAGATCGTGAAGAGCAGACTGCCCTCCTAGCTGCAGGAGTGGGCGTGTGTCTGTGGTCCGGGGGAGAGGCTCTGGGAAGCCACCAGTTCCTTCCTCAAGTTCGTGACGTATGATGTGGAGTCCACGCTCGGGAAGGAAAGGAGAGCAGATCTGTGCCTGTCATTTCTCTTGTCTCTTGCTTTCATTTCTCCAGAATTCTTCTCCTGCTGTTGACTTCAGGACTGTGAACCAAGCGCATTACACCAACTTAATAAATGATGAAACCATAGCAGTTTGGAGACAGAAACTCTCAGAACACAACAACGCAAACACGATCAAGTATGTGGTTGTCTTTTCATTTCACTTCTTCCACAGCATGCTGGAGTTTTCTTACATCAGCTGGGTGGCTGATACTCTCTGCACATATACTGAGTTTTGCATTTACGGAATCGTTTTTGTACATTTATTGAAATCTCATCTCATTATCCTCCAAATAACACAGTGGTTTGCTCTGCAGTTTTCACTCCTCATCACTTACCATTGCAAGATCTGTGAGTTCTTTGTTTTATGTTGCATCTAGAAGTGGTTTTCTTTAAGGAACCTTGAATCTTAACAGCCTTTTATTTTAACTAATTTGAGTAACTTCTACGTTTTTTTTCATTCAGTGTAAAATTAGTTAAAATGATAATTCAGAGTCTTCTGGGAACAAGGTGTAGCAAAAGTGTCAGACTTTTGTTGAGTTTGGAAAATATTTTTTCTCTGTATTTTTACACATTTTTATTGACTTTGATGACTATGATCAGCATTTCCATGTTTCTCCTGTAGTCTCATTTATGAAAACAAATAAATCAATCTGTGTAACAAAGATGGCTATCTTGAAGAAAAAAATACACAGTGGATTTTGCTTTATGATCCAAACTATGCTGGGTGAAGTAAATGCCCAGGCCCCGCCCTGCAGCAGTCCACAGAGTCCCCTCCTGTTGTGGGCATTGCTAAGGAGCTGAGGTTAGATGGGGGAGGAAGGATAAGAGAGACCAGGATGCTGAGCAGCAGGCGACCTATGTGCATGAACTTTACCAGGACTTCTGATTTCTTAGTTAAAAGTGGAAACGAGAGGAAGTCCCCTCTAAAGATGCTATATGACCCACATTCTACAGCTGACAGAAGTTCCTATGGTCTCCTTCCTCACAATTTACTTGTTCTGTCCCTTGTCTCTGGTGGCAGTCCTGTCCTCACAGAGTAGGCAACTTCCACAGATTCTGCAGATGTGATAGTCAGGCTTTCTTTCCACTCATCTTCAATTTCTTTCTCAAATGGTCAGTAGAATAGGACAACATGATTGGGCATTTATTAGCTTCTGTGCTTGCGAAATAGCAGCTTACTTTAAAAAAGAGAAAGAAAGAAATGATAGGAGAATGGCCAAGCTTTTTGTTAGAATCAATTTTGCTTTTATGATTTTTGACACTTAAAAAAAAAAAACCTTAATGTTGTCCATTTTGAGGTGAAACACTGTTCTCTAAACCAGGCATGCACCTGCTAGAGGAAAGAAAGTGCCCCAGTGACCGAGTGGGCTGGCTAGGCGATGACTGGCTTGCTACTGAGGCTTATATAAGTGACGATTTGTAATTCTAAAAGACTCCTTTCTCCTTTTCTGTCTTCAACAGTGGAGTTGTTCAGATACTGTCTTCTGCAGCTTGTTGGAATGGAAGTTTTCTGGAAAAAAAGTAAGTGTCCTTGAAGCTTCAGAAGCCCATGTGTGATGTAAATCCTTATTGAAGCAGAAAGCTGACATTTGCATAAAGATGGAAGCATCTGGCAATAGTGAACTAGAGGAGCCCAGGGTGTTGGTGTTCACTCACTCCTCACTGGCAGATTTGCAGACAGAAAGGGTCCCTTCTGAGACCTAGTGTGACCGGAAGCCGGAACTGCAGGCTGTCTGAGGGTGCTGCTCTCCACATGTGTTCCTGACTTGTTCCTAAATTCAAACTTCTTGGCTAATTCTTTGTTTCTGTAGTTTGCTGAGGTAATTTTCATCTCACAGCAGGAGTGAACTCTTGTGGAGGTCTTAGGGAGGGAGGCTTCATTCTGGGGCTCTGTGGATTCAGGATCAACTCTGGCAACCATCAGAGCCAGAGATCAGAGGCAGCAAATAGGGTGTCTCTTTGGCCTTATCTCTTCTGCAGACGGCCAGCCCCTTAGGAACCTCAGGTAGCAGAATGGGCTTGCCAAAGATTGGGATCTTTGGTGATCCCAAATCCTATCATTTTGTGGTCCATTTCAGCCACTGATTAGGGTAATGAAATATTAAGATGAATATGTTAATCAGTTCTCTGTTACTGTAAAAACCATACCTATGATAACTGAAAGGACATGCTTACCTCAGGTACATTTTCAGTCCACGGTTAGGTGACCACATTTCTTTTGGATCAAAGGAGAGGAAATCCATCATAGCAGGAGAAGATTCCATGTAGAAGCTAATTACCTTCTGCTGGCTGTCAGGGAAGAGGTAGGAAAGGGCGAAGGTCTAGTATTGAAGGGTACACACACTGTGTCTCACCTTCTTAATGCTGTCGTCTCACAGTGATGTTACAGGCCATGGTCCCTTCCCTCCACACTTGCATTAAGTAGATATTCAAAGGGCAACAACGTAGAGCAGTGAGGAGGACTAAAAGGGTGGGTGAGAGGGAAGCAGAGGAACCATCGTGTCCCCTGTTACTGCATGAGAAATGCAGTTCTTGTCTCACAAGGGATGAGTGGCCATTTATTCAGGAGCTAAGTGTGAGGGATCGTGGCCTAGGAACACAGATTTCGGTTGTCCTAAGTTCCTTATTCCAATGTGGCAGCAGTTTCATGAAGTTTTTATAGAAGGGGAGAAAAAACCCAAAACAAACAAACACCAAAAACAAAACAAAACAAAACAAAAAAAACAAAGAAAGCCATAAATCAATATGTTTTCAAGTGCCTTGGTGAGTATATCAGGGATAACCTCCTGTCTAGGCCTTAGAGTCACCTGACTAACTACATTCTTAGCTTATGGGTGTCTGATTATACCTAATTAATAGTCACACTTATGTTAGCTCACAGTGATGAGCAGTATATGGCTATGAAAGGGCTAAAGATGGCCCAAGGTAATTTGGCTCTGGACTTTTTTACTTTATAGGAACTTTTTCTTTTCTTTTTTTTTTTTTTTTTTTTTTTTGGCTTTTTGAGACAGTGTTTCTCTGTGTAGCCTTGGCTGTCCTGGACTCACTATGTAGACCAGGCTGACCTTGAGCTCACAGCGATCCGCCTGCCTCTTCCTCCTGAGTGCTGGGATTAAAGGCGTGCGCCACCACCACCCGGCTCCTTTCTAGGAACTTTTCTTCATTCTTCAGAACCACTGTTTAGTTAGAGGCTACAAAGGTGGTTCTTTGTTTACTAGGGCACCTGAAGTCAAACACTCCATTCTGTGTGTGGTCGCTGCCTTCCCCTGAAAGGAAAGGTAAAATGGGTTGTACTCTATGGTGATGCTGCAACAACAGCGGTTTCCACCCACGGTGACTCTGCAGCGTTTCCTGGCATTTTTTGGCTGTTACAGGAGGGAAGGGGAGGGTTGTGCTTTTGTTTCTAGTGGGTCCAGAGGTGCTGGTGAACATCCTATAGTCTGGCCTGCCCAAGATAAGCTTGTCAGGGCCTCAAAGCCAGTATTACTGAGTCTGAGGAAGTCTGTTCTAAAGGATACGTTTTATGAAGGCTAGGAATGGCTGTGGCCAGATGTACTAGGCTATGGATCTTTAGTGGTAGACATTAAATTTAATTGTATTTGACAGAGATGCCCCAAACATACACTGGAGAAAAGACAGCATCTTCAACAAGTGGTGATGGTAAAACTGGATGCCCAAATATAGAAGAACGAAACTAGACCCTTATCTATCACCCTGCACAAAAACCAACTCCCAATGCACCAGAGACTACAGTATACAACCCAAAAATCTAGAAGAAAACAGTTTGCACCCTACAGCAAATATATATTAGAAAGGACTTTTTGAATAGTCCTCCGCTTGTTTAAGAGTTGAGGCCAGCAACTGATAAATGAAAACTCATAAAACTAAAAAGCTTCTATGAAGCTAAGGGGTTATTAACCAGGTGAAGGGTGCAAGGGAGTCATTGTCGCCTACACATCTAATAGAGGATTAATAGCAAGAATGAACAAAGAACTTAAATTGTCAAGCAGACAACCCAATTAAAAAGTAGGTCATCTACCTGAATACAGTTCTTCTGAAAAGTGAGAATGAAAATGACTAAGAAAAATCCTTAGTATTAATTCAACATCCTTAACAATTAGGGAAATGAAAATTAAAATGACTGAGATACCCGTTTTGCCACAGTCAGAGTGGCTGAGATCAGGAAAAGAGCTGGCAGCTATTGCTGGAGAGAATATGGGGAAAGTGGAGCCCTCTTTCATAGAGATTTTTCTTAGCAACACAGGAAAGAAATCCTTCCACCCTTGTTCAAGGTTACCTTTAGCATATTAGAACTAATGTCTTAGTTAGTTAATTCTTAGACTAGCAGCAAAATGCTCATCAAGGAAGTCTGAAGCAGTTGTTCTGGATCTGACCATTTTGATTCCATTATATATACTAAAATGTACACCTTCCAAGTTTTCATCTATTTAACATTGTCAGAGATTGTTAGAACCTATTACTCAGAGCAATGCCTGTTTTTCGAATAAATATTTTGTAAATTAATAGATGTGATATATTCAAGAGTCTCTGGGAAGCTAAGATGTGGGGAGTTGGAAAAATCATTTGATTAAAGTTCGAATAGTTGCTGTACAATCCCTGGTGGGTGAGTGTAATTGAATCTGTCTAGTTAAGAGAGATAGTAACTTGACATTTGTTGATCTGACTTTTATTTTAAATACTTTTTGAGGGAGGCTTGGAATAAGAGAGTCTATGTGTCATTTGTTCCTGAGTGGGCCTATTTGCATAATGGAAATGAGTGGGTGTGGGTGGGTGATTGCAACCAGCCACAAAATCCACAGCTAGCATAGAAGTGGGTCAGGCAAGGGACCTGCTTTCATGCTTGTAAATGGCCTGACTTGAAATGATAATGTTTTACTTTGACTTGAGGGAGGAAAGGTTTGAAAAATTTGAGCCATGTTTAAAAGTGGAATTGCACACAGCCCTACCCCACCCACCAGCTCTTAGGAGGCGGAAGCAGGTGGATCTCGGTGTTCAACGCCAGCTTGTTCTAACAGAGACTTCTAAGCCAGTAGGGACTACCTGGTAAGACCTTTTCTCAAAACAAAAACAACCAGGGGGCTGGAGAGATGGATCAGAGGTTAAGAATACTGTTCATCAAAAGGTCCTTAGTTCAATTCCCAGCAACCACATGGTGGCTCACAACCATCTGTAATGAGATCTGGTGCCCTCTTCTGTAGTGCAGGTATACATGCAGGCAGAACACAATAGAAATAATAAATAAATAAATAAATAAATAAATAAATAAATAAATAAATCGATCTTTTTTTTTTTTTAATATGAAACAACCCCAAGTCTGGTGGATAGAATTGCCGTTAAGTCTCCTACTGTTGGTCTTTTCAAAATTCGTGTTCTTGAATATGGTATCTACTAGATCAAATTAAAATCTGCCTAGAACGGGTAAGCTAATTAACTACTTACAGTTTTTATCAGTGTTTGCCTCCCTTTATTATATATGGATCTCTGTTTGTTTGCTTAGAATTGATGAACATTTTAAAACCAGTCCCAAAATCCCTGGGATCGACCTGAACTCAACTAGGGTTTTATTTGAGAAGTTAATGCACTCACAGCACTCCATGATCCTAGAACAGGTATGTTGTTTGTGTTTGTAAAATGCAGCTTACACTGGGGTCTGCTTTTAAGACACAAGGAACCTCAACACGAGGCAGATAGCCTTAATTTTGTAAAAATATTCGTGTTGGGAGTTGGGCTGTCTGTTGCCTCTCTAAAGTATCAGGTCCATGTGGGCGGGAAGCTCCTCCCTTCTTCCCAGGCTCCTTCTGTTTGCTCAGTGCGCACTGAATAAGCAAGAGCTGTGAGTTCATCAAATAACTTACGAGTTTGGAGACAAGTATTTAAGCTTCGGATATGTTTAAATCTCTCGCTACTTTTTTTTTCTCTCTTACAGATATTAAACAGCTTTGAAAGTTGCCTCATCCCCCAGTTGTCAAGCTCACCCCCAGATGTGGAAGCAATGAGAATCTACTTAATACTGCCAGAGTTCCCCCTGCTTCAGGACTCGAGGTATTACATCACGCTGACCATTCCCCTGGCGATGGCCATCCTGCGGCTGGATGCAAACCCCAGCAAAGTATTAGGTAAATTCATCCATCGTAATACCACTGGTTCTGGACTGACTGCCTTTGTTTTGTCAGCTGGCTCTTGTGGACTGAGATCTAACAATCTATTTGTTGCCAGTTGATAGCTTTACCAGTTAATCCTCTCTTGGCCGTTGATTTCTAGCTTAACCAACTGTTTGCAATTGGTGCGAATTGAACTCTTATTAGCTTACTTGATATGAATCATGACAACTTTGAGATATTCGTAAAGTTAGGTTCTTGAACTTTAAACTGTTTCCCTCCCGCATTTGCTTGCAGTTGTAATGCCTCAAATGTTAGTGTCCTTCTGTCTGTCCCTCTCCAGTACGGACGTTTAGGGGGTGGGAGCCAAATGAACAGCTTTTGTGATACAGAGATCTCCAAGAAAGGAGAGACAGAGAGTGACCTAGTGAGGACTTACGGAATGTTTGTTTTGTTTTTCTTTTTTAGGACAGTTGAGTCCACACTGATTTTTGCAGGCTCCGGACACTTTGCTGAGATAAGAACCTTCCGTTCCTCAGCGGGCTGGAGAGGGTCTCTGCTGGAGTAGCGCCCGAGACGTTTTTAGTAATCCGGTGCAGAAACCTGTCACCTGGCTTTTTACTTTTTTTCCCCTTCCCTTGGTAATTTTTCCAGGTGTTTGTTGCGACTTGGTAACTTCTGTGGTTCAGGTGGCCTGAGTATCCCTGGAGTATGGTTTTCCCTCAAGCGAACTGACCTGCTTCTGGCTTTCCCATTGTTTCCACCTTCACACAAGAGATAAAACTGGAAGTACTAATGAATGCATTAGTAATATGTTAGTAATTTATTAACACATTGCAAGATCAGGAGCTGTTCAGAGCCTGTTTTCTTAGGTATAAAATAGAGCAAAATGGCAGTTTGAAAAGACAGTTTATCAGACTTTTTGAGTTTTGGCATTTTAATTTTTTTTTTTTTTTAATTTTTTCCAGGCCAGGTAACACAAAACATTGCAGGATTATTCAGGTTACAGTTAATTTATTTCTAACTTCTTACGGTTCATATTTAAGAGAAAACTTCAAAGTAGTGCGAGCACAACAGATGCCTGTCACACAAATCCAACAGCTGCGTATAGTCTGTCCTTTTTATTTGACTCTTTCCCCACTTTAATTTTGCAAAGTTTATTTCATGTGTATGGTTATTTTGCCTGCATGTATGTCGGTGTACCATGTGTGTGCCTGGTGCCCTGGAGGCCAGGAGGGGGCATCAGATCCCCTGGAACTAGAGCTTCAGATGGCTGAGCCGCAGTGTAGGTAGTGGGACTTCAGTGCTCTTAGCCTCCCACGTTAATTTTTAATGAAATATTTTAAATAAGGGAAACTTTATGGATTGCAGTATGGCTGAGTACCTTTTGGAAGAATTCCAGTGAAATAATCCTGCCTGGCTATGAGGAAATACCACTTTGAGAGAATATATTTTACCTATTTCTTAAACACACATTATGTCTTATAACAGGAAGGAATGGTTTCCCTCTTCCTCTCTTAGTATGAAATGTCCCTTGCTCGCCCTACAGAGTGTCTGAAATGGCTGAAAACAATGCTGAAAGGACCAGGGCACACAAATACTACTGTAGTGGGTGCAGGCCCCTGTGCCCAGAGTATGTGTCTGGCCCCCACACAGCCTGGGAACTGAACTTTTTCAGATTAGCCTTCAGAATGAGTTGGAAAAAAGAACATAAAAAAAACATTTTAAAATGAAAGAGACAGGGGGAGAGGGAAAGAGGGAGGGAGAGAGGGAGGGAGGGAGGGAGGGAAGGAAGGGAAAGAAGTTTTAGGGTTTCAGGTATAGCTGTTTTCTCCGCACATGTTTTAATGGTTCCTTTTAAAAATCAGTTTTGCGAAGCTGGATGATAGACTAATGTTCATCTTCTAGCCATGGGAGTTTTAGCTAGCAGGAAGAAGACATAAGAAAGAACACTTGCCCACGGTTGTGTGTTGAAGCATGTCTTTCCTTCTTTCTTAAGATAACTGGTGGTCTCAGGCTTGCCCGAAATACTTCATGAAGCTGGTAAGCCTCTATAAAGGGGCAGTCCTTTACCTGCTGAGGGGAAGGAAGACATTTCTCATCCCTGCACTCTTTCACAATTACATGACTGCAGCTCTCAAGCTTCTGCAGAAACTATACAAGGTGACCCTCGGGGATGGGCGGGGGGCAGAGGGTGGGTAGAGGGATGAAGGTTACCCCCACCCCCACCCCCGGGCTCCCTAGGACACCTTTTCTTTTTTTTATTTTTTAAGACTGCTTGTCTGTTTGTTCATTTATTCACTTTACATCCTGGCCGTAGCCCCATCCCTCCTCACCTCCCAGTCTCCTCCTCTCTCTCCCTCATCCCCCTCCTTGTTCCTCAGAAAAGGGGAGCCTCCCCCCTTCCCATCCACCCCTCTGGGAGACTTTTCAATTCCTTAGATTTAGTTGTTTTTATTTTGGTCTTCACCAGGTAAATCTTAAAGTGAAGCATGTGGAATACGACACATTTTATATCCCTGAGATTTCTAGTCTTGTGGACATTCAGGAAGACTACCTCATGTGGTTTTTACATCAGGCAGGCATGGTAAGAATGCATGTAAAGCATATTTGAAGGCTTTAGCCATTTTGTGCTTCTTTTAAAAATACATTTTATTAATTTATTCATATTGCATCTCAATTGTTATCCATGAGCCGTACATCTCTTCTTTGACTTTAATGCTGGTACCACACCTGTCTTTTTCACTCAATTAATTTTTGCATGCTTGAACTGTGGAACTGTATGAAATGTAGGGAACCATAAGTGTCATTAGGCTTCATAAGGTATCTGGAGCTGCAGTTATAATAGGAAGAAAAGTAAATCAAAGTATCCAAACAGTCAGACTGGTAGAATCAGTGGGAAACTCGAGTTGTTTCTTAGTACATTGTAGGCACCAGTTCAGAGAGATGAGACAGTTCTGGAATTCTGTTTTAAGGCAGTGTGAATATTTCAAGATTTGTTTGTTTGTTTGTTTTGCTTTTTTAATATTTTACATATAGGAATGTTTTAGCTGCATGTATGTTTACAATATGTGCCTGCCTGGTGCCTGCAGAAGCTTGGCAAGGCCACTCAGTCTCTTAGAACTGGAGTCACAGACTGCTGTGGGTTGCTGTGTGGGCACTGGGAATCAAACCTGGGCCCTCAGCTCTGAGCTGCTGAGCCATCTCTGTGGCCCCTTGTTTTGTTTTCGAGAGAAGATCTCATGTGTCCCAGCTTCAGACTCATAATAACCAAAGATGACTTTTATCCTCCTGCTCCTCACCTCCCAGGTCTGGGATTATCAGTGTGTCCTTTTATGCCTTCCTTTTATGCATTGCTGGGGATCATACTCAGGACTTCTTTCAGGTAGATAATCACCCATCTAATGAACTATGTCTCCAGTCCATGTGAATATTCTTAATATTGCTTATCCATACATTTGAAAAGAGTGAGGGTGATATATTTTACACTATTTACTTATTCTTTTCAGCCACAAATTAAAAATCAAGATGTTAATTATAAGCTTTCATCATTTCTTGGATCTTGGGAGATCTGGCACACAGCTGGATTCCAGAAGTCATCAGCTGGCTGGGTGCATGGGCATCTTCTACAGGAGGCTTTCTGCGCACCACCTCCCCACTGATTTATCCCTGACGTTTAGGATCATTTGTATTCATTGTTCTCTGACAGATAGTCTATTTCATTCTTCGTATGTGAACTACCCAGACCCTGCAGCCACCTTTTATTGAGGATGGCATGAATAAAGATGTCATACATTCCAGACCTAACTGTGATGATATTTGACCCAGAACTCACAGATATGTGGATTCCTGCCTTCTACCATAGGCATGGCAGCAATTGCTCAGCGATAGCAGACTAGCCTGGATATATTCAAGGGTTTTAGGATTTGTGCAGATTTTAATGTCAGAAAACAGGTGATCATTTGATACTTACATTTAAGGCAGCTGGTACAGCAGACGTATTTTAAGTGAGGCATTTGCTAGTTTCTCAGATTCATCACCAGCATTTTTTTCTGTATAGTTTTGAGCTCTACAGTGGTCTCTAAAGGTAAAAATATTTATATGAATGTATTTAACTAAATAGCCAAGGTAGTTTTCTTTGCCAGATGATAGCTGATCAAATTAGTGGAAGTATTCTTATAGAAAACTTAAAAATTAGGACACTGTTGTATTTTTTTTATAAGATTATGTTATTGTTTTGAAAAGCAAAATGCTTTTCAATAGAAATCATGTTTTAAAAGAGTTGATATTGGAATTTAATGTGGGAACTTCCGTGGACTCTAGTCTTATTTTCTTTAGAAATTATACAGTATCAGCTTGTAAATTATAAGATGTTAGATAGAGAGAGAAGCGAGTCTTAATGAGTTGTTTCAGGTAACTGCTTTGCCCCCAGGTAGAACACAGAGGCCTGGGCAAGTTGAACAGCTTTTCTCTAGCGTGGCTTTCTCTGTCCATGCATCATGCTGTCAGCAGAAACCATGTGGGAGTCCATGGTCCATGCTCCTGCTGACTGTAAAGGGCAAGGAAGCTACTCTTACAGTGGTATTGATGACTGCAGACTCACAGTTGAGAAAGAGAGTCATAGAAGGCTTCTGTGACAACTCCTACCCTCCAAACAGTAACAGCCTAGATAGAAAACCGTCCAAGAGAACGATTAAAAATTGTGATAAGGGCGCTCAAGTGTAGCTCTCCACAACTGATGGCTTCTGTCAGGGGTGCAAGTGGGAAAGGATTCAGAATTTTTTTAAGGGGCTGGCCATGGGGGGGGGTGGGGGGGGTGGGGGGGGGTGGGGGGTTTGACCATGCTCCAGTGCATGTATAGACAACATAAATTGGACTTGGATTTTTTTTTTATTCCTTCTTTTTTGAGTGGGTGGTCACAGTGGTTGGGGGTGTGGGTGAGGGGGTTTAGGAGTGAGTGTAATCAGGGTTCGTGATGTGAGGAGGAGGCAATAGTGATTTCTCTTCTTTGTTAATAATGTGCCATAGTCTTTATTTAAAAACCAAAAGGTATACAGTGAATGTCCCTGTAGGCTCCCAAAGACAGTACCAGGACCAGTGAGACATTTAGTGGTTTGTAAAGGCACTCAGAGACAAAATACGAAAAATCTTGCCACCTTGCTGGTGTGTCAGAGGAGGTGCCGCCCAGGGAGTGTCTGCCTTCAGGTGTCAGGCAGGCACTTGGCGGAGGGGGGGCGGGGGGGGGAGGTAGCAGCACTTCGCTTCCAGGGCTACGCGTCTGTGCAGATGCTCCTAGTCAGGGCGCATCTAGGAAGTGTTGATTTCATATTTAAGAAAGGATGTTTCTAGTTCTTCAGTTCTGATCTATTTACTTACTTGTTGCTTCTGTTTCATATACTTTAAAAAATGACTTTGTGAGTTGCACCTTGAAATACAGTTCACTGGACCCGTGGAACCTCAAGTCTGTGAGACCCATTTCTAGGGACCTGCATTATATGTTCCAGACTTGGTTCCACTGGACTGGAACTGTTTCTCTGGCATTTCTCATTGTAGAGAAATGTTCTAAGATTCCTTAAGGAATATAATTCTAAAGGATTAATAGGATGGATTTTAATTATTACTGCCATTATATGAGTTCATTTAAATGTGCATAATCACAAAAGGAGACATAGTTCTTATTCATATATCAAAACATAATACCGATATACATAAACCAAATTAAATGTACACATTAAATACAATATATATGAACCAAATTAAATGTACACATTAAATAGGAAAATGCTATAAAATGCTTATGAGCTCCACAGACTTAGTATGGTGAGCCAGTGTGTCTCCTGGAAAGGAATGTTCCAGCATTCTAGACAAAGACTAGAGCCACCAGGCCTAGGCTTGAGTTCTCTCTCCCACCTTCAGGGATGACTCAGCTATTTTCTCCCTCTGCTGTTAAATCTTATTCATGCAGCAAGCTAGAGGAATAGTGGCTTTTTCCTTAGTAAACGCAGCATCTATCAGGCAAAAATGCCTTTTTCTTTTCTCACTGAACTTGCACAGTTAAGTCATTAACAGATAAGTGTAAATTGTGTGGTAACACATAGTTAAGAAGAGACCTTTCACAATGTGTTTTTGTTTTGTTAAAATCATTTAAAAACACAGAACACTCACTCTCTGAGACATTAAAGCGATACAGTGCACTCGGATCTCCAAGCATGAGTTTGCTCATTGTTTTCTTTGTATAAATGTTACAGATCAAGATGATCTTTATTCATAGTTTTTGTGTTTCTGTTAAAAATATATTTTTGTATAACTGTCATGAGCACACCATGCTAGAAACATGGACGGATATGTTTGTGTCTTTCTGCAGTATATCAGTTTATTGAACAAGAGTAAATTCACATCTGCTAGTTATTTTCCGCATTGCTGTGACTAAATGCAGGGGCTCGGGGGCAGGACCAACTTAATGGCATTGAGAGAGATGTGATCTCTCATAGTGGAAGAAGTGAGACACTGGGAGCGTCTGGGTCTGTAGTATCTTTCAGGAATTCAGTCACTCAGATGACTTTCTCCTAATATTTTTTTTTCTTGCGATAAGCTATCCTGTAGCCAAGGCTGGCCTCAAGCGTACTGTATATCAGAGTGACCTTGAAGCCCGCTTCCGCCTTCTCTGCGTGCGAGGGTCATAAGCGTGCCCCACCACGCTCAGTCTGTGTAGTGCTGGGGACCAAGCACAGGCTTTGTATGTACAAGGCATGGACTCCACCTACTGAGCTCCTTTAGCCTAACTGTCTCAGGTTTTGCTCTGGCCAGGAACCCGGCCCATAGGATGCTGCTGCCCACTTCCATGGTGGGTCATTTCTTGTCTTACCACTTTTAACAGTATATCCAAAATGCCTGTCAGAATATTGTAAATTGACCATAAAAGCCAGCTATCTCATGAGAGATGGCTGTTAGTGTATTACATGATCTTTTATTATAGTGTTAATTATTAGCATTACCTGTGAAATCAGATTGCACTTCACAAAGCATGTGCGCAGGTTACAGAATGGCCACAAAAGAGCTGCAGTGCTTAAGAGTCCTTGTGAGAAGCAGATGCAGAGCACTGTAGGTGCTTCCTTCTGGTCTTGCTGAATCCAGATAGATTGCTGCTGGAGGCCAGCAGAACTGAGCCCCAGGGCCAAAAAATGAGTCACAGCATTATGCCCGTGGCAGGGCTGAAGCGTCATCAAGGTGAGGTACAGGACCTGGTTCAGATGGACAGATGGTTGAATGGACAACTCAAGTGGGCCATGGCTGAGCTGAGTTGAAGCCCCAGGGAAAGCTGGCAGTTCTCTGCTTGGCAGGTCCTTAAAAGTCTTTTACTTTTTAAAGAATTTTTTTTTTTGGTCTTTTGTTCAGTCTGTATCCATCAAAATATCTTTTCTTTCTCATCAAAATGTTGTCAGCAATTGAAATGGTATTAGGTTGGTGGCTGAATAACCAGATAATGTGAAAGGGTTTGTTATATATATTTTATATTTTGATGGGGGTAAAATTATGTTTTTATAATTCAAGTAAGAGTCTGTCTTTTTTGTTCTTTATACAGAAAGCCAGACCGTCTATTATACAGGTAAATGATGCCTTTTGAATACACTAATGTATCTCCAGTGTTCTCTGTAGAATACTGTAATAACACCAATGCTCTATTTTTTTTTTATAGGATACTGTAACCCTTTGTTCCTACCCTTTCATCTTTGATGCCCAAGCGAAGACCAAAATGCTACAGACTGATGCTGAGTTACAGATGCAGGTAGCTTGTTCAGAGTCATTTCTTCCATTTACCATTCTTCCCAATGTCCACATTCAGCTGTAATTTTTCCTAGTGGAGGAGTATATTTCTGAGTGAAATTTTATTATGACTTTAAAAAGTTACATTTTTAAATTATTTTATTTTATTTTATTGAGAAAAGCTCTCATAATAGTCCAGGCTTTATCTGAAAAAAAAGTTTTTGGTTAGAAATTGATTCCTTTGTTACATTTTAATATATATGTGTACATATATATATTATATATTTAAAGTGTGTGTATATATACATTATACTTCGTTCTTATTTGCTTCTTCATTACCCTCTATCTCCCTCTGAGGCACATGCTTACTGGTCCCCTTCTCCCCTAAATTGCCCCTCCTTTCATGTTGTCTGCTGTTTCTCTCTTGTAACACTTAGGCCTCTTCTGCTCTCAAAGTCCCCTTTTTCCTTCCATGTAAGTGTTCACAGTTAAATGTACATTATGCACATGAGAGAAAGCAGGATGTGTTTTCCGTCTGACTTCTTCTGCTTAGCATGCCCCTCCAGCTCCAGCTGTTTTCCTGCAAGTGTCATAATTTCATGCAGTTCTCTCAGTGAATTCTTAGAGTTATTTCTTGTGAAAGCCCTTGCCTGTGTCTCTAACATTTTTCTCTAGTATCTTCCAAAGTTACTTTGATCTATTTTGAGTTGATTTTTGTATATCTAGTTGGGTTTTTTTTTTCTCTCTCTTTTCTTTTTTCTTTTCATGTGACTATCCAGCCTTTCCAGCACCATTTGTTGACGAGGCTGTCTTTTTTATTATGTGTGTTTTTGACATCTTTGTCAAAGGTGAGGAGTCTGTAGCTACGTGGGTTTAATTCTGTAATCTGAATTTTTTTCTCATTAGTTTTCTACACAAACTATATCATAATAATATTGCTACAGACTTGTTTAATATGTAAATTATATTAATATACAGGAAATAAAGTGAGATTTTGATGAAGACTGTATTGAATTTATTGCTTTTGGTAGATGGTTATTTTTATGGTATCAGTCCTGTCTTTCTATCTTCTGAGAGCAGTTTTTCATTTCCCCCCCCCTACTATCTTAAACATTAATTGTCAAGGTCTTTTACCTATTGAGTTGCGTTTCTTTCCAGGCCCATTTTGAGTTCCCTATGTAATCAAGGTTACTTTGAAGTCTTGGCCTTGCTCCAGGCTCCTGATGCTAAGATTATGGGTGTATACCACCATGCCAGTTTCACTAATCTTATGATCAATGTATATTTATGTAGACTTGGAATAATAGGTATTTTCTCTTTCTGCCAGGTAATAAACACTGGCAGCTTTGTGGACCCTGTGTTTCCATTATGAACTGCTTGACTCTTTTGTAGGTGGCAGCCTCAAAAAAAGAAAACGGGGATTAAAAAAGAAAAACAAAAAAACAAAAAGACCTAAGAACATCAAAATACCCCCAAACCAAAGCAAAACTTTATGTATATTAAGTCTTGAATTTAATATATTTTTCACATTGTAAATATTACTCTCAGCCATTTAAAATGATAGAAAACCATTATTAGCGCAAGAGTTATACAGAACCAGGTACCAGCCTTTAGGGTTCACAGTTTGCTGACCTGATGCAAAGGGGACATTCAAATGGAACTTGGTAGTCCTCAATGAATCAAAACAAATGTAATTTTTGCATTTACTGCGCGTTTCATTATAAAAATACAGTTTATTTTGTTCAGAGACATTCGTGAATTAGCGGTCCAGGTCTACCAACCCTGCTGCTAATGGGCATGTCTTCTTTTGCCTTTCTGTCTTGCTGTCCGTGTATATCTGTATCTGCTTCCACATGGACACAGCTTTGATACTGTTGCCTGCAGGTTATCAGCTGAAAACAACACTTTTCATAGTGCCTGTTGGCTTCGTGTTTTCATGTCCTCTGCCATGATCCTTCTAACATACTGTTATTGTAGTCTCAACGAGTTGAATTCACTTTACTTGGCCTAATGATTTAGATCATGTGACTCACGAATTATTTCAGCTAATCTCATTGTTGTTATTAAAAAGGTTTATGTGGCCTGTAAGTTTAAGTACCAGCCGTGAAGAAAGTTAAGGTTTTAGAGAAAAGGCAAAACAGAAATACAGTCAGCCATCTCTGGAGGATGTGCGGGCTCTGTGCTGTACTCACAGTTGCGCGGCTGTCCGCTTCCAGGTGGCAGTCAACGGCGCCAACCTGCAGAACGTCTTTATGCTTCTCACCCTGGAGCCTCTGCTGGCCAGAAGCCCCTTCCTGGTCCTTCATGTCCGCAGGAACCACCTTGTTGGAGATGCTCTGAGGGAGCTGAGCATTCATTCTGACATCGACTTGAAGAAGCCTCTTAAAGTGAGTCCCTTCCATGTACATCTGCAAGCATATGGCAGCACAGATCTTACCAGATACAGAGGGCGGACAGCCACTCATCATGGATTTCAATTTTTTTTTATAAGAATCTAATCACTTCCTTTTGTCAAGTCACCAGAAAACAACACCAACAACAACAACAAAAACAGCTCCTTGTAACATCAGATTAAATGTTGTTGGCTTGTGAAAGATTATGGGGTTCTGCTTCTGCTGTCTGTAGTGTGCCCCTCTAGAGTATCAGAAACAGTCATAGAAGATGAAAGGCTTTGACAAATTACAACAGCCAGGCTCTCACCCAGGAAGGTTAGGATGTCCAAGATTTAGGGGAAAGAAGGTAAATGAGAAATGGAGAGATGGCACGGTGTGATATCATCTACAAAACGGCTGTCCTCTTAGTATAGGCAAGCTTACCAACTTGTAATGGATGATAAAGGGCCTCTTCTCCTAGGCTGCGTTAGTACGTAGGACAGCTTACTGTGCTCAGCGCCCTGTGTGAAACCTGGTATGTACAGGAATCCTGAGGGAGAGTTCATTCTTTGAAGTTGTTTACAATTGAGTGACTTCTTTCAGATTACTTCATAAATGCTGGTTTCAGGAGTTTCAGAACCACAGTCCACAACAGACTGAACTGATTATTCAACAACTCACGTTGTTACCATCTCCAGAATGTCTAATAAGGACACATATACCCAACTCTAATCCCGGCTAATCACCAGGCTAGAGCAGGAGAAGGGGAAGTTCACAGCCCTGGACAACTTGGATAGATTTTTGTCTTGGAATAAAGCACAGCAAGGACCAGAGGTGCCACTCAGTGGGAGAGCCTTGGTTCACTTGTGTACGTCTCAGTGGACGAGCACTTGCTTCCCATGAGTGTGACTCCTGTTCAACTACTAGTACCTTACATAAAAGAATTTGTTTTAAAAAGACCCTAATAATCCTACCAGTCGATCTGGTTGTTCTCCCTAGAACTTCTGGGTTTTATTACACACAGCCCCTGTTTTCAGTCAGTTATGCAGATGGGTCTCTTGCCTGGTTGCATAGTTAAGGCTTTGGCTGGTCATTGCTTTCCCTGAAGTATTCATTCTGTTTTCATATTTCAAGGTAATCTTTGATGGGGAGGAAGCAGTAGATGCTGGTGGTGTCACAAAGGAGTTCTTTCTTTTGCTGTTAAAAGAGCTTTTGAATCCCATTTATGGGATGTTTACCTACTACCAAGATTCCAATCTATTGTGGTTTTCAGATACAGTAAGTTCATCATATTACAGTTTGCATGAAACTTTCTGTTTGTTGCCCCTTTGTTTCTAGCACTGCAAAATTAACCATTAAAATGTCTACCATGTCCAGACTTCAGGCTTGACCTGCTTTCAAGACTCATGGTGGATTTTGTGTCTGAATATGCTCACATAGACTTGTACTTTTTTTTTTTCTTTCAAGTGGAGAGCTAAGTTCTAAACGACATGCTAGGGCCGGGGGTGTGGCTTCATGGTAGAGCATTTATGTAGCATGCATGAGTACCTGGATTAGATCTTGAGCGCTTGAGGGGCTCCTGGAATAACAACTCATGAGACTGTGTTAACAGAAATAAGGGCTTTGTTCTAAAATATGGAAAGATTTTCAGTAGGTGGTAGAGTGCGTCAGGGTCCTCAGACACTATTTCTTATACATTTCCATGCACCCTAAAAGTGTTTTGTAGAGCACAACTGGTTTCATTTGATTGGCATAACCTGCGGACTAGCTATCTACAACTCCACTGTGGTTGATCTCCACTTCCCTTTGGCTCTCTACAAGAAGTTACTCAACGTAAAGCCTGGCTTGGAAGATTTAAAGGAGCTGTCACCAACTGAAGGCAGGTAAAGAAAAGAGCAAAAAAAGTTATGCTGGTGGTGTGGGGCTCTGTGCTTGCTGCTCTAGCACATGGATCTAAGATGGAAAACAACATACTTGCAGGTTTGGGTGTATTGGAACATTGTAGGTTGTACAGCATTGCCTGTGTCACTGTGTGGACAAGTGAGGGAAGTGAAAGAGAGGCCTGGGGCTGTAGAGATGGCTCAGCACTTAAGAACATTGGTTGCTCTTTCAGAGGACCTGGATTTGTATCCCAGAACCCTTATGACGGTTCACGACCCTCTGTAACTTGAATTCCAGGGGATCCAATGCCCTCATCTGGTTTGTATAGGCATCGGGCATGCACAAACACGCAGGCAAAAACACCCAGACACATAAAATAAGTAATAAACCTTAAAATAAGAAGAGAGAAGGAGGGAGGGAGGGAGGGATAGACAGAGACAGAAAGAGAGAGCACAAAGACAGAGACAGAGAGAGAATAGCTCCTCGGGAATACACAGTAACTTCTGCTTCCATTATTTTGTACCTTCCCCTCCCGATTCACACAAAAAGAGGAGAATCTGAGCCTTGTCATGGCGCAGACGTAACAGTGGGGAGGTTACTGAGATGAGATACTGAAAAAGTTTAATGCTATAGTGATAGATAATTCACATATGCCATACAACTGACCCATGAAAAGAATACTTAAAATATACTTTAGTGTATTTATAGTTGTGTGACTATCACTGTAGTCGTTTCTAGACTATTTTCACCACATGAGAGGCAACCTGGCGTTTTGCTGTCTCATGTCTTATCCCCGGTCTCCGTATCATTAGTCTTAGGTAAACACTAGTGTGCTTTCCACTTCTATCAGTTTGCTGTAGTGTGTGTGTGTGTGTGTGTGTGTGTGTGTGTGTGTGTGTGTGTGTGTGTGTGTGTGTTTAAGCAAGGTCCCATTATGTAGCCCTGGCTACCTTGGAACTAGCTATGTAGACCAAGGCCAACTCACAGTCCTTTTCTTGTGAGTCCTGGGACTAAATATATGGACTGTCATGCCTAGCTACTCTGGATATTTTTTTAAAAATAGAATCTTACAGTGTTGTTCAATTTGTCTGTTTCACTTGGTATATGTTCCAGATCTGTCCTGTTATAACATGAATCAGTGTTTCATTTTTCACACTGACAGGTAATACTCCATTGTGTAGTATTCCGTTGTCCACCATGTCGTTGTGAGACAGTCCCTTGTGTAACACTCCTTGCACACATACATTGTATTTTGTTTCTCTCTTCTTCAGTCGATGGACACTTGGACCTTTTCTGCTTTCGAACCATTATGAATAGTGTTGCTGAGAACATTTGTATACATTTTTGTGTACACATAAGCTTTCGTTACTCTGATGTATGCCTGGAGTAGAATTGCCGATTCGTATGCTAATTCCATATTTAGCTTTTTGAACAACTATCAGAATTCTTTTCAAAGGAGTCTCTCCTGTTTGCTTTGTTGTTGGTAGTTGGTTAGGTTTTTTTGGTTTTGTTTTTTGGCTAAGTGTCCCCTTTTTCTTGAGTTTTTCTGTGTTGATTTTGGGCAGCTAACAAACACACGGCTGGCTTCAGAGGGAGGGAACAGCTTTTTTTTTGGGGGGGGGGGAAGGTTGTGGCTTTAAGTTGGTACAGGGACTGGCAGTAGTGCTCAGTGGTACCAGGCTTGTCCAGCATCCCAGCAGCTCTGAATTCAGTCCCAGCACCACAAACCAACAAGCCTGGCTGCCCATCGGAGTGAACGCCTGTAATCCCAGTACGCAGGAACTTAAAACTGGCCTGCATTTCACAGCCAGTTCAAAGCCATACTCTGTCTCAAAAATAGTGTATTTACTGAGTGTGGAGGTGTGGCCTAGGTTTAACCTCTAGTGCTAGGGTAAAAATGAGTAAGGTACTTTCTAGAAATGAGACTGCCATACTTACATAGGATTATATGAACTCCTAGGGAGCACTGAGAAGTTTAGAATATGGAGGGGTGGTGGGTGGAAGGTGGAGAAAGAGGAGAGAGACACAGCCATGCTGGTTTATTTTGGTTGCTAAAGAGAAGGCTGCAGTAAAAGATGTGACTGTTCTTTGCTTTGCAGCCCTGTCTGAGACTTGGATATTTTGAAGAATGGTTTTTCAGGTGGCCAGCTCTTGCTTAGTCAGTGAGGAGGGAACAGAAAGGCATAGGTCACAGCTGCTGTGAAGTCTAGAGCTGGCCCTGTCACCCCCTTTCATTTCACCTCCTGAGGCAGAGCCTGGAGGGTAGCAGTTGAAGATGGTTTCCTCCAAAGGCTGCCATGTTAATGATTTGACCCAGCAAGAGGAAAGCTGGGAAAACTGCCACTGCCATAGTGTAGTCATTCTTATGGGAGATGCGTGCGATTCTGTTGTAAATGAAGGGTGTTAATGTCTTTCCTCTGGTTTTTTGTTTTGTTTTGTTTTGTTTTTTAATCTGTCCTGCTGTTTTTTGTTTTTATTTTTGTTGTTGTTTTAATGAGGAAAGCCTTGAATCTGAATACTTTCTCTTAGAGATTATCTCTTCTCTCTGACCTTATAAGAAGAACCATCTGAACACACCTGCATGCAGGGACATAAATTCATAAATAAAAGTGATCTTTAAAATGTGGGCTGGTGAGATGGCTCAGCAGGTAAAGGTGCTTATGAACACACCTGGCAACTTGAGTTTGGTACCCGGCAGAGAAAGACCTACTCTTGGAGTTGTCCACACTCCTGCTATGGCATGTGCATGCTAATAAGTCAATACATTATTAAACCTACTGAACTTGACATCACTGGAAAAACCTGCAGTTATATACATGGATTTGTACAACCTAAATTAATCTCTGCACTGAAGTCCTCAGCCAAGAAAGCTGTCCCAGTTAGAACTTCATGACATTTGATATTATAAATCTGGTCCAGCTTAGCCCCTGCCACCAGCAGACTGTCAACCATTGATCACTCAGACTCCAGATTGCCCGTGTCCTTTTGAGAATGTCCAGAAATGAACATTATGACTTTGAGGACAGCTTCTTTGTTATATCATGTCCTAAAATTATGCTATTGATAGAGTGATGGCTTTCATATGCTGCCACTTCCCCAAACTACCCATAATTCTAGATGGCAGATCTTTGCAGATTACTTCTTTGTAGCCATGGGTTCTAACAATTGCTGAGCAGCTCATAGTCAGTCATCAATGAAGGATTTCCCAGCATGTGACTTCGGTATAAAAAATGACTAATGGAAGATTTCTTAACACCTGACTCTTTCAATATCAATGCCTTCACTCATCCCTTCTTACCGCAGCCCCCTGGACAACTCTTGACAGAAATGCAGGGCTGGATTCGCTAAAGGAAAAGTATGAAATGGTTTAGTTACGAGGATATATTCTATTGGGAGAAGGGACATGCTGATTGTTTCTATTAGTACATTCTGAAGAATATGTTTCTTCAGTATGACAGATAATAAAATACCACATATCTGCATTAGTAAGTGAAGCAGGAATTGATGCTATACAAAATCCCAAATACCATGACACCAAAGAGTCAGATTCGAGAAGAACAACATCTCCCAAGTCTAAAGTTCTGAAAATTTCAGTCTCCAGAGATTAAAACCCTGAAGAGTTAGAAAGATGGTCTGTGGAGAGGGGCCTGGTGCTTCCTTGATCACGTGTGGTGTAAGTGCCTTGTGGTGGGCACACTGAGGACCTAATTTCCATAGGCTACTGCATAAGTGCGAGTGGATCTTTCCATAGCATCTAACACTGGAGATAAAAATTACTTGATGGCTTCCAAAATTTGGGGGTATTTTTGTTGTTGTTGTTGTTGTTGTTGTTGTTGTTGTTTTGATTTTTGTTTTTTTAGTCTCATGCATCTTTTGCAATTTGACAGTGAGAGTCTATTGTGTTATCACTGATTTGTTGCATGTGCCTAAAAGTGTTAAAACTTGCTCAATAGAGAAGATACTTCCTTTTTATACATCTGCATTTATAAAAGATAAAATTTCTCAGCATTTTAGTTCTTTGGCTGACTCTATATTGGGTGGTGACCCCAAGTAATGAATAATCATCTTTTCAAGGGAGATGGGCATTCTTCGCTTTGCTCAGGTGGCCACACTTAGAAAGCTGCTGCTCCCACCTACCATGCCTTGTCATTTGTTTCTACAATTCCTTTTTTCGATGTATTCATTTGTGAATAGTGTTTCTGCGGATATTAACTGTTGTATCTTTACAACTGGTTTGTGTGGTTTTGCTTCAGAAAAATCTATTATTTGCCTGTTTTGTGTTTTGAAGTGGCTTTTATAAGTAATACCTTATGTTGTTATGTTTTCCAAACCTTCTTATAAAGTAGCAATAGCTGTGCTTTATACGCTGCTGTTTTTCTACTGTCTGTTGAGTGGTTGTTCTGTTCTTTATCATTGTTACGAATGGGTGTTGAGGCAGGAACTGTGGTGCGTTGAGTGAGTGAGCTGCACCCCCATTCCTAAAGAATTTTAAAACCTAGATTCGCTAGAATTGTATTTGCGGTTTTGGACTTGAGGAATGTTGGGCATTAGGGATTCTGATGCTCCGGGACTTCAGCACTGGGATTATGGTGTGGGTGATTGGCGAGCATGGCAGCAGGCAGCAGGCAGCAGCCTTGGTGGCAGGAACAGCTGGGAGCTTACATCTCAAACCTCAAGCAGGAAGCCTACAGAGCTGCCTAGGAATGAAAGCTCGCCCCAGGGACGCTTCCCCCAGCAAGGTCACACCTTCTAAACCTAACCAAACACCAAACGGTGCCACCAAGTGGGGACCCCAGGTATTCAAATACAGGAGCCTGTGGGGGTCAGTCTCATTTACACTACCACAGGGACTTCGTGGCCTTTATCCTGTTCTCTTGCATATGTGCCTATACCAAGGAATGCCAAGGAGGAGTAAACAAAAGCTCACCAGATGTAAATCCACCTGAATTTCCTCATCTGTTTAGGAATGTGTGTCAGCAGTGAAGGCCGTCAGTAGAGTCTGCCAGCTTTGTTCTCCAAGGTTGCTTGCATGGCTTTCTGAATTGGTTACATGACTTCTTTCTGTTTCCTGAATTTGCTCACTTTAGATGTTTCTTCTCTAGTTTTCTCAGCAACGCCTGTGGGCCTGATCAAGTTAGAGACGCCATTGCAGCATTCGATTTGCCTCTTTTCCTTTCTTTCTTTGACTAGGAGTCTTCAAGAGCTTCTAGATTACCCTGGTGAAGATGTGGAGGAGACTTTCTGCCTCAACTTCACGGTCAGTCTTCCTGTATTTATGACTGTGGCTGTTCTCCCTGCTGGTGACAAGTTGTAATTGGCATTAGATTTCTAACAGAACAACAAAGGCAGAGACCTTCTCGAGTCGAACTACTTCAGTCATTGTATCTTGAGTTAAATAAATGTGCTGCAGAGAGGAATCTGTGTTTATCTGTGCATTTAGGAAAATTACCAAACATTAATCTTCTTTGCTTTTGACTTGTACAAGCTATTACTATGTACGGTTCATGTCGCTTTCTGTTTGAATCTGCTTTCTGATAACTCCATGACTTAAAATATTTTTAAGGTGTTGATGTTCTCTGACTCAGATTTTTATTCTACCCCCAGTTTCCTGTTAACACAGTCATTGAATTATGTTTATTCCTAGTTTCCCTTGAGTCATTTGGGTCCCAGAAAGTCAAATGATAGTTAACAAAAGTGAAAACACATCTTTCTCTGCTTTCAACGAAGGTGTGCCGAGAAAGCTATGGGGTGATAGAGCAGAAGAAGCTGATACCCGAGGGAGACAGAGTGACCGTGTGCAAGGACAACCGGTGAGTCCTGGCCCGGGGATGCTGCTGAAGATGCGGGTGCTGTATTTTGCTGAAGTTTGATGCTTTAGTTTAACATCGAAATTGTATTTTAATGTCTCTATGAAGAAAGTGAGGGCAGTAGAGCAGGAACTTGAAGCTCATGGAGTGTTTTTAATTTAGTCAACAGCTATTTAGCTGCAGATTTGTATCTTTTTGGCTTAGAGGCTGAGTGAGTCACTAAGTCACATAAACTATTTGCTTTCAGATATCTCATCTAAAAAGCAAAGGTGATAAAAATTGCCCTGCCTACGTTATAGGATAGTTATATCAATACAGTAATATATAGGAAGGTGTTTTGGAATAAAATAGATGGACAGCACAAGGTTTCTCCTATCTACCAAAATGCCTAGTGCTATAATGCTACAAAAATATGTATTGAATAAATAAATATTGTCAGCGTATGTGTGTAAAAGGAGAAGCAGACTCAGAACTTTCCCTGCTATACTTTCATGACTGATTACTTTTCAACCCTGAAAGTTGTTAGGATTTCCACCTCGCAGTAAACAAGCAATTAGTTCCATTCCAATAGCAGCTCCGTGCTCATTAACCCAGCTCCGTTTTGATCTGCACTGTTGGGATATCAGACTTATCACTGTTACTACAAATACTCTGAGAAAAATAACCTAAGGGATAAAGATTTTTGGCTCACAGTCAAACATGAACTGGTGGAGCATCATGATAGCAAGGTATGGTTCAGGAAAGCTGCCGCTTCCGTGGAAGCCAGGCATGCAGAGAGGCTGAAGAGGCCAGGAGCAAGATTCATCCTCCCATGAGAAGCGCTAGTAGCCTTCTTCCTCCATTTGGGCCACCTCCTTGCAGCCCTGTTAATATGAATGATTTTTAAAAATATATGCACTTTTATTATTACACATATTTACAATAAACTACCTACAGCAAGAAAAGCCAAGAAACAATCAGGTATTATATAAATGTTACATTCATAGAGTTTTGGTGATTTGTATAATATGTACTCTTTATTGGATTAGCTTTTTTATAAAGTTAGTGCTATTGTGATCCATCACCTCTTACTAACACCACAAGCTAGGGGAGTGAGCTTCAGCACAGGTGCCCTTTGAAGGTACAATTTTTATTCAGAGGTATCTAGCTGAAGATCTGTCTTGGGATTTGGTCTTCAAAGAGATCACCTTAATACGCCACCCCAAGCCCTGCGTTACTTTACTTGTGCTTCTAACTGGCAGGCCTGTAAATCAGGTTTCATATGTGCCTCCCTTTCCCACACTGGTTAATTTAATTGAGTGGGTGACAGAACTCAAGGAAGTGCTCACTTGTGTGAGGTACAGATGAAGAGCTGCCTAAGCTGCAGTATGAGGAACTGGGCTTTTGTGCCATCTCTGGGGCACCTTCTGGAAACTTGTCTCCTAATGATGTCTGATTTGGGTTTTATAGAGACATCCATGTCTAATCCTAATAGAGTGTATGGGAAAACCCAGCAGGGTCTCTGTAGGGTTCTTTTTGGCCTGTGTTGCATTGTTAGTATGGATCAAAGTCCCTTCTGAAATGGGTATCTTATCATCTATAGCCAGCAGGGTAGGTCAGTGTAAGGCAGGGACAAAAACCTGGGATCTTTGGACAAAACCAAACAATGCACACACATCTCAGAGTATCACAGTGCTGACTTAACACTGTTAAGGTAAGATTGAATATTTAGCTGAGTTTTCAGGATGAATCTCAGTCCCTGAGTTATCTTGTTAGAGGAAGGTAAATATTTGATTTTGTTTAGTTTTGCATTGAACTGTGATAATCTATGTAGACATTCATTCACTTTATAAACACTGAGTGTTTGCTGTGTGCCCTGCATGGTGTGGACGGTAGGAGGCGGCTACTTTCTATCATTCTATCTCTGGGTTGAGAATGTACACAAATATGTAACAGGTTATAGTATATGTTATATGTTTTGTAAATCAAGTGACGTGGACGTAGGCTCTATATAAGACATTTAAGAATTCAGATGTGGGGGGCACACTGTGGGCACAGTGGCTGTGGGAGTCAGAACCTTCTGGGTTGATAGAGGGGAGATTGCTGAGGATTTGTGAGTGGGCCAGGACATGGCGGGCACAAGAGTTTTAGAGTGAACACTGTCAAAGCCTTGTTGACTGTCAAAGCTCAGGTTGAAAGATAATCGATCTCAGTTTTAGGAAGATGGCTTTACTGTAGCCTTATGGAAATCAACAGTGTGCATAGAGACCTGAGAGGAGGCCATTGAGTTGGCTCGGTTAAAGAACGGCAGGGGCCAAGATGAACGTTGTAGAAATAACAAAGTTGGTTATGTGTGAATGGCACAGTCAGTAGGTGTCTGATTTTGTATGAGCAAGGCTTGGCACAGTTTCTAATTTGGGTGGCTGTATAGTAGTTAACAGACTATAAATAGAGCTGGTTCCTTGAGGGAAGTTCTATTTTGAATGTATTGCTTTGACTGTTTGGTAATACCCAGGAATTATTTAAAGCAGGAAATTGACAGTCTAGTTAGAAATTTTTCCTTTGGTTATGTATACCACCATTAATCGCTAGTGAGTTCCAAGTCACTTCCAGTGAAAAATTGATAGAAATACTAAAATAAGAATAAAGAAAATATAATTCTTAGGACATTCTATGTAATTAGAATGCATGGCCAGCCACTGAGATAAGAACTTGAACATTACTGCCATTTTCTTTGGCTAACAGTAAATCTTGTGTGAGACGAGGAAGGAGGTTGGGAATAAGAAAATGCTTGTCTCCAAGAGGGGAGGCTGTGAGTGAGGCTTTTTGACTACAGGCTTTATCTTGCGTATAACACACAGTAACCTTTCCTGTAATATCAACCTTCCCTATGATCCAGGACATGTACTCTTTGGAAAGTGTTAGTTCTGCCACCAGAGTGTTGAATACAGAACAAACATGACCTCAGATGATCAAATTACTTCGGTGTCTTTGTTGTTGTTCTATTGCTGCAAGGAGACACCATGACCACTGCAGCTCTCATAAAAGAAACCATTTAATTGGGGGCTTGCTTATAGTTTCAGAGGGTGAGTCTTGATCATCATGGGTCAGGAAGCAAAATCATTGGCTCTAGAGCAGTACGTTGGAACTTTGATCTGCATGCAGTAGGAGGCAGAGTGAGAGAGAGGAGGACAGTGTATCTGGGCCTGCCATGGCCTTTTGAAACTTAAAGGCCCGCTCCCAGTTATACACTTCCTCCAACAAGGTCACTCTTCCTAATCCTTCCCCAACAGTTCCACTAACTGGAAACTAAGCATTCAAATATATGAGCCTAGAGGGGCCATTTTTATTCAAACCACCACACTTGGCTCTGGAAGTCTAGTCTTGACTCAGGTGATATTGCAATCATTAAAAACCTTTATTGGTTAAGGAACCAAAAAGCAGATCCTTTATCTTTATAACATTGGTATTTTTATTAGCATTAGATAGCTCATTCTCAGGATATTTTTCCTTTGTGAGAACAATATTATTATTTATGGCAAATTTATAGAGCAAGTTTTGCTCATAATTTGGTTCCAGTTATTCGCCTTCTTCCTACTTTTGGTCGTTGTTTTACAGCAGATGCATGTGCATGTGTAGATACATATACATACATATATGACACATGGTCAACATTTTGGTCTATGACAGACCATATATGACACTCATCTACTGAAATTTTTTTATATTTGTCATGGTATACTTTCAGTAATTATTTTAGAGTGTTGTTGGCACACAGAAAGCACAGCTCTCTCCCCAAGGGAGAAAGACATAGTTCATTATAGAGCCAAATAGTGAGTGACCAAGGCTTGGAAAGCATAGAGTCCATCACGCCAGGCTTCAAGCTCCAACAGGGCAGGTTAAAAGTACATTGGTGGGAATCTCAGGGAGACGGGCTACAGGAAGATGGAGGAATCTCTTCTATAGGCCTGAGATGCTGTCTGATGACTTCCGTCTCCTAAGGTACTATACTCCAAAGGTTTCTTTTGTTGTAGTGGTGGTGGTGGTTCTTGATTCCAGAATGGTAGGCCCAACCACTTGTTAATCGCAGAATGGCTTAAGGGGTTAAATCTAGCCCAAGATAAGCTGTAATTTAGGCAACAGACTTATTCTAACCTCCCCAGAGCACTGACATTCCAATCAGCGATTCAGACTTTACAGATACATCTTCTTCCTGGGAATTTGCCTTCTCTTTCACACTGGCAGCCACCTCAAGCATCAGGTGTGTGTCTGCCTAGGCCCGTGTAAAAGAACACTCTTTGAAAAATACACAGTGATGAAATAACCTAGGAGTGTGTTTTATAGCAAAGCATCCCCAAAGTGCACATTTAGTCTTTAGTCTTTCATAAGATGTCTTACCTTTTTGTATTAACTTGGACTCAGACAAGAGTGAGGGAGAGTGAGAGTGTGTGTGTGTGTGTGTGTGTGTGTGTGTTGTGTTAGAAATTCACACTAGGTAGAAAATCCTGGGTAATGGACTATCTCTTGCTCTGGTGAGCCTTCACAGCATTGTGTGTGTTTGATGTACTTGAAGGCAAAAAGCGATTCAGCTCAGGACTGGCAGTGTAGTCTGTAGTTAAGGCAATTTTAGGCACTTTCAAATTCTTTTCATACTGTTATTAAATTATTTCTCTCACACTTTGCCCAGTTAGCAGACATTTCACTGAATCAATAGCTCGGTTGAGTCAACGATTGCAAGATAAACTATGTGAGAATGCTGAGATATAACTGTTTATTTAGGGAGATAAGCTGTTCTCCCATGCCACCGTAACTAGGCCAGGGAAGACTAAATTGCCATGGTTTAATCTGAAGACAGTCTGAGAGCTTATCTCAGATGCACCTTGGGGGACAGATGTGTTAGAGACCTAGGTCCTCACCTGCTAATACTTGGATACTGGGAAATGGAGAAGAAGGAACAATACACATGATGTTCTGTAGCGTGATGGACAAACCTGACCTGTTACTTCAGGCAAAGAAGAGTGGGCCATTGCTAGGGGAAGCCTCACTTGTACAGCTTGCATGGCTTAGGTGGGCGATTAGATCGTAAAAGACTTAGGGAGGTAGAGAAACTAGGTTGCGTCTTACAGGTGGTGAGTAATCACTGCCATTTTGTGAGCAGAGAGCAGCTGTGTTACAGAAGCGGGCCCAGGATGCACTGTTTACTTTGCCTTATCTTTCCAGCTTTTATTTCGGTTGCTGGCACATGTGCCCTAATGAGCGTTGCTGACCCTGAGTGCTTCTCTGGGTCAGTGATCACCTGCCCTTCGAAGAGAGCTTATGTTTCTTTGAAAGGCAAACCTGTTTTCTTCTCTCTTGCTTTTCAGTTGCCAGCCTCCCTTTGACAAAATAGCTACTGTGGGGTGTTCTAATGGTACGAGAAAGATTGTGCATACACCCAAGAGTAGTTACAGGACAGCATACTCAACCTCTGTTTCATCTCACATACTCTCATAATGCAGGTTACTCTCGTTGCTCCTAAAGTTGCAGGAATTTCACAGAACCAGTAAGCAAGCAGTCAGTTTTGGAGTAAACATGGCTGACTGCCCTCTAACCCAGTTAAATTTCTTCCACTGTTCGATGGACACTAACATTATATCTCGCAGGCTGAAAACTCAAGTTTCAAGACACCCCTAACCCCTATCAGGTGCCAGTTGTGAGCTCCAGGGTTGTTTAACCTTTGCTTCTGACTGGCTGGCTTGTAAATTAAAGTTCCCACAACCCCTACCCTCTGGTTCTATTGCTGTTTCCGTGGCTTAAACTTTTCAGGGAAATATAGTTGCTTTTACCAAAAATATGTTATACAGGGTCCCCATGAGAGGATGCCTCAGGTGAGGTGTGGGAGAGAGAAGGTGTGGAAGATGGTGTGTACCTCAGGTTGCATCTTTCTTTAGGAACTCCATGTATTCAACTGTCCAGGAGTTGTCCAAACTCTGTCCTTTTGTGGTCCAGTAGAGAGTTCCTCTTATAGGCATGAGTGCCTAGCCAACTGTGTGACATTCTACTGGATAAGAAGTTTCAGTCTAATGCTAGCATACTGAATATGGGCTATATTTAGGTTTTTCTGGACTATGTAGACTTTCTTTGTCTAGAGTATAAGGCAGACCTCTTTGAAATGGAGTTCTTGTGATCTTTTATGAGGCAAGGTTAGTTAAAAAAAATTATGGGTTGGTTTTGGTTTTGGTTTGTAGGGGTGTTTGTTTGTTTGTTTGTTTTCCCTTAGTATTGGGCACGGAACCCTGGGCTCTGCCAATAGTAAGATATTTTCTGTCATGGCTCCCTTGGTTGCACGTATCAGCAGAATAAAAATTCCATTCAGATTAGTTACATGCATCCAAGTACAAGAATGTCTGTGGCCACTTGCTGGTGTCTTCTTCACTTGCTGGTCTCTTCATAGTGGTCGCCACATGTGGATGGCACTGTACTGCGTCACTCCCGTGGTTAAGTATTTTTTATATTCCATAACGTGTTATTACCACCAATGGGAGGGAAACAGCTTTTGTTCTAAAGGGCGTCTGAATTCTATAGAAAGAACTGAGGAATGGAGCTGTGCCTCTAATGACTTCTCTCGACCCCTAATTGGTGAGGGATGCAGTCTTTAAGGTCCATGTTGTACTCGTAGTAGACTGTGACAGAAACAAAAGACAATGAACAGGCCAGTCAGGCTTCCAGAGTGCTTTCCATGCACTCTCCTAAGGACTTATCATGGCACACTTCCTGCTTTGCACATGATGAAATTGAAACAGAGAGACCTAGATCATTTGGGCCAGCTGTACAGGTAAAAGAAAAGGACTTGATTCTGGCCAGCCCTGTGCTCTAGGGGTGTACCCTGTCACTGAGAGCCCACAGTGGAGAGTCCTGTCCTCTCCCCTAGGGGAGAAAGTGGCTGGGGAATTTACTGTTTCTCCTTTGGGGCAGTCTGTATAATTTTCTTTAAAAAAAAAAAAAAGCTAGTATAGTTAAAAGTGTACTATATAGGTGTGAAATTGAGTGTATGGATTTTGAACCAGTGAATACAGTGTGTATACAGGATTTAAGATGTGGTAAAGCCCTTATGAACAGGGCTTGGAACATGCCTTTGATTCCAGTGCTCAGAAGGTGGAGGCAGGCAGATCTTTGTAAAGTTGAGGCCAGCCTACATAGTTAAATTCCAAGATAGGCCAGAGCTATATAATGAAAACCTGTCTGGAAAAAAAAAAAAACAAAAACAAAAACAAATAAAGAGACAAACAAAACTACCACCACCACAACAAAAACCTCATGGATACTTGTAAATACTGTGTAGTCTGCTATGTAAATGTGTTTTCTTTGGATATTTGGTTTGTTTGTATGTTCTTTTTTTAATCACCCATTCTATATTCTTTCGGTCCTTCCCCCATTTTTACTAAAAGTGTTAGAAACATCCTCTGTATAAAAAAGGATTGTTTGCCTTCAAAACCTTGCATTTTAGGGATAAAATTTAGAAATACGACATTTTGAATCTGTTGACAAATATTTTTGCTAGGTTGATTTTTATTAATGAATTGTGCCAGGTTTTTCATTTTTATTGGTGTTTGAGAATACGTGTTTCCCTCAGTCCTCACAGTATCATTAAAATATTTGCATTTCATTCATACATAGGCTACTTTAAAGACTCTACATAGCACTGACCTATTCTAATGCTGTGTGAATTTGTAAAATACTTTTAAAAACATGATTTATTGATAGTATTTGCACAGTCAGTAACTGTCTGAAATCTCTGCTTTTAAAATGGTTTGTTGTATAAGTTTCAGCTCAATGAAAAGAACATTTGTTTACATGTCTGCATGTGTGTGAACCTGCAGACAATCAGAGCCCTGGCACTGAGCCTACTCTGTGAGCCTTAAAGTGCAGATTTCTGTGTCACACTCTGAGAGCGTGCACTGAATGGATAATTTGTGCTGCTCCTTACGTTGTGCTTTGCTGAGTTTGGCCTGTCAAGGGTTAAAATGTTTTACTGCAAAGCAGTATTTTACTTGCCTGGCAGAGATGGTGTCCTGCCGACATTACTGTGCAGCCATGACGCACTATCAAATAACCAGCTCAAGGGACACACATTTAGGATCAGCTCAGTGAGGAAGTAAAATTGACATCCATCCTAAACATCCCCAATGGCCAGAAAAACCTGTGCTAGTCATATACCTATATAATATAAAACAATGCTTGCTGGCCATAGCAGGCAGCTGGAAGATGTTTGCCTTCAGCCTTGCCAGAGCCCAGCTTCACCCTAGTGCTGGCCGTAGGAACAGGTCTCCTTCCCCAGTTTTTCCTCTTTTTAAAATAATCAACTCAAGTTCTTTATGTAAATCTCTAGAGTAGTAATTTTCATATATTTGTCAAACTATTAAGCCCATTAACGTTTTGTAGCGTATATCTATTACAGATGTGACGCATGCTACTTGTTTGCATTTGAAATGAGTTTATATACTCAAAACTTGATTGTTTTCTAATTTTTTGCCTTGTCATGTCTGTTTATTTCTTTTGGCTGTATGTCTCCTAATCTTAGCCTTTCTGTATCTAATAATTGATAAGTATTTTATGTATTTTTTTCATTAAGATGTTTCCTTGAGTCTATTAAAGTCTTACTTGTTTCTAAATTATTGAAAGCTGTCTCAGCTATTCTTATAGGTGAGCAGCAAAGAAATTATATTACATTCCAGATCCCACTTGGGCTTTTGAATTAAATTGTGATAAATTATAAATTAACTTCAGAAGGATTAATGTTTTTTGATAATGTAAGTCAAGGGCTTAGTTTTTTGTGAAATACCATTTTTTCATATAAATTCATATAACATTTTTGTTATAGGATAGCTTATGCTTATGTATGCATATATTATTTCTAGTGTAAAAGAAATCTTATATATTTTAATGCCTTGAATTAATTATTGATTTTATATACTAGTCTGATAACCAATCAACTTATCAAACTTGTGTATAATGTTTTTTAGTTTGTCTTCTTGGGTTTTCTATATCTAATAATCATATATCCATAAAATACGTTTTCCAACTATTAGACCATTTATTTATAGTTATTTTTTAATTTTTACCAGACCTAGAGAAATACTAAATGTCAGTCTCTCCATTTCTGAAGATGAGTGAATGTTCACTGTTTTTACTTCTTTTCTTATTAAAATAACCATATGATTATGATGATCATAATGTAAGTAATATACTCCTTCAGTTGGGTTGGTCTGACTGTAAGGAAGATTACCACTACCTTAGAATTGTTCATAGTCATCTGTTGTCATTAGCAACCAGTTAGCACTGCCCTCCATTCCTGTCGTCATCAGATTTTGCTGCAGTGTGATTAACCCTTGCAGCAAATGGAAAAGAATGGCGTCTGATGATTTTGTGTGTGTGCATTGATAACGTCACATTAAAGCCTTACTTTTTCTGAGAAGAAATTAAAACCAGGTTTTATATGGATGAAACCGAAACAAGGTAGTTTTTTAATGTCTTCTGTTTCTGAATTAAAAGCCATATTTTTTCTGATAATAAGGAGTCACGAAGGTAGAAATTAATAAAGCTACCATTTTCTCTTACGTAGCAGAAGAGGAAAAGAGTTGAATTTTCTATCAGGGTCTTTTGTCTTTATCATAACAATAATAGCTGGAAATTATTGCTAGGTATCAGATGTTGCTGTGTGGGATGTGCTTTTTTTTTTTCTTCTTCATAATAACTGTGAGGAAGGGACTGTTACCACCCCCTTCTATAGATGAGAATACAGGCAGTCAGAATAACAAGTCTTTATTTTTTGAAAATACTGTTTTGTTAACACCACAGTGGTAAACAACTTTATGTTTGTATTTCTTTACAGAACATTGGTTCACAGATAATTCAAAATCCACAAAGAAGCTAAAGGCATTTATATGAAATGTCTCTCCCCAAAAGTCCTTCCTGTTTTTGCCATTCTGTCCTCAAGCAATAAAATTTGATTATGCACCATTTAATATGTCACATTTACATAGCAAAATAATGAAGGCACAGCTAATACAAGCAAACTTAAACCCTTTCTATTTCTGAGCTGGGGGCAGGGATACACGCTTGGATTGATTCTTCAAGTAGATATTTTTCCAAACATTAGCTTCATTGAGGAGTTCTGATGGTTTTCACAGCTACTTGCTAAAAGCTACAAGACAAAAAGACTTCACAAAAGGTCAAACTACGCAACACTGGATACACATGCTTTACAGAATTGCTACATTCTACATCTCTTCAAGTAAATTATATTTCTAAAATACTATAAGGTGATTTAATACTTAAAACACTTGGGGTCATTTTGACGATTTTTGTAAACACTACCAAGAAAACAGATAACATGAGACCATAACAAATGAACACGTGTTGACAATATTGTACATGTAATAACCCTCTTTTTTTGGAACCATGTTCTTTCTGTAATTTCAAAATATTTAAAATTTTCAAAACTTGAAATGGCAGTTTCCCTAGCCTCAGAAACAGTAGTCTCTAATGCTGTCAGTCCAGTCTTCCTCCATGCCACGTCTCCTCTGGAGTGTAAAGCTGATGTCTGGGTTTGCAAAAGCAAAAGTCTTAAAGATGATGTCGTTCTTGGGTTCCTTTTCCTCCAGCGCTGGTAAATGTAAAGAAACTGAAGAATTAAGCATTGAGAAGAGTTCAGTCTTAGCTTGGGTGATCAGGTGTAGTGTGATGAATGGATTTCAACGTGTGACGCACTTTAGTTCACATCTAACTGACAACCGTTCATCAGTCTCAAGTCCAGTTCTCACAGAAGAGCAGGGAGAAAAAAATAAGCTTAATTAGGCTTTTTTTAAAAACGTCTTTTGGCATCTGTTTTACAGAAATAAAAGTCAGATTAGAAACGGGCTAGCCAGAATCTACTTGATTCAATTTAATTTTAGGAATGTCAGAATAGATTCACATTGTATTTTGGACAAAACCTGAGCCTTTAAAGTCTGCCGACATTGGAAATAAAAGGGGCGGGGGGGTTGTCACCTGTCAGCTGCTGTGCTCACTTCTTGGCGGAGTCGGGACCCCCAGTTGCGCCTGCTGCAGCCTCTTCCTCCTCCTCGTCGTCATCATCCTCTTCTTCCTCATCGTCTTCATCATCCTCTCCCTCCAGGGTCCACGCGCAGCCCTCCATCTCTCCGGTGAGCTCCTGGATCTTGGCAAGTAGGGGCTTGTAGATGTCGTTGTACTTTTTCTCTAGAGCCTGGAATTCTTTGTCAAATTTGGCCTCAATCTTATCGCAGCGCTTCTGCAGCTTTTTGAGCGCCAGAACCCGGCACTTGACGGAGTTGGGCAGGCTCTCGATAAAGTCATTTTTGGGCTTAGGCGCATTTTCCGCGGGGGCCTGTGGCTCCTCAGCCGCGGGCGCAGCAGCACCGTCGGCAGCTGCGGCATCCTCGCCACCCTGGGCGCCCTCCATTACCTCGTCTTCGGCGCGGCTCTCAGCGGGTCCCTGCTTCTCGGGGTCGGCCATGGCTAGTTCTCGGCTCAGCTCGGCTGGTTTGCCGCAGTGGTCTGGTAGTTGCGCAGTTTGCGGCAGAGCTGGTCCAGGGACGTCCTGCAGCTGTGACTGCGGCTGGTCCAGAGTGAGTCTGAGAGGATGCGGCAAAAGCTGACGGCTGTGGTGACGTCCGCGCGGCCGCTTCGCGGCTCGCGGCAAGTGAATGGCTGCTCACTATCAGCTGACAGCTGTGCGCACATACTGCACCAGATTGTTGCTATGCTCCTATCTCCAAGGTCTCCAAAACCTGCTACTTAAACACTCAGCCCCCACCATCCGCCCCCACCCCTGTAGAACTGGCTAGAACCAGCCTGAGGCTGAGACTGTATTTTTCCATACCTGTTTGTACAGCTCCAGTCTGTTTACTGTGTGCTCCCCCCTCCCATCTCAGCTCTCGGAATCCGCAATGCACCTGTTCAACTTCTGTCGGAAGTGCGCCATAGCTGATGCTAGTCAGCCTTGGTTATGGGTACCTTGCTTTCCAAATCGCGATTGCGTCTTAAATTCACTTCCAGAGACTAGAGTTGCAGAACCATTTTCCCCCTACTCGTTTGCAGACCTGCAGTGCGCGTATCTACGCACTGACCATCTTGTGCTCCTAGAGCCGCAAGCCAGTATCTCTGTTAAACCTAGCTACTCCTGGCGGCACACTGGCGTAGGAGGGACCTTGGAATGAATTCTATTAAGTGTTTATGTATGAGATCTCTGCATAGTAGCATCCTGGTAATGATACTGAAGGGTCCAAACAGGTACCTATGAAAAGGAATAAAGTAAGGGTGAACAGAAGCTAGACCCTTGGGAATGTTCAACCTGTGATATTGTGATAAGATGCCATCATCTCCAAGTGTCTAGGGCCCAATTCGTAGTTTTCTTGGGAGGCACGCTGCCTCCGGATGGCAGGTTAGAGATGCCCATAAGGGCCAGGGGGAAAAGAGGGCATTTTAATACATCTTGAAAAGCATGTGTGTGGTCCTCTTCTTCCTTAGGGATCTACAGTCATTTGTCACCAAACAGCTAATGGTTAACCATCTGCTCTTTGGGTCTGCTTGTGATTTGCATGTGAGATCATTGGAAAACACCATAAACATCAAGCTCTTGTTTTCTGACGATGAAGTGATCGGACACTCTTTAAGTTTTTACTCATACAAGCCAGAATTAGAGAATTTTTTATTTCATATTATGAATTTATTTACTTATTTAGCTGGCCTGCGCTCACGATGGCCTTGAGCTCTGGCTCCTTTCTGCCCCCTTACAGTTTCTGGAATAAAGGTGAGGAAACAAATGTTCAGTGGTTCCTGGCAGCTGCATTCCTTACCTCTTTAGGAGTTTTTCTTTCTCTGTGGTGGGCCATACCAGTGTCCTGCGCATAAGAATTCTGTAAGGGATTTCTACCTTTTGGTTCTTATGTACATTAAGTTAATTATATGTAAACCATTTAGTTCTGGCACATAGTAAGCACTGAATATTTTAAGAAAATTGCTGTGTTAATATGCAAAAGATAACTATGCATAGTGTCTTTCAAAATAAATATCTGATCAAAGAAAGTAAATATGTACAAAATGCATTTTTAATGCACCTGTGAGTCCTTCAGTTTGTTTTACCTCCTTCATTCTTGGTGTTTTTTAAATTACATTTATGGCCTTATGTGTTGAAGGAGTAACTACGTGATCCACGGTGTGAATGTATGTTGGTTCTAGCCTTCCAGCCTGTGTTTCTAGCGATTTACCTCAGGTCTTCAGGCTTGGGAGCAAATGGCTTATCTGCTGAGCCAACTTGGTGGTCCTCTTTCAATACTTTTTCTTTTGTTTTCTTTCTTTCTTTCTTTCTTTCTTTCTTTCTTTCTTTCTTTCTCTCTTTTTAACTCAAAAGATCCTAAAACTTAGTAAAATCCAGCTTTTGGGGAGTATTTCCATAAACAAATACATTCCTGTTAGCACTGTGGTAATCATGATAGAGAATAGTAACTCTGCTCCCCTGAAATGCCCTTGGGACCTTTTCCCTACAGTGCAGATGACACGGTGGCCTGTTTACTGTCTCAATAATTCTGTTTGTTTGTTTTGCTTTATTTCCAGGGACATGAGTTTCTCTGTGTAACCCTGAATGTCCTGGAACTCTCTCTCTCTGTAGACCAAGCTGGCCTTAAATTCACAGAAATCTCCCTGCCTCTGTCTCCTAAATGCTGGGATTAAAGGTGTGTACTACCACCACCTGGCTTAAAAGCGTTTGTTTTGTTTTTCAATACAGGGTTTCTCTGTGTAGCTCTGTTGTCCTGGAGCGTGCTCTGTAGACCATGCTGGCATGATCTCAGAGACCCACCCGTCACTGTCCCTGAGTGCTAGGATTAAAGGTGTGCCCCACCACTACCCTAATTCTGTATTTTTCTTAATGGTTATGAATGGAATCACATGCAGTATTTGGAATCTGTCATTTTCACAAGCAAATGCATTTGATACCCATTTGTATTGTCATTTATGTTACTAATTTGTTACATTATATTGTTGAGAAATATTTCCACCAGTGTTATTCCCAGTTTTTAAAAATATGAATAATACCACTGTGAAATGTATGTCTGTAGATTTCTATTTGAACACATCTTTGTTTTTTGTAAATACCTACCAGTAAAATTGCCGGATTATTTGGTTTATTTAACTTCATAAATAGCTGTCACACTCTTTTCCATATGGCTGTGCTAGTTTGCTTTCACACCAGTAATGTATGAAAGTTATAGTTGTTCTGTGTTTTGTTTTGAGATGGAGTCTTTATATACCAGTGCCAGTTTGTATGGCAAACCTAGAACTTGCCTGCTTCAGCATCTTGACTTTCTGGGGTTACAGTGTTCCCGGTATCCTTAGTGACACATGATTCAGAATATTTACCAATGCGCATAGTTACCATTCTTACATTCCTTGCACTCTTCTGTCCTTTGTGGGCACCAACCATGCAAATGATGTTCAGACATCTATATATGGAGGCAAAAATGCCCATATGCATGCAATAATAATTTTTAAAAAGGAATCGTTGTAGGGGAAGCTTTAGATTGAAGCAACATTAGAGAAAGAGAAAGGGGGTAAGAGGGAGGGAGGGGATGGCACAAATAGCTGGATCTGCTTAGGTTGCTTTTCAGTCATTGCTACCCAGGCTATGCACGGGAGTGTGGTGAGGCTGTGGGTGAGCTGAGATCTTAGAGCTCACCAGTCTAGGACACAGGGTGGGTACCCTGGGTAAGGGATGGAGCCTGGATATGGCATGGGTGGGCTAAGTCAGGTAAGCTAACCAGACTGGGCTGGGACAAAGGATGTGCAACTAGGAAAAGTCCTTGGGGGATAGGAACAGAGCAAGCAGAGCTCTGCCCATCATACTTTTGAAGGAAAAAGGAAAGTCATTTAAATCTGAAGAGAAATAAAAACTTTCAAACATTTCTTGAAACCAGTGAAAGTAGAAATTCGACACACCAGAGCTGGGGCTGTAGAGAGAGCTGCACTAGCAGGGAAGCTTGTTGCATTGACTACCAGCTTCTGTTAGTCAATAAAGAGGGAATAAACTGGGTGGTGTTGGCACATGACTTTAATCCCAGTACTCACACTCAGGAGGCAGAGGCAGGTGGATCTCTGAGTTTGAGGCCAGCCTGGTCTGGCCTCAGTGAATTCCAGGACAGCCAGAGCTACACAGAGAAACCTTGTCTTGAAAAACAAAACAAAACAAAAACAGACTTTGAATAAAGAAACTAATGAGGCATCTTAAGGACTTAGAAGAGGAGAAACATAGTAAACCTAAAATCAGAATGAAGAAAACAACAAAGAGCCAAAATAAACCTGAAAGTAAAGAAATATGATATCAATAGAATAAGGATTGTTTTCTTTGAAAGGGTAGAAAAGAAAATATATCCAATTTTTAAAATGAGAAAAATAGCTTAATAGTTTGGGATCGAATGTAGCTTGGCCTACATTTGTCTTTCTGAGTCTGGCATTTTTATTTAGCATGATCTCTTATTCCACCCATCTTCCTGCAGATAGTGTAATATATAATTGTATATATACCACACTCTTTTAATTGTTTATCTGCTGCTGACGCTGGGGTAGTTAGTGTTAATTTTCAACTGGGTACCTAGGTACGGGGTGGGCCAAGCCTCTGGGCACACCTGTGATAGAGTCTCTGGACTAAGGTTAGTCTCTGATAATGACCTGTGGGGTTGTTTTGCCTTCCCTGATTGATGTGGGAAGACCCACTATGATTGTGGGCAGGACCAATCCTGGGTGTTGGGTCCTGAGCAGTATAAAATAGGGCAAAATGAGCGCTAGTGCATTAAATCATTGCTCTCTGTTCTTGATTTACAGATATAACGTGGCCAATTATCTCACATTCCTGATGCCTTTACTTCTATGCCATAATGCATGTGGAATTGTGAGCCAAATAGGCCCTTTTACCCTTATGTTGCTTTTGTCAGGGAATTTTATCACAGCAATAGGAAAAAAAGGAAAGTAATTACAGGCAAAGGCTGATTCTATAGCGTGGCTGTTTTGCTTAGTACCCACAGTCAGCACAGTACGTCAATGCAGGCAGTTTCATTTCCGTTGGATTTATTTCTGAATATGTCTGTTATTGGTGTATAGAAAAGCTTCTGACTTTTGTACATTGGTTTATGTATTGCTGCTCTGATGAAAGTATTTATCAGATCTCAGCCTTTATAGCAGAGTCTATGGTATTTTAATGATAGGATCACATTGTCTGTGAATAGGGAGGCTTTGGCTCTGTTCTTTTCTATTTATAGTCCTTTAATTTTTCTCCTTGCTTTTTGTTCTGGCTATGCCTTCAAACTATATTGAATAAAGTTGGGGAGCATGATACCCTTTTTTCATGCCTGATTATAGAGTAAGTGCTTTAAGTTTCCCCCATTCCATATCATGTTGTCTATAGTTCTGTCTGTCTGTCTGTCTCTCTCTCTCTCTCTCTCTCTCTCTCTCTCTCTCTCTCTTTCTCTCTCTCTCTCTCTCACATACACACACACACACACTGGCATCTTGTCTCTTGTTTTTAGTCTTCATATCTTTGCTGTGTATTTTCACCTGTTAATTTTGTATTTATCTTGTTTTTATTTTCCTACAATATTAGCTTATTTACTTGACATCCCTGAAGTTTAATGTAGGCATTCATGGCTCTAAAGTTCCCTCTTAAAACTAGTTTTGCAGTGTCCCTAAGGTTGTGGGAAGTTGTATTTTAATTTTTGTGTGAACTTATGAAGTTTTTAATTTTCTCTCTGATTTCTATAACACATTGATAATTCAAAGTGTATTGTTCAGTCTCCATGCCCTGGCTTAATTTCTGTACTTTCTCTTACTGTTCATTTCTGAGTTTCTTCTATTCTCCCAATTTCTTCTGTAGTTATTGACTTGTTTTATCTCTTAAAATGTATTCTATTTTAGAAGAAGTTCTGTGGGCTGATAAAAAGAATATATATTGCACAGGTGTTGGATGCAATGTTCTGGATGCTAATGTTAAGTCCATTTGCTCTGTGGTCCAATTTAAACTCTAGTGTTTCTCTGCTGATGTTTTTGGTTTGGATGACCTATTGAAGAAAGTGAGATTAAATTTACCCAGTTTCATTTTATATGAACCTCTGAGTCCCTTAGCATTCAGGAGTGTTTGGGTTTGGTCATTGCCAGGATTGTTATCTGTCCTTGATGCAATGTTCTCTTTATTGTTACAGTGTTACCTTCTGACTGATTGTGACTTGAGGTATGCCCTGTTAGCATATCTGCGTGATAGACTTGCTTGATTATATCTGCTTCTGCTTGCTTTGAAATATTTTTGCCTAGTGTATTACTTTCCATCCTTTCACATTCAGTCTGTTTATGCCAGTGCGAAGAAAATAGGTGAGACTTTTTTTAAAAAAAACTATCTTGTCTTTTAATTGATGAGTTAAGACATTTGTGATTACTGTTGAAAAGTATATAATAGCATCTCCCCTTCTTCATCTTAGAGGTGTGTTGGTTTACTGGCTTAATAATGTTTGATTCTTTTCTGAGCTCTTAAGCCCATGACTACTGTTCCTCTGGGTTGCATTACTTTAGGTTTCTTTTGCAATGCTGGCTTTAGAGGTTGTCTGGAAATATCTTCATTCCTCCTTTTAGTTAAAAAAAAAAAAAAAAATCTCTTTGCTTGCTTGCTGTAGTAATGGTAGGCAGGTAATTTGCTTCAGGGGTTGAATAGTTCCTCTATTTTCTCCAGGTCTTTGAGTTCATCTAAGATATAGTACTCTGGGGCTGCTATTTTGATAGGTCTGTCTTCACAGTTGTTGGAATTTTCCCTCTGGCTTTAGTATTCAGTTTCTGTCCTGTACTATGGCAGTTAAGCCACAGTATAACATAAAGAGCTCCTTATCTGTAGTTTGTAATTACTTCTGATACTTTGATGTCATATCTTTCTTTCTTTCTTTCTTTCTTTCTTTCTTTCTTTCTTTCTGTTTTGTTTGTTTGTTTGTTTGTTTTGTTTTTTGAGACAGGGTTTCTCTGTCCTGGACATACTTTGTAGAACTGGTTGACCTTGAGCTCACAGCAATCTGCCTGCCTCTGCCTCCTGAATGCTGGGATTAAAGGCATGCGCCACTACGCCTGGCTTTTGGATGTCTTATTTTTTTCCTCTAGATTTGGAGAATTGTATGAAGAAAAAAAAAGACTCAATAAATCATTCTACCTCTCAACTCTCCCTTCTGCACTACCAACCTGTAGATTTGTTCTCTTAGCTGTGCCCTAGAGGCCTTGTCATACTTTGGTCATCGTGCTATCTGAATTAGTAAGTCTTCAACCTTGTCATCCACCCCTGATTTCTTTGTTCTCCCTGGCGTAGTCTATTGGTGATGCTACCACTGAGGGTTCTCTTTCATTTAGTGAGCTTTTTATCTTTTTATTTTCCTGTTTGTTCTCTTATCCATTCCCATCTTCAGATCCCCGCTCTCCCTCTCCCCCAGGTGTGTGGGAATGGTGGAAGCAACCAAAGCTCTGATTTCTGAACCAAAGGAACCCATGCTGCCTGTCCATCTTAGAGCTCTTTCAAACCCTGTGGCAGGGAGGAGACTGAGTGCTCTGCTAAGCCAGGCTTTAGACTCAGGGAGGCGCCCCAGAGCTCTGTCCCCAAGGTAATTTTCAACAATAGGACCTTCACCCCTCACTGCAGAATTAACTACACCTGCAGTTCTTGAAATAAACAGAGTCTCAGGAATGTTAGTGCAAAGCAGGCTTCTTAGTGTGAAGGAAGCTACGCCAGCATCCATGGAAGTTGCTTCCTTTGCCCCTAGGACAGTGCTACCAATGAAAAGCAAGAGTTCTGTCACTTACTGCCCCACCCTAGGCAAGTTGCTTTTTTGCCTTTCACTCAGTCTTTCCACCATAAGGGAAGGCCTTAGCTCCCACTTGGAATTGTTCCATGTTCACAGACCCTCTCTTGGTCCACTTTCAAGATGGTACCTGTCTGTAGCACTGAGATACTGTGTGCTTCCGCTCTTGTCACCCAAGAGGAGCCACTGTTAACTGGTTTCTCTCTGCCTTTTAGCTGTTCTTTTGCTATGTTTTCAGTGTCCAGTGCCCTTCCTCTAGAGTGTAGTTCTTGCTTTTGACCTACTGATTGATGGAGTCTCAAGATGGAAACTTCTAATCTGCTGTCTTCTTCCAGAGGCCTAATAGATACATATCACTCAGGTGTCTTGAAAGAAAAAAAAAAAGAAAAAAAACTACAAATAAAACCCTATATACTTCTTCATTCCCATCATGCTCAACTCACTTTTCCGTTTTTTTTCTCCATCCTCTTCTCTAATGCATTTCATACTGTGGATTATATGCAGGGGCCTAAGACCTCACACCTCCTAGGCAAGCCCTCTGCTGGCCTCCACCCCAGCCTCCATCCTTTGCATAAAATACTGCCCATTTGATGTGTTATTTCATGTTTTCAACTTTTGAAATAAGCACATGCATCAAGACATTTTAGCATGATTGCTTTTATTTTTTAATGATGGAATTATATGTAGCATACACATATCATATATGTAAAAATCCCTAAACCGTAGGACATCAGTAGCTAACATACTGTTTTAGAGTATTGTGGGCCCTAAGTACCTTTATATGTATTAAATATTTTCTTATTTCCCAGATGAGGGGACGGGGTGCTGTAAGTGGCTCTTCTGGTATTTGTTAATAACATTGTTCTGGGGGCAAAGGAAGCAATTTCCATGAATACTGGCGTGATTTATTTCACCCGAAGAAGCTTGGTTTGTACTGAGCATTCCTGAGACTCTTTATTTGGGGAAGTGGAGATCTAGTTAATTCTCTCTGAATCCAGTCTACTTTATGATTCTGTCTTGTCTTTGCTTGCTCTTACGTTAGTGGATCGCTGGGTATATTTCTCTGAGTTCTCTTGTTAACAGCAGACATCCCAAGTTCTTTGCCCTTTTCCTCCAGATCTCTTTGAAAGCTCATAGAGGACCAGGAGGAAAAGCAATCTATATTTTCAACTCTTCTGGATATTGACAGATTCTCCCCTTAAGTATTTATGTCTCGCTTCTGACTTTGTGCCCCTGTTTGTGAAAATATCGTGCCCACCGAGAAAAATATAATTTTGATCCATAATTTGGAGCAACTTGCAAAGGAAAACTAACTTTACTGTATAGTAAGCCATGTGGGAGGCCTGTCCACTCGGTCACCCTTCTATTTTTCTCGGTAACTTCTATAACAATCAGGTCAAAACGGCCAGGATACTGAACAGTTAACAATTCTCCTAACTTATGTCCCAACTACCAGTTGAACAATAAACAGAGAGTAAACAAATATGCACACTTGATTAGTTGCCTAGGATGCTGTGTGTCTGTTCAGCCAGCCACAGCTTCCATGTGCCAAAGGCCTCCTGTCAGGTTGTTGTTGTGGTGGTCCCATTTCCTGCTATGAGGCGCCCCACCCACCCACCCACCGCCATTCCTCTGGCTGCCTTCCGGCCTGTCAAACAAAGGTGGCAGTGGCTGACTACTTTGCTCTAGAATGGCTCTGTTTAAATAGCCTTTGTTTTTCTCCTTTGGCTTCTTCATTTATTCCCACTGTAAGTATGTGGCTCTCTATGAGGTTCCAGGTTCCCCATGGTGTTACCTCATGTTTACGCGAATGCTAGACAGATGGGGACAAATGGTAACGCAGTGCTGTTTGCATTTGCCTAATTATTGTGAGAACAGGATAGATGCTGAGACAATTGTTTCTTGAGGTGCTTAAAGGATTTATAAGAAAGCAGATGCCATCAGGTGTGTAGTACAGATGTGTGATCCCAACACTGAAGGCAGCAAGGTTAGATTGCAAGTTTGTAACCAGTCCAAAACAAAACAAATAGAAAAAAAAATTACAAATTTGTGTCCTGGTCCAACCATAGTGTAGGATTTGTGTAGTTCTTTCTTTCAGCCCCCTCTTCCTGTATTTACATGAGGTGGCAAGGGAGAGAGAGAGAGGGAGGGAGAGAGGGAGGGAGAGACAGAGACAGAGAGAAAGAGGAGGAGGAGGAGGAAGAGGAAGAAGAAGAAGAAGAAGAAGAAGAAGAAGAAGAAGAAGAAGAAGAAGAAGAAGAAGAAGAAGAAGAAGAAAACAGAAGAGAAGAGAGAGAGAGCGCGCTCATGCTCAAGCCCACAGCTCTTTTGCTGTAGCTAGCCAGCCACTTGGGATTGTTAGTCAAACTAGTAATCCTCTTGTTTCTGCCTCCCTAGGACTGGGAGTGCCACATCCGGCTTTCCCCTGGTTGCTCAGACTGTATCTGGGTCTTCTTGCTTTGACAACAAAGGCTTTGCTAACTGAATTGCCCTTCTAGCCCTTTAGTAGTTATTTCTTACTCTCAAATGTAATTTAATATGATGTCCACTTTAATGTTCATTTTATTCTAGTAGACTTTAAACTTCTAAAGAAACTGCTATTTATAAGAATGTTATATTTTAAAATACTTGAAAAGTTAGGGCTGGAAGGACAGCTCAGTCAGCAAGATGCTTGTTAGGAACCATGACTGAAGGAAACCGACAACATGCCCCACCCCCCTCCATACCTCCACCCCCTCCCTCCTCCTTCTCCCACCCACCCCCTCCCTCCTCCTTCTCCCCTCCTCCCACCCACCCCCTCCCTGCTCCCTGCCCAGCAGAGGCTCCCTTTCAGACCCCGGATTAGGCACAAACCACACCGGAGCACCTGTTTTCACAGAGTGCTCCTTTATTAAGCAGGGAAGACAAATTAAAGTGGCTGCTTTCTGACCCAGACAGAAAAAGCAGTAACAAATGACCTTGTAGGTGCCCCCCTTTTTTTTTTAAGAAGAAAAAAGGAGAGGTCTTTGTTAGAATGGGCTCTGATGTAGGAGTATATTTTGATTGGACATGTTAATTAGGTGAACTGAAGGGGGCTTTTGGTTGCTGGACTTTAATACTTTGATAGCTGGGCCTTGGTAGTCAGCCTCTGGAGGAGGAAGTAGCCAAATGAGAGAATAGACCTTGGTTGCTAGCTTTGGGAATGTAATCTAACAGTTTTTTAGCAAGTCAGAGGGACTTGGGGAAATGGCAAAGCTTGCCAGAGCCAAGCTTGCTGCCAGGCCCAGACTGGCTAGAATCCCTTCAATGCTAGGGCACACTTGCACCCCGGTGCCAGAGAGTTATAAGCAGGTGGATCCATAGGGCTTGCTGCTAAGCCAACCTATTCTACCTTGATGGGCCCCAGGCAGTGATAAACTCTTATCTCCAAAAGCAAGGTGTCATCTGAGAAATGATACCAGGAGTTGTCTTCTGACTTCTGTATGCACGTACATAAACACCAAAGCAAAAGAAATAAATTAGGATATAAATAATAGGTAGCTTTAGTTTCTGAAGGTAGTAGAGCAGTTAGCCTACAACTATAGCTTTGGGTGTTTTTTTTAAATATTTATTTTTTCCCCCTTAAACTAAACTCTAAGGAATACGTTAAAAAGATGACAACGGGAGCAGCTCAGGTAAGTACTTTGGTTTTGCACACTTGCCTCCCCTATAGGCACTCAGTAGAATCTGAGGGTTAGGAACTAAGGAAGAGGAATCCCTGATAACATCGCCGCCTTCACAGATGCCTGGTCCAAAGCCGTTCTCATCACTTACAACCCAAGTGTAGAAAGGCGCCTTCACAGAGCTTGTGCAACTCAGTGCCAAGTCTACAGTGTATCCCGCTTCTCCGGTCTCCCTGCAGGCAAGAATTTGTGGATGCTTACGTGAATTATGTCTTCCAAATTTCGGTTCATGAGTGGTACACAGCCTTTTCCAGTGGCTTTCTAAAAGTGTGTGGTGGCAAGGTCCTTGAACTCTTCCAGCCTGCAGAACTGAGAGCCATGATGGTGGGGAACAGCAACTATAACTGGGAAGAGCTGGAAGAGGTAAGCTCTAGAGCACAGCGCAGCTGGGTGGGTGGGTGTGCCAAGGACCTGGCCTCCTTTACGTGCGACGTGTGCACAGCCGGGTAGGTGGGTGTGCCGAGGACCTGGCCTCCTTCACGTGCGACATGCTTGGGCAGCTGTTGGAAGTCTCCTGCCTTGGAGTGGCATCTGTTGCAAATGCAAGTGGTGTCCAATGTGTGCTGTAATTTCTGTTTTCCTCTTTTGGACAGACTGCTGTCTACAAGGGCGATTACTCAGGCACACATCCCACTGTGAGACTGTTCTGGGAAACATTCCATGAGTTCCCACTAGAGAAGAAGAAGAAGTTTCTCTGTAAGTACTCATCACATCAGCAGGTTGTCCATATTTTAGTGTCACATCATATAGGGTAATATATTCCACAGGTAAAGATGTAACTTCCTAACAGAAGTTAAGCTTCAGTGTATTGACTGTATAGTAGCTAAAATGTATTGGAGGCTATGAGTACCCACTCATATGTGAAACAAGGAGATGAAAATAAGTAAAGAGTCATTTCACTGGGCTGGAGAGATGGCTCAGAGGTTAAGGGCACTGACTGCTCTTCCAAAGGTCCTGAGTTCAGTTCCCAGCAACTACATGGTGGCTCACAACCATCTGTAATGAGATCTGGCTCCTTCTTCTAGTGTGCAGGCACACATGCAGGCAAGACACTTTGTACTTAATAAATGTATCTTTAAAAAAAAAAGAGTCATTTCACTGACCTTCACTTTCTCTAAAAATAATAGTCATTCTAGCTGGAAGTTGTGGTTCGTGCTTACTGTCCCAGCTACGTGGAAGGCTGGGATAGGAGGATCCCTTGGGCCCAAGAGGTTAAGATCAGTTTGACCAACAAACATAGTGATTCCCTGACTCCCCAAATCTAAAAAGATTAATCTGGAAAGATTCTAGATGAAGCAGAGAAAATTTGATTTATACAAGTTTTATTGCAGTATGATCCACTTAACAGGTAGTTCAACTGTTTACAGTAGGCAACTGAGCAGGTTTCAGTGTATATAGGTTCTAAACCTCTCACAGAACAGCTTCAGAGTACCTCCGTCTCTCAGAAACGCCATACTGGTCAGCATCACTCCTCAACTCTTCCCTTCCTCTACCGCCATCTTGAGTTTGTCCATTGTAGACTTTGCTTGCAGATAGAGTCATGCAGCGTGTAGTCCTTCATAACCTGCTGCGTGGCATTGGAGTAGGGCAATGGCTTTAGAGAGTAAAGTGAAGTTAGTTTCCATGATCAAATCCAGGCTTTGAGAAATGGTTGGATCTTCCTGTCTATAGCTGTGTAATAGCCTCATAAGTAGCCAGTGAATAGAATAGAATTTTTATCTGCATGAAACAAAAAAGGCTTAAGAAGCAAACCTCTTGGCTTTCTAAGAATGGGCAGATATTAATATTAATGGGAGGCTTAGCTGAAGATTCTGCTGCTCATACGGAGCAAGGGTGAGGGGAAAAGATGGTACCTCACAATAGAACCCATCTGCCCGTGGACAAAAGGTGTTGAGAAAGTGATGTGTTGGTTGAGGAAGGATTGGGCTGCCAAGTGAATGTGGAAAGCTATCACTTTCAGGGGAAGCCTTCCTACTAGTCCCCGGGAGTTTCCTTAGAAAAAGGTATCTCGAGTTTGAGAGCATCGGATTTAAGGATTTTGTTGTCTGTTGTTGTTGATGTGTTAATTCTGGGAGTTTGGCAGGAATGGTTATATGTTTATATGCCTTAGACAATGGCAGATTATTTGAAATGGCTGATGAGGACTGGCAGATAGTACAGTGGCAGAGTGCTTGCCTAGCACCTAAAAGGCCCTGAGTGGGTACCCCAACACCACCATCACAAAAAGTGGGGGTGGGGTGTGGCAAGTGGATAATGAGTTCATTGTAGTGATTTCTGGCAGTTCAACAGTGAAAAAACAAAACAAATAACAACAACAACAAGAAAAAGCACTCTGCCACACTAGGGTACAGGAGAAGACAACCACTTCTGTCTATATCGTGCAAGAGAAGTGAGTTGTTTGTGCTAAGTAACAATGCATCACAAGCGGGAGATGAGCAAGTAGATCCCTGAAGGGAAACAGCAGTCTGAATGGCTCTGTTCTCAGACCCCTGAGGTAAGGGGAGATCTTGAAGTCACAGACCCTGGGTTCTTTGCTGGTCATTCCTTTCCTCATTGCTTTTGTGAAGGTTCACCTCTGGGGATATGCATTCTATAGCGGCCCAAGAGCATGCCTGAGCATCCGGCATCCTGGTGCTTACATGTTGGTACCTAATAACATTGTAGTTCCCACGGAAGCCACAGGGTGTCATGCCTTTCTCTGTTGCCCAGAAGACTGCATAGCTGTTGATGCCATTTTCTTCCCTGCAGTGTTCCTGACAGGCAGTGACCGGATTCCCATCTATGGCATGGCCAGCCTGCAAATTGTCATCCAGTCCACAGCCACCGGGGAGGAGTACTTACCTGTGGCCCACACCTGCTACAACCTTCTTGACCTCCCTAAATATAGCAGCAAAGAGGTTATGAGGGCTCGGCTGACCCAGGCCCTCGACAACTACGAGGGCTTTAGTTTGGCTTGATGCTCCCCAGCTTACCCAGGACATCCTCTCCCTCCTCACTGGCCACATTGCGGCTGATACAAAGTACTGTGGGGAGTGGTGGTTTCTATTTTTTTATTGTTTTAGTGGATTGACACTTTTGAGTCCTAAATCCTGGTCAGTGTGTTTCTGGGGTTCAGCAGTAAATAGTCTTTTTGAAATATCAGTGGTCGGGATGAGCCAAAAGGAGGCTTTAATTTGGGATGTGGATTTGATTTTGTTTGGTTTTGTTTTAAACCAAGGTAACTATTGTTCCTTCATCTGTGAATGTATTGCAGTCTGGATTAACTGGCAGTGGGTTTTCAAGCTTTTGTTTCCCAAATGTCTTTCAGCCCCGATGTTTCTTCACCAGCTTCCCTGCTCTTTTCCTCAGTCCTCACTCCTCTGAGGGATGACATGACTGATGGGTCCCTTCTTGCGTGCTGTGCCGAACATTTCCTTTCTCCGCAGCTTTGGGAATGCACGGCTTGTTGTTGCAGCCCACTCCAACCCTTTAGACGGAACAGGCTCCTTCAGGACTCCCGATTCCAAAAGGCTGAGTGTGGGGCCATTGCTTCTCATTGCTTTTGAGCCTTAATGGAGGAGGCCTTCTAAACACACCCTGCTGAAAGAAAGCGGAATCGCAGGTGTGTGTCATGGCGCCTGGCTGCAAGTTCCTTATAATAAAGTTTTTAAGACACTTAAAAAAATAAATAAACAGAGGGAGAGGGAAAATAAATAAATAAACAAACAAAACTACCCGAAACAAAAGAACCTAGGGCCTGAAGGAGTGCTGCCAGCCTTCCAGGGCTGCCCATTGCTTGGGCCCCAGGAAGACACAGGCAGCAGCCTCAGGTTCCAGGTGGGTTGCACATGTCTGTGACCCGTGACCCCCTGGTTTACCGTGACTCGGTAGACCCCCTTTACCTTGCTTTTGAAGCAAGTTGCATTTTCTTATCTCCATATTGCCCAAGAATGGTACAATTAATAAACCCTCTCCTTTTTATCACTTTATATGCACTGATTCCCCTTCCCTTTTCTTTCCTGTGCTCCCCACTTCCCTTTCTTTACTCTCTTACTTTTCCTTGTCTTTGCTGCTTGAATCAGTTCTCCTTTTTCTTCTGCTAGTGGATGCATGCTGTCTTTTGTTGTTGTTTTCAATTTTGTAAGTTTTTTTTTTTACCTCTGTCTCTGTTAAAATATGAAAATACTCTTCATGATAGAGTTTCTGTTTATCACATTTGAAATGTTCCTTTACAGTGGGATTTCAGCAGAGGGATTATGTTAAGTCAAATACATTTGTCTCAAAAATGACATGTTTAACTGCCCATCATTGGATAAGAGAATTCTACATGATCAAAGAACTTATGTAATCCTAATTTTAAATCTGTAGTAGATAGAGAAAAAGACTTATTTATATAAAATGAAGTACATATAGATTGTGATGCAGCATTGAGTCTTTATGAAGGAATGTAGATTTTGTTTTTTCTTTTTGTTTTTAAAAGTTACTCCAATTGCTAAATTGGTAGTTTTTCAGTCCTTATAAATAGAACATTTAAAAAAAGATACACAATTATATGAAATGTTTATTTTCTATGTGTGTGCATATAGTTCAATATTATGCAATAAATTTGGTGTTTTAACTTAAAACAACTTTGTATTGTACTTGTGGGATGGACAGTGTGCTTTCCATGGAAGCGTTAAGTCTTCCAGCCAAGGAATAGATTGACAGGAACTAAAAGAAGGTGGAGCCAAATGCTCTACAGGTGGATAGGAAAGTGATGGGAAGAACGGGAGTGGTGAAAGTGACTGATGTTCAAAAATCATTTCCCAGAGAGGGAGGGGAGCTAGCGAGGCTCAAACACGGAGAATACACGAGGAGGAGCCTAGGGGAGTTTGAAAGGTGAGCCAGAGGAAAGAGAGTAATGACAGACAGAACTGAGTAGGAAGGAGGACCTCAGGCCCAGCGTTGGTGTCCAGACCGTGTGCGTGACTCCATAGGATGTGGTCAAGAATGCAGAAATGGAGGGGTTAGACATGAACCTGGAAATTTTCCATGATGTGATTTAGAGGAATTGGAATGAGAAAGACGGAAGCAGAAGGGAGCTCATAGAATTGAGGGAGGTGACAGGGGAGACAGAAAAGAATATTTGAATAGTGGAGAAGGAGAGAGGAGGAGACACTGAAGGAATTGGTTATCTCAGGCCAATGAGTGTTAGCCCCTGTATGAACTCCGTGTGTGGAGCCCAGCAAGAAAGTATTTTAAGTAAATTAGTAACGTAAGTGTGATGTGTTGTTTCAACAGAGTTAATAATAGATGTTTTAAAAGTAATAATGGGTGAGATGGTGCAGAAGGTAAAGGCACTTGTCAGCGTGTCTCACAACCTGATCCAATCCCAGGACCCAGGCTGAGAGAACCAACCCCCAAAAGTTGCCATTGAGCCTCTACTTGTGTGCCACGGCATGCACACACATATGTACACACACACAAACAAATAGACATAATACAAAATTAAGTACAAGTAGTAAGGGGAACTGTAGCCTTTTAATATTAAAAGCCATTCAATAAATAATAACTTACAGAAGTGCTAAGGTTGAGGGAAATATTTCCCCTGTATGTTAAATGTAGAACACAAATAGGTTGTTTCAATTTCTTGTTACAACATTTGTTTCTTCAGTATTTTTGTGTGATAGTTTTAAATTTTTCCAATTTTAGGTCATTCTATTCATGTAAGTAACATTTTTCCTCATAAGCATTTATGCCACAAACTCTAATACATTTATACCTCAACATTCAGATTTTCATTTCGCAAGCTGATAAAAATAGAGTGAGGTTGTTATCCTTGTAAACAGTAACTCTACAACCTCACAGATGGAACCTGTTAAAACATGGCTTTCTTATTAATAGTTCATGGCTTAAGTAACTAAGGAGGATATGTGAGAAGGCTGTGTTTTGAAACCTTTTGGAGGTTCACTTTTAGTTTAATCATTTTGCCTTAAAGAAGACAGACAACCGGGCGTGGTGGCACACGCCTTTAATCCCAGCACTCAGGAGGCAGAGGCAGGCGGATCGCTGTGAGTTCAAGGCCAGCCTGGTCTACCGAGCGAGTCCAGGACAGCCAAGGCTACACAGAGAAACCCTGTCTCAAAAGACAAAAAAAAAAAAAAGAAGAAGAAGACAGACAATGTGGAAACCTGTGTCTGGGACGCATGCAGAGCACGAAATCTTTCTCCAGCAGACGCCAAGCTCTTGGAGAAGCTCACTAGGTAAAGAAAGCAACCTTGAATTCTCACGCTGACTCTTCAGAGGCATCATGGGCCAGCTCATGTGTGCTTGATTTCGTCCTCGGGCATTTTTCTTTCTTTTTTTTTTGCTTTTTAAAACTATGGATATTAATTCTTTGAGAATTTCATGCAATCCATTTTGATCGTTTTCCCAGATCAACCCCCTCTCTTTCCTGCCCACTTAGCTTTCCCTTCCCTTTGTTCTAAATCATGGGAGCACAATCTGTGTTGCCCAGATACTCCTGGTGCACCTGCCCTGGGAAGGGATCCCACCTTTAAAAAAAAATTGTCTCTTGGGTGGGGGCGGTGGTGGGTCACGCCTTTAATCCCAGCACTGCAGAGGCAGAGGCAGAGGCAGGTGGATCTCCATGAGTTCAAGGCCAGCCTGGTTACAGAGCGAGTTCCAGGACAGCCAGAGCTACACAGAGAACCTGTCTTGAAAAACTAAAAAAAAAAAAAAAAAAAGAATTGTCTCTTGATATCAAAGCAGCTATCAAATGTCAATGGCTTCTCTGTTAGGGGTAGGAATTTTGTCCACCTCCCTGCTCTATACTAATTGTGTCTGGCTTGATCTTGTACACAGGTCTAGGGCATGCTGTCACAGTCTCTGTTAGTTTACGTTGCGGCTGCCTTATGTTTGTAGAACACCTTCAGGGGTGACCCTGAGCCTTGAGAGAAATATGATATATACATCACATTGAGGGCCAAAGACTGAGAATTTTTTATTGTCTGCACTCACTAGTTGTGCGTCTCCATGTAAATTGCCATTTGCTGCAAACAGAAGGTTCTCTGATAAGGACTGAGATACCCACTAACCAACGGGCATAGTACTGACTGAGTGTTTTAATGCTATTTATGAGAATAATAGTAGGTTCTCCTCTTGGCCCTATAACCTAACTAGCCACAGGTTTTTGGCCCCATCAGCAGTGCCAGATATGGATTCCATTTCACAGAGTGAGCTTATATCCAGTCAGAATTTGGTTACTCCCATAGCATCCCTGGCACTGTTGTACCAGCAGGCAGATCTTGCTAGAACAGTCATTATTGTAGCCTACAGTGTTCACAGCTGGGTGAGACTGATGATTATTTTTCTTTTGCTCTAGCTTGCATGGCACGTTTCAGCCCTTTCACATCTATCCAGTAGGGATGAAACTTCCGGTCAGTACAGCTTGGTTTGTCCATGTACTATGATTCAAATGTGTGATGTTTTAGCAATAAGTTCTTAGTACCAACAAGTTGTGGAGGGTAGCCAAGAGATTTGGCAATAGCCTGCAACGTTTACAGGAATCAAAGGGATTCTATTGGCTAACAACTCAAAAAAAGAGATACCCCATTCATGGTTCTGGGATTTTTATTGGTGGTGTCTTGGTGGATATTGTCTCTTCTTACAGGGTAACTCTCTCCACATGATCTCTTAGTAGTTTCCTAACTCTTTGTATTCCAAATGAAGTATACATAGTCAAATATCTGAAGCTAGAATCCACATAGGAGAGGAAATGTCAGGTTTGTTTTTCCAAGTCAAGGTTACCTTACAATTAGGTGGATTGCCTCTAGTTCCATCCTTTTTTGTTTGTTTCTTTGTTTTGTTTCACTTTTTAATTTATTGTAATTTATTCAGATTACATCCTGATTGTTATCCCCTCACTTCTATCTTCCTGTTCCCACCCTCCCTCCCTCTTCAACCTATTCCCTCCCCTAGTCCTCTAACAAAAGGTGACCTCTCCCACCACCATCTGACCACAGCTTATCAGGTCTCATCCAGAAAGCCTGCTTCCCCTTTCTCTGTGTGCCGCCAGGCCTCCCCAGCAAGGGGAAGTGATCAAATCCATGGCTGGTGGGGGTGCAAACTTGTACAACCACTTTGAAAATCAATCTGGTCCTTTCTCAGAAGATTGGAAATAGTGCTGTTTCAGGAACCAGCTATACCACTCCTGGACATGTACCCAAATGATGCTCCACCATGCAACAAGGAGATTTACTCACCTATGTTTATAGCAGCTTTATTCATAGTAACCACAATCTGAAAACAACCTTGATGTCCTTCGGCTGAAGAATGGATAAAGAAACTGTGGAACCTTTATACAGTAGAATACTACTTAGCTATTAAAAACAAGGAAATCTTGAAATTTGCAGGCAAATAGATAGAACTAAAAATGATCATCCTGAGTCAAGTAACCCAGACCTAGGAATACATGCATGGTATATACTCACTTATAAGTGAATTTTAGCCCAATATAGATGTCCTCTGAGAGACTCCACCCAGCAGAAGATTGAGACAGATGCTGAGACTAGATGCTGGACTCCAGGTGAGAGTGGTATGGAAGAAGGGGGTTTGGAAAGACCCAGGGAGTTTAGGAGCCCACAAGGAGACCATGGCCACTGTTATACCAACCAAGGACAAAGACAATGCGTGCAGTAAACCTAGATCCCCTGTTCAGATCTAGCCAAAGGACAGCTCATTCTCCACGGTTGTGGGGAGAGGGGAAACTGCCTCTGACATGAAATCTGGTACCCCTGGTTTGTTTTGTGTTTTGAGACAGGGTTTTTCTATGTAGTCCTGGCTGTCCTGGACCTCGCTTTATAGTCTGTGCTGGCCTTGAACTCACAGAGAGCTCCCTGCCTCTGTCTCCCAAGTGCTAGGATTACAAGTGTGCGCCACCACCTCCTGGTTGGCTCCGTCCACTTACTTGCAAATTTCATTTCTTCATTTATCTTAAAAGCTGGCTAATACTCCATTGTATAAGTTGTACGACATTTTCATTATCCATTCATTATCCAACGGCTGTTTTCCATATCATGCCTGTTAGAGAAAAGTAGCAATGAATGTGAATGAGCAAGTGTCTTTATAGTAAGATGTAGAGTCCTTCAGGTATATGCCAAAGAGTAGCGTAACTAGGTTAAGTGTTAGGTCAGTAACCCCCCTCCCTCTCCTCTCACCTCTTTCCCCTCCTCCCCCCCCTTTTTCCACAGGGCTGTACCAGTTTGCACTCCTACTGGACATGATTTCGTCTCCCTCTCTCCCAACATCCACACCAGGATTTGTTGTTATTTGGTTTGTTGGTTGGTTTGTTTCTTTTAACTTAACAACTTAATATAACCGTTTCAGCTATGGTAAAATGAAATCTCAATATAGTTTCAATTTGCATTTCCTGGATAGTTAAGGATATGAAGCAATTTTTAAAAATGTATCTCAGTCATTTGTATTTCAAAATTTGAGAGCCCTATGTTTAGTTCATTTGTAAATTGGAATTTTTTTTCTCGATGTTCTAAGATTTTTGTGTTTGCTCTTAGTTATTTGTGTATTCTAGACCCAGTCTTCTGTCCATAGTAGATATATAGCTAGTAAAGACTTTTCTCACTCTGTGTTTTGCATCTTCACTTGAGTGATGTTGTTCTTTGCTATACAGATGCTTGTTAGTTTCGTGAGGTCCGATTTGTCAGGTGTTGGTCTTAATGCCTGCACTTCTTGGATCTTATTCAGAAAATCCTTCCCTGTGCCAGTGGGTTCCAGTGTATTCCATCTCTCCTCTACCAGATTCAGGGTATCATGTCTTTTGTTTAGGTCCTTGATACATTTGGAGTTGAGTTTTGTGCAGGCAGGCAGCAGTCTAATCTAACTCTACATCTTATTATAAAGACACTTGCTCATTCACATTCCTTGCTGCTTTTCTCATAACAGGCATGATATGGAAAGCAGTCGAGATGTCCATCAACTGAAGAATGGATAATGAAAATGTCGTACAACTTATACAGTGGAGTATTAGACTGTTTGTAGGTAGCAGTCTAATTTTATTCTCCTACTGGCAGCTATGGAGCTTGATTGAAACAGTGTGAAGGGGCTGTGTGTTTTCTCTAGTGTTCGTTTTGGCTTCTTCTGTCTGCACCCTCAATTCTTGTCCATTGATTGATGTGTCTCGTCGTTTTATGCCAGTCCCATGCTGTGTTTATTAGTATGTCTCCAAAACATAACTTCAAACCAGAGATGATAAGAACTCCAACAATTACTGTTCTGACTGTTGTTCCTACTAATCCATGCTGGTATCTTCTTCAGTTTCTTTCTTCAGTGTCACAAAATATTTTTAATGTCCAAGTCTTTCAGCTCTTTAGTTTCTTTTTATTAATTTTTTTAAAATCTTTTTTAGTTTGTAAGATACTTCTTGAGGCTATTGTTTATTATTTGAATATACTAAGGCTACTGATTTTTGCATGTTCTTGTTGTATTGTGTTACTTTGTGGCTGTAGGGATTTTCCATTGTTTTTAAGGTCTTTTAAGTATAAATTATTATCTACAAGTAAAGATTCTTGGGCTTCTCTCTGTCCAGTTTAAATCTCCTTCTGTTCTATTATTGCTCTAAGACTTGTATTATTTTGAACAGAAATTAAGAGAGTGGACATCTTTGTCTTAGTCCTGATTTTAATGGAAATGCTTTTGAGTTTTTCTCCGCTTAGCATAATATTGGCTGTAAACTTGTTGTGTATTTCCATATCATATTGAGGTGTGTCACCTGTATCCTTAGCCTATCTGGGACTTTTATCATGAGAGGATATCATATTTTGTCAAAAGCCTCTTCTGAATCTAATGAGATGATGATCATGGTTCTTGTTTTCTGAGTATATTAATGTGGTGGGTTTAGTTACTGATTTACAGATGTTGAACCACCCCTGCATCTTTGAGGGCATAAGGAATACTATTACTGTGATGAAACACCATGACCAAAAGCAAACGTGGAGAGAAAGATCTTATGAAGACATTTTGTCAGTTAAGGCTCCATCCTCTCTGATGACTCTAGTTTGTGTCAGGTTGACATAAAACTAGTCAGTACAGTGCAAGTGTGTTTTCAGTTGTAGAATCCTGATTGGGGATTTTTTTTTTCTTTAAAGACTATAAATTATTCTTGCTTACCTCTTCTGATTAATTTTTATTTAAAATCTATTCAGATATTAGAATAGTCTTTTTTTTTTTTCATCTGTTTGCTCTCAGGTGGTGTCTATTATATCGCTGGTCAGGAAATGTGTTTCTTGGAGGCAGTGAAAAGATGGATCTTGTCTTCTGATCCAGTCTGTGCCTGTGTCTCTTTATTGAGGAGTTGAGATAATTAATACTGAGTTATTATTGACCAGTGCATCTTTACTTCCATTATTTTGTTTCTTGCAACAGGGAAAGAGATGAAAAAGCTGGTCCCTGTATCATTAGAAAAGGTGAAGATTCTCTCCTTAACTTAAACTCACCAGAATTCTCTTGGAAGTGACACACCAATGTGCTTTCCCAGTCTAGGCTCTTGGAAAAGAGAAATTACTAAACCCTGCAAGAGAGGAACCCTGGAAAAGACATACAGACATTGGTCTCTGGCTTTGGGCTGCCAGTGGGATGCAGGTGGACTGTTTGTCCTCCAAGCCTTTTCTTGAGGAGGAAGGTACCAGACTCTGCAGCTCAACAGGTGCTGGAAGTAGTGCCAGTGCTGGTGTGGACTGAGGCCTTGCCTCTTCCCCCAGACTCGTCCGTGCAGGCTTTCCCACTTGCACTTTGTCTCCTTCCAGAACAATGGAATGTGTATCCTTTAGTTATTACCACACCAGTAACAGTCTGCTCAGATGTCAGCTTCTTTTCTTTCCTCCCAGGGTGACTGGGTGCTTGGCAGAGGACAGAATCACATGTTCTTCAGATCTTTCCAAAGCTGATTTTCCTCAGTCTAATCCATGGGAGTTAGGTACAATTTATGATAATTATGGCTTCAGTTCTCACTGGTGTTGAACTTCCTGACAAACTTAAGTAAGAATTAAAATATATGTCTCTTATGGAGCCAGACACTAATGACCAGGCTGGTCTTTTGTGGTCCTCTTTTCTTTCAGATCAGGAGGAATAAGTAGATAACAAAAGCAGATTTGTAAATAAACCCATTCCCTATGGGGTCCTCAGAGACCTGTGTTCTCCAGGATAAAAGCCAACAGCAGGGGCCAAGTAGGTTCTGGCTGCCAGTTCTTCAGGGCTGGCTGGACACCACCAAAGCTGCCTGTTAAAAATAGAGCTCTTGGCCTTTGGTTCCTAAACATTCAAACTGAAGGACTCTCAAGTTCAAGTCACTATCAGATTGTTGAGAGTAGAGACCTGGGGCTTCTCAGCTTCTGAGGTAATGGTAGTGGCGGGAAGGGACAAAGGTTGTGGAATGCGTTGAATCTGAAAGCTGGCCTCAGTGAGATATGGTCTTCAGCTGGCTCTTAGTTCATATGGTCAAAGAGTAGTGGAACGAAGTGTTCCCCCCTACTCAGCCACAGCCACAGGCAGTGGAATTTGGTATGCTCTTTAGCAGTTTGACAGAATTAAAACAAACCTCCCTCCCTATGGCACTTTTAAATTTTAGTTTAAGAATATGCACTGAGATAAACTTCAGGGCATCTAAGTCATCCAGAAATCAATTGGCAGTTTATTCTTTGCCTTCACTCCGCACAACTTGGGCATTTGTTTTTACATTCATCTTGGTGACCATCTCAGTTCATTCTTCTGATGTGTCTGAACAGATACCTGGACCTCCCAACATGTTTTAGGGAGAAGTATACTTAGAGGGTTTCCTCTGCTTAGTGAAGGAATTTAGCAAGCATTAATCCTTCTGAGAAAGCAGCCAGGGTGTTTGAAAATGGTGATAGTCATGATGTGGTTTTCCTTCAAGAGAATAGGTTAACTCTTTCCATAAAATCTTGCTTATCTTCATATCCTGAGGACTGACCTCTGCCCTGCACATTCTCTCCCTCCCTCCCACTCTCCCTCCCTCCCTCCCTCCCTCCCTCCCTCTCTCTCTCTCTCTCCTCCATGTATGCACATATGTATACGTACACACATGTATACAATGTACACATGCACATATACACATGTATGCTCACACTCATATACAACACACATCCACATGTGCACACATACAGTACATATACACACATGTACAACATGCACACACATGGACAGCACACCCATATACACACACACATAGTTTTACACACATTCCTCCACACAAATCTTGCCTATTTTAGTTGCAGTGACCCATACTTAGAGGATTAGAGTCATAGTCATTCTGTTTCTAACTTACACAAACAAGGAATGGGAGGGTGGTGGGGGTAAGGCTGGAGAATAATCCTGGGAGGTACAATGCCTGTTCTGAAAGACTTGAGGGTGTGCTGCTGGACTGTAAAAACACTTGATTTCAAGGCTGATGCAACATTGAGCCTACAGCAATCTCTAAAGTGAGTAGTATGATTATTTACATTTTTCATATGAAGAAACAGGCTCTGGGAGGGTAAGAAATACTCTCCCCCAAATCATGCAGTGGGGCCTTCAAGTACCTGGAGGCATTCTGGCTCTGGGTGTTGTCAAGTGGGACATTTCTTGTCACTCAGGAGATCACATTCATTAAGGAAGTGTTCATTTCTACAGCATGCTGTCTGCGTCCTCCTGAAGGCTGGACAAGCAGAATGCAGAAAACCATTCCGACAAGGCCCGAGACCCTGAATCCTGCAGCCCTTTGTGAACAGCAGCACTTATCCCAAAGCCCTCACAGAGGGAGTTGGCATCCCAGGAGCTCAGCCACATGTTTGTTCTGGTGTGAGAAGCTGCCACATCTCCTTCCCTCATCATGCCTATTACATACAGCGGCCATCAATACCTCAGAAGCAGCAGTTGAAGAAATACGTCAGTGTCTCAAAATGTCTTACCAACTAGTACTCAAAGCTGCATGCCCAGAAAGATGGTCTAAGGATAGATGCATATTTCTGAATGGATTTTGAGAAATTAAATTCAAACATGTAAAAGAACCTGACTTTAGAAGTCATAGCAGCATATGATTTAAACACACATAGGGCCTGCTGGGAATCTGGTCCAAGGGATTTGTTTCTCACCATGTTTCGTGCCATGCTGCCCTTGTGGTAATAAGCCATGTTGCTGGAGAGGAAAGTGAGAACTGAGCTGTCAGCACCTCTGGGTCCTGCCAAATCCCCCCTGTCCTCATGCCAGGACTCTGAAATGCACTAGGGAATTTGGATTTGGCTTAGTGGGTATAAGATTCCACTGAGTAAGTTCAGCCTTGGCAAGCTAACATAGCTTAGAGATAGCCCTGGTAAAGTATGTCTTACAAGATGCTGAACCCATTCCAGAGAGGCAATGGTGAAACCACTGGGTCTTGAGTCTCTTCTCCTGTGTGCCCTCCCACCATGTGTAGGACTCGTTGCAACATTGCATTCAGGCCACCAGCCCTGCAAACCACCATAGGATAAGAAGCACAAGGACTCCATGGCTGGGGCAGAGGGCAGGATGCACCTCAGAAGGCATCCGGCGTTTGACGTAAGCTCTAGACCTTTTTTATTTGTCCCTCAAGAGAATCAGCATCAGCTCTATCAATACAGTCCTTGCTCTGAAGACATGAGGAACTGACTTTGGACCTCCATCTCTCAAATAAACATCTGGGGATGGCCATGCACACCTCTATACCAGCACTGGATGGCAGATCCCAAAAGTCCCTGGCCAATTGAGCTTGAGTCCTTGACTGAAAGAAATAAAGTGGAGAATGATAAGAAACTTCCAGCATCCTGTCCTGCTCTGACCTCTGTGCATGTGAACACACAGCACCCTCCATAGTTAACACTTAAATCTATGTACCATATATAACACATGTGCATACAGAGCAACTTCAAAATATTGAAGGAACTGTGTACACTAAATGCCACCTGTCACTTCTTCCAAATTTATTACTTAGCACCTATGGTTAGGTGCCTGTAACTCCAGCACTCAGGGAGGCAGAGGCAGGAGCATCTCTGAATTTGAGGCCAGCCTGGTCTACAAAGTACAGGTCAGCCAAGGCCACACAGAGAAACAAACCCTGTCTTAAAAATAAACAACAAAACCCTAAAGTAACTCCAGGTGGGCTTCAGCTTTGGGAGGATCGAGCTAAATACCTTCTCTATACGTTGACATCACTCATATTTCAGGAGTAGAGCAAGGTTCACCCAACCTCAGTCATATTAATCACTTGGAGTATACACAACGGGGAGTATGAAGGCCACTCACTTGCCTCTTCCACTGGACGATTGTGTCCCTTCAGCCACTGGGGCCGAGCTCTGTGCCTCCACTTGAGGCCACCCTTTTGGGAATTGGTGCTGTGTGGCACCTGTCCTCTGAGGTCACTAAGAAGGCTGGAAGTGTTCACACAGCTGCAGTGCCTTCTGTCCAGACTTTTTACTGTCCTTTAATTTCAGAATAGTAAATGTTTAAAATATGTACCTAAGGTGGCCTCGTAGAGTTTGGAAATGTACTGAACTAGAGAGAATTCTCCTTAAGGTCTTTGCTCCTGGAGCTGCTCCGCTCTGTTGTGAATAATTGAAAGGCGGCTGTGGAAAGTACAACCTGTTTTTCTAGTTCCTACGCTGACTATCGCACATGTGCACAATTTGCTTCACCTTGCAGTGCCCTCCTTCCCTGAGCCACAGGGAAAAACTAATCCTCATGAGGCTTTGGAGAGACTCAAGTGAGCCAGCACTGGGTCCTACAAGAAGCAAAAGGTCACACCCCATCATCAGCTCAGTCACATGATGTTGACACAAACTGCAGAGCCTCGCTAGTTAAAAAAAAATAATTTATTTTTAATACAAAAGGCAGTCCTGTGGTAAAAAAAAAATGATTTGCATTCAATATCTCTTTATTAAGGACATTGGTAATTCAGATATTTTCTGCTTATATGTCATATAAATATCATTCTGGGCCCATAATAGTGACATTTTACCCAATTCAGGTTATTTTCGTGCTTTCAACTGGAGGATTAGATCTGTTAACAAACTGATTCCTTGGGCCATGTACTTGACCATAGCTGGCCCCATTCTGGGAAATATGAGGTGTTTTAAAAGCATGGACCTTCAAAATAATATGGAATTGTACTTGCCATAGACTTTCCCTTCACATACACATGTATGTGCATCTGAAGTTGTGGCCTTGGTCTATATCATCTATGTGCTATGATCATGGGGGCACCGGCCAGTGACATGAGCAGTGTTGGGTATGTACATATTACCTTTGATTAGCGCATCCTGTGTTGGCTAGCATTGGTTGCTGTGCTGGTGTGCACAGTGCAAATAGAGCAATTTGAAAACATGTTGAATTGTGTTTTGAGAAAATGTTTTCTTTAATGCATTTTAGGATCAATTGGACAAAATTTTGTTGATGAAGGGAAGTAAAAAACACATTCTAGATTCTTCTACACACACGTGCACTTTAGGGAAAATGTGGCTCCAACATTCAGGATACAGTTTTTTCTCTCCCTACTGCTGTGACCTGGTGGACACTGAAAAGGCCCCCTGTGGGCACTGACCACAGTGCAGGTGCCACCTTGCCCTGCTGGGGAGGGGAACACAGGATGTGAGTGTCAGAAAAAAAAAAAACCATCAGGAGAACAAAACGGAACTTAGACTGCAATTAGCTTTTTACACGGCAGTCTGTGGTACAGGTACTGTCAGCAGCAGAAAAATACCATTTTACCAGAGTTTAAAATCAAGTTTAAATTATGACATTCCGTGTAAATTTGTGATAGATGGTGGCTCTACTCAGTGTTCTCTACTGAAAACTAGGAAGCCCCAGACAGACTACGCTAAAGGCTATTGTAGCCAATTCTTTATTCTTTCATTCTGAGTCTTTACGAAGAATTGCAGGCTCAACCCCCCCCCCCACACACACACACATTTTAGCCAGCCCTCAGGGCTCTTAAGACTGAAGGCCCTAGAACATTTCCTGTAGTGTTGAGGGTACCAGCAGGAACTGGCTCTGTTGGTCCTACTGTCGAGATGTCTGACTCAGCCTGCAAGAAGCTCTGCTGTTAAAGTGTTGCGTCAGAGTAAGACAGAGGAACAGTGGCTCTCAGCTGCAGGTCTGTAGTAAATCATTATCTTTTGACGCAAAGTAAGGTTAAAACTTAGAACTGGCAATGAACCGGAAGAAATCGAGGATTCACAGTGAAGTCTAGAAATTAAAAAAAAAAAAAAAAAAGCCTAGTTCTTCTATTTGAAATCTGACTTGATCTTAAGGTTTTTTTTTTCCATCTTTTTTTTTTTAACTTCAAAGCCAGCTTTATCTGAAACATTGTACCGCCATGCCTTATAAAGTAAAACCTAACATGACTGAATAATGAAAAGAGGAAATACTGTAATGGTACATACTTAATAATATAGAAATCTATTTCAGTGTGTGCTCTGGACTAAACACAATAAAAGCAAGTGCTTACTAACACTGTATGCCTTTGTCACCCTATTAGTCCTCGTGATCACATCGTCAAGCGTATTCTTACATAACCCTTAGTATTTCTGTTGCTATGTGCTAATGTACATGCACATTCCCAAGAGAGCAAAGAGAGTTCTGTTTGTGCGAAACCAATTAAGATGCTGCTTCTAGTGCTTGGAGACGCAGAGCTGCAGAGACGGTTGCCATGGAAACCAATTTCCCCCCACATTTCTAGCAGAGCCAGAAACCGCTGAGTAATGTGCCTTCAGAGAAGACCTGGTGCAAACACAGCTCCCACCTTCATTTGGGCTCCATTTTAGGGGAAAAAAATTAGAAAATATGAAGAAAACCGTAATATTCCATACATGATTTATTTTTTCGATAACTTGGTATTTTATTAATCACATAAATGGGGAGTCCTGAATAAATCTTAGTTCATTTACCTTTGGTGCAAACAATGAATTTCAAAACATCTAATAGCTTCTTATTTGTATGCAGCTTTAAAAAATCTCTAGTGTATTTTTTTTTCAAAACACTACTCTTAAGTAGATGTGCTTTAAAAGTTAACTGGTACTGATCTGAGTTATTCCACAGTTTAGTTAGGAGTATAAGTACTTAAAAATTACAGACTATATATGGATTTGTTTTTAAAAATACAATTTTTGGTCATGTAAATGATTGATGTTCAGGCTTCAAAAATAGAAAACATCCTACATTACATAATTTTATTCATAGTATAACTCCTTGAAATCATAGCAAATGTAAACAGCAGAGCAAAGAACATCAAACTGCATTTTCATATACATTGAAATTTGTAGGATTATGTATGTACCATCTTTACGTGTGTAGATTTAAAAAAAAAAAGACGACAAAGTATTTCTGACCCATAGCTCATGCTTCTATGTGATTACTTGTAAAAGCAAAACTGAAGGAATTTTCCGCCCACCCCACCCCACCCCCATTACTGCAAGAGCCTCCCCATGACAGAGCCACAGTGAGAACAGTGCTGAAAATCGTCTGACCTGAGAACCCCAAACCTGTCTTACTACAACTGGTGATAAAGATGTCCACTCTTCTCATTAACACTGTACCCTGTAGGAGGTGACTCTCCAAACAGAACAGGGCCTTCCTGCTGTCTGCCTAGCCTGTATTGCAGTCTTCCTCCTCCGGAAGCAAGGCTGTCGCAGACCTTGCGTAGGTGCCTGCAAAATCAAGCTTGTGCTGCTCGTCAGACAGACGCGGGCGATGAAAAGAAAGTACGTCAGAGTGACAGCACAGCAGAGATGAATGACTGGGTGTCTTAACTCCCCTGGTCCCTCCAAAATGTCTAATATAGACAGCTTTGTGACACAGTCTTTTTGAAAGAAAAAAATTAAAATTGGCCACACACCACGTTGTTTATGTATTGTCTTGGAAACAATGTGATCTAGATTCTGCCTTGAGAAGGAGCTGGGCTTTGAGCGCTATAGCTTTACGTATCCTTTTCGGGATTTTTGTGCAGATTTACTTTCGTAGAAAAATTATGCTCTGGTAAGTTCAGGAGGCTGATACAGACTCCTTCTCTCCCATGATATTCTATGCCTAGTCTAGTAATTATGCAAGACCCCTTTGTTTGGCTAGTGCAACAAGAAAATTGAGCCCCAAACAGCTTATCATAGGAACACCGGCCTGACTTTGTGTTCAACATCAATGTCTGAGACTGGAAAGTGCAGTCAGTGTCTTGAAAAGAGCTGCAGGCTCTTCAGCTGTCACCTGATTTTAAAATAGCATCTGCATAGCTAGTTCTGTAGCCACTCTGTCCTCAGAATAGACAAATATGAGGCAGGGACTTAAAGTCTGTCAGCTGAGAGAGTGCATCAGTGAAATGACTGCCCTGCCACTGGGCAGATGCAGCTTCCATCTACCTGAGAGCGAACGGGGAAATGGATTTGTGGGAGTGACTATGTACAGCTCGAGAAATGGCCAAGGCAGCAAATAGTGTGCCAAGGCATGGTCACCATGTGGGGTGCAGGAAGAGTACAGACCGCCACAAAAAGCAGGCTCTGCGAGGGAAGTCCTGAGCTGGTGTTTGTCACAGTCTTAGAATGGCCTCATGTTTCTGTTGTCGGGGAAGAAGAGCAGGTTGCCTGCGGATGGGTTGGTCTGGTGGTGTATCTAATCACTGCTCATGTCAGTGAAGATCCTACTGCAGTGCGTGTTGACATGTGTAGAAGTCTTGGTTCGCCCATTCTACAATACCCATGTCGGGTCACACGGGCATCTTCCTTGCAGGCAGTTTCTAAGGCAGGCAATGGAAGGGAGCTGGAGCCAATCTGATCGCTCAGAGGCAGGAGATTGCTTGCTTTGTAGGTGCAGCTTCGAGGCCGCCTTCCAGAGCTGTTCTTTCCTAGGAGAACTGTCATCCACACCACCAGCCCTTCACATGGATTTGGAATCAGCATCTCGTTTGCTGATGAGCACCTCCAGCAGCCGAAGCTTCGCCTTTATGTGCTTGTATTCATTGTATTCTTCAGCCATTGGAGTACGGTCTTCCTTCTGGACATTTCTACAGGGAAACAAAGGAAAGAGGAGCTGGAGGTCACTTTCTGCCCTTTCTAGAGGACAGTATGCGTCAGGAATTTGGAAACTTGTGTGTTCCGTCAATCTAGAGTCAGTGTTGGTGATTGCCTCTTGGTATCCCCATGGGATGGATTCAACAAGCGAAAAGTGGTTTTTCTTTGGAGGTACCATGCAACTCGAGGGCTTATAAAGTTAAGCTAGAAGAGGAAGCTGGATCCCCTACAGCTGGAAATATAGATGCCTATAAGCTGGCATGTGGGAACCAGACCTGAGTCCTCTGCAAGGGTAGCAAGTGCTCTTACCTGCTCACCCAGTTAAACTTACAACCACCAATCCACACAATTTGTAGGCATTTCAAGAAGACTTAATATCCCTACTTACGGACTTGCTTTTGGAATTCAGCAACTGGTCATAGAGTGCTAAGTCTCTGTAGTTTACCGGGTAATTTTTTTATGCGCCCTTATATGCACTAGCACTGGCTTAAAGCTTATGCTGAGGTCCATGGTACTTCGTATACACAACCTCACACACCTCTCACAACAGCTTGAACAAAAAGAGCCACTGTCTGTATTCTGCTACACAAGACGCAGTTGTGGCCGGCAGTGACACTCATGGGAGGCTGATTGCAGCCACTATGACGTCCGTGTAGCAGGCATTCAATTACCCTGCTTCCTTTTCTCTTCACTATAGAGAGAGAAAAAAAATGGGCAAATGAAACCGATTTTATTCTCACCTGCCTTGCTTTGGTGAAGGATTGTAAGGCAGGGGCTCAGAAGACTACTTCCACGGAGCACTATCAGCCGGGTGAAAGGCTCTCACACTTGAGACTTTAGAGGTTATAATGGCATTGGGCCCTCATAGCTTTAAACCATGAGTGACAGTGCACTTTCTAGCATTCGTTGTGGGAAGAGCTTTGTTGAATTTCCTCCGGCCTTCCTAAATTAAACTTTTTTTGCCAGGTCTGCAACCAAGTTAATGATGTGCCTGAGGCCATCTAAAACTCCCCCCCAACCCCCCCCCACCATATTTTCTGTGCAATTCAACAAGCATATTTGACCACGTCTCCTGAATGGTGAGACCTAGTGGCACTCAGAGGAAGGATAGCAGGCTACCAAAAAGAGACTTGATACCCTATGAGCATATACAGGGGGAGGAAGTCCCCCTCAGTCACAGTCATAGGGGAGGGGAGTAAGGGGAAAATGGGAGGGAAGGAGGAATGGGAGGATACAAGGGAGGGGATAACCATTGAGATGTAATATGAATAAATTAATACAATAAAATTAAAGAAAAAACAAGCATAGGACAAAGCCTCTCATTAGGGACAGATGGAGGACGCAAGGGGAGGGGTGGAGAATTCAAATCTCTGCTCAGTCCTGGTGTAAGCTATTCCAAGACAGTTTTTTTTTCCTTCCATCAATGTGGCACCAACGCAATTTATACTTTCTTAATCCTTTTGCAGGTTCCACGATATTTAGATCATGTGAAGAATACTACACACAATATCTGAGAAAATGTAAAACTGAAAGGCATACAGAAATCAACACTTACAACAATTCATAATAAATTGACTTGTGTTGATTACTATTATTATTTTAGAAATTACTTCTTTTGTCCTTATATCCATATTTTCTAAAGAGTCTATGGTATGTGTAGGGGGCAGGAGATACAAACATTTAGGTATAAACATGTACAGATTTTGAGAAAAGTAATTATATAGTAGATCCAAGTTAGAAATCCTAAAATAAATTTATGTAATCGTTCACCTAAACTGGGACATAACCCAGTCCCAATGTCTAAGTGAATTGTTGTACTTCTTTTACATGCTCACACTCTAGGACATGGGAGCACTCTAACAAAACTGCAGGCAGTTTACCTAACTTGGATTTATGTAAAATTAATTTAGGATGGTAAAACCTAACTCCAAATGAGAACCACGGATCTACCTGTTCTATCCCTGAGCTCAGATATGATGTGAAGCAGACTCTGTGACAAAGACTTTCCCAGCAGAGCTAGGAAAAGGTAAATCAATTCCACCTGAAAACTCACTGGGTAAAAAAACAACCTAGGCACCAGGCAGAGACATTCGCAATTGCTTCTCATACACGGTTTTCATTCAGCCTTGACAACGATCATCCCAGTTGTTTTAGTGAGTGAAGCCAGGACGTAGTACAAACTGAGCCCTATCTCCAGGGCAACTTTGCATTTTCAACTGTGGTTAAACCACCATCACCACCACCACCCCAACCCCGGCCCCAAGTATCATTTTTCTCTCTTGCTTCCTGGGAAGAAATTCAATGCTGTCAATTTTGAAATTAAGCTCCGAGCTACTCATTTTAGCTAAGAACTAAATGTGACAGGTTAGCTTAGCATATCAGCAGACTCAGCACAGGTCCTGGACACTGTACAAGAAACATTTTTTTTCCTTAAATGTATAAATCTCATGGTCTCACTGAAAATCTCTGAGGGTCCCTAGGCATAAACCTGAGAACCTGGGTACAAGGAGAATGCAGCAGTGTTGCCGCTTCAGAAGCACTCTTACAGGTGGGGTCGAAGCGGACGGCCTGGGATGTAGAAGGACATGATGGGGAGGTGACAGACAGGGAGACACACGCTTACCTCCCATTTTGTCTGAAAAAGTTGTCCTCAAAATCATGAAGTTTCTTTCGGATCCTTTTCTTTTCTTCTCTCATTTCCTGAAGGGATTCCAAGAGTTCAGGTCTAAATGAGGAAGATCAATTCCAAAACAGTTAAATGTGAAGTGTTGGACGTGTAATGAGCCATGTGATGTGATAGGAACTGGGGAGAAGGAAAACAGAGCAACTCAAGTCACTGTGGGTGCTTTCCCTTGAATGCCCGCCCTCGGAAAACAGGCAAGACGCTGGGGGCGCCTTGGGGATCTTGCTCCTTATGAATGATTAGATCTTATGAAGCCCTCAGGTGCTTTGTCATATATTTTTCAAAAAGAGCAAAGTGATGTCTGTACTTGGTGTTAAACGGTGAGTTGTGGTGGATAGAGAGCCCCAGTGTCAGTCAGAGACCTTATGCTTGTTTATGCAAGATCTCAAAATTTCCTCCAATAATCTGGGATAACATATATGAGAAAATTGATAAACATGCTACCCCTTTTCTCTCCCTCCCCCTCCCACTCTTCCTCCTTCCCTCATCTCCCTCTCCTCCCTGGCCGGTTCTAGGTAAGGTTGGACTCAGCAGCTCTAAAGTGACCTGGAATTTACTAGCCCAGGCTAGCCTCAAGCTCACTCATGGCTTTAGCCTCTAGGCCCCCATCTCATTATTTTAAATCATTACTTTCTCTATATGCACGTACCCTAGGTAAATCACTTGTGGCTCTTTGACTAAACTAACTTATATGCTGTTAGTTGAATCAGGCCACTATAATGCCATTGCCCAAACAACATACATTGAAGCAGAGTGGAGATTTGAAAGGTCTGAGTCCTGGCTGCATTTCGAGGGCATTTTGTCATCCATTGGTGAAATAAATCCATCAGTATCATCTTCAATTTGGTCCAGAAAGCAATGTGCACTGCAGTCTGTTTTCAGAGTGACAGGAAGGTCTGGTTTGGGGGAGCTGTCATCTTCCGAGCCCTCCTCTTGTTCCTGGAGGTACATGGCAACCCCAATAAAACTTTGAGCAAACTCTGGAGCATGCTTCCATTATAAGTGTCATTCAGAAATTACCTAACTAACCAGATTCATATAGTTTGTCCTCTTTTTTATTAAAATGGTGGCATGAAGACAAAGTATAGAAGGCAAAGCTGGACCAAGCCAGGAGGCACATGATACCTTAATTGTGCTCTATGCCTTTAATCTCTGCTTGGCTCAAAGAAACAATGCTTCAGTATTTCATTTCATTTCATTTCTTATTTATTTATTTATTTATTTATTTATTTTATTTTAGAGACAGGGTTTCTTTGTGTAGCCTTGGCTGTCCTGGACTCGAACTCACAGCAATCCGCCTGCCTCTGCCTCCCGAGTGCTAAGATTAAAGGCATGTGCCACCACCGCCCGCAGTGCTTTTTTTTCTTTTTCAAATTATTTTAAAACTTCAGACAAAATTTGACTTTCATACAAACATTTTAAAAGTTTCTTTTTATAAGTCGAAGTAACAGTTGCCACCTATGCCCATTTTTATGAAACTTAACTGAGGCAACATAACACTCAGGACTTAGGGAGGCACAGCTGCCAGAAAACACATGTCAGCCTCCCTCTCCTCCCCCTCCCCTGCATGAGGAAGCTGAGGAAGAACAGGCTTGAAGCCGAGGCAGAGCATGGGCCTGTATACTGCTGCTCCAGAGCTTGGCCAAACACTGCGCAGAACAGGTTCTCAACAAATGTCTGGTGAACGATCTAGCAATTTAGATTTAAAAGAAAGATGCACACGTGCATATCACAGCTGGACAAAATACCAAGGAAAGCTACAAATAAGAATGTAAGATTTCAGTTTTCAAAAGTTCTTCTAACAGGCTGGAGAGAGGGCTCAGTGGCCAAGAGCACCGGCTGCTCTTTAAGAGGGCCTAGGTTCGATTCCTAGTACCCACATATCAGCTCCCAACCATCTGTAACAAGTTCCAAGAGATTCTATGCCCTCTTCGGCCCCCATAGACACTTGCATACACATGGTGCACAAACATATATTCAGGTAGACACTCACACATATATAAAATAGAAATAAATAAAATCTCTAACGTCTTACTAATTACATTCTAATGTCTGGAGAAAATTTGAAGTACTTTGATTTTTTTTTTCAGATAGCTTAACAAAACTACTCTTAGTGGCCTTGGAAAGTGAAATATCACAAATAGATATTGAAATATGATCGATCATAAATGGCAGATACTGAGCGTAATTACAAAACAATACACAGATAAGATATGAGCAGTTGGGAAAGGACCAGTGATCAATCCATATCACTGGACCCTTCATTAATCAGTTTTCCTTTTTTGATAGGGCTGTGGTTATATCTGAATTTTGACAAATAACAAGGTAAACAAGTCCATCAAAAAAATAGGTGACTATCAAAATTTTAGCCATGATGCTACAATGGTGACCTGAAAGTGAAAAGGAAAGTCCATAGTAGGGTTTTAGCTTGAAACCACCAGTCAACAATTACTAATTGATGACTTAACACACCCTTTATACCATCATAGAAATGATGACTTAAAGGGTGTGTTCCCCACATGCATCAGTGACAGAGTGGATAGGGTATCTGGTTTGCTGAAATATAGAATCTACATTTATCTTACTTTATATATCTTAATAATAGTATAAAAAGCAGTTGGAAAGTTCAAGTTCTATAAATAGGTTAGGAAAAAGGAAAAACTGGATCCACAGACAAGCATCAGGGGATCACGTGACCCCTCAGTACAGTGGGCTTTATATTTAAAAATAAGAAATAACATGCCAAGATGCCAGGCAATGGATAGGAGGATATTAGATGAGGAGTTTATTAAATGAGCATGGGGAGAGAAGGAAAGGGGGGGGGTACCCCAGACAGAGAGACAGAGAGACAGAGAGAGACAGAGACAGAGACAGAGACAGAGGAAGAGAGGAAGAGGTAAGAGAGGGAGAAGCAAGGTAGGTCTGTCCTTTTATATACTTGGCAGGGTGATACCCCCATGGCAGGTAGGCAATGACATCACAGGTAGGCAATGACATCACAGGTAGGCAATGACATCACAGGTAGGCAATGACATCACAGGTAGGCAATGACATCACAGGTAGGCAATGACATCACAGGTAGGTGGACTGAAGCAGAATCCTAACAGTGGGAATTATGAAGTGGTGGGTAATAGACAGGAGGTGTCAATGAGGTGATTATAGCCCCTAGGTATCTGTAATATCTAGAGACATCTTTTTGTTGTCACAGTTAAAGAGGGGATGGTAGCAACTTGTGGGTGGCAGGCAGGAATGCTAGGAAACATCTCCCAGCAGTTATCCTGATCCAGTGCCAACAGAATAAGGCTGAGAGTCTGCCTAGTGAATGTCTAAAGTAAACTTGGCATAGACTGACAGTCACACAGGTGAGGATTTGGAGGACTGAAAGGGCCTCTGCCATCAGGCAAAGGCCTGGCATTTGGTCTACTGTCTTGGCAAAAACATAGCCAGGATAAAATTGGCTCTAGAGAGAACCAGATAAACTGACCTATGTGTTTACAGCAGAGCCAGTGGCTGTTGAGGGGCCTGAAAGCCACATTCCAAGGGGGAGCAGTAGGAACTTGGAGAAAAGATGTCTAAGCAAGGAGCTGAGTGGGAGGAAATGGCATGTGACAATACATGTGCGGCAGAGCCATAAAGGGAAGAAGCCATATGTGTGTTCCCTGGCCTTCCTGGGGGTAAAGCCAAATGTGTGTGTAGAATGTAAGGAGCTATGCCAGCTACAAAATGTAAGTTTTCCCTGTGATTACTTTACATTAATCAAACTAACACATTCTAAAATTATCTTATATAATTGTATTGTATTTTGTAACGAAAGCTGATTAGAAAACTGTTAATATGGTAGCTACTTTTGATACTGAGCTCAAGTAATAGGCAGCCTAGCTTTCCCACTGCTCTGGAAGCCTCAGTCTTGAGACTAGAATCCTATTTAAATGTATTTCAGAGGGCGCCTGGAGAAGAAGGAAAATTCTCCAGGCTTATTGTGGGTTGGAGGTCTTCAGGACCTTTAGAAGTTGAGCTGGTTTCTTCCAAGAAGCAAGTATAACTGGGGATAAGTTTTTTAAAAAATCACCTAGACTTGGTCTTTTTTTTTTTTTTTTAAATCTCCAACACACTACAGTGTAAATGGTAATAGAACAACTGTATTATGTGTTAGCATGTATCAAGAGCTCTGTCTTTTTAGAACAAAATGAACCAAAGGCAGCAGTATTTATAAAAGCAATGTAACCATTGCAAAATTACTGGTAATTCTGAGCATAATGTGAGCCAGTGGGCAATCAGCCACAGCCAAAATATTCTTCTAAAAAAAAACATTGTTAAAGAATAAGAATGGGTAGAGTGTCTGTGTCCAAGGAGAGCATCATTAGTCTATCTACCGTTCATTTAATGAGGCAACTATTAAGAGTGTCACATCTTGCAGGTTATTCAAGAGCATGTTTTCACCTGGTAAGTCCATTATATGCTGCTGAGAGAAGTATACTAATTTTCATATACAAACTATCCAAATTTCTTCAATTATCACAATTCAGCTCCTCTGTAAAACTGCCAGATGGACAAAGCTTGTTGCCTTTCATTGATATCGAAGCATATTGAAGGAAAATAGCTGTGATTTTAATGATATAATACAGCACACTGGCCCTGATGTTCCAGTATGGCACTCATAATTCAGATACTATTTAGTAACGTGATTATCGAGCACAGTCTGTCCAATACATTGAAACTGGAAATTGTAGTGTGGATTACCTTAACTGCAGCAAGAAAATGAAGCTTTCAACTGGTCATCCTCAATAGATTATTCTAAGATAATCATTTTTAACCATAGGAGATAAATGACCTCCCTCAGCATAGAATGTCACAGAAATATGACAGGTAGGAACTCTTTTTTGTTGTTGTTGTTTTGTTTTGTTTTGTTTTTGTTTTTTGAGACAAGGTTTCTCTGTGTACCCTTGGCTGTCCTGGACTCTGTAGACCAGGCTGGCCTCAAACTCACAGCGATCCACCTGCCTCTGCCTCCCAAGTGCTGGGATTAAAGGCGTGAGCCCCCACACCCGGCGACAGGTGGGAACTCTTAAAACTTACTTCTGCGTTTGGATTTCAGTTTTTCTCTTTGGCCATAAAGAAGTCCTTTAAAAAGTAAACACACACACACACACACACACACACACACACACACACACACAAAACAAAAACAAAAAAAACAAAAACAACAACAGCAAAAAAAACAAAGTGAGAAACAAAACAGACTCTGAAATCAAAGTAAAAACAAAACAGAACAAATTAACAAAGAGGAGAATGGAAGGAGATTGGCAAGGTTCTGACACAGATAGGATGGGAGTGGTCACAGCTGGTTTGTTTGGGTAGCTACTGATTCGGAGGAAATTCTACTAGAACTATACCACCCAAGGGCTGTAGTCACACAGAGTAGGGTTAGCAGGGTAGTAATAGCACCAAGCTCTTCACCTTTATCTCCTTGAAGAAGGAAGCAGTTTCGCCCTCGATAATTGGCTGTAGCAAAGGGCTTCTCCGTTTGCTGGAGGGGGAACCCTGTGACAAGCATTAACAAACAGGTTATGTTATAAACCTCCTTTTCCTTGCCTTACAGCTTTTGGTGATCTCTTTGACCATACCAGTGTTCACTATTGTATTTTAACTACATTTTATAACCATTTCCCACCAAAAGCTCCCAAGCAAACCCAATACAGTCAAGGTTCTTTTCCAAGTGATCTTCCCTTCAAAGCCCATGGCCTCAAATCAGAGGACAGAGTAGAGTAAGAAGGCACAAGCTTCTTCATCTTTTTCTTTTTCTTTTTCTTTTCTTTCTTTCTTTTTTTTTTTTTTTACCACCCAAACTCAGGAATCCCCTAAGGAAAGTATTTACCCTGTCACCTTCTCCCTAGACCCAGTAACTACACCTAACTGTGATGAGCAAAGGCAAGTGGCTCAAGGTCACAGCATGTAAAGGTTATGGAACTTCTCTGTTCTGCATTCACCCTATCAGGAACCCTAAGTCTCCCTAGCTGGTGGAAGACAATGACTTCTTACATTAAGTCATTTTCTTATTGTGCAGGAACTTTACAGAATAGTGACATTCTTTAGTTGCACCTGCCTAGAGTCTCTAGGCTGTCTCTTATTCATAAAAATAAGTGCAATATTAAAAGAAACATGAAAAAATATGATAGCATACTCTAGGCCTGGAAATGAAGAAATGAATAATAATATTAATTGAAGCACTAAATAGGAACAGCAGCTAAAGAGAGTAAACATCTTAGACTTGATATCAAACCAAGGCTGTGACAGCAAATGGGACGAGGGCGCTGGGTCAGGCAATGCTTCTCGCAGACATGGACAGGCGCTAACATCCCAACTACATCTAGCCTGGGGAGGAAATTCTCAGGCTGGCTAAGGAAAGGTAGAAGGCTGTCAGTGTTAAAATTCTTCCGACAACCAGAGAGAAACTGCTCTTCCTCCCTGACAAGTTCAAATCCAGGTGCTAGCACTAGTTATATCCCAGGCTGGTAGCCATGGTAGGCAGCTTCCCAACCACTTGCTTACCTCTCTCTCCTTCCACTTCCTCTCCACCCCCATAGCCTCCAAAACAAGGACTTTCTCAGGGGAATTCTTTAGAGGGCCCTCCTTGGGTCAGTTTCTTGGGGGAACAGTGCCTCTAGTGAGTGGGGCGACTGTAAACATATAGCCCGAGGAGAGAAGTGCTCTTTGGAAGGAAGAGCCTGGAGAAAGCCCACCCCTACGCTACCCTGTGCTCTGTCTCTAAGGAATGGGTTTAGGTGTTGGCCCTATGTGTGCCAGAGGAATGGAGATATGGTGAAGTCATTCCTCAGGCGGTAAGGTTGTGGATATGAATGGCTGATTCATCTATCTCAGCCTGATCTTTATTGAAAATGAATGTTAGGATCCTATTAGCGTAAGTGGGTCTCCTCCAACAGAAAGGGGGCAGCTAATAATCATAATGATGAGTATATGCTTTAGGGTCTGTGCTGTTTAGTCTTTATTCAATTTGATACATCTAGAGTTGCCTGAGAGGGGGGAGCCTCAATTGAGAAAATGCCTCATTAGATTGGCCTGGAACACATCTGGGAAGCATTTTCTTGATTGATGTGCGAGAGCCTAGCCTACTGTAGGAAGTGCTACCCCTGGGCAGCTGGTCCTGGGTTGTATTAGAAAGCAGGCTGAGTAAGCCAGGGAAAATAAGCCAATAAGTAATGTTCCTCCATGGCCTCTGTTCAAATTCCTGCCTCCTGGTTCCTTCCTTGAGTCCCTTTCCTGACTTCCATTCAAGACATACTATAAACTATAAGCTGAAGTAAACCTGTTCTTCCCCTAGTTGCTTCTCTGGTCATGCATTCATCACAGCAGTAGTTGGAACCTAACAAGGATAGGTGCTCTTAGCATAGCCATGGGCTGCCAACAGGAAGGGGAAGACTGTACTCACAATGATGGGGACAGTGGTGGCCCGGGACAGGATCTGTTTCACTAGTCGGTACCTATCATACAGAGGCTTCATAATCTGACGCTCAGTCTTTGTCACCTGAAAAGCAAGAACAAGAGAAGTGAGAAGCTGGCTCCCAGCTCATTCTGCCCCTTGTCCCCAGAATGCTCTGGGCTTTTGTGGCCCAAGAGACTATACAGATGATACAATTTTTAAAGTTTTAAAACCTGATAATATTTAGTAAGTACATTAAAAATACTGCAGATTTACACTGCAGATCGGTGGAAATCACCCTCCTAGGATACTTTCTGTCTATCCATGAATAAAGTGTTACATACTCAGCCACTATGATAATTCTAAAACCGCTATTTAAAACTCAAGGTAGCATGACTGTAGACATGGCTCAGTGGTTAAAAACAGTGCCTGCTCTTCCAGAGGACCTGGGTACAATGCCCAGCATTCACATAGCAGATCACAATCATCTGTAACCAGTCTTAGGGGATCCAATGCCCTCCTCTGGCCTCTGGGGGCTCCAAGTATGCATGTGCTGCACAAGCATACATGTAGGCAAGATGCCCAAAGCCATAAAAGAAGTAAATAAAATTTAAAACAGCCCTCCAAGCAACAAACAAGCATACATTCCTCTCTGTGTAAGGACCCAGCAGACACAGTTGCTGAGCCTGCTGACCTGAGCCTGCTGTTCAGAACCCATATGTAGGAGAGAATTGGCTTCCTCGAGTTGCCTTCTGACCTCTATATGCTGTCTTGTGCCTCCTCCCAATAAATAAGTAAATGTAAAGGAAATCCAAGAAACTCAAGGTTCCAAATATCCAAATGGTTCACTCTCTAGGGAGAGCCGAGGGCCCAAGGAAAGGGGCAAGAGTTTCTATTATAGAGCTCACTACATGGCACTGTAATCAACTTATGTGAACGAATTTCTTCCACATGAAACTGTTTCCTCTTAAAAGTATGATTCTGGCAGACAGAGCGTATTCAAGGAACATTAGTTGCTGGAATCCATCGGATGATTCATTCTCATTTTCTTCATCAGGCACACCCGCTCAAAATTTCTAAGCAGTAGGAAGGAATCCAGTTTCCTTGTACTGGATTTGACTTCTCCCCTCCTGCACTGCAGTTCAAACTCCAGAGATAGACTAAGTTACCTGATGCCTAATTCTGTGCAATTCCCTCTGCACCGAAGGGGCTTTCTCTCTCCTTCATTTGGAATTGGCAGATCAGAAGCCAACTTGGCACAGCCCTCTTTCCTTGTGCCCCATCTTGAAATAATGATCCTGACCTTCACACCACCACTTGTGCTGGCTTTAGGCCAGTTTGACACAAACTAGTCATTTTGCAAGATAGAACCTCAGTCTAAATCTAAATGCCCCTGCCAGCTTGGTCCATGGGCAAGCTTGTGGTACATTTTCTCCATGATTGATGGGTGTGGTGGTTTGAAAGAAAATGGCCTGCCCCCACTCATAGGGGGTGGCACTGTTAGGAGGTGTGACCTTTTTGGAGTAGGTGTGGCCTTGTTAGAGGAAGTATGTCACTGGGTGGGGGTGGGGATGGGGATGGGGGCTTTGAGGTCTCAGATGCTCAAGCCAGACCTAGTGTGGCATTATCTTCCTGCTGCCTGTGGAGCCAGAGGTAGAGCTCTCAGCTACTTCTCCAGCACCACATCTACCATGATTCTTGTGACACCATGCTTCTTGCATAACAATAGTGGACTAAACCTCTGAACTGTAAACTAAGTCCCAAGTAAATGTTTTCCTTTACAGGAGTTTCTGGGGCCATGGTGTCTCTTCATAGAAATAAAACCCTAACTAAGACAGAAAGAAGGTCAATTCATTGTGGATAGCACCATCAAGGACTGGTGGTCCTTGATACTGTAAGAGAGCAGGATGGACAGCATTCCTCCATGGCCTCTGCATCCTCGCCTGCCTCTAGGTTCCTGCCTTGACTGAGTTCCTGCCCTGACCTCCCTTCATGAGGCACTATAAAATGAAATAAACCCTTTCCTCTCCAAGTGGCTTTTGGTCCTGGTATTTATCACAGCAATAGAACCCTAACAAAGACACTTGATGCTTATAAATGCCTTGTGGTTTCAAACACTTTTATATTCGTAAACATTTACATGGTAAGTGTTCACACACGTATGTCCTTATTTGCTACATAATCTGTTGAGCTCAGGGCTTATATGTTTTCGTATCCTGAGTAGCTATTTTAGTAACTCAGCCAATGAATACATCCTGTACATATCTTCTGTGTTAGTGAATGGATATTTCAAACCTATCTAGGTATGCCCAACACAGAGCTATTTCCTTTCACTACCTCAATGCACAATAAAGTCTTTTTAGAATTGGTCGCTGGGCTTTTGCATTCTATTACCATTCAATGAATGAGAAAGCGAGAGTTTCTCAGGTAGGAAATGGCATAAGATATGCAGCTTTACCATTTATCTCAAAGTCTTGGAAGATTCAACTTCAAGGACAATTCTGGGTTATGTAAATGTGTTGTTCTGTGTGGCTTTTGTGTCTGCCTTTCTCAACATGGCCAACAGTAAATCCCTTTGGATAAACTTTCACAAGCTAGCATGGCACTGCAGAACATTGTGGATTTCCCACTGGCTAGCATACATAACAATCCATTCCATTGTCAGCAATGATAACAATCTTTCCTTTCACCTTCATCATGGCAGTTTTAAGGATTGTTGACATGCTTCTGATTCTAGGATGCGTCATATCAAATGGAATTTTAAAATTAGTCACTTCATTAAAAATGAGTGTCAGGACAGCAAGGTGACTCAGAGGTCATTTCACATGAAATAACAGATCTCATTGTGATACCACTATAATCCTATTATAACACCTAACATGCCAACGCTGCTAGTAAGGGCATGACATTCTGGTGAGCCATTTGGCACATGTGTGAATTTACAGCCCATTCATCATTTACCTACACATGTGTATACCAAACACACCAGTCAACAGAATTCTCTGTGTATCACTTTCTGATGGTAAGCTGACGAAGTCAGTTTAGAAAATAGTTGGTGGCTCATAATTACTTGAAAATAACTTTAGGCCAAACATGATATATATGCCATCTCTTCAAAATTCTTTTTCTCCTCTTTCAAAACCATAGTTTAAATTTAAGTGGATGTGCTGAATAGCTTTGCAGTGTGTGGAAAGAGATTCTTATTAAGATGGGGTTTTGTTCTGTTTTGTTTTGTTTTTTAATGCAGACCAAAACAACAGTAGCCAGTGTGGTGGCACAAGACTTTAGGTTCCAGAGCTTAGGAAGTGGAGGCAAGTGGATCTCTGTGAGTTCATGGCCAGGCTGGTCAACAAAGCAAGATCCAGGGCTGCATAGTGAGACTCTGTCTCAAAGCAAAACAAACAAAAAGCCATAAACATGAGACAGAGAGATCAGGGAGAGAGCAGCACTCCCACCCTGTCATCAACTCGATACAGAAACAGTGCCACTGTTCACTTCCTACCTTGCTTTCGATTACTCTAAAAGATCAGATACTGTTTTAAAATGCCAAGGGGACACTACCAATAATTATTTACATTTAACTAGAGGTAGGTCCTGAGTAGAAATCACAAAGCCCAGATAAAAACAGCCCAGTGTACCTGCCTTTATGTTGGGAGGGTTTTCTATTAGCCTCAAGCAAACCTTTTCTACAATTTGGTTGAAGTTACTTGAATGTCGAGGTGAACGGAAAACCATATTTACTTTGATGACAAAGACAAAATGAGAGCCATAGAGTCAGAGCTAGAAAAGCCTTGTTCTTCAGGGGTTAAAACAAAGCACTGAGAGGGCAATGCTTTCCCAAGAAAAGAGAACTTAGGTGAGAAGTGGATGTACCAACTCCCAGGCCAGTTTTCTTTCTGCTCACAATACATCAGACCTGGATGAAGCTGCAGCTGGCAGTAAGAGGATGACTTATTTTAACTGCTGCATTCTTGGCCCATTAACTTAGAAAATGGCAACTCTCCTATAAGTTAAGAATAGTAGGATGCTTGTGTAAAGATCAGGAAGTCCACAACAGGTAACCAGAGGAGAGTGTTTATATATAGATATGTAATTCTAATGTTAACTTGGCTGTACTTAATGCTGTGTTAGTCAACATGGTTTTGAAACCCAGAGTTAACGTATCCCAAATGAAGGAAATAATCAAGAAAAAGCCAGAAGCAGAGGTCAAACAACCTATTCTCTCCCCTTCCATGTTTCTTTTGAATGGCGATATGAGGGCTTCAATTATTTGTTATATTTTTCTGCGACATAGTTTTTTTAAAGATTTTCAACACTCCTGTTGAAAAGTGTATGCTTTAATAAAAGCTCACGGAGAATGATGAGACCACTTGTTTTTGTACGTCACACATGTCCACCCACAGAGAGCTAGCTCTGTTAAAACAAACGGCTTTGCTGAGCACTGTGTAGCACATGACTGTTTGGCTATGATCCTGATGCTCAATGGCCTGTTAAATTGGAATCTGCAGACTTAGAAAAATGCGTGAGTTCTGAACATCTACTCTATGAGATAAAGGTACTTAGAACAACAGCCTGGCATTGGAAATATATGTATTTTTTTTTTTTTGTCTAATTGTATTTATAGGTTAGGGTTAACTATAGCACAAATCTAAAAAAAAAAAAAATCAAAGTTTTCTTTGATTTTCAGGCTAGCTGTTTATGAAGGGAAGTTTTCTTTCTTTCTTTCTTTCTTTTTTTTTTTTTTCCTGAGGTTAGAGCATTGGATTCCAGCAAGAGGCAGAGAGATCTGAGATCAGTGAAAAATAACATTAATATTTGTTCTCTACCCTGTGAGATACTTAAGTCTTGATCTATCTGAAAGAGAATAAGGCAAGACAAAAGACTAACGCTTTGTATATGTAATAACAGACAGGTAAAAAGAGTACACTCTTTGCACCACTGTAATCGTGTCATGTCAAGCAGGCAGGAAAGAGGAACCATGGGATTGTAGTGGCAGTGAGAGCTGTCATTAACTATGCAACCCCAAAGCTGCTATTTACTTCCTCTGTTTTGAGTTTACACAGTCAGTATATGTATAAATGTCTCTGTGTGTCTCTAATCTCTTTACTGCCAAGACAACCCAAAACAGATATCTCTCAACCAAGTACCAAAAGTTCAAGTGGTTACTTAAACAGCCCCAGGTCAGCCAAGCAAGTTCAGCGTTCCTACATTTCTGAGCCTCACAGTGTCACAGAGTCTGCACTGGGGATTGAAGGACAGATGGGAAGAAAATCTTCCCAACTTAAAGACACACACACACACACACACACACACACACACACAATCACAAACCTAACAACAAAATCCCAACACCTCCACCACACAAACTAGTGACCCAATAGGTAAGATTGTTCCAATTAGAGTGCAGCTGTGTGCTCTCCAGGGTGGGAGGCGCAGGCCAGGAAGTCAAAGGAGTCAGTCCGTATTCTAACTACAATCCACAGAAGCGGAAGAAGTATGCAAAGGGGGAAACAGTGTCACTGAAGCCTCCTGGTGGCCACAAATTCTACGCTTAGGATTCTAAGCTTCTGTGGCACAGGGGCTCTATCTGTTCAAGGCAGTTCAGCTCTGCCTCTCCCCACCCTGACTACTCCAGTACCGAAAGACAAAATTTCACAATCCTTGAACTCTGGAGCACTTACTCTTTGGTTCAGTGCCTTATTAAAAAAAAAAAAACTGAAACAAAACTTGGCTGAAACATGAACATTATCCTAGAGTTCCAGTACTTTTCCACTGCAAGAACAGTCCAGCAAAATGAATCAGTGCCCAGACCAGAATTTTACTTACACACACACACACACACACACACACACACACACACACACACACACTGATATATTGAGAACCAAAATGCAATTTAGGATGCCTTCTGTGGAAACTCCCTGGGCTTACGCTGTGTGACAGGTTCTGTGCCGGCCACTGAGGATTAGGTTCACTGTTAAGTAAACAACACCCAGAATCCTCACCTCCCACGAAACACATGATTGGGGGGTTAGCTCTGTGGAAGAACGTCTGCCTATCTCCTGAAGAACCTCTGCCTATCTCCTGAAGAACCTAGTTTGATACCGTGACTTGTTTTAAAAAGAGTTTAATATATCATTCTAGAAGCTTCCATATTAAAAAGAACATCATTCAGAAGAAAAGATTACATTTATTAAATTAGTAGTTAGGACAGAGTTGAAGAGTCCTGCTTTTGGGGTCTTCATAAAAAAGAAAAAATCTGTGAATCTAAATTTCATGCTTCCATATACCTGCCTGTAGGAATTGCTGTTGTTCCTGCATTTTTTCTTGCCAACTGAACAGAAGACTATAAAGAGTATAAACGTTGGCTATGTCCTGCAGCACAGTCCCTTCATAATACGGTTATGGAAGCCTAGCATCAGCTGCAGCATATAGGTACTGACTTGGGCAGGAGGTCTCCTTACTTCAGAAATTTAACATCTTCATACTCCCCCCTTCACCTCTCCTCCCCTTCAGCAGAACACTAGAGACTTAAGTCTAGTTGCAGACTAACTTTTGTTGAAATTCAGACATGTTCAAGACCTGATTCAAGACTCAATGTCTAACAGAACTCTACTGGCCAAGCCTTCAAAACACTTAAGTATGGCATGAATATACAATAGGCTGCCTGTCTAGTACAAGGGGGGAAAAAAAGCATGTATTAGAGCTTCTATTTCCTGGATGGAACTAAATTGTAGAAACATTCCAAACCAGACAACTGACCCCAGTGAGGTTTGGTGCATCACATACCGGCCGCCCGTGGATGCTTTCATAGTATAGCAGGGCTTTCTGCAGAGCCACTTTCTCATTAGCAATCTGGTCCTTGGTCATATCCTGTATAAACACAGTGGTGAGAAATCAAACATGGGGACAGCATTTGTGCATACTCTAACTTCTCAGTTTAGCCACATTCCTCTAAAGGAAGAGTTAAAATGCACTGTTCAAAGCTCACCTAGGAATGAGGGCCTCTTGACTTCCCACCAGAAACATAGAGTGCAGTGCACCATTGTCATGGGCTGCCAGGAACACTCACATGGCAGGAAAGGCACAGTGAAGATGTAGACTGAGCTTAACGGACCCGGCAATACCTCAGTTATAGGCTACATGCTCCTAGAGGTTTGATTGTAATCCCTCTGCTTAGAGACTCAAGCCATGTATTAACGTCAATCAGTTCACTTATTTATTTACTTAATGTGCATCAGCGGTCTTTTGCCTGAATGTATGTCTATGTGAGGGTGTTAGGACCCCTGGACTGAAGTAACAGATAGTAAGTAGGGAGCTGCCATGTGGGTGTTGGGAATTGAACCCTGGTCCTCTGGAAGAGCAGCCAGTGTCCCTATCCGCTGAACCATCTCCTCAGCCTCAATAAGTTTATTTTACAAAGAGTCAATAGAACAATCTACTTTCCGTTTATAGTCAGAAACCAGAGTACCCACCGTTAAAACACTGCATCTTTCATACGCTTCTCCACACGGGTGGGAAGCTTTAAAAGATATCATTGTGCTTGTGGGGCTCATCTGACATGCCCTAATCCCTTGGTCTCTTCCCCCTTTTCACCGGGCTTTATGTTGTAATGCCAGGAGACAGCAGCAGAGCCCAGTATGTCCTAGCTGGAAAGTGAGCTGAGCAGATGATAAGTGTGGTAAAGGTATCAACACCAATCTGTGTGGCCCGTGTTTGCTCCGTGTTGGCTGCCCTGAGGGCAGATGCCTCAGGCTCTCTAACAGCATCACACCTTAATGTCCTCAGGACGGCTGGCCTCCACTCGCTTCTCCTGGAGCTTCCTCTGTATGCAGTCCAGTGTGGCCTCAACGCTGGGCCTGATGGCTTTATCTGCCAGATCATGTTTCTTCTCATCCTCTTTTTCCAGTTGAGAACCAAAACTCTTGGGAAGCGTGTTGCTTCGTTGCCTTGTCCTAGGGGTGAGGTCCTCTTCAGAGATCTTTAGTTTTGACTCTAGGCAATTAGATTTAGAAACAGAGATACATAAGACTGAGGTCTGCTGAACACACACTGATTTGACGGTCATGGTGATAACTGCTTAGCCATGTCTTTTTTTTTTTTTTCTTTTTTTTCTGGATAGAATTGAAATTATAGTATAAGTGGAAATCCCTGGATCATTACATAAACCAAACTGTAATACACTCTTCCTGGATCTTCAGAAATGTTTCCCAAACTCTAATCCTTGGGACAGTTTTAGATTTTAGCACCTGACTTGTGGCTTCCTTGGCTTAGCATCTGATGTCGGCAATGGACAGAAGCATTTCAAATGCATTCCCTTCGCACACATAGATGGGCTGATCTAAAGCCAGACAGCGGCCACTGCTTTTCATCCAATCTGCATACCCAATCTAATCATTGCATCTAATCATTGCTGTGACTCTCCTTAAGTACGAGGGAAAGAGGACTAACCTTCTTCAGATTTGTCTCTGATAAGATGCCTTCTAACACTCCAGTGAGTGCAACTTTAGATTAAATAGGCGCTTAGAAGTGCTGATGCGAAACCATCCTTCTAGGGGTGTGTGGCATTGAAGACATATTGAGGAATTCGTAGCGTGTCTGGTCTGCTTGTCTTGGGATGTGAGGCTTTACAAAGCCTTGGGATGGTGTTCAGTAAAGAGCTGGGAGACCTGGGAAGCTTCCTCAGGCCTGGGACACTGCGAGGGTGATACGCCACAGGACACAAGGGACTTGTCTCCGGCTTGTCGCACACAGGCTATGCCTTTATGTCCACAGAGCTTCACTTACCTTTAAGCTGTTTCCGGAATTTGGCCAAGTCATTTGTCCATTTCAGAACCTCTGGGTTGGCTGCTTTGTCACTGTGGGAGGGCTGGGAAAAGAAAACCTGGAGTAAATATTTTACTGCTTGTTTCTCATACTCCCATAGATTTCCTTGAGGGCAAAACCCTGGGTCTTTGTGATCATGGAGCCCTGTGGGGGCTGTATCCCCTTTTCTGGTACTTGTATGCTTCAGCTTATGAAGCTAATGAAGCCGGAAGCGGAAGAGTTTGTGGGCTTATACTGTAACTGCCATGAAAAACGCCCTCTTGCCACTGGCTTGGGAAACTAAGAGAGAGAGAGCCAACAATGGAAGGGAGCCTAGCATGGAGAAAACTGTGGAAGATAAAGTTGAATCAAATCTTAGCCCAACAAATAAAATTCCCTTCTTGCATCAGTTTTGGGTATCCTCCACATCAGTGGTTCTCAACCTTCCTAATGCAGTCAGGAAGTGCACTCTGTAATGGACAATTTTAATACCGTTCCTCATGTTGTGGTGATTCCCCCCCCCCCCACCAGCCACAAAATTCTTTTGTTGCTACCTCATAACTGTAATTTTGCTACTCTTATGAAAGGTAATGTAATTATCTGACATGCGGGATATCTGATATGCAACCCACAGGTGGAGAACTGCTAGGGCGTGCTAGGCTGAGGAGACCCTGTGCGAACTCACTCTGTACTTCCTCTCCTCCTCAAACCGGTCCTCAAACTTCCGGATCTTCTTTTTAAGGGTCTGAATCCTTCTGGTGAGCTGCACAGGTGTCAGGTCCTCCTGCTCATCATCGTAGGAGCCCAGGGAAGAGCTTCGCCTCCTGCGAAGAGCATGGCCTGGGTTAGTTGCCCCGTGAATGACCAAGAACTATGGGGAGGTCCTATGGGATCTGAGAGTATATGGCACAGAGGAGTGAAAGCATCCTCTGCCCTTTGATTAAAAGCCAAGCAGATAGGTGCATCTTCTGCCTTTGAGTTCTGCATATGCCACCTATTAAATAAGCTATTAAATAACCTTTCATTATCATCGAAACAATCTGAGGCTGACCACAGGCCTAACTGTTAAATGTGACGGAGCTTTCGAAAGGAAGTGCTAGTTGGAATTCAAAATGAACTCTGCAGTTGAGCCCCAGTGTCAGTGGAGACTCCAGCACAGCCTGTGCACTGTGATGGAGAGATTTAGGTGTGCCTCTCCACAGATGCCCAACTTAATTTTTACTATATGAAATAGCCATCAGTGCCATTCTATCTGCTCTATGCAGTTGCTTATCAGGAACACAGAACGAACCTCATGAAAGAGTGGGAATTGGGGGGAGAAGGAGGCACTTCTGTGTCATCCAGGTACTGCCTGCTTTGCCCATAGGCGTAGAACCTGGGGGACAGCATGGGGTCGCTGTCCTCATCTAGAAGCTGGTGAATCAGACGCCCCGCCTGCGGGGAGAGGCGGACTTCATCAGGGTCTACATTCTCTTGCTGCCAGGAAGGGATGGGTTCTGGAAAACAGACGTGGTTTAACAGGTTAACATTGGTCTTGAAAGCATTGTTACCCAGGTTTCCTGAATCCCTATCGGATGGTTTCTCACTTCATCTCTAATGTGCAGAATAGGCACTATGTCGAACTGAAATCACCACTGTACCACATTCCCACTTGCTCTCAAACCAGAACTTGCTAGGGCTGCCCCAAAGAACAGCCTGGAAGACACATATCCAATTGCATATAATTCTAATTTCCTCAATAGATAAGTGGTAGAAACCTTTCCATGCAGGAGCACCACTGGAAGAGCCATAAGTGTGTTAGGGGTGCACACAGCACCCTGGCAATCCTGACAACTAAAGAGCCATGTTAGGCGGCCTTGATCCTATTTACCAAGGGTTTACAACCTCTGTTTGGGTCATTTGGTAAGAATTCACCCTGTGCCTCTGCCTAGCACACAAGATTAGCATGCTTCTGGCTGTGCATGCCTCTGCCTAGCACACAGGATTAGCATGCTTCTGGCTGTGCTTTGCACTTGTAATTTCAGAAGGTACCCAAGAGGAGGGGGAGGAAACACACATAAACTATGAAGAGAGGAAAAAGCCTTATAGAAGCCAATTCCATACAAATTATTTTTAGGTAGCAAGTAAGAAAAAACCAGCACAAAATCCTGACCTTTTATTTTACAGGATAAGAAGGCAGTGTTTATTTCTATTTATTACAAGGCCTGTTTCAAAGTATTCCTTTCTTTAGTTGGAAAAAAATAACAACTGTTGCCCCAGCAAAATGGATCAGTGGGTAAAGGCCCTTGTCACCAAGTCTGATGACTTGAATTGGTGCCCGGAACCCGTATGTTGGAAGTAGAGAACCAATTTCTCAAATTGCTCTCTGAGCTCCACATCTTCACTAAAGCAAAGGTACAACACCCCGCCCCTCCACCGACAGACAATATAAATAAATATTAAGAAATGTTTTAAAACTATATTTAAAATTTTTCAAAGTGAATCTTGGATGGCACACTGTCTTCCACTTCTAATACTCTTCATTTAAAGGCTTCAACTGCACTTAAAATGTTTAGTGACTTCCGTAAGGCTAGTACTTGCCATGATCTTACACTCTAGGGTTCCTAAAGTTTGAACCACAGAACACCTAGTTGCTCCTTCAATATGAAGATTGAAAATGTATGCAGCTATATGGAACAAATGTGCTTAAGCTTTGTGTTTAGAAAGAGCAGATTACATTCCTACAAGGTCAGAGCCAAGGTAATTGCTTTTAATATCGAACCGCTGGTAGATATCTACAGTAACCCACGGGAACAATTAACAAGTATCAACACACAAATCCTCAATCCATCCCATACACAGTGTATTCAAGTAATGGTCCAGACATGACTGACAGGTAGACCAACAAACATGTACACACATGTACACCCACATGCCCACACCAGTGTGTGTATACAAGATCATGCAAACACTTAAAAGCTGCCCAAACAATTCAAGTTCACATGTGATTATCATGTTTGAGAACTACTGATCCCAGGCTGCTGAGAGATAAGGGCCATTGAGAGGTAAGGAAGTTAAGGACAAGCCCCCAGTCAGTGGAAAGAGTGGGTCTGCGTGCCTTCTAACTTCTAAGTCAGTATTTGCTTTAGAATGTGCCACAGCTACAAAAGCAGTGACCACTGCCTGAACGTTGGGGAAGACTTCACAGTATAACAGGAAGATAAACATGTTCACTGAAAATACTATGTCATAAAGAACAAATCTTGCAAAATTTAAAGGAACTCAAGTTATCTGGGAACACAGATACATATTTTGAAAAATAAAAATGTTCAAGGAAAAAAAAAGATTGTTTATCAAGGCTCAAAACATGAGACAACGCATGTGGCTAAGCCCAGAGACAAACATCTCTTTCTTTGGACTAAGGGTATCAGTTTTGTGTGTGTGCTAAGTAACAGGTTTCAGGCCTGAGCAGCTTATTCTCTGCCAACACAAAAGGATGAAAAGCACCTCAGAAGAAAGGACTCAGGAGAAAGGAATCTCGGAGGGAAATGTGAACTTTAGTGTTAAGTTGCAGAAACTGTGATTGTTAGATTGACCAGATTGCATCTTTTATCTCCTAAGACAAAAATCAACTCAGCCAGACTGGGAAAGGGTTAAGGTGGCCAAAGCAGCCATAACTTCTCCTCAGAGGAGTAAACAGCAAGGGGAGGGGAAGTTGCTTTGTGAGGACCCAACACTTTGATAAAAACCAAGTATAATGTCAATGTGGGCACAAAAGCGCTCTAGTCAGCTTGACATTTCTATTCACCAAGAAAAAAAAGAAATACAGTTTGAAAAAGTCTTACTTTTGATCCTGAAACCCTCAATCCGACCTTTAATTCAGCAGAATACATTTTCTACAATGAAAACATCTTTGAGTTCTCCACCATTTGGTCTCTATGATCATGAATTCATTATAAACAGATTGAGTTAAGAGTGATGTTTGGTGGGCTGGAGAGATGGCTCAGAGGTTAAGAGCACAGGCTGCTCTTCCAGAGGTCCTGAGTTCAACTCCCAGCAACCCACATGATGGCTCACAGTCATCTATAATGAGATCTGGTGCCCTCTTCTGGCCTGAAGGCATACAACGGTATACATAATAAATAAATCTTTAAAGGAAAAAACAAAAAGAGTGGTGTTTGGCAGCTAACCTGAACCTATCTATCCATTCTCTTGTTTAATACAGCTTTATTTTGTCTCTGTCCCTGATCAATTATTTCAAAGACAAATAAACAAACAAACAAAACATCTTAATACATCCTGAGGAAATTCTAGCATTTTCCTACTAACCCATAGAAGTAGGGTAGAGAAATCCAGAAGAGACTTGATACCCTATGAGCATATAAAGGGGAAGGAAGTCCCCCTCAGTCACAGTCATAGGGGAGGGGAGTAAGGGGAAAATGGGAGGGAGGGAAGAATGGGAGGATACACGGGATGGGATAACCATTGAGATGTAATATGAATAAATTAATAAAAAATTCAAAAAAAAGAAAAAAAAGAAATTCATAATGTAAAGTCATTGTGAATTTTAGCTTTAACAAAATAAAGAGCAATGTTGCATCATAGTTCCACGGGTGGAACAGAAGTGGATAGCTCCCCAGTTCTACAAAATGGAGCACTCATGTGATCGCCACCCATTTCTCCCTTCTGCGCAGTCTCAGACTTAAAGGTCCATTTGAGAAAGTCACAAACTGGCACGTAGTATGTATCTCATAAACTAAAGAATCAATACTACCCCTGGGCGAGGTGGCACAGGACTTTAATCCCAGCTCTTGGGAGGCACAGGCAGGATATTGCTGTGAGTTCAAAGCCAGCATGGTCTACAAAGAGAGTCCAGGACAGCTAGGGTTAAACAGAGAAACGCTGTCTCAAAAAACAAAAAACAAGCCAACAAAAAAAAAAGAATCAATACTACCATTTCCATATTTTAGTCTGAAATATTGTTACTTACATTTTCTAGTTGTCATTCAACAAGGAAACCAAGTAACTGCCGTGCACACTGTGGTACATACTATGTCAATTACACTGCTCTGTAGAAAGCAAGGTTTGAGGATGCATCACCAGCCATTTCTAATAGCTTCTTGAAAAAAATACTTTATATTTAGTCATTAACTCTAGAACATTGAAGCAACCGTATTGAAAAAAACAAAAAACAAAAAAAACCCCAAACGTATTTAAAGGGGCAACAGAGAAGACATGAGTCTTCATACTAGATTTTTCTCAAACAGCAGGACACAAAATAAGCACATTTTCATTTTCAGATAAAAAATCCCTTTGGTACACTCACAATGAACTTTAGGTGTAATCGTGCCATTTTTATTATTAAAAATTAATTCATTCAGGTCATTTGACACTACAGCAGGTCTTCAGAAAGAACAAATACAAAAACTGTGTGTGTCCCTGCTATGTAAGCGATAAGAATAGAATAGGTTCTGAGGAATCCTAGTGCAGACTCCACAGCACACAGGGTCATAAAGAGAATCAAGCCATCACAGCAAGGAGTTCCTTCCTGAGCAAAAATGGTGCAGGGCATCGTGACAGCTGCGCTCTGCTAATCTGGCTGGAGCCATTGGCTGTATAAAAGAAACTGATTACTGAAACGACTCATTTAAAAGAAATCTGGACAAAATTAAGAGAGATGATACTTCCCATGCTTCTTTTCCAACTATATTATTTAGTGCCTTACTGCTTGGCATGATGTCATGACTCCTCTCAGATGTTCAAAGAGGGGCTAGACATGGGACGATAGAGGCCACCCGGGAGGGATGACTTTCGTAAATTCTTTTTAATGTTCTAAAATTTAACCTGAGAACAATGTTAGTCTTACTCAGTTGTTCAAAAAGTCTTGCAAACTATCAGATACATAAGGAACCTTAGCAGTCAGCTTTATCAACTCCAAATTTAATTTTGTTTTGCCTCTATCTGCAAAGTTAAGAAGCAGGTCCCCAATAGGCCTGCTTACATTATTGGTAAGTGTGTTGAACAGAATAGGGCTGACGACTTTAACCAAGACGAACAGTGTCTTTTGAGGTGATTCTGACCCACATTTACACATAGTTATAGATCGTTTATTACACATGTACCACCCTGACTCTGTTTTATTCCTTACATGTCTTAGAGAAAGCTATCTTCAAGACCGTGCCAGGAGCCCAGCTGCTGTCTCTTCAAGTGCAGCATTTCCCAATCTAGGGCCTAGCATGCGACAAAGAAAAGGATGGAGGTTTTGGTGTGAGTGAGCAGAATTGGCAAATGTATTTAATTTTCTCCCAATGAATATTTAGATATGTTTGTGGGAGAGAAAAGCAGTAACACTTATAATGGTGCCCATAGCAAGTAGAGGACAGCAGATATTAGCTCATTTAATCTTTGCTAAACAGTGAATATATTCATTAGTAATTACTATTTGCTATTGTGGTTACATCTACACAAAGATAATGGAATCAAGGCAAAACGGAGAGAGCGTTCCCAATTTGCCCATAAAACTGATCAAGTGGCAGGGCCAGGATATGAACCCAAGAGTTTGGTTTCTTACTCTGTTTGATGGGATGTCTGACTAGCATTGCTTGGAGTATGGGCTAGAAGTTAGGAGATGCTCAGCTTTCTCAACTGTACAATGGGAGGGTTCGACTGGAGATCTTTTTAAGATCACTTGCTTCTTCACGATTCTTCTAAAATACTGACTGATTGATTGATTTTGTTGTGTGTGTCACGGTGTACATGTAGAGGGCAGAGAACAACTTGTGGGAATTGGTTTTCTATTTCCACGATGTAAGTTCTGGGGACTGAGCTCAGGGTATCAGACTTGATGACAACCGCCATTACCCACTGAGGTATCTCACCAGGCCTTCCTCATGACTTTAAAAAAATATATTTTTTAAATTATTTATTTACATGTACATGTGTGTATGTGGTTACATGTGCATGTGCCTGAGGTTAGGAGCATCCCCTGTAGTTGGAGTTACAAGCAGTTGCAAGCTGTTAATGTGTGTGGTGGGAGTTGAACTCGGGTCCTCAGAAAGAACAATACATGCCCTTACCTACTAAGCCATCTTCATGACTCTTATAGGGAATCTCTCGTCAAAATTGTTGTCTGTTGTAAGTAATGAGTGAGAAAAATTAAGTATTTTGTGGCCTTTAAAAAAAATGTCCTGATAGCTGTTTGTGGAGGCTCACACCAGTAATGCCAGCACTTGGGACTCTGAGGTCAGAGGATCTTGAGCTCAAGGCTACTCTGTAGCATAGGCTGGCCTCAGCGCTGTAATTCTGCTGCTTCAGCCTCTGCACATTGGCATGGCAAATATGAGCCGCCATTCCCAGGTTACAGTACTCTTTAAGCCTAATTTCAAGGCAAATAAAATAGAGTTGGGTGTTTAAATCTTATCCAAGTCAGCATGCACGGGATTTAGTAACAGTTTAATTACACAATTCTAATTAACTTTCTATATCAGACCAATGCCTTTGATTTGTGTATTCACTTAACTTTGGAGAATTGAAACCCTAACACCAAAAAGGATAACAGCATGGCGGATTACATGATGTGCCTTAAAATGTGAAGGCATGGTAGATTACAGGCCAATCAGCAGGGTGAGATGGATCCCATGTTTACTTTTCAAAGGTTTCCCTCTGGAGACTATGGAATCTACTTCCTATTTTAATCCCTTTCATTGTTTCTTTGATCCTAAGCTTAAGAACTTGGAGTACATTATTTCTGAGATGCACACTGCCAGGCCTTCCACCACAGCCATTTACGCCACCCTACATCAGGTGACCCTTCCTGGCTCCACATCAGACTGTGACCAATGGCACAGGCCAGGGAGGAGGTACCCAAACCCAGAGTGTCCCTCCACACAGTGGCTGGGGCCAGGGATCAGAGGCTGAGATTGGATACTGTTCTGCCCCGTTTGCGGATTATAACTTCCATCTTTATATTTTGTTGCCTGGCTTTTGTGTGCGCAACTTAAACTAGTGGGAAGCTTATTTGCTACTAAAAAAAATTTCCATTTCTTACTGAAGCTAGAAGTAAGGTCAAATTTACTGCTGTCATTTTAATATAGCTTTGCACATTGGTTCCTTTATTTTTACTATATCTACGGCCATGTTCCTATTATAAAACAACTTGGAAATTAAAGTATGTGATTTTAAAAAGGATATCGAGAACAGTAACCAAGCAGCCAGAATGACCTTGAAAACTAAATCCCTGTAGATTTTAAAGGTGTAGGAGTCCAACACCAAAGGCAAATGTAATGAGGAGAAAAAGAAGAGTCACAGCGATTTGCCAACACAAGTCTTTTGCCCAAGCCAGCCTGTAAGTTGTATTTTTCCAATAACCTTTTGGAAAACACCCTGTCCACCCTTCTAAGTAAGATACTACTTCCTCCACATTTCTATACTACGGAAAAAAAAAATCTTTAAAGTAGTGGGATGATTTCTAAGAAACTCTAAATTGCCTTTCAACCACTCTGGAGAGCGTATTCAGATTTTTTCTAGGCTATGTTTGTTGAGAGAACAATTTAAATTTGTAATTATTAACCAAGAGAAAGAATCAAATTGAGGCTATTTGCAGGGGGCTGGGGGGGGGGTGGGGGGGGCAAGAAAGAGACTAGCTCACTTGAAATCTGGCTCCAAATTTGTCTTTTTATTTAAAAGCTTTATGAGAGCCTACATCACTGAAACTCAAATACAGTAGTTATTTATTTTTGCTTTGGCTTCTATTTGGGCAACAGTAACCACTCTGAGACTCTTGAGAGCAGAGAAGGCAGATTGTTGCCCATCTATAGATTAAAAAGACATATCATTATTTCAAAGTGGTCAAAAATGACTGACGAACCAATCAATATCCAAATATAGATCAGTTAAATTTAGCATGAAGCAAGCCAACCATGCCCTCTTTTGTTCTCTGAGTATTTTGAGCTGGAATGATCTGACAGGATTTCAGATCTGCTGCCTAATTATATGAAAATAACCAGAAAGGGTTTCTTAGATTACAGGAGGGAAAATGAAAACAAAACGATCTGTTCTCAAGGAGCCCTGTATGCCAGGACAGTAAGTAGGTCAGCCTTTCACCCTGTGGTCTCTTCAGATGGACTTTTGATCACTAGCGGAAAACAGAGGAGTGGGGCAGGATGGGGCGGGGAAGACCCACGGGAGCAGGGTATAGCTGTGACTCTCTGCTAAATCATTCTGTTAAGGTACACTGCCATACTGACGCCAGGAGCCCATTTCTCCCTGGCTGTGGCCTTCAGACACACACTGTGTAGAGTGCTGGCGCAGATTCCAGTGTAGACAGAGGGATAAAGGGGGCAACTTAGAGAACTGCTGAAGGACCCTCCCTGAAATGTTTTGACAACGCTAAGTTCTTCCTGAAAGTACATTTCTGATGTTTTCACCAGAAGGCTCTAGAAAACAAAAACCAAAACCTAAAACCATGTCAGAGATCTTCAGCAAAGAAGTGCTTTCACTCAGTGTTCTTAATACTTTGTTAACATGATCTTTTTTTTTTTTTAAATGTATACATTAAAAGATAGAAGAAAAGCAAAGAAAAACATCCTTCTAAAAACTTGGAAGGGGTACTACTGCAGGAAATGGGTGATATAGTGGGGTGGCTGACAGGTATTAGGGGTCAGCTAAGGCAGGAGGGCTAGTGGGTGAGGTGGTGGGTGCCTGGCTTTCTGCAGCATACCACAAGCAGGGCAGCACTCTTGTTGGGTGAAAAATACACTGCAACGTAAGACTAGGGCAAAGAGCATGCATATTTTCCTCTCTTGTATTGCAACTACCCTTGGCAACACTAAACTGCATGTTCCTATGCCCGGTAAAGAATTTTAAGCCACTTTTTCTTTTTTATAGAAACCCCAGTTCCTCCTGCATGCACGGTGCTTACTCTCATCCCCACAGGCATGCAGTCACATGCCTTGCACACCCTTATTCATGTATGCTTTTTCAATGCAAAACCCAAACGGAAGATGTTCACCTACCTTCCCAGTTCTTCTCCTCACACAATGCAGTCAGGTCCAACTGGGGCACTTCGGGGACAAAGCTCTCCTGCTGATCATCAGCCTCTTGATTCCTCTGTTGTTTGGTGTCAGATATACTGGGGTGCTCCTGAATCTTCATTGTGGGGCTCTGCAATAACAGCACAATGTCCCCTCACAGCTACTGTTCACCAAAATGCAAAAACATTTGCGGCGACTCCACGCCTTCTGAATGCAACCTCCCAAGCCACAGCTGCTAACACTTCCATTGCAGAAATTAAAACCAGGGCTTGATGCCCCCTGGGCACTATCTGGCTACTCTCATGCAAAAAGCCACTGTCCATCTGCCAGCCTTTAACTTTTCTTCTTACGGGGGAGAGGCAAGATGATTTCCTTAGGCTGCTCCTCCAGATGACTTCAGGCAGCTGACAGGTCGTGAGTGATTACTGACTAAGGCCGGGAAGGAGGAGAAGGAGTTTATGTTTCTTAAAGGAGCATGGCCCATCAGATGGTAAACAACAACAAAAAGCTGGCCTCCGTTGCTAAGGCTGCGGCAGCAACACGGGGTGTCTGGCGAGCAGTGAGCAGTGTCTTTGCCGCTTAGATAAACATTCCTCCAAGGGCAGGGACAGAAGCTCGGGCCACCACACTCCTCTGAGCCCTCAGGCTTAGATCGATTAAATGGGGCTGTTTTCTCCAGAGTGTGGGGGAGAACAGACTATTTATGGAGGCGCTCTGGGTATTAAAACATTGTTGCGCAAATTCAAATGGCACGGGTTTGGTGTTTCTTCTCAGCTAGCAGTGAGGAATAGACCAGGAAAAGAAGCCAAGATTACAGGGCGAACAGTCTTCCCTCCCAGGAAAAGTGCTGGCAAGTCAGAGATGTGTAATTTATATCTTACAACTATGCAATTGTCATTGTTTTTCTATTTATTCATCTACCTTGAATACTAAAGCTGATTTTGTCTCTGCCAGAGACAGCACCTACCCTGGCTGGGATATATGATGGAAGGGAAAAACCTTCCCTAAAAGGCAGATATTTAAGCTAAGTGCTTATGTTTAAAATAGCACTCAAATTAATTCGTTTGCATGAAAATTGTCTTTTTAAACTTGGTCTCTTGGCATATTGTAAATTAAGCTGTTATGTCTCTTCTTGCCTTTAGAAAATCATAAGTGACCATACTTAAATATTTTTACTTGAAAATGTGCTTTTCAAATATCACAGATCTGGACAAAATATTTTCTTTGGGAGTAATTGAATATTTATTTTTAGTTACCCCATTATTAATTGAAAAAACTGAGAACATCTGGAAATCATAAGTGAATTCATTAATGTAGGAGATGTTGTTATTATACCTAAAATACAGTGCTATTTAAGACTTCCAGCTCCTTCTAGTAGCTGACGACCCACTTTGAGATCACCATGGGACTAGTCAGTGCTGTTTTACTGTCCTGTTTTCATTGAGTGAAACATGAGGATTGGCCTTTCTTAACATTAGGAGCAAAATAAAACTTCACTAAGGTCATGATGAGTAGCAACGTCACAGGAAAACACCAAGGCAACCTTACACTCTAGGACAGGGGTTCTCAGCCTTCCTAAGGCTTCAAGCCTGTAATACAGTTCCTCGTGATGGTGACCCCCAACCATGACATTATTTTGTTTCGACTTCATAACTGTAATCTTGCTAGTTATGAATCATAATGTAAATATCTGATATGCAGGATATCCGATGTGTGACCCCAACCACTGCTCTAGGATATTCAAAGTGTGTGATCTGTCTACTGGGAAATAGTCATATTACAAAAGTCACTCGTTCCCTAACTTTAGCCTAAGTGGCCTCAGCTTTCAGATGTGTTAGGGACAATCAGTCACAGTTGTGTGTGAACATGTGAGTTTGTATGACTATAAATGTATAAGATAGAGGAACAGAAGATGCATGTAGTAAATAAGTATTTCTCAACCTCTGTTATGGTTCTTACAGAGATCTAAGAGATGATAAGCAAAGCCTACAGCCTACAACACAAAAAGAGACAACCAAGCAGAAGCCACCATTCTTTCTGTTGTTATACGGCACCAGGTAAAGACCAATGAGTAAGAAGCCAGGCCCCCATATTGCTAGCAAGGAGTAGGAGACAAGGCATGGATGGCTGAATCTGAGGTAAAACATGTTACATCAGAAGACAGGACTCATTTATGTACCGTGAAAACAAATCAGCAGAAATGTCAGTGTGTCTGCCGTTGGTCAACTGCATTAGCAATTCCCGGGTGGCCAGCCCTGAGGTTGAAAAGGTGGAAGGCAGATGACAAGGGTTCCAGAAGCAGAGGCAGGGATGAAAGACCCCATATGATGAGGCTAAGGACTGTATAATTCAGGGTACAGTAGTGCTGGCCACTCCCCTCAAAGACCACGCAAACATGAAATGTGCTCATTAGTTCAAACAATAAATGATTTTCCAGTGCTAGTTTTTTTTTAGACACTGGCAAAATTGCATAAGACAAAATGAAATGTCCTTTGAGTGTTACATGATAGAATCAGTTAAGAAATCATTATGGGGCTAAGAGCACTGTTGCTCCTGCAGAGAACCCAGGTTCCATTCTCAGCACCTACGTGGACCCTCCAACTATCTGTAACTCCAGTTCCAGGGGATCTGACTGCCTTTGTCCTCCATAGTCACTTCACACACACAGTACACAGACATATATGTGGCCAAAGCATCCTTACACAGAAAATAAAAATAAATATGTCACCAAAAGTTTTGTTGTTGGTGTTGTTTTTCAACAAAACAACAGCCCTGGCTGTCCTGGACTCACTTTGTAGTCCAGGCTTGGCATCAAACTCACAAAGATCTGCCTGCCTCTGCCTCCCCGACAGCTGGGATTACAGGTGTGTGCCACTGACCTTGGAATCACGAAAAGTTTAAAAAGTAAAAATACCATTAGATCTCTGGAGATTAAACAAGGGAAAGGGGGTATTAGTGACAGTGGATGAGGTGCCTTATTTTATACTGAGTGACTAGGTATGGCTTCTTTTCTACAACGCTATATAGGCAGCGGTGCGAAGGAAGTGAGGGAGTGGGCTGACATCGGGAAGAAGGAGGTAAGCATATGGAGCTTTGTGCAGTGAGGCCTTGCTGTTTCTGTTTTTGATGTGGTTTAGGAATAACAAGCAGTCACTGTATCTGAAATCCAGTAAGGACACCATTTGGTGTTGAAGAGGACATCCCACATAGTGCAAGCTAGGATAACTAAAGTTGACTTTTGAAACAACATTGGACACATTCCTCTTCCCTCCACCTATCCTGGCCCATGCAAGCGTGGTCTCATGTACAACTTGGCTCTGTCTCGCTGGGCTCTGATCCATCCCTGATGTGGTTGTATTGCTTGTCCTCTTATCTTAGCAGGCTAAGTCCTAATTTTTTGGCCCAATGGGTCTATGCAGATGATGATGAGCTTTCCTAAACTTGGGTTGCACAACTGGCTACTGAGCAGGAGGGAGCAGTGATGGTGGGTTGCTGCTCGGTGGCTTCTCGGGCTCTGCAGCCATGCTGAAGAAGACACACGGCTCTTCCTGTAGGTACCTTGGATGAGACCCCTTGCAAAGCAGATCACAGTCTCTAGAAATGCTTATCACAGGCACGCCAAACACGGCCCATTTGCTTATGTTTCTCCTCTTTGACCATTCAGGTTGTCACGTCAAGGGCAGTCTCAAATACGAAAATATTTTTGGTTTAAACTTTTGTTGTGTACACATTTAGTATTTTCAGCTAAGTCAGAAAGTAAATTAATTGCACAATCTCGACTCAGAAATCTTTCATACTATGAGGTGGAGAATTGTCAGACTGTGCTCAGATGCCTGCACCTCTGTCAAAATGCTGCCTCACATGAAAACACAATGAGTCTTTGCTTAGTGGTGTAATGGATAGCACAGAGGACCCGGAAGAGGAGGCAGCTAAGGATGGGTTCTGGGGGTGGAGACCTGAGTTAAATAGCAGCTTTGCTTTGTGAAGGCCTGTGAGTCCACTTCTTCGAACCTTAGCTTCCCTTTCTCTGTGATTGGGCATCTTTGGTTCGTTGTTAGGAACAAATGAAAAACATCCAAACAGATTGCCCACACTAAGTAAGGCTTCACAGATTGCCCACACTAAGTAAGGCCTCACAGATTTCTGTTTCTACCGCTGCCCCTTTCCCTACTCATTGGCAAATGGTGATTGAACAGGTAGCGCGTTCTGAGCAGTGGAACTCACAAGTGCTGAAGGAATAGAATCCTGTGTAGAGGAGAAACATTGAGTGGCTGAGTGTGCTGGTGTCATAGAAGTTATCAAGGGAAAGCGCTGGCTGGCAGAGAGCTAATGCAGGCAGCTGTCTCACCTGGGCCTCCGGCGACATTCCACACGCAGGCTCAAACCATTAGCTTAAGTCTCTCAGTCTGATCATTGTTGAGACTTGCACCTGTTTGGCTGAGCCTGGTTTTTTTTTTTTTGTTTTGTTTTGTTTTTTTGTTTTTTTGTTTTTTGTTTTGTCTCTGCTCTGCCCCTTCCTCGCCTTCAGGTCAGTTTATGTGCCATTTCCAAACAGGATTTAGGTAAATGGCTAAGGATTTGGTAGAATGAGGAATGAGAATTCTAGAGACTGTTGGACCATTGCCAGGAAAAAAAACTAGTATTAACTGAAGACGCAGGAAAACACCAACATTTACTGTTTAGCCTGATAATAAAGGAAAATAGACATAACATATCCCCCAAGGTTCCTGTGTGCATGAGTACCAGCAGTGTGTGCTGAGCACGGACGATCCTGTTTCTTCAGTGAGGTGATGGGACAATCAGCTCTCAGTCTTGCATGGCAAGCCTTAACTTCTCCCCTTCTTTTTTTTTTTTTTTTCCCTTTTCCTTCTTTTATTTGATTACTTTTTCAAGGCAAGATGAGAAAAGGGGAAATAGGCTTTTGTAATGAATGTCCTGTTTGTTATCAAAGGTATGCTTGTAATCACTCTTAATCAGTGAGCTTAGAGGGCATAAAGAACATAAGAATGTCTTGAAAGAATTTAACACTTCATTGGCTTAGAATTTTGAAATACAATTCTCTCTCTCAGATAATGTGATGTCCTTCCCTACGGCTAATAATTCTTGCTTGATTTACTCCTATGGCAAAAAGATTCACTGTAAGTTTATTGTTTGGATATTTTAGACTTTATATGAAATGTTAACATATTTTTACAATATAACATTGCTTAGCTTGGGGCTGGAGAGATGGCTCAGTGATTAAGAGTGCTTACTATTCTTACAGAGGACCCAAGTTCAGTGCCCAGCACCCACAACAGACAGCTCAGAACTGCCTGTAATTCCAGCTCTAGAGAGATCTGATGTCTGTGACCTCCATTGGCATCTGCACCCACTTGCACACACACACACACACACACACACACACACACACACACACACACAGAGAGAGAGAGAGAGAGAGAGAGAGAGAGAGAGAGAGAGAGAGATGATTTAAAACAATAAAAATAAACCTTTAAAGAAAATTGCATAGCTTATGGAAGGACCTCATGTATAAGACACTTCCGTAGTAAGCACAACTCTGAAAACGTATTTCCGTCATACATTTTAAAAATGGACATACGAGTGGTAAGGATGCTTTCTCTTATGGATACCTGTGATTTTCAATGAGTTCTAGAAAGAAAGAGCAAGTACTCCATGAGTTATAATACAATTGTCACCCTTTTTCATACAGCCCAGGAAAGATATTTTATTAAAGTGTCAACCTCTCCAAGACCTGCCTCGAGAAATGCTACCTGTTTTTGTGACATTTTGGAGTGACTCTGAATGTTTTTCATTGTGTGTCATAAAATTTTAATTCAAACCTCTCAAGAAAGGAATGTGAAACTCTTGGTGATCAGTATGCATCTGAGACTCTCAGAGACCCTCTTTTTGGATACATTTAGTTGCATAATTAAAGCAAAAATTTAAGGGCATGCAATAAAGGTTCAAGGTTATGATCATTTTCAAGACAGGACTTTGTCCAAGGTACAATTAAAGCAGCCAATTGATATTTGAAAAAGCAAAACTACTGTCGTGCCTGCATTGTGACATTAGGAAACAAACTTAGAGGTTTCTCTCTGCCTGTCTGTTCATAAAATAGGGAACAGCTCTGAGGTTGAGTGTCAGTGTCCCTCATTCCAATAGAACACTAGTCACGAAACACCTTTGCAATCTCATATAGAACTGACAGTGTTAATGAAGACTCTTTTTTTTAAAAAATGAAGATTCTTAAAAGACAGTGTCAGCAGGAACAAATTCATCTTACTGGAAAATAAATTGCAAACTGAGTTCATTGTGGACATACATATTTTGGCATCTCAGCCTGATGCTAAAGGAGACTTGAAATTAAATGAATGCTAATAAAAATTCTAGAAAGGGTTAACAAAGTGTAGACTTTTCATCCCCGAGATGGAGAAACCACTGTTGTTTTAGAAGTTTTAGGAAGTGATTTATATGAATCACAGCATGCTGAAACAAGAGAATGTATGTTAAAAATGAAAAAAAAACCTCCTATTGTTTAATAAGTAGTAACAAAAATATTCCCTCAAAATAGATATATTTTGAAATATATTTATGTATATACATATCTATTTATATTTATATAAATCCCAATCATGTGAAGTGATGTCTTTTTCTCCATTGATGTAGCTATGATGAAGCTAAGGCAGAGTGTATCCTTAATTTCAATTCATGATCTAATGATGTTTATTAATAGCGAACACTTCCAGAGTCCCAGCAGTGAGCTAGTTGCTGATTGATGTTACATATGGGTGACACATGTAAGAAGAGGACCTGGCTCTGAAGAATTTAAGATCTGTCCCAAGGACTGTGCTGTGACCCAGAGACATAGAGAGGCCACTGTCAATTTGGGTGCCATTTGGGATTAGGATTTACTATCATGAAAGTCCATTAACAAAGCTGTTCTACTCCACTTTATGCCAGGAGAGATGAGAAAACATCTCTAGGAGTCTGGCAAGCTTTAAGCTCATGTCCAATGTCAAAGGGTTTTCTGTGAACCGAGGAAGATGGCAGAGAAAATAGGAAACATGCTCATTAACACAGTCCATAGAGACCAGAGAAACATAGCAGCCTGTTGCTTTGGCCCTGAGGAAGGAAGGGTACTTGAGTCGGAAATAAGATATGAAGGAATTATCCCAGCAGCAGAAGCTTGAAGTAAAAAAGGAATGATGTGGTCTCTACCGAGGTTTTTTTTTTAAAGGGGAGATAAAGTCTTGCTATGCATGTCATTCTTCATGACTTGGCTTCCTGGACACAGAGATTACAGGCAGGAGGCGCCATGTCCAGCCCTCTGGCTCGGCTGATGAAGAAGTACACATGAAGAAATATAGGAAAGCTACAGCAAGATGGGGGGGGGCAGTTCATTAATTTACAATGGTTTCATGTGAATGTGGACTTTTCTAAGGAGAGAGTTCCTAAATGTTCAGATTCCTTGTTTTTTTTCCACTGGTAGAGAGCAAACGTAGGGCTTTGTGTATGCTCGATACATTCTCCACTCAGCCGCACCGCTCACTTCCACCCAGCACGGTGTTTAGATTCTTTTTGTTTTGTTTTGTTTTTCGAGTCAGGGTCTCTTTGTAGCCTTGGCTGTCCTGGACTCACTTTGTAGACCAGACTGGCCTCGAACTCACAGCGATCCTCCTGCCTCTGCCTCCCGAGTGCTGGGATTAAAGGCATGCGCCACCACGCCCGGCGGTGTTTAGATTCTTAAACTGCTAGATTCAAAGCTCTCAGGGGGGCAGTGGCTCCTAGCATAGAACATAGGTGCCAGAATTTAGCCGACGCGATTGAATAACTCCCATAATAAATTAGGTCAGTGCTCAGCAAAAATTAAGAACTACTCAGCTACAAAGACAGCTCTCTATGCATTATTAATATATCTACACTTAACTGTATTTTGAGAAAAGTATTAATTCTTCCCATAAACAGACTAAAATTGGCACTGGAACTGGAAGCATTTAGAAGAAGAAGAAGAAGATAGTACCATTTTCCAAGCACACTCAAGAACAAGGGCACAGTCCTTGCCCCGCCCCCCCCCCCCCCCCCCCCGAGTTCCACTTGTGTAGCTACTCACCTCATAATGATGAGTGTCTCTACCACCTCTTCCGCTTTCTTTGCTATCAAAACAGAAAACAAAACCCACAAATCATCCATTTATGATCTCTTCTCCTATCCATTCATATTATAATCTTATTCCTTTAACAAGTGGCCAGAGGATCTTGAAACCAGATTCAGATGAAATCCAGTGACAAAATAGAACAGGAAGTTAAAATTTGATAAGTAACCTAGGAAGTGCACTGGTCTGTTGGGTATAGACATGTGCATTCACGGCAGTTGTGATCGCCTGCACAAGATCTGCACAAGCACAAGCCAGATAAAATGCCAGCAGCAGGGGATTTGGGGCAAGAGTCTCAGCACTAGCCGAGGGGCTGTTGACATTTGATAGCTGGTGGAAGAGAAGAGTCAGTTTGATTTAAGGGTGTGTCCTACGCTCTAGGGCTGTGCCCATACCCAAGAGTATTTAGACAGCACACGTGTGCTTGTCTGTCTTCTTCAAAAGGGTGAACATGAAGTTGATGGGTAAGAAAGTGGGGTGGATCTAGAGAAGTTAGAGAAGAGAGAGGCTGAATGTGATCAAAATAGATTTCATAAAATTTTCAAATAATATAAATATTACCTCTTAAAAAGAACACATGTTAAAAAAAAAACTATAAGAAAGCCATACCTGGATGTGATTATTTGCCTTAATAACAGAGTCTGTACCCAAAATACTCTCCTTACCATAAATACTGTTGGCCACACACAATCTTTTCTTTCTACTCTTTTTTTTTTTTTTTTTTTTTTTGGTTCTTATAATTCACTTTGTGTTTAGTTAAAGAAATTTGTCATGCCCTCGAACATAGAGTGAGAAGGAAATTCTCCAGTTACCTCTCATGAGGCCTCAGTTCGGCAGCTTCAGGCCCAAGTCTTTCAAGTGGCTGCAAGGGACTGAGACTTTCCATGTTCTGTAACACACAAATGGTGGTTGCTATGAAGCAAGGCAAGAAAAATTCAACAGCATATTCTCCTTTCTTTAACATAGACAAATCAGAGAACCTATAGACAGAGGCACACTTCTGTTTGTTAATAAAGGTATAATTGAGCCCCACCATCCCTTTAGCAAAGACAACTGACAACATCACGGAAAGGGTCATCTGTAATGTCCTCATTAGCAAAACAAAACAAAACAAAAAAACCTTTTAAGGCTAAAGTGCAAAACTCAGATTGCCAGAAAATCAGGATGGTTGAGAAATACAAGGAAGGAATGATCTTGAATCTAATCTAACACTCACTGCTCATTTAATTTTTTTTTTCTTTTTGGCCTTTGTTGTTGTTTTGGAGACAGTCGGTTCTCATGCTCATACAAGGAAAATGCTAGGTTACAGTTGTGTGCTGTCACACCCAGCCTAATTTATTACCATTGCAGAATACAGTGCTAATATGACCTCTGTAAACATTAGGCAATGATGAGTAGAGCGGACTGATTATAAATCAACTGGATCCGAAGTCTAGCTCATAGACTAGCATGTAGCTCAATAATAGAACACCTGCCTAACTTGAAGGCCCTGGATTCAATTGCGTGCAGAAGGAAATAAAAATAAGTAGTCTTATTCTCCACAGTTGAGTGGAGAGTGGGGTCTGAGTTTCACACGAACTTTGGTGCCTTATATTTGACCATGTCCTCTGGAAGGGGAGACCTGGTGGCACTCAGAGGAAGGACAGCAGGTTATTGAGAAGAGACTTGATACCCTATGAGCATATACAGGGAAAGGAAATCCCCCTCAGTCACAGTCATAGGGGAGGGGAATAAGGGGAAAATGGGAGGGAGGGAAGAATGGGAGGATACAAGGGATGGGATAACCATTGAGATGTAACAAGAATAAATTAATAAAAAATTTAAGAAAAAAGTGTCTTTGCAATTCTTACCTGCTATTAGGGGCAGTGTAAACTAGTGCAACCACAATGGAAATTAGTGTGGAGTTTCTCAAGTAATTAAAAATAGAACTAGCATATATATGACGCACTAATACTACGCATATGCCCAAAGCACTCTGTATCCTACTACAGAGACACCTGCACATCCATGCTTATTGATTCTCAGCATTACAAGGGGATGAAGCCAGCATAGATGTCCATCCACAGAGGAATGGATAATGAGAGTGAATATGGTATATACACAGTGGAATTTCAGTCAGCCGTTAACAACAACAACAAAAAATCATGAAATTTGCAGGAAAATGGATCGAACTGGAAAGGTTACTTTAAATGAAGTGACTCAGTCGCAAAAAGACACGAGTGCATCTTCTCTTTCGTAGGAAGACCCTAAGTCTTAGTGTGTGTGTGTAATGAGTAAGGAGGTAGGAGAGTGGGTACAGATTTTGAGACTAGACAGGAAACTACAAGAGGAGAACAAGGAGTATGAAGAAAGTGGGGGCAGACCAAAGGTCTTCTGTGACTTTAAAGTGGAAAAGAGGCTATAGAGGTGGGAGGGCAAAAAGGAAGGAAAGAGATGGAAAAACACACTACAATATAACCCAATTTTTTCTTTTTTAAAGAAGAGAGTCAAGACCACATCACAAGAAATCCGAACAGTTTCTCCTTGGTGCAACCCTTGTGTCTTAGCTACATCTTACCTTTCACCTGAAAACAAATACAAAAACAAACAGCTAGTAAGTTCTGACTTTTGATCAAATCTTACTGTGCTTATTTACAAAACTAAGATTCATTTCCTTTGTGTACCATTGAATACAGAAAGAATGCACTGGCTTCTGCATTCTGTGTTTTGGCAACTAACATTTAACTTTCCTATTCAGTTCCTATGACAGAAACAAAGGTATTATAAATACTATGACAACGTGTGTTTGGGCCAGGCAAAGTATGAAAGTGATGAGGACAAGCCCAGTGGTCTGCCTGGATCTCATATGCTGCTGCGTTAGCAGTGCCCAGCATAACTCAGCATGAAGTGACCAATGTGCTACAGTGAGGGAGAGCTGCTGCACTGTTTAGAGTATAACACAAAGGGAGAGAGAGAGAGAGAGAGAGAGAGAGAGAGAGAGAGAGAGAGAGAGAGAGAGAGAGAGAGAGAGAGAGAGAGAGAGCGAGAGACAGAGAGAGAGAGAGAGAGAGAGAGACAGACAGACAGACAGACAGACAGACAGACAGACAGAGACAGACAGAGACAGAGACACAGAGAGACAGTGACAGAGACACAGAGACAGAGAGAGACACAGAGACACAGAGACAGACACAGAGAGACATGGTGAATTCTTTCAGCACTGCAGGGGCCCACAACAGCTTTAGGCATGCCCTGAGAATTTTTTTCTTCATTCCAGCTTACAGCCGGAAGGAGCAAATGAGAAATCTCACCAGACAAGCCTGGAAGACACACGAATAACTCCTTACCTCTCAGCAGAAGAGAGGCAGGATATGTGCTGCTACTAGGTACATGACTACTTCAGGACTGCAGGAAAAGGATGGAGAGGAGAAGAGCCAGCGAGCTCTTCTCGGTGCCTCTTTATGACATCAGTAGCTTGTGTGCATGCGTATGAGGGTGCACATACGCCTGCGTAGGTGTGGGTGTAGAGGATAACTGTATCGGGCTAGCTTTCTCCTGCCACCTTTTAGGATCCAGGGATCAAAGTCAGCCTGCCAGTCCACGTACACCTATTGACCCCATCATGCTGATCCTAGCCTATATATATTTAAGCAACAAAACATAAAATGCACAAAAGCAACAGAAAGGAATTTAAACCTGCCAGTGAGCCTTTGCTAATGAGTCCATATCGCAGTCTCCTTTCTTTAACTCAAGGTTAGAGTCATAGACTTGTTTTGACTGGCAGCACTGCCCTGACCTTCAGAGTGACATGTTTGTTCAAAGGAAGCCTTCTGCCCTTGCCCTCTAAAAAACTCTGTCAGCAGGTACAGCTTTTGAAGACAAAATCACTTTCCTTCTATGTTTCAGTACTTGAGACTGTGGTCAAATAGGTTTTGAGTCTAGTTTTTAATGCTAACACTGGGTTGAGGGGGATTTAAAATCATTTCCAGTCCAAAGCTAGCTGTATCAAGGCATTGGTTAGTTTAGACTTGAAGGTTATATTTATAATTGAATCTAAGTTGAAACATATATAAAAGGTAGTGGGGTTAAGAACCTTTCCTACAGCATCTGACATTAACCTTCATAATAATTAGGAGGTTAGACTGTAAAGTGGATACATATTTTGAAGAGGAGTTATTTCAGGTTGATGACGTAAGCTTAATGATCAGGAGGCATGTGTGTAAGGACTTTTCCTGCCTCTGTGAATGTGATCAATACCTTCTTCTGCCTCCGCATCCCTTCTCCTAGACAGTGTCAAGATTTTCCTACATCCACCTCCCAGGTACTAGGATTAAAGGCAGTACAGGCATATGCTACCATGCCTAGCCATCATTGAAGCCTTCTAAATATATCCAGGGAACGGAATTGTCCTTGAGCAAAGATTGAATACGCTTTTACTTGCTTATTTGTAAACTCAATAGACTTACAAGAATAGTTGGTCAGTTTGTCACCTCTCTCATCCTCTGAGAAGGCAAGATTCAGGTAGGCAGAATGTGTGGGCCTGTCTTGACCACCATTTATATCCCCAGTAGCCATAGGAGTGCTTGTTGGAGACTTGTGTGGCTATGTCAGTGTTTCACTGTGGCGGGCATTTTTACATGTGGCACTTCCTAGAAAATACCTGCTGTGTGGTGTGCTGTACTTGAGACCGAGTTTGAAAGCACTGTATCGGCTGAGTGATGTGTTGTGCAGCAGCAGATGGGATGGTCTAGTGAGGGCAGAGTAGAGGTGTGCAGACATTGCCAGCTTACTGCTTACTAATTAGAAAAGGGTTTCAGCCGTGCAGTGGCAAGACAAGGGGGCAAGGATTCAAGATAGCTTATTTTTTTTTTTAATGACCTTTTACTTTTATGTGCATGAGCATGTATGGGACAAAGCCTACACTTGCCAAGATGTATATGTGAAGGTCAAAGGGCATCTTTGCTGGGCCAGTTGTTTTACTTCCATTATGTAGGATCCTGGAATAGACCTAAGACAGCCAGGTTTGGCACCAAGCACCTTTACCTCAAAGCCATATAGCTGGCTCCGGAATCCAAGACATTGTAAATACAATAAGCTACATTTGGCTATTAGGAAGTTGGAAGAAGGTCTTAAGATAAGGAAGAGAAAATGGCTTAGACCAACTAAGGAGAACATGGTTGGCTGGGTCAGAGGGACAAACCAAGGTCAAAAGAGATCGCAAGAGGAGTTGGTTCTGACATGTGGACTTTGGGTGCTATGTGAGGCATTTGTCAAACACTGGTGTGGAAATCATCTGCAGAGACAGCTGGAACCTTAGAACTGGAGGTCACAAGTAAAGATCTGACAGAAAGGCATAAAAAAAAAAAACTTAGGTAACACAAGCCTGGCTTAGGAAGGAGAGCCAGTGAGGCTCCAGCAGAAGAGGGCAAGGAGAAATTAATGCTGCAAAGGACAAGAGTCAAAGAAACATGTGTCAAACCCGAGACATGGTAGGCCACTGCAGAGGAGTCTTACAGGGCCAGAGCATAACAGGAAAAACTGGGCTTCTGCAGAAAAGTGTGCGTAGAATTTGACTACAGGGCTAGGTAGGTAAAGATACATCTTTCTCACTGGGAACAACGTCTTGAATGTGTGATGGGGTAACTTTGAAGAGAAGTAAAAAAGAACATTCATTTCTTAAGATGCATGCCTGAACTTCGTTTTAAAATGTTCTGGTGGGAGACCCTTGTCTGGTAGTATGGTTGTACGTCCCATCACCCAAAGTTCCTGCACTCTCTCCCAGTGGTTGTCAGGGTCTCCTGCTTTATGTTTTACCTTTTCCCACCCGAACTAGATTTTAAGCTTCATGAAGGCAGGATTTTCTTTTTATGTTTTCCTTATTTCTTTATCTTGAAGATCTAAACTATTCTCTGACATACGGAAGAGATATAGTGATTACCTTCTTATTCTTTTAGATTTTGTATAAACCAAATATTTCCCCCAAGTGTAAAAACCTTGAGTTTGAGGTGGGGACTATTTCTCAAGTTGGAGAAAGGGAAGCTAACAGACACAGAAGTGTGAGGAGAAACACTACCCACTGTTGTGTTCCCTCTCTTCGCTGCGGGTTTACGGGGCAGCGTTACAGTTTTACATCCATGGAAGCCCATGGGAGGCAGAAGCTGGATGAGTCTCTGTGAATTCCAGGCTAGCCTGGTTCACAGAGTGGGCTCCAGGCCAGCCAGAGCTACACAGGGAGACTACTGAGATAGCTCAATAGTTAAGAGCATTTGCTGCTTTCCCAGAAGACCCGGGTTCAAATCCTAGCAGCCACACCAGGCAGGTCCTGTCAGAAACTCCACCTCTAGGGGATCTGAGGCCTCTGGCTTTCACAGGTACCTGAACTCATGTGTCCATACTCACACTCAGAAACACACATCTACCTACACATGATTAAAAATAATAAAAACAAAACTGTAAAACTCATGAAACACAAAAGGAGCCAAAGGTCTTTGAAAAATCTGTCACTTTGTAGAGGAGTAAATTTACCTGCCAAGTTTTCTGGCAGAATTTACCTTATTGGTTGCAATAAAGTCCACTGAGCTCATTTGAGTGAATGTGATATGCATGTTCTTGAATGTAAAAGCTGGCAAATGGGGAGATTCCTTCCCACACCAAAAATGAATTGGAACAAGGAGTCTCCCACAGACATGCATCTTAAGAAATGAATGTGCCTTCCTTCCCACTTCCCTTCACGGTTACCATCTAGGAAGTCCAGAGCCCTATTCCCTGTGGGAAAGTTGATGTGTTAAACTCACGTGTTTTGTTTTAAAGGATTCAAACTAAGAAGTGTATTCTTTCCTGGCAATAAAGCCAAGCTCTAGGCTTTTAATCACTATAAGTCTCTTTGGCAGATAAGCAAATCATGGGTTAAATAAAGAGTTAATGGGGTTACTTTATTTGATTATTTGTTCTGCATGGGCTAGAGGGAGCTCAGTGGTGATACAGTGCTTAGCACATATGAGGCCTGGGTTCAATTCCTTGTCTGTTTCTGTCTCTCGATCTCTCTTTCTCCTCCCTGTCTTTTTGTCATTTTCTTCTCTCTCTCTCTCTCTCTCTCTCTCTCTCTCTCTCTCTCTCTCTCTTTCACACACACACACACACACACACACACACACACACACACACACACACATTTTTACAAAGAAAGACAACTCACTGATGTTAAAACACAGTTAATGTGCAATGAGTCTGTGTTTTGAGAACACTGTCAGACATAAGTTTCTAGTTTGTGTTATACATGTTTTACTTAGGGGAAAATGTAGATTTTTCTCTAAACACATACAAAAATTAACAATGGTAAAATAATCAATCTGTAGTTTTAATAAATGTATAGAAACCATAAATGTATAGACATCACAGTATGGAGCCATAAAAACAGCTGAGCACTAACGGAGACTAGAGTATCTGTACTTCGGACAGACACTCCATTTCCATTCCTATTGGAGATTCCAGTTCTGATATCCACTTATCTACAGGGCTGTTATTTTTAATTTTCTTTTACTAAAAGAAAAAAATAGCAAAAAAGATTTCAGATTTCATTTTTCAGAGAAGCTGTTATAAATAAAAAATGAAAATGAATATTAAACCATTACACTGATATTGCCACTGACTGAGAGAACTGCAAAAACTTACATATTAAATTAATGCTTCAACGTTTTGGTATGAGGTAACTGTGTTGACCATTAATCTCTTTTTGCTTTTTGTTAGTCAGGAGGAAAGAACTGTAAAGGTTTAGGCTCAGTACCACCAAGGACAAAAGGATTACCGAGCACAGCACTCTCCTAGTTGCCTTCGCCCATCTTGCTTCGTGTTCATCTAGTTCAAATGTTCATATTGACAAGAGTAAATAAGATGGAAGAAAGAAAGAGGGTGTGCTTTATGAAACTTTTTATTTTCAAAAAAAATGTAGAAGTGATTAAAATTAGATTAAAAACCAGTTTAAACAACAGCAAAGTATGTTTCTTGCTTTTTGGGCAGAATGTCACATTTCTCTGTCTTCATCACCACATTTATTATAAAAGAAATACAAATGAATTTGCTTTATGGGTCAGCAGTCTTTCTCAGGATTCCTATAATTATGTGAAACTCTATCTTTTTAAAATTAAGAAAAAGAGATGTTTCTTTACAGGCTAAAGTAAAGACGTTACTAAAGCATTCACTCACCAGGAGCTCATCGAGATTTTCACTGAGCTCGGCGAGCCTCGAACTGGATTTCTGACGCTTGGGTTTGCTTCTCTCCCCGACATAATCACAAGCATCGTCCTGGAATCTTTCTCCTTCCTGGCTGTTCAAAATACACTCATCACAGTTGTTGAAGCCATAGGGAATATTCTCCTTATTGATAAGTTCCCTTGAATGGAAACAAATAAAGCTTAATCTATATTAAAATCTAAAGGGAAAGCTTTATAATTGTTCTATCGTGTTTTGCACACAGGCATGTCATAATCATGGGCTTTGATTCATTTGTGCTTTCAAAATGTTAGTATCTTAAGTATAAGTTTTTACAAACTTAGCTTATCAAAGTTTTATTTTAACCTGTAGCATGGATCAAATTAAGCTGCCGACACAGCTGGCACTGTGGCTGAGTGAGGGAGAAGGGACTGGGAATCTCACTCCAAGGGTGGAGTTAGTGTGACTCCCTAACCCTAAAACTGCATCTGGAAATGAGTGAGCTCAACAACAAGCATGGGCACCATGTTTTACTGTCAGTTCAACCACACGCACCCCAGTGCAAACCAGCACTATCTATTCTGCAATACATTTATACCTTTAGAATATAATAGAAAGAAAATTATGGATTAAAAGCTACTATCGCATTTTCAAAGTTTTGTTATCTTTAGATGCTTTGGGTGCTGTATAATTTGGTCATTTTAGAATGGAGAACATACGTGTGTGTTAAAGTTGTGTGAAGATGGCTACATGCTTATCCAAAACACCTTAAGGACAAACTAAACGAAGAGAGGAGGTAGAGCTGATAGGGTCAAGCACACAGGCGTTACACTCATGCACTGCGTCTTCTGTGGATGGTCGCACCAGTTTGGTTGTAAATCCAAATATGATTTTCCCCTCAGATTCTGTCTTCTCCTTCCCATGATATCCTCCAAAGCTACTATGTGTCAATTATAAATTTTAGTGGAGGTCCTACCATGCTTGATAGCACTCATCTGGGCCCCCTCACTATCCCTGTGTCAATGTTCAGATATGTAATATGTCTATAGTGAGAGAAAGAACTCTCACAAGTAATTCAGCCTAACGGAGGTCATTGCAACAGGACCTTCATGTGAGTGCTGTCCACAGAAGAGACATCAAAAGAACACTCACAGAAGGAAGGTCAGGTGAGCACAGTGAGAAGTTAGTCACGTGCAGGCCCAGGACAGTGATCTTGTCTGAAACCTGCCCTGCCTGCACCTTGATCATGGGACCTCGCAGCCCCTAGATCTATGAACAAATGAACATTGTTGTTTAAGACAATCAGTCTTCTATGTACTTGGTTATGGGAGCCAAGAAGACTAACACAGAAGCTGAAGAATATTTTAAGACTCAAATGGAAATGCTGATTTTGTTGTTGTTGTTGTTGTTGTTATTGTTTTTAGTCATTTGAAACAATGAGCAAATACGCAGAACAAGCTGCTCAAACTGATAGGCAGTTAGGGGTAGTACAGTTGTGCTTAGATGCACCAGCTCACCTGTGCATCTCAGCCATGGTGCATAGTGAGGGTTGGAGCACAGAAACCTAGTTTTTTCCCAGACACACACAGCATTGCAGTCATGTTTGACATTATTTAAATTTTACCTGGACTTAGAACTTGGTGTCTGTTCTTTGAATTACTTAGTTCTTTTCCCAGGGTTTCCTTTTTCCTGGATTTCTTTCTTCCTCCTTCATGCATATGCAATATTCTAATACAATTGATTTTTATTATTCCTGCAATTGAATGTGCTTTCCTTTTTACTTTACAGCAGGATTTTGAAATAATATTTATATAATAAACATTTGGATTAAATTTTCAGGTCACTGCGTTTTAAACTACTTTCACTTAAAATGATACCTTGCTATTAAAAACTAATAAAATAGGGATAAATATGCATAGACTATTTATATTCTTTAAGAAAATTAGACTGGAACATTTTATATATTAAATAAACAAACATTTATGCTTTTATTATAGCAAACAATTATTTGAGTTTGATTTGTTTCTTGTAAATTTTACAAATAGCCAATTATTTGCACCAAAATCTACCTTCAGTGTTACTTACATAAAAAATCGTGATGGCCTTGGTAAGACTTCTCCTACAATTAGACCATCACTGGCTGGGGACAGTGTTTAATTGTCACAGCTATAAGTAGTGAGATGCAAAGTAACATAATAAAGCGAATGGGTTTCCTTAAAACACTTTGTAACTCTCCCATGAGACTAACAGTTTTCAGCACAATATTACAAAATCTAGATTAATTGTTCCTTTTATAAAGATGAAAATCTTAGCTAAGTTGATTTAATCAATTATAACTAAACCCTATGAATAAAACATTTCATACATGCTGCAATGATGAGCCATGGTGTCCTTAAAATTTATAAAATAAAATGAAATAAAATATTAAAGGTTCTACTGGGGATATCAAAGAGGACCTAGCATTCTGAAGTCAATACAAGGAGGAGGAAGGCCAAAGAATATTCTGAGATTGTAGCAGAGGTGCTGGAAGTATCAGCAGCTAGAAAATAATGCAAAGCAAAATGGTGAGGAATGTCCATTTTGGGAAAAGGGACAGTGAACAGGTCAGGAGATGCAGTCAGAGTATGGAGAGTTGACAGCGAAGACTACAGAGTGTGGTCAAAGTTGGGCCAGGTAAAAATTGAGTTCCAGGACCATGAGACATAAATGAGCTTGTCTCTCAAAAACCCAGAGAAGACATTCAATGTGTTCTGGAAGTCAGAGAAGTCCTGTCCAGCATACTGGGGGCCATCATGTCAGGTGAGATTGGTAGATGTCTCTCAACAAATGCAAGTGAGGAGCACAAGGAAGGGGCCAGGAAGGTGTCCAGGAAAGAGGACTGTGATTAGCTCCTGTATGGTTACCCTAGGAGAATGCAAATATTGGTACCGCAAGATTCAGCATAGGGACCAGAGTGAGCAGGGATGGGGATAACAGGGCTGGAAAATTAAGGACAGCGTCGCATGGGTGGGGTCTACAGCTGAGTACGCTTCACCCTTCTCCATCTCTGTTACTTCTCCTGGTGTTGCTAGCTAACAGCAATCAAAATAACACATACAAGGAATGAATAGGCATGGGCCTGGGGAACTAGGCTCTCCAGGCTCTCTCTGAGGGAGAGGTCAGCCCATGCCTCACATTTCTTGGCCCCGTCTGGCTCCTGCCCATTGTTGACCTTACCACCCCTGCTATCTGCCACCACCTCTGCTTCCGCTGCTCTCTTCTTGGTACGCAACAACTCCTCATCCCACACACCCATCCTCTGTCCAAAGAGAGGGGCTATCACACAGCCTATCATGACACATGGAAGATATTTTTGAACTGCCAAAGCAGAGAGTAACAATTATGTTAATGAATAAATTACACTCGTGGCACACTAAAACAGACAGAATGCAAACGAATTACGCTGCTAAATGCTTAATGCAAACCTGTCAGTGGCTGATTTCAAATGTGAATATTTCTGTTACTACAGTTTTTCTAGTTTGTATGGAAATAACACAACTTCTCTTTTCTACCAGCTCTAACACAATCCCCAGACTAATGAACACTTCCTTGTAAAGCTAGCGGGTTAGATCCTTGCTACTGCTGTTTGCGTGAAATCTTCTGCTACCGTAGCTCTTAAACACTGCAATGGTACATAACAGGGGATTCATTTACGCAACTTATCTTCTGTGGTTTTCTTTCAGGAAAAAAAAAAGTTTTATCACAAAGATTTTGCTATAGATTATGAGTCCAGGGGGAACAGAATGTGCAGAAGTAGGGTCAAGTTTAGTCTTGGACACTTAATAAGCAGGTCAAAATACTAACTGTACAGTGAATGGAAACAACACTGGAACATTGCAGGGGACATAAGTATAGTCAATTAACAACATATAACTTTTCTTGGGAATCTGCATTGTGATTACTGATATGAATGGTAATTTGCATGCATATGTTACTGAAGCCACTGACAGAGAATAAACTCTTCATAATACCATTCTTACAATTTATGGTGCATATCTTAAAGTTGTTAAAGTTAGGTAATAATGTAACATGGAACTTAAGCTTTTCTTCCTTTGATTAAAAAGTTCAACATTTTAAAATATACTAAAACATAGCCAAGTGGTATAGTCATTATAAGAATGCTCTAGTGTTTAATAAAGGAGGCTCTATCTATCGACTAATAAGCTAACTTAATGTTGACTGAATAAATCATCTAAATATTGAATTATATGGAAGAAGAAGAAGTGTCTAAACAAGTTTTTAACAGGAAGTTGTGAAATATATAAATGAAGACATGGCTTCCCAAAATATACCAGAGATCTAGATCTAGGTGAAACAGAGCTGCTCAGTCACGTGGAAATGTCTCGATGTCTATGAAAGCTTACTTGTCTCTCCCAGGCCAAACATCATCCTGCTTCTTAAACTGAAGCCCTCGCTGCCTGGTGGGTGTAGAAGATGCTGATGATGGTCCAGGTTCCAAGTCCTCTGAACTCTGATCTGCAGAGCTGTTGACATCAAAAAGATGCTCTTCTACTGCTGACCTGATGGTTCTTTCTAAGAGCCTAGTTAAAAACAAATCACCAAGTTAATGAAGCAATCAAGGTCACCAATAATGGCCTTTAAAATATGCCCATATTTCAGAACTATCTCTGTTTCCCACAGAAGGCCTTTAGTACTTCGTGAGCAAAGACAGAACGGTATGTTCATCTAAAATACTTGTAGGTTGCATTAAAACCAAAGTTAGTTAAATTATACCAGTTTAATTGTCTCATTTTGTGAGTCTGTAATGACTGAAATGCTCAAAGAAGATCTAGCAAGGAGTGTGAGGTAGTCAGAAAATAAGGAACACTTGACATAAGGGAGAGTGAAAACAGTGTTCATTATGGAGTGACAACTGAATCTCTTTACCAACCGTGAATCCTCCAGATTTCATGCCACAGTCATGCAGAAGATGGCGGTCTGATTTACAAAGCAAATTGGCACAGATATTTTAGAATGTGTATATGTATTTAGAGACTCATTAAGATAAAGCTAAAGGGGGATGAATATTGTTTTTTGGGGGGAGGGGGCAGCCCACCAGAACAATTACAATTGACAATAGCATAGTGTATTTTGACTTTTTTTATTAATTTTTATTTTTTAAATTAATTTATTCATATTACATCTCAGTTGTTAGCCCATCCCATGTATCCTCCCATTCTTCCCTTCCTCCCACTTCCCCCCTACTCCCCTCCCCTCCCCTATGTCTGTGTCTGAGGGGGACCTCCTCCCCCTGTATATGCTCATAGGGTATCAAGTCTCTTCTTGGTGACCTATTATCTTTCCTCTGAGTGCCACCAGAGGATGGGTATTTTGACATTTTTAATGAAACCATGATTTATAAAAATCAGAACTGGGTTCACACAAACATATCACAAAATATATTATTCATGTTGGAAGGATTGATTTACTTTGTTAAACCTAAGGAGAAAAGGTGAGCACAAAGGGCTAAAGCAGTGCACTGTGAGATCCAAATAGTATTGCTTCTTCCATTGACGCGGCTGTCATTGACACTGTGCTGCTTTACAGTGGAAGAATCTTTCAGTGTATCTAAGTAATCAACTGTCATTCAGTTTAATTCTGAATAAGTAGGAATGGAAAATTCTTAATTTATACTCCTCAAAACACATTTTTTTTCACTTGAAAAACATGCATAGTTTTTTTTTTTTAAACTCAGGGAAAGGTACCTTTCATTAAACTCAAAACTAGTTTCATCAAATAGTCTTTAAGAACTTCAACTTAAAATTCTCCAAAAAGCGACAGTTTTACTAATTTTTATTAGTTTTATTAAAATTACTTAAGACAAGGAGAAAGTATAGCCTATTTGAGGTGGTCACGGCAACCTTTGTTTTCTGTGTCCCCAGTGAGTAACTGGTGCAGAGAATGTGAACACATTAGCATCACATACAGAGCACTTACAGAGTTACCAACTACAGGAGGAAAGATTACCAGGCACAACAAGGCAAGAACATGTCCATCTTGGTTCAGTTCTAGAATCTTTGACCTTCATGAAGCCAAGGAAATTTAGTTCTGACCTTGTTTGCTTCCTCAACTAGTGAGAAGTTCCAAGTCCATCAGCTGAGACTCTCAATTCTATCCTATCGGAGTTTTATCTCTTTCTCGATCTTTCCTCCATCCACACCTTTCCCACCTCTAACACATGGTTATTGCCCAAGGAAGATGCTATGAACAGGCTTCACATGTCTCAGAGGAAAAACAAGAGAGGTAGTGGTGACAGGAAGGCCTTTGGGCCGGAGACCATTTCTCTAGTGGAGTGAAGAGTATCCAGGTCATTCTTAAACCATGTTTCCTTGCCCTAGGGAGAGAATCATGAACCGGCAGAAGAGATCCTGTGTTAACAGAGCTTGCATTTCTACAGGGCAGGACACAGGGAACAGTGTGAGGGTGTGCTGTCCGATAGTGGGCCAGGAAGAGATTCCTAGAGGGGATGAATCAAAACATGAAAGTGCTGGCTGAGCAGGGTACAGCCACAGACTAGCTCAGCAACAGAAAGTCAAGTGACCAAAGAACAAAAGAGCAATGCGGTCAGAGAAGCGAGCAAGTGCAGAAAGGCTGGGCTGCGACAGGGCAAAAGGCAGAGCCGTGCTTAGCCTGTTTGTGCTTGGAAGCGGCTGATGGAGAGAGAATGTGCCAGACATAACCGAGCCAGCATGCCACTGCTGTGCAGAGAAAGGCCTCGGTGTCACCAGCACGTCACTTTCTTTTCTACATCCCTCTAACAACAGAAACAAAAGGACTGCACAAGTCCGCAGAGGCAGAGTCAAGGCTCATTCAGTAGCATACGCTTGACACGGCACACGGCACATCGAAGGGACTTGATAAATGTAATTCCAATAAATGAGCAAAGTGGAAGAAAAGTCATGGTACTGCTTTAGATTTTACTTATATTTCCCATGAAAGGATGCTTCCAGGGAGCAGAGATGGCTTTGCAAACATTACCTGAACTTGACATTGTTTTTATGTATTTATCCCTGTAAATAAAGGGCTAATAGTGCCAGGCAAAGTGTCACACACACACACACACACACACACACACACACACACACACACACACACACACACCCCTATACTCCTAGCACTGGGGCATAGGTAGGAGGACTGGGAATTAAAGGCCAATCTGGGCTACATAATACCTAAGGCTAACCTACTATACATGGTGAGACTAACAAGGAAGCTAGTTGGTAGTTTCAAATGGGAAATGGGTGTTGTTTATACTCACACACTTTGCTACTTTCTGGACATGAGCAGCTTAAAAAGTCACTGGCTGTTTATTATCTTAATCTTCCAATTTTATACGACATTAAAGTTGCTTTTTTAATTAGTACGTGCAGAGAGGAATAAAATACTCAAAAATGTAAGAAACAAGTAACTTACTCTCCAGTTGTTGAGACATTGCTGACTTGGGATACGTGAGCACTGTGAAAAGAAGCAGAGAGAAAGAAAATTAGCCTGGCAGAGGACTCAGCGATGGTGAACCAACATCTGTAGGGAAGCCAGGGGTCAGCAATGGTGAACCAACATCTGTAGGGATGCCAGGATGGAAGGACGAACTGGGTCCCACGTGAGCCTTGATGCTTACCAACCTGGGCAGGAGTCCTTCACTGTGAAACACGTAGTGGTGGCTTGTCTACTTCTTGGAACACTGACCTTAGAAGCCACCTTCTAGCTCTAAGCCTGCTGCTGCAGCCTGGGCTCGTGGCCTTCTCCTTCCTTCTGGGTGCTAGTGTGATTGGTGTGTGTGTGTGTGTGTGTGTGTGTGTGTGTGTGTGTGTGTGTGTGTGTGTGACTGTCTATCACTTGTTGTCCCAGGCCTGCAATCATTGGTATGTTTTAAAATCTTCTCAGAACTCATGGAGGCCATCAGGGACCAAAGGAGTCAGAGAACAAGGACCAGACCTCACTTACTACATCGCTGTTTCCAATTTGTCTTTTCCACAGCGTGTTTTCCTCCTCACAGTCAAGACAAAAGCTGTCAAGCTCTGTGATAGTTCATTGTAACAAGTGATTTAGCACCTTTGGCTAAATGTGTATAAACATCTTCTATTTTCTATAATGCCTAATTCTTTTTGAAATAATTAAAATAGTTATTCCACACCACTGATGTGCACCCATCAGAGCTTCTTGCTGCCTGGAGGAGCCCCACACTCACAGACCCAGGCAAGGGTCCAGCTTTGGCTAGCTAAAGTTAGCTGTCATTACTTTTTTACAGCCCTCTACCCCCAACTCCATGCTGAGTCAAGATTTAAATTTCTATGCCTTAAAAGGAAGTTAAGTGTTGAGCAGATTTTTATATCTATTAAGCTAGTTTTTAGAAAACCACTTTTTTTCTCTTTTCTTTCTTCCTCCTTTGCAGAATCCCCAGGAAAAAGATGAAAGTGCCTAGAGATCATGACCAGGAGCTGCATTTCAACCAATCTAAACACTAACTCATCTGGTGTCACCTCAACACAAGTGTCTACTGCTTCATTTCTGCTCCTGTGGAATACTACATTTCAGCACCTTCATGCCAGGAGCTTCTGCTTGGAAGATTCTACCCCATCACCACCACCACCACCACCATCACCATCACCACCACCACCACCACCACTACCACCACCACCACCATCACCATCACCACCACCACAATCACCACCACCACCATCACCACCACCACCAGCACCACCACCACCACCAGCACCACCACCACCACCAGCACCACCACCACCACCATGACCACGCTAGGTGTGGAGGTCCTTATCACAGAGGAAGTCAATCAATAATCATGCTTCAGGCCTACACGGTTTTCATCAGTCATGCCCACAGATAGGGAGAACCCAGAGCCATTCCACTGTGCAAAGGAAAACTAAACGGTAAATAAGAAAGCAAAAACAATAACAAATAAATACACACCTACTTGATCACTACTGTTTTCAAACACCGCGCTGAATGCTTTTTGCTTGTATTTCTCTCACTTAGCTTGTAGTATCCTTTTGGGGTACCAGTTGTGTTTGCTACCTTCTGCCCTAGAGACTAGTCGCAGATGAGCATGGAAACTAGGAAGGTTTCAGCTCTGAGCTTGAGCTCATTACCACGTACAGTGGGGATGTTTGCACGTAGAGGTGAAGGTGTAGCAGTTGACTTTGCCTTTTGGTCACAATGCCTGCTATTCACAGTGGTTCCCAGGCTCTGTGGCCAACACGAAACTCTTGCTGCATCTGTCCTGAACTGGAACAGGCAGTCCCGCTTGGGATATTTTGTGGCTAGCCCTCCATAAATCCAACACTGTATAATTAACTCCTATGCTCCTCAATACAGTTACACAATCTCAGTTTGGGGAGCCAAAACAGACAAATGGCTAGGGAAGACCTAGAAAAGCAGAGTCAGATGTGCTAAAAGCTAAAGAACATTCCAAAGACAGAGCACTGAACAGTCCGGCTGCTGTTCCCTGGAGATGTTGGTCTTTCCTCTCTTATATGCTTGGTTCTTCGTGTTGTTCTCTTTGCCTGTTAAAGCAGAGGATGCTTTATTTGCTTATTTGTTTTGTGGTGTTGGGGATAAAAAAAAATAGTCTGACTCATTCGAGGCTGTGTCCTTCCACAGAGCTACTGTTCCAACCCCAGACTGGTATTTTTATGGTTTTTTTTTGTTTGTTTGTTTCATTATGTTTTTTTTTTCTCCAGGATAAGGAGAAGCAAATTATGAGGAAGAAAAGGCCACAAAACCAAAAAGGCCAGGTTTGCCATTTCCAACTCTCTAAATAGGTGCATTAGAGCCTGGCCATGCGCAAGAATGACCCATACCCTTGTTTAGCACAGGTGATTCACTGAGAAGGGAGGGCTTAAGATCTGCTCTGTAGAATTGGGCAAAACTTTACTACTGAGCTATAGCCTTAGCCTGATTGCAGTTTCACCAATTCCCCAGTCACTCCTGTGCTATTGTTTGTTAGTATAAGATACATTGAGGAGCAAGGCTCTTAATGCTTTCCCTAAAATTCTTTAGAATTTCAATTATCTAGGTAACACAATTACCACTTTAAACATTACAAATAGATTAATAAAGACATAATATGGCAACCTTTTTGTTGTTCTTTCTTTGTTTTTCTTAGTCAGGGTCTCTCTATGTAGCCTTGGCTGTCCTAGAACTTGCTTTGTAGACCAGGCTGGCTTCCATTTTATAGAGGTCTGCATGCTTCTGCCTCCAGAGTGTTGGGATTAAAGGCATGTGGGCATCACTACGCTTCTTCATAATTTCGAAGAAAAATGACCTGAGCCATCTGAGTCAGACATAGAGATTTCTCCTCAGGATACGAAAATGAATGAACAAATCATAACAAAACCAAAGATGTTTTCTCCCCTAAACAATAAAATGTAATTTTGAGAGAACGAAGCCAACATTCCCAATAGGTGGGGTGGCTGTTTTTGGTGTGTTATCAATGATCATTTTTGCCCAAGGGGGTTAGTTATAAGTTAATAGAAGTTTCATTTAGGGATTTCTTTTTTCTATCCTTTCTCTCTTATTTTTCTATCTTATCTAATGTTAGGGGAAAAGGGGGGAGGAAGGGAAGGACGTAAAGGAAGGATATAAGGGAGGATATAGATTTATAGAATAAAAAGTAGATTATTGAATCTACTACCATCAAATATTTTACATTGTTATTCAAATATTATACATTGGTATTGTAGATTGATGGAAATTTAAGACTATTTTATTCAACCTTTGCTTTATGTATTGTATACTGTATGTTGATAGAAACTTAAAACTGTTTATTATATGTTGGTTGAACTTAAGATCATTTTGTTTGACATTTACTTAATGTATTATACATGTGTAACTCATTTGAAAAGGTGATGTACAGTTCTAGTCTTATGAAAGCTAACTGTTATAACTTGTTCAGGATGGTCGGAGATAGAAATTGGTAGTTGGCCACTTATAAATCTTATTAGATACTAAATTACATAATTATAGAATAAACTTTATTTAGTTTGCATATGGTTTTAAAAGGAATAGATAGATGATGGATAGAATAGTTAGATAGATGGTCTTCAAAAATTTCAGAGATCCACAGAAAATGACATTTAATAATAAAGGGCTTTTATGACAGAGAGACACATCAGCTCCTGGAAGCAACTCCAGTCTAATTATGAGGGCATCAAGAAACAATAGAGACAGATAGCCACTGGACGAAGGAATTGTTCTTATCTCTACTACTGATGACAGATTGACCATCCACAATGATCAAGCCTGATACTGAGAAATTGGCTGCCCAGCCTTGCAGAAACCAGGTGGGCCAGTCCTTCAGGATTCCTGCTTCAGAGCAGTCTGTCAAATGCTTTTGGGCCAGCGGGCTGAAGGCTGGATGCCTGGATGATGGAGAGGAACCTGTGACTGTCCAAGCAGTCAGCTCTCTCTGTTCTGTCTATACTTTTGGAAGTTGCTTGCCTGCATTTCCTTCACATTAGATAGTATTTCCTTCTGGGGTCTCTGATGGGGTTAAAGAACAGATAGCCACAGTGTTACTATTTAAAAAAAAAAAACTCTAGACACTAGGATAAGACTCAGTAGGATGGGATAGATAGTGAAATAATTTCTCCAAGACTGTCAAATACAAATGAACTGGTCTTTGTAGATGTGACTTTTACTAAATAATTCTCATAATTACTTTTATTGTATATAGTTTATTATATTTAATAGAAAGGGGGAGATGTAGGAGAGATAAACATGTTTTGGTGTTTATCCCGAGTTTGGAATTGGGAACAGACTGGTGAGAGAGCAGGATGTTTATCTCCTTAGAAGTCGAACCACTTCGTGGGAGAGCTTGGATGTTGCCAGCTGAAAACATCCTAGTAGAGACTCTGAGGAGATATACATCTGAGCCCAAAACAAGAGGCTAGAGAGACATTGGACTTGGGATTGTTTTGGCTGCTCATCAACATTTCTAGAGACGCTCTTAGAGAGAACTGCTCCAGGGAAGGCTTCAAGGCTTTGGGTTCCAGGTTCCAATAGCAACCTTGGTTGAATTGCGGGTTTGCTGAGGTCCTGCTGACTATGCCAGGATATCCTTAAGGATTTATTATTGTGTTTTTTAATGTCCTTTTCCTATTGTTTGGGTTAGTCGGGTTGTAAATGAGGTATGCTCTGTTAGTGAGTTCATAATAAAGTGTAATTGTTAAGAAAATTGAGCCTACGTAGTATTTTTTTTTCTTTTTTTTTTTTTTTTAAATGATTTTTTGAGACAGGGTTTCTCTGTGTAATGAGCCCTGGCTGTCCTGGGGGCTTTATAGACCAGGCTGGCTTCAAACTTACAGATCTCCACGTGCCTCTCCCTCTGAGTGCTGGAATTAAAGGTGTGTGCCACCATGCCTGGGCTCTTCTCACAGTGTTTTTAATGCACTTCTAATGCCAATTTAATGAACTAACTAAAACAGTTTTAATGCCAACGAACTTCTTAGGCCTCATTGTCTTTCATTTCCAATCTAATTTTCAGGGGAAGATCATCTTTGCTTTTATGTGCAACTTTCTTTTGTAAACCCCAAATCATTTCTTTGTGTTAAACAGTTCTTAAGAGGCAACAATGAATCAAGAAGTCATCACCGAAAAAGTTGGGTAAGGAGATTAGTTCTTAGCTTATGACATTGTCCAAGGAGCTGTGGACAAATGTCCCTGCTGACTATATAGCCAGTGCAGGAGTCTGCCCTAGGACATGTGCTGAGCTTTCTCGGGCTGACTTACTGTTTGCTCCAGTGTTCGGAGTCAATGGGAAAATCACACACACAGAATTAATTTGTTTTTGTGCAATATATACTTTGAAGCACACACTGAATCTAATAATCCCCCCCCCCATCAACCCCTCCTTCCACCCTGCCCCGCCCTACTTTTAGGCTTTGGCTAAGTAGCTAAGGTCTCAGGGGTATCCTCTCTCATCTCTATTGTTTCGTATGCTAAGTGTTCTAGTCTCTGAATAGATAGTGAAATGAAGAAGTTGGTGGGTGGGGCAGAGTGGTGGAAGAGAACACAGAGCCCTGTTCTGATGACTCAGGTCTCTGCTCCATTTGGGGGATGTCACTTGTCTTTCCTGGTCAGTGAAGCAGATAATAGAATAATTCTGCCCTCTCCCAAACGCCTTCTTTCTTTTTCTGGCTATCTATATTTGACCATAAGACAGAACATGAAGACTTGAAGGTGCGCATCAACGGGCCGTCTGTGACACCCTGGCTTTCTTTGTAGCTCCAGCTCTGCTTATACTGCTTTTCTAATGCCCTTGGAATTTATGACGAAGTTGGAGGTAACTATATCAGTGAAGGCAGTCTGCTTCCTGCTTAGCTACGAGCGTGAACTTTTATTGTATTCCAACCTGAAGTCCTACAGAGAGAAGCCAACCTGAAGTCATAGAGCTAAACAACAAAATGATAAGAGATTTAGGCAGAATGGGTGTAAAAGTGTCTTTTTTTTCTTTTAACAAGGAAAACTTTCCTTTGCTTTGAGGGAAAGCCACAGGAGAGAAGCATTAAAATTTTATATGATCTAGTTTTCTCTGTAAAGACCAAACATAAGCCTAATGTTTTCCTTATCATTGAGAGAGCTGAACCCAGATTCATTAGCATTTTGAGAACTGAACCCAGATTCTATCCTTACCTCTTATTATGCAAAAAGTCTGAACAATGATGTTCACATACAAGAACCCTGGATACAATGTGGAATTTCTCAAAAACTGCGGAACAGTATTAGTTTCTTTGCTCATCATTCTGGTAGTATGGTCTACAGCTAGGTAAGGACATGAAAACCTTCTATGACACATTTCAAAAATAGACATCCATTCCTACATAAGATTTAGATTCTTTTTTCTTTTTCTTTTGTTTTGCTTTGTTTTGTTTTTTGAGATAGTGTTTCTCAGCTATCCTGGAACTTGGTCTGTAGACCAGGTTGGCTTCCCACTAAGATTTAGACTCCTAGGGAGAAGAAATATTCAATGTGTTCCACATGTTTGAAATCTTTAGGAGTGGATATTATCAGAAACGCAAATTAACGATTGTTGGTGAGGATGGAAAAAATTGAAACTCTAATTTGTGATTACTGAAAATGTAAATTGATGCAGCTACTATGTAAAACAGTATGGGAAATCCTCAAAAGTAAAACCAACAATTCTACTTTTAGGCATATATTTAATAGAACTGAAAGCAGGAACTTGAGCTGGCAATTTGAACACCCATGCTCACAGCTGCATCATTTACAATAGCCAAAGATGGAAGCAACTTAAGCCAGTGAGATAGCTCAACTGGTAAAGGCATTTATCACCATGCCTCTGATGACCTGAGTTCACTCTTTGGGAACCTGCCATTAAAGACAACGCATTTCTGACACATGCTACAATGAGGATGAGCCTTGAAGATATTACACTAAAGGCAACATAACAGTCACAAAAGGATAACTTGGATGAGATGCCTTCAGCATAAAAGACAGAAGACAAAGGTAGAATGATGGCTGCCAAGAGCTGGGGTTGAGGGGGTAGTAATATAGAATTAATGGTCCATGGGGTAGACTTTAGTCCTATAAGTTCTTTTTTGTTTGTTTGTTTGTTTGTTTGTTTTTGTTTTTCGAGACAAGGTCTCTCTGTGTAGCCTTGGCTGTCCTGGACTCACTTTGTAGACCAGGCTGGCCTCGAACTCACAGCGATCCACCTGCCTCTGCCTCCCGAGTGCTGGGATTAAAGGCGTGTGCCACCATGCCCAGCTAGTCCTATAAGTTCTGATGAGTTTCTAATGATGAATGGCAGTGACAGGTGTCCAACAACTGTATATTTAAAATGATGGAAACTGTGAATTTCAACTTACATGTATCTTATGAAACATCAAAAGAAACTAAAATTGCTTTGACTAGAAATGTTCGTTGCTGAATATTTGATCCCACTGTGATCTCTTAGATAGTGAACTGTAAAAACCTCATTTTGATCCCATTGTGATCTCTGAGAGTGTGAACTGTAAAAACCTGTCATTTTGGTGAGGTTTGAGCCCTAACACACACTTTTAATCCACGAACTTTCTGTTTATTGCAAACAGGAGATTAATGTGAGGTTCAGCCAGCCCTAGCACAGACCTTTAACCCAATAGCTTTCTGTACACAGGATTTAATAATGTTAGCCCTAGGTCAAGAGGCAGAGCAAGAAATCAGCTGACAGGGATTATAGAGCACAGGGACTTTGAGTTGCAAGGTATTTAAGACACTGTGTAGAAGTAGAAGGAGCTCTTTGGCTCTTTTAGTTCTTGAGCTTTTAGATTTTAGCTCTTTAGCTCTTAGCTCACTAGGTCTTGAGCTCCTCAGCTCCTTGGCCATTGGCTTTTTGGACTTTGGCCATTGGCTTTTTGGACTTTGAGCTAGCAAGCCTTTGGCCTTAAGTGTTTTGGTCTTTTCCTTCTGGGCTGTCAGCTGACCTAGTGAGTCTTTTGGGCCTTTTCCATTGGAATGTGAGCTGAGTAGGAAAGTCAGCTGGATGCTTTCTCTGCCTCTCTAAGCTAGCAGGTTTTTAACTCCAGCATCTGCCTCCTCATAAAATAGAACAATTGGGGTTATCTCTTAAAACAACAAATGTTATATTATCTATAGCACACACACACACACACACACACACACACACACACAGAGCAACTGAACTTCACAGTTGCACTTCTGCATCTTAGAAATACTATTCCAGTTAAGAGGGAGAAGGAAAAAAAATAGATAATTATTTGTGTTCCAAACTGTCCAAACACTTACTTGATTTCTCATCTGGCTAAGGAATTAAGTACATACTAAATAACAGCTTGAAACTAACTTAGCCACAAATAAAATATCTGGGATATACCCTTATCTAAATCATTTCATGATAACAAGCCTGTTTGTTTGTTTTGAAACAGGGTCTCACTATGTAGCTCTGGCTATCCTGGAACTCAAGTGTGTAGACCAGGCTGACCTAGAACTCACAGGGATCAGCCTGCCTTTGCCTCTCGTGTGCTGGAATGAAAGGAGGGTACAACCACACCTGGCTGATAATAAGGAGTTTTAGAGAACGCATATCTTTCAAATGCAAAAATCAAACTAATAACAATCGAAATTTAAAAGTAAAGAAATATAACAAAAATGACAAACATCTGGTAAATTTTAAATTTGAATTTATTCAACGCTAAAGGTTTTTCAATATCATCTCAACAGTTAAGAATCTTACATAAAGCTATAGGTCTAAGACTCTGTCAATTAAAAATGGACAAAATCCTAAAGGATGAGCTTGCATCCCAAACAACTGACTGGGAAATAAATTTTTTCAGATATTCTTTCAGGTCAGTCAGAAGGCAGATGAAAGAAACCCTGTCCCTGACTTGAGCAATTCCACCCTTTGCTAGATAGTAACTTAGCTTTGGTTTCGACACTGGTAAAACCTGGGCTGAAATGTAGACACTGCCAACTCCAAAGTTCTAACGGAGCATCCAAAGGGAAACAGGAAGAACTGAGCCCTTGACAGAAGACAGGTTGAGTTTGCAGATCAGGTGCAAGTCGGAGATGCCAGGAGGCTGGCACCAGCTCAGAAAGCCTGGCTACAGCTTGGCAGGCTCCGAAGCACACTGCTCAGACTTAGATAAAGTACAGGCCACACAGGCAATCCAGAAATTTTTATGGAACTGAAACGTAAAATCTGTTGGCTGGGCGCCTCGAGCCGGAAGGGTAGGTAGATGGGGGTGGGAACAAGGGGAGAGGAGGAAGTGGCGGCAAAGTGCTTTGCCCGTGGAAATCAGCCCTGTAAGCCCAAAGCCATGTTCGTAGACACGGAAAACTCAGACAAATGGAAACCCAACTGCAGATCCCAGCCAGATCTGACTCGGTGCCAGGAGGAAGAAGGCAGACAGCAACAGGCAGAGAGGGGCATGGAAGAACACCAAGGACAAGTTGCTTTGATGTTAATCTCAGCAACGGAGTTGCGGGGTTCCTGCTTTTGGATTCCAGCCTAGAATCTGAAAGAGAACAGAGCACGAACGTGGTTGCCAAGAACGTCCCTTTTGTAAACGTGCACAGGCGTGTGTTCTCGTTGCTTCAGTCTTGACAAAGTTTTGCTTCGCTTTCGTTCCCCTAATTGCCACAGCGGGGCCGGTTAATCCCAAGAGAGCAATCTGCGGAAACAATGACACCTACTATCCTAGCTACCAAAACTGCAGCAAACTTGACACATGGTCCTAGCCCGGGTTGCTCTGTAGCTATTATTTCCCTTCAAAGAAAGACACCAGCCTCTCTGTAGAATTGGGGCAGGCTGTAGAGGGACTACAGTGGGCACTGAACTGGTACCACAGGAGGTATTTGCTTAGACCTAGGGTTTGGGCATGGATGTCTGATGCTCCTCCTTCGTTGCAGAAAAGTCGAAAGCCACTGAAAAGCCCAGAGAAACACAGGGCACAGCCTGACTATGAAGAGAACAGCGAGTCACAGAAGGAGAAATTCTACCTCAGTGAAGCAAGGTGGGGAAAGTGGGCCCTTTCTGGTTCCCTTCCCCTGTACCCAACCCTCTCCTTCAGCCAAAAGCAGAAGGCTCTGAGGCCTCCGCTGGTATGCAGTCGCCTCCTTCCGGGCCCTTCATCCAAACTCTCACCTGGCCAGCTGAGCACCGGTGTGATCTCTCTATGAGTCATCTGCTCTTTTTCTTTGAGACCAGGGGACTGCTTTGCTCTATCTTCCATCTGCCCTGACCCATTTCCTTTTCTATGAAGGTTACTCACTCCCATACCGCAGCCACCTGAGCTTTCCGTTCTACTCTATGCTGATCTTCCAGAATTAATTCCGCTACTGACCAGTTGTTCATCCCTAACCAACTTTGCCTGGCTCCTTATTGGCGGAGCTGCTTCTGCAGTGTATCTATGTTAGCAGCTGTGTCTGATCTGTTGGTTGGGTCTGTCATCCCCTTAAGAAAAATCTAGTGAATCAACACGATTAAAATGTAGTATATAGCACTCGGTACTCAATATTACCATTTGGGAAAGTAGCAGGTTGGAACTATCATTCCATTGTTACTTTCTACAGACCAAATATGACTTTGAATAGAAAGAAATAAGTATATATATTTTTATCATCTTACAGAAATCAGTGAGGGATTTATGAATCTTGTAATAGCTCTGTTTTGGGGATTGAACCAAAGAAATCTTAAGTAATAAAATGATTACAAAAGGACACTGTAGAAACATGAAAATATATTTTAAAATCTAAGCATCATTCGCTCTTACTAGACTTAAGACAAAAAAGTGCGCTTACTTATAGAGTGTTCATCAGCAGATATGTCACACTCTAGTTACAAATACCCAGCAGACATTAGTAATAATTAGCAGTCACTTTTCTTTCTTCTACTTAAATACTTTATGTTAGAACAGCAATGAAATCTACTTCAGGCTAGCCACACAAATAATTACAGAGGTGGGCTTGTGTTTTCTCAGTAGTTCCTTTTAGTTTCATATCAAGTAAGAAATGTTTTAAAAAGCTAAAATAAACTTGTACCAAACTAGTTCTTATATCGTTTTTGAGACTATCATGTTACTCAGAAAAAAAAAAAGCTGCTACTTTTAGAATTTTAATTACAGGTTAAATAATTACTATTTTTGCTTCTGGGAAACAACAGCTCCTCTTACATTGAACTTTCATTGTCTGAAACTAGTGCCTGCTGCTAACTCTCCTTTTCTACTCTGAATGTAATCTTGTGGGAATACTCATTGTTAAAGATCTATTTTATTATTTTTAATTATTTGTGTGTGTGCACACGTGTGCCCAAGGAGGCCAGAAGAAGGCATTGGATCCCCTGGTAAAGAAGTTACAAGAGTTACTTGATGTGGGGGATGGGAACTGAACTCAGGTTTTCTGGAAGAACAGCAAGGTCTCTTAACTGCTGAGCTACCTCGCTGCATATTCATTCTTTATTCCCAATGTCCTCACATTTTAGTATTTATGTCCCTAATATTGAATAGAGCAAGTAGCTTGCATTCAAAGTCTAGAATTATACTATGAACTTTCTTTTACTCTATTTACCTTCTAAATTTTTTTAAAAAGATTTATGTATTTATTTTATGTATGTGAGTACTCTATCTGCATATACACTTGCATGCCAGAAGAGGGCATCAGATCACATTACAGATGGTTGTGAGCTACCATGTAGTTGCTGGGAATTGACCTCAGGATCTCTGGAAGAGCAGACAGTACTCTTAACCACTGAGCAACCCTCTCCAGCCTTAACATTTTTTACTTTATATTTATTTGTAGTTTATGTGTATGGTTGTACTACCTGAATATATGTATGTTTGTATCCAGTTCCTGGTGCCCTGGGAGGCTAGAAGTGGGTATCCAATCCCCTGGAACCAGAGTACAGACTGTGGTAGACTCTGGGTGTAGATTCTGGAATGCAACTCAAGCCTTTAGCAAGAGAAGCCAGTGCTCTTAATCACTGAGCCATCTTCCCAGCCCCTTTATTTTATCTACCTAGAATTGCTTTTTACAGACAGTATTACAGAAATATTATAGTCCAGATAATGAGAAAAAAATTCACACTTTTATACTGTAAAACATCAGTATATGCCTTTGAAAACTTAAGCCCATTTCACCATCTATGTTAAATATAGTAAATGTAAAAATAAAATTCAGTATTACTTAAAACACAGATTGCTCTCACCCAGAGTTACAAAATTAAGACAGTCAAGAAAAGGCTTTCAATGGGTGGTGTGATCCAATGATACACAGTCCTGTGCTCTGTGAAGCTTAGTTTCCCTTACTGGTCAGCAACCATTGCTTTGATATTGCCACCCACATTTACATAATGCTCTCAGAGACACCGTGGACTCTGGGACGACAGCCTCATACGCCTACAGTGACTGCACAGCGGAGATTGCCAACGATCAGATTGTGCAGACTCAGTTTGAATGAAACCAAGATTTAAAAAACAAACAACAACAAAACCAGACTGCTTGGCTGTCTTAACCTGAAACCTGTTACACAGTGTGCTGAAGGGCAGAACACCGGGAAAAGCAGTCGCCCAGCCATACCTGGTCTTCTCTGACACATGTCTAAACTGCTGGTTGCTGAAATAAAAGTCCAATTCTAACTCTGTGAGGATTGCAATAAATTAAGTAAATAAATAATGAGTAAATAAGTAAATAAGCAAACTATGTATAATGTACCCTCATATTTTCTTCAAAAAGCAGGCTTTACAATTAAGGCAAGACTAAAAAGGTCAACATTTTTAGCTTCTGTGGTCTAGCACAGTGGCTCTCAATCCATAGGTTGTAACCCCTTTGGTGTCACATGTCAGCTATCCTGCATATCAGATATTTACATTGTGACTCATAACAGGGGCAAAATTAAAGTTATGAAGTAGCAACATAATAGTTTTATGGTTGGGGGGGTCACCATAAAATGGCAAACTGTATTAAAGACAGCATTAGGAAGGTTGAGAACCATGGCTCTAGCATACGTTAGAGGCCGTTGAGGTGGGAGGGAAGTTAGGAAAGCAGTGCAGTATGGGAGACTTGGTTCTAGATTTTAGTCAGAAAATATAAAGCATCCCAACGACAAGGCAGGTGTCCAGTCACTGGAGTGACTTAACCTAACTTCAGTCCTGAATTCTAGTAACGTTACCTACTGCTATTAACAGTTGTTATTCTGGATGTTTAAGAGCTACAAATCAATCCTGAGCTCCGTACACTCATTGAGTATTTAGTTTATTGTTCCACTACTCCCCAGAAAATGAGCTAAAATAATCCAAGGTTTCTACAGGGTGCTGAGGACTGTGTATACAGAAACGCATACAGACACACATATCGACACACACACACACACACACACACACACACACACACACACACACACATTCACATTAAATGTCAGTGTTTGTGCCTGTGGTGCTATGACTGAGCCCAGGGCTTTGTGTATGCTAACAAAGTTATCCAGCTGGGTTGTGTAGGCATAAGGTTATTATGTAATTCAAATGCTGATTTCCATACCCCCCCCCCCCATTTTTGGTTGCAAGCCTTGTTCTGAGAATTTCCTGTCTAAACATTGGATAAACTCTGCTTCCCAATTGTCCCCCTGATATATCAATAAAGCAGCTTACAGCCAATGATGAGTAAGAGAGAGAATAGGGCTAGACTTCCTGCCAGCCAGGGGAAGAGGGATTAGAAGAGGAAGGAGGTGATTGAGCTGGGGGAATTCAGCAACAGGCAGAGGTGCGAGACGAGGAAGATTCAGCAAATAACTTGGGGATTGAGACAAAGATGGAGTCAGGATAACTTGAAGGGTTAAGAACAGACTTAAACTGCTCAAGATTGTGTTGTCAAGCTTTATAAACAAATATAAAGGAGACTCAATTTTTTTGTGTGTGTGTTAGCCGGGTTAAGAAATAAACTAAGAGCAACAAACACAGTTATATAAAAATAATCTTAACAAGGTTGCATGCCTGCTAGGGTTTTTTTTTTTTTTTAGGTTACTATTTTAGCATCGAGCATTTTTGAGAATGAAATTCTGAATTCTGAATTTAAAGTAAAAATGTCTCATTCTAGTCTTTTAATTATATTAAATACTAAAAACAATCCCTACACACCATATAAAACCAAGTGTGGTGATGCTTGTTTATAATTTTGGAACTCCAGAGGACCACAAGTTCCAAGTTATCTTCTGCTGCATAGTTAGCTTCAGGCTTAAGATATATGAAGCTATCTTTAAAAAGAAAAGGAAAGAAAATTGGACAAATAAACTCAAAGGAATCTTACCTCTCTTATGTCTTATAGCAGACCAAAATAAGACATAATAAATATATGCATATATGCATATATGCATACATACATACATACATACAAACATACATACATACCTCAGATAGAAAGGTGACAGAGGTCTTTCATCTTCCTGTGAGCTAAAAAGGGGAAATGTGAATTAATATAATTTCTATTATAGAACATGTACATTTTACTAAAATCTTGTTCCACCCATTGCAAATTGTCACATATTACTGCTGATCTTGTATTGAATTCATGTTTGCAAAACACTCTCCCTAGGACCTAGACAACATCAATTACTTCTTCAAAGAATTCAGCCCATCAGATGTACTCTCAGATAAGCCTAACACAAAAATAACTTATATCACACTTCAAAAAGCAGCTTTTTACTACATTTTCCAACAAGTCAAATTCAAATACTCATACATCACACACAACCCTTACAAATGGTTACAGAACCATTATTTTAGCAGTTAATTGCAAAATCGAAAGAAATGATGAAATATTTCTGTTACGTGTGGGCTACCTTAAAAGTGATTTCCTAGAAGTGAAAAGTGCATCCCTGAGGCAAATATCATCCTGTTTGTTCTTCTGAGGTTGCTCTACTAAGGCTAACCTGATACAGATACCAGAAAGGAACATAAAGAAAAGTCCCAACACAGGTCAAGTCTCTCAAACAGAACGGAAATAACAGGAAGCTTAATAGAAAGGTATTTAATTTTTAAATGTAAAATACATGGTAGACTTTTCCTTAACATGTTTTTCTTCTTAAAAACTACCTTTTATTATCAAAGTATGAAGTGAGTCTCTCCTGCTTACTCATTTTCTTAACCATCATTCATGAAAATAGAAATGTTGGCAATATTAAACTGGAAGTAAACAAGTATGCTGATGAAATCTCTCTTCCCCTGCCCCCTATACTCTCTGTCTGTCTCTCTGTCTCTTATCTGTCTCTCTCTCTCTCTCTGCTTCTCTGTTTCTCTGTCTGTCTCTCTCTGTATCTGACTCTCTGTCTATGTCTCTGTCTGTCTGTCTCTCTATCTCTTGCGCCCTCCTCCCCACACACATTGTCCTAAGAGCCGAAAAATGTTACCTTCTTTCTCGAATAGGCCATGTACAGTTTGACACACTGTTTTCCAGTCTCCTATGATTTTTGGCTTTCCATTTTCATCTTGTTCAGGTGTCCTATTTCCCATCTTGTCAATACTACTACTTTTCATAGCATCTTTGTGTTTTATGCACATATGCATACACATGCAGGTATAAATAAGCTATGCTAAATAATTCTTCCCATGTGAGGGGTGATGTATCACTTCATTATAGACTAATGTGCAAGGGCTAAGGGCAGAGCAGGTACCATTCATCAGTATTGTTTAGAAGTGACCACATGTGGGGAATATTTGGGACGGCTGGATGAAGCTTTCTGGGGCAGTAGTTTTACATGGAGCAACTACTTGAAGCCAACCCCACGCAAGAAACTTACATGTTTGAAATCAAACTATTCCTACGATACACTTGACAAAACAATTGGGCTTTTTTTTTTTTAATCAAAGACTCTATATCAGAGGGGTAAGACTGGACAGCATTGTGCCAAAAAAAAAAAAAAAAAAAAAAAAAAAAAGCAACCAATACAAATGTGAAATGAGCCGGGCGTGGTGGCGCACGCCTTTAATCCCAGCACTCGGGAGGCAGAGGCAGGCAGATTGCTGTGAGTTCGAGGCCAGCCTGGACTACAAAAGTGAGTCCAGGACAGTTAAGGCTACACAGAGAAACTCTGTCTCAAAAAACCAAAAAAAAAAAAAAAAAAAAAAAAGTGAAATGATATCATAGTACAGGAGAAAAATATCGCCTTGTGTTGTGAAGGGACGGCTGGGCGTCTTTCTTAGATCTGAACTCCTTAACACTAACAAGCTTACAGTGAACTGACATGCTTAGTGTGTTAATCCACTGTAACTCATGAATTCTTTAAGTTAGTCATATGTTTTTTTAAAGTGATAAGAGTTTGCACTCGCGTCCAACCTCCTGATAATGTCTTATGACACCATCATCTACAAAGTTCACATGAGAATAATACAATGGAGTTAAAACGTTATCAATCACAGAAATGTTCCACTTTAAGTAACTTTTTCACTTTGTTTTGAGCCACATTCACGGCTGTGACGGGCCACACTGTCAGATGGTACAGAGCTCTGGAAAGGTTGCCCCTGTGCTCCACTTCTTTGTAGCAAACAAGCAGTCTTTTTTTTTTATTTATTTATTTTTTATTGTTTTGCACATGCCTCCAGAACAAATGGAATAAATTATTGTTACTTTTGGATCCTCATAGAGACTTTCCCTGCCCTTGGCCCCTGCTCTCATTTATCCAGAAGAACAGACTCAAAGTGGGGACATAATTGATCCAGGCAACCATGAGACCTGGAGATAGGAACTGATCAGGTAAGACAGAGACTCCAAAGCAGCAGGGCAGAAAATGTCCTTGCTGTGGGCTGGGGATGCTGTTCCCTGGTACCTTCTTGTCTTTTTCCCATGACTGGAAGCTGTATGTGACTGCAACTGAGCCAAGGTTCCGAACACCTCATGGCTGGGTCACCTGAACTGTCTGGTTCAGTCTCTCCCTATGGTTCATCCCAGTGTCTGTCGTAACTTCTTTTAAAAGGTCCCAAGAACTAGCACCTTGATGGTGTGGGCCCTTGCTGCAACACAGGAGCTTGATGTTCACTTTCTTTTAAGAGCCTACTATGAATCTATAATAAACTTCTCTCTAAAACTTAGCCTTTCTGCTTTTCTAAGTTCACTCATTGAGTTCTCTAGACCAGAACCTAAAAGCTGCTGGCTGGTGGCCAGTCTCTTTGGTGGCCATTTTACTTTCTGGGTTCCTGGCCTTTGAGAAAGGCCTTACTGTCCTCAAAGTCACCCCAATATTCCCACAACACTAGTTGTGGTACAATACTATTTTTATACCTGACATGGTCTTAGTAGTTTATTTTCTTATAATTGATTTTAATTCACAAAAATAGTTTGTTGTGGGCCAGGGATGTGTCCCAGGTGTACAAATGTCTGCCTAGCATTGGGGTTAAAGGTGCTGGCCACCATGTCACTCCAAGAATGTCTTTTGATGTAAACACAGGTTTACACCCTATGCAAACATCTTTTCAGGCTGCACTGGCACAAAGTAAATTCACCAGTGAGGCAGAGAGGCAGAAACTACAGGCTATGGCTCAGCCATTTTGATCAGTCTTAAATGTTCTTAAAAAAGAAAAAGAAACCACAGAAATTTAAATAAAATGAAACAGACTTTTTATTACATTTTATGGATAATTACTACAGATCAGGATGCAACCCATGTATGGAAAAACAAAATATGAAAAGAAAATAAGGGTAAGTAAATTAAGTTGGTTAAATAATCAACATATTTCTTTCTCTTCTTTTCTTAGAAGTTCTCTTTCCTGCGGCATAGTCATGATTTTTGACAAAGGTGTGCAATTGAAATAATGAAAGAACTGGTTCTAAATTAATTAAATCAATTAACTTTGGAAAGTAATTAGCTACCCTGATTTTGGAAGACACTCCAAGTTAAAAAACATCACCAAGGAAAGTTCTTTTTAGCAGCATCGAGAAAATGAACTGTTCCACAAAATTTACAGTTCAGGATGGGAAACATTCGTAAAGATCATTTCTATACAGTTGTCAAAACAAATACACTTTTGTCCCTAGCCCCAAACTATTTAGATAAATGATGTTCATTTTCTGACAGTCTTAGTCCTTTCCAAAGACATCGAATGACTTCACTTAAGTTCTAAATTAAGTATAATCCTTTGCCTCACTTCTAAACTTAGAATTCTGATTCACTTTTAAGTTTTAAGAACAAGGACACACAACAGTGTGGATGAAGAAGAGAGCTCTGCTGTGGTGAGCCTGTGCCAGTCACAAGCAGTAACAGTTTGGGGATTCATTCATTCATTTGCTTGCTTTGTTTTGTTTTGTTATTTATGTAACAAGGAGATGCTTAGTGTCCTCCCCCAGGTATGAGGTATAGTCTCTCAAAACAACTGCTTGTGGGCAGAATATTTGGCACTGACTCAAAGAGCCACAGTCTAAGAAGCTATAGCCGGTGTGCCAATAACTTAGGTATAGGGGTTGTAGAGGACTTTTCTGAACTCCCTCAATACTCTCAGAATTTACAAATCATATACATAAATGGCAGCTGCCCTTGGGATCCCTCCTTGAGCTTTGGAACCATAGAATGTGCAGCCAGAACATTAGACAACAAACAGAAAAGGCATTGTGTTTTATGTGTGAAACAAACCAGTCAAAACCAAACTAACCAAAATCCAAATGCTACTCGTAGACTTCCCAGAATAGGGTATTCAGAACTATCTTCAAACTGCTGTTCTACTCAACGTCTTTTGACATCCAATGTCCTCACAAACAATCCAATTTCTTCTACTTTCCAATCCCTTAAAGTGGCTCTCAACATCAAAAATTAAGATAATTTACATACACATTTTCACTCTTTAAATGTACTTTCAATTAAGTTCAAACAGGAGATTTTTAAGGTGTTTCTTGGATAATGAAAATTTCAAAATATAGGTAGATGCTAAGAATTGGGTTCCACTCTTTCTAGAAATGAGAAAAACTGTTCTTGAGGACTTACAAAAAAAAAAAAAGAAAGAAAGAAAGAAAGAAAGAAAGAAAGAAAGAAAGAAAGAAAGAAAAGGGTGTAAAAGGGCACTGAGTCACAAGTGAAAGCAGGGCGGTAACAGATCTTTCAGGAACTCAGCTGCACAAAGTGCTACTCAGGGGAGTTTTCTCTGAGAATAGGAAGGAAGTGATGCTAGCTCTCCTTTTGTTTTGTCATGAAGTTCTCTCCTTACTTGAGTGGCCTCAGTTTGTCCACGCTTGGGCACTGACCACAGGCCATGACAACCGGGCTGTGAGGTGGGTCCCCTGTGCTGTTCTGCTGTTTAGGTTTTGAAGTCGATCCCTTTCAGGAACAAAAAACAAACAACACAATAGCACACACACACACACACACACACACACACACACACACACACACACACACACACATTCCTATGCTTTTTGGGAAATGAATGTAAAAGTTTTCAATCAGTTTGTAGCTAAAAGTTTTGAGGCTGTAACTTGAGGAGCCATTTACAAGTCTTTCTTATAAGCCCCAGCAGTGGCTTTGTAATTTTCTCCTCTGTGTTTGTTACTAGGAATGCAGCAGACAGTCCATAGAAACAGAAATGACCTTATTTCAAGAAGAAATGGCTTACCAAAGAAGAAATGCAAATACGGGGAAAGCTTAACAAACACTAATGGTGATTTATGTCCAGCAAAATGAAGAGACAAAAGACTTTCCAAGACTTAAGGTTTTTTAAAAAAATGTATTTCAGTAAATTAGGAAGGTCTATCTGCTATATTCTTGTCACTTTCCTTGTCCTCCCCCTAGCCAGAACCATCCTGAGCCAAAAAAACCAAAATGGCATTTGTTGACTGACTGTGTATAGAAAGGGGGGAAAAGTATAGAACATTGGTCAGATATGCCTACTGGTAGACATAATGACACAGTTCTGGAAGGCCATGGTAACTCACAGGATGTCTCCACGGCTCTTGGAACTCTTCCCCCAATTGCATGTGAGACTGTGACAACCACAACTCAGGGTCCTGCTGGGGAGGCCCTCCTGCATGCTTCCTCGGAACTTCTTACTCGATGACTTCCGCATTCTACCTAACCTGTACTGGCTTCTTTGATCAGGCTGGATGTGGATCGGTTGGTAGAGCCCTCGCCTAGGACGTGCAAAGCTCTAGGTCCGTTTCCCAGACTTGCATAAAGCCAGCTGTGACAGCACACACCTGCAACTCCACCACTGCCACAAAGTGGAGTCAGGAGGGTCCGCAGCTCAAGAGTTCTTCTACATGAGGAGTTTGAGGCCAGCTTGAGCAACATGAGACTCTGTGTTAAGAAAAATATCAAGGACTTGTTCATTACTTCTCTAAGGAACTGAGAATCGTTTTATGCTGGTCCAATGCCACGACACAGCGGCTCAGCTCTGGTTGTCTGATTAACAGCTTGCGATGTCTAAAACTTGAGCAGGGTGGGGGTAGCTGCATGTGACAGGAAGGGAGTGGAATATCTATCCAGGAGTAAGGAGGTGCAAGTTTCTTTTCCTTTTTCTTTGCATCTCTCCTTCCAGTTGGTGGAAAATAAAGCAGGACCACCTGCTAACTGGTGTGGGCACTGTGTTTTCTCCCAGGATCAGGCACTAAGACTTGTTTAAAAGCCACACAGCATGAAAGGAACTCTCACTCTCATTACACTATTTAGATCACATTAAGAAGCCACATGTTCTGTTTAAAGTTTATTCCTTTCCCCTGTTTGTGCAGTCACCAAACTTTATGCACTCTGTGTCTCCTGCTTGCGGCCGCTTCATGGCAGGACTCTGCTGTAGTGGCCACACTCAGTCCTGCTGTGCAGCCAATTCACCCTCAGCCTTTGCTGCTTTCCCTGCTGCATTTGGGTAAAATCCAAAAACTAAAACCTGGCGGCAGCATCGAGTCCCTCCCACCTCAGCACTCCGTGCTTCTGTAACAGGACTTTTCTCAGCGCACTTTGTAACCTCCTCCTTCTGCACACATTGCTTCTCCTTCCCTCCCCACACCTCTCTCTCCCCTTGGTGAAGGCTTTGAGTCTTATCTCAAGGGCCAGGAGCTGGGAAGGGAGCTGCTTTTTCAGCTCCAGGCACTGCTCACAGCTGTACTGCCGTGGTGAGCTCGTGCTCACACTTGTCTCACAACCAGGATATGTCTTTATCTCTGTGACCCAGCACCTAGCTAGGTACCTAGTGTAGTGCGTGCACTCAGTAGCAGCAAGATTTTGCCCAGTGTTTACACAATGCTTTAGTTAATGTTTTTTGTTGCTGTTGTTTCATTTTTTGAGGCAGGGTTTCTCTGTATAACAGCTCTGGCTGGCCTTGAACTCATGGAGATCCACCTGCCTCTGCCTCCCAAGCGCTGGGATTAAAGGCGCATGCCACCACCGCCTGGCTTGTTAAGATGTACACTGTTTATTATTTGGGCGAGCAATTTAGACAGCACATTTGCAGGAAGCTGTGTGCTGATTACTTTAAATGATCTTGTTCTTTTCTATTCAATATTTAGTGGGATTGCAACTATAGTCTGGTTTTCCTATCCTTACTTAAGAAAAAGAAAATAATGTCCTTTCCCCAACTGCACAATTAGAGGCTGGAGTTCTGTCATACACCTGCAATGCAAACACTACTCTGTGGTGTGTGGAGAAGAAGCCAGAAGAGGTTATGTTTAGGCAAGGCAATGTTTGAATATGGCCTCGCCAATGTTTGCTCTGGCTTGAGAACAGGAAGAGAAAAACCATTTCACTTTACTGAAAATCCAAAGGTTGTTTGGAACTTAAAGAAATTCTTGGTTTATTTCAAATTTATTTTCAATGCAGCTAGAAAATCTCATGTGCCACTGAGGCCTTGTACAGGAAAGGGGTTCTGTAACACCAATACAAAGAGCCCCTCAGCAAGGCAGCAGCTTAGGATGCAAAAGCCAGTAGCAGCTTTCTTGAGAACAGCTGAGTTTAGTTGATGGGAATGTATTTTTCAAACATTACTCATTAAGTTAAAACATGTTAAAGTCTAGTCACTGAAACAAAATAATATCTTCAAAGGGAAGAAGGAAAAAATAAACAATTTCTTCCAACATTTACTACTAGTACAAAACATCAAGGATTTGTTAACAGAGTTTTAATAGGTGTACAATCTCCCAAATGGTCTGCATGAAGGAGTTGATAAATGTGCAGAACGCACTGCCAATCATCCTCTCACTGCCACTCCACCCCCTGCCCCCCCCCACTCCACCCCCACTATGCCTCCCTCTTGGGGAGGATTGCCCAGGTAACTTGAACCACTGCTGTGATTCTGTCCTGGGACTAGGGTGGTGAGCAGCACAGGAAAGTGAGAGTGGGCTCTGCACTGATTAATTTGCACAGGTGCTCATTTTGAATGACTTCCTGAGTGTCTACTATTTGAGAGAACACCTGACAAGTGCCAGAGATGCACAGGCCACTAAGATACAACGGTAACCCTCACAGAATCTACAGACAGTGACAGGCAACTACTGTGGACTGAATGCTTACCACAGGCTAGGCCTTTGTGCTCAGGGTTAATACACACTGTCTTCTTCACTCCTCAGGCATCCTCAGAGGAAAGCATTAGCAATCAGATGTTTCAAATGAGATAAACACATCCAAGGAAGGCTAATTAGCTGTGAAACCCCAGCTGCTGTCTGTCAGTGCGTCTGTCTCTAACCCTCCGTCCCTGCACCACTGTGCAGTCTGGAGGGTTTGGTGAGACTCGTGCAGGAAGCCACACTGAGTCCAGTATGTGCATTAGAGGGCTAAGGAGAACAGATAGAAGAATTGCTCACATGGCGTCAAGATGAAGGGTTTCCAAGGCTGAGGGAGGCAACATGGAGCAGGGATGGGGAGCGCTGGGCACTGTTAGCGTCAGTGCCCTGGGACAGCGGCACCAGACACCGAAGGGAGAGGAGCACTGCAATTTTTTGTTAAATAAATAGAAGTTGCTTAGAAAAACACCAGTGTGTGTGAGCGGTCTGCACGGTGTATGTGGGTGTGAGCGGTCTGCATGGTGTGTGAGGGTGCGAGCGGTCTGCACGGTGTGTGTGGGTGTGAGCGGTCTGCACGGTGTGTGAGGGTGTGAGCGGTCTGCACAGTGTATGTGGGTGTGAGCGGTCTGCACGGTGTGTGAGGGTGCAAGCGGTCTGCACGGTGTGTGAGGGTGTGAGCGGTCTGCACAGTGTATGTGGGTGTGAGCGGTCTGCACGGTGTGTGAGGGTGTGAGCGGTCTGCACGGTGTATGAGAGTGTGAGCAATCTGCATGGTGTATGTGTGTGTGAGCGGTCTGCACGGTGTATGAGGGTGTGAGCGGTCTGCACAGTGTATGTGGGTGTGAGCGGTCTGCACAGTGTGTGAGGGTGTGAGCGGTCTGCATGGTGTGTGAGGGTGCGAGCGGTCTGCACGGTGTGTGAGGGTGTGAGCGGTCTGCACGGTGTATGAGGGTGTGAGCGGTCTGCACGGTGTATGAGAGTGTGAGCAATCTGCACGGTGTATGTGTGTGTGAGCGGTCTGCACGGTGTATGAGGGTGTGAGCGGTCTGCACGGTGTATGAGGGTGTGAGCAATCTGCACTGTGTATGTGGGTGTGAGCAGTCTGCACGGTGTGTGAGGGTGTGAGCGGTCTGCACAGTGTATGTGGGTGTGAGTGGTCTGCATGGGGTGTGAGGGTGTGAGCGGTCTGCACGGTGTATGTGGGTGTGAGTGGTCTGCATGGTGTGTGAGGGTGTGAGCGATCTGCACGGTGTATGTGGGTGTGAGTGGTCTGCATGGTGTGTGAGGGTGTGCTCTGGCCAGAGTCTGGTTTCTAAATTTGTTTCAGGGCTTATTTTCACCTTGACAACGCTGTAACACTCTGTTGTATGCTTGTTTTGTTGGCTGCCTTGGCAAAGCCATTTGTCCTGTGATTTTAGCTCCATTCATTCTAAGTGATCTGAGCATCTGTTGGGGCCTTTATGCTAGTTTGTGGATAAGCCATTTTCTGAGTTTTATTCTTTATTTCTATTTGATGTTTTCCAAAACCCACCCTTGGGGGCTTTAGTTTTGTTTAACTCTCAAGCTCTCCCACTCTGTATTCCTATTTCATTATAGGTAGCCCAACTTAAAAAGTAACTCCTAAGGTTTCCATTTATCTTGTTTTAAGTACAGTTCACAAGGCCCACTATCCCCATTAACACATCTTTCTCAAGCTGAGACTAAATTAACTTTGCCTTAGGAAGATTCGTGTGAGGTTACAGTGTACTTGGTCTGAAAACATGCTCAGAACTGGTGGGGTTTGTTTCCCAGTATTTGATGGTCTGGCAATGATAACTATAAATCTGTAGTCAATGAAGGAAAGCAAACTCATTTAGAGTGCGACCTCGAAGTGACAATGTGGGATTTGGAAGGGATATTAAATTTGAAGACATATGGGCAATTCTGTACCAGAAAAAAACACGTAACTCAAGAGATAATCACTTTGAACTTTTAAAGTGTATGAACTCCGTCCCAATACAGTTCACTTGACATCTTTATGCATAAAATGAATGCTGTAATCTCCTCCAGAGTACCCCCTATCTGAAAACATTTCATCTGATTTGGAATCAGGAATCCTATTTTGGTGCGTCTATTGAGGAGAACGAACAAAGACAGAATGTGACACAGTTCCTAAAAGTCTCCTGGTCTGCAGCTGATTTCTGGTGTTGATGACAAAGAATTTCCCCCAAAACAAAACAAACAGTGCTTCTGTACTAGGAATGAAAGAATCTAATACCACCCCCACCCCCCAATTAGCTCTTTCACGATGTTAAAATACAACAAAGCAGAAATAAGTACAGATGACTGGCTATAAAAACAAGTTTACCCATTGCTATCTTACAACCCAGAAAGAACTAGAAGACAACTTCAAAACTTGATATGCATGTAAGTTGGTTTTCCTAAATCAACAGTTATAACAGCTGCAGGAAATGAGCTAAAAACAGCTTCCTTATTTCTCAGGTAAAATATCAGAATATTATGATAGAGTTAACCTTCCAGCTTTTTCCTTTGTACTGTATATATATATATATATATATATATATATATATATATATATATATATGTAGCGATTAACTGAATACATTATTTGCAATATTCTGGTATAAGAGTATCTCATCACTTGAAATGGGAACCTTTTGGAATTACGTGGGAATTGTGTTATGATGTTTCCACTAGCATTGCCTGTGGTGTCCAGTCCAAGTGTTTAGGGAGCACGTACTCCATGCCTGACACAGGGAGTCTTCTCTGGCCACAGAGTTACTTTTGGTCCCCAGTAGAGTGCACATCTGTGTCACAGTTGTCCATGCTTCTGCGAATAAGGTGAGTAGGTTACTTCCCCCTTATTGCTTAGTAGGTTTTTTTCTTCTGGGTAACAATGTCTTCTTCCTTAGCTGTGCTGTTAATCCCCTTACACATCATGACCATCAACTTCCTATAGAAGTGGTTTTTATTTAGATATCAGGGTAACGAGTTTGCATATGTTTTTCTGTACTTGTCTAGGCAACTGTTTTGTTTATAGGAGTTTGAGATTAGCCACATGGGAAATGAAAGAGATATAGACAATCCCTAAGGATGTCTTTGGCTTTAAAATAGAGATGATACTTTCAGGATTCTCCAAAGCTACTTCTGCATATGAGTAAAAAATCATTACAAAAAAAAAACTCACAAAAAAGGGACAGAAGTTAATAAGAAGATGTTGCATGTGATGTAACCATAGCATTCTGTTTATAAGTCCAAAGACGAGAGGCTTACGGAAACAGAAAGAGGTGTTAGAGAGCACCTAGGAAGAGGATGAGGCTCAAAGCTAAATGCTGGGTCCCTGTCTAGGTGATGAAAGTGTCTACAGTTGATGCACAGTTCTGCAAATATTCTGAAATCTACTGAATCATATGCTTCCAATGGGTAAATGTTTGATATGCAAATGGCATATCAATAAACCCGACTGAAAGTTATTGTTATTCCCTTAATTTTTTTTTAGTTCTTCTTAAGGGAAGACTAAGTAGCTCATGAAGAAGTTCTCATATAATACAGACTAGCTCTTTTGCAGCTGATTCTCATCGCTACATGCAAATATATGTGCACAGCAATGAAACAGGTGAAAAGTTTTTGTGTTCCAAGGAGGTTAGTTTGATGTTATTTGTGTGTAGGTGTGTAAGACACAGAGAAAGAGAGACAAAGAGAGACAGAGACATAATAAGAGAGGAGAGACAGACAGACAGACAGACAGACACACACACACACACACACACACACACACACACACACACACACACAGAGTAAGATGACACAGCAGGTCGCATCAGAAAGCAACAGAGTTTAATCCCAGCACTCAGGTGGCAGAGGTAGGTGGCTCGCTGTGAGTTTGAGGCCAGCCTGGTCTACAAAGCTAGTCCAGGACAGTCAAGGCTACACAGAGAAACCCTGTCTCAAAAAACAAAACAAAACAAAACAAAAAAAGAAAAAGAAAAAGAAAAAGAAAGAAAGAAAGCAATAGAGCTCTCTGCCTTATTAGACTGAGACAAAGTTTCCCCTTGCTCTTACAGGTGGTGGTCTTTCAGTTAAGCTGGATGGCGGGCGGGCTCTCAGAATCTGCCTGTCTTTGTCACCCAGTGCTCAATTATATGCAGACACAGCTATGCCCTGCTTTTAACACAAATGCTGAAGTTTCTAACTCAGGCTCTCATACTGCACAACTAAAAGCACTAAATGCTGAATACGTCCACCTTCTCAATAACCTGTCTTTAGGTGTGTTTGTTTGTTTGTTTGTTTGTTGTTGTTGTTTGTTTTGAAAAGGTCAAAAGGTCTTACTATTATCTCTGGCTCTCACTATGTAGACCAGGCTGGCCTGGAACTCACACACAGAGACCCTCCTGCCTTTACCACTAGTGGCATGTACCACTAATCCTGGCCAATTTGCCTTCTTTATGAGAGAATACTTGGCAAATATTTTTGTTCTACAAGTGAGGAAGGTACTACACAGTGAGAATCCACAAAGGTCTTCACCCCACCGCCCCCTGCAGGTAGGTTTGTCACTATCAAATCTAGCCTCTATCATCCATAAAGAATAAATTCACATAAACAGCCCACACAGGTCCGAAATGAGGTAGCTTTTAACTCTTTATAGGGTGCTGACAGTCAGGGAGGTGAGAATACCGGCCAACAAGTTAGGTATCACCTCCACAAGCAGCAGGGGGCTCTCTAACACCACACAGAGGCTCAGGAGCAGGAGCCATGTGACCTAGGTTTTGACTAGGGAACTCAGCCTTCATCCCATGGTCAATGGTGATGTGTTCGCTGAAGGACAGTCTTAAGACCAACATTTACAGGCCAGATAAAGTCCACCGATAGGAACTTTCAGCAAAACTTTAGGTGTCGAATCATTAGTACGTGCTACTTAATCATGTTGCTCTAAGTCTCCTTTGAAGCCCACTGAAATTTGGAGTTATTATATGCTATACCATCACAAAACCAATACTCAAAACCCATATATTGGCTATTACAGTTTTCTGCATGAAATGAAAAGGGGGCTTACATAGACATCACCAGTGTCTGCTTCTCACTTAGTAAAGAAACACACAGACGTGCACTGGCTATTTACCCAAGGATGAAGATGCAGGTACGTGTAAAAGAGGAAGCTAAATTAATCACTAACACCCACAGTCTTCCACATCATTCTTCGTGGAGAGAAGCTGAGTTAGGGGCCATTGGAAAGTTAATGTAGCAAATCAGAATACTGCTTTTAACACTGGTTTTTGTAAAGGTCTAAGATAAAGCCTTTGTATCTCTGCCTGCCTGGTCTCTCTACGGAAATATCTCTGTATAGATCCGGATCTACAGAGTCACATGTAGCAGGGAAAACAACACCAAGTGAATCACACAAAGAGCTGAGCTCTCAGCTGACCTGGGATCTGATAAAAATGTAGCCTCGTTAATCACCAAAGGTAAAAATCTTACTTTATTTTCAATTTTTAACATAGTTCCTCACTTTAATTTCTCCCCTTATGTATTTCAGGGACCCTTTTCAGGTAGGGAAAGGACATAAAGTGTGTTGTTTTATCATGAGCTCTTAGATTTATGTAAATATTTAAGAGTGTTTAAATGTAACTGGGGGAGAGGTTGCTGAGGATTGGAGTTCAGCCATGAGCTCATAGTCACCTGTCACTCCAGCTCCAGGGCATCTGACGCCTTTTTATGACCTCCTAAGGCACACGTATGCCTCATCCCTGACACACACACACACACAAAAATAAATAACATCTTTAAAAAAATAAAATATAAGACAATGATAGTATTTAATAAGTTTCCGTTTTAAATTTAAGTTATTTGAAATGGACTATAAGAAACGAGCACTTTTCAAAGGGACAGGAATTCATCCCTCAGTCACCACAAAGCTCTCCCTGAAGCTCCCGCGTGTTCAAGAGGCAAGACCATGCTGGGCAAGCCACAGACAGCAGAGGACTGGAAAGATCAGCACGGTGCTTCCAAATCGTTCCAACTTTTCACCTTCGTATGGACTCTCATCTCAGCTATAGATTAGCAGTATCCAAATATCTCCTACACTTTTGCACAGTATGTGAAGAAAGATTAAAAAGTCATCTATGAAAATTATAAGTTAGGTAGACATTACAGTACATGTGTACCCTCTAATAACATGAGACACGTAGATGAGGTTGAATAAAACACAGGGTGAAATGTACACATCTAGGCGCATCTGTTATTACCCTAATCATGCTGTGTGTTGCAGAATTTACCGCATGGCATTCTAATCGTCTGGTGATGTTTCTGCATCTTCACTAGTGTGGGACTGTAGAACTAGTGTCTTAATTACCTCATGATCCTTGGTGGGGCAGTAGTGTTCGATCAGAGAGAAAACCATTAAACAATGTTGTAAGTTTTGTTTGAACAGGGAAAACAGCAAAGAATACCTCCCATAAGGCCATGATATGCTATGTGCCAACGATGGGCGGTACAGTGTTAGATTACTGCACGGACCAGCTGTCGATAGCTTTCTACAAGCTGTAATCATTAACTAGGATATACATCAGAATTTTCAAGGCAATATTCAACAGGCATTTCTTTACTTGTTATTTAAAGCTCATATTTTACCTATTTATTTCAATTCAGTTCCTAGCACTCTGGGACTCTGTAGACTCTCTCCTTTGGGTAGACTGAGAACGGAATCCTCAGCAATGGTTATCATTTCCATAACAAACAAGGAAAACAACAGCCGTTGGACTGAGAGCTGAAGAAACATACTGCAGGAGCATGAAGGTGTCTGCATTGACACTCAAGCTCACAAGGGACCTCTGTGTAGAAAGCCTCATCCTACACCTGACTGTTGTCTTCAAGAAGTTCACAACCAAAAGCAGAAATAACCTGGAAGTGAAGGTTGTCAAGGAATCAATCAACCCTCCTCCCCGCTCCGCTTGGAAGTGTTGGGACATTGTCTGCACAGAGCAGTGACTGGGGAGACCAAAGTCATGACTCGGCGATCTTGAATGCCCAGTTAGATATTCCTACATACACTGTAGTGAGCAACAACTCAAAACAAATTTCAGAAAACCACACTGCTCTTCTTGCACTTCATAGCAGCCATTGTAACATCAGGCAGCTATACAACAGGGCGTAGTAATGGCCACTACTTTTTAAAATCTAAAACACAACGTGCTTAGGGCTTTTCAGGACTGACATCGTTGTAAGGACCAAAGTTCCCAACCTTAAAATTAGACATCGTTAAAACTCCAGAAAGTGTACGTTAGGTTTGTCTTCGTACACATGTCAAGCGTGTGGACTTTTCCACAAATTCAATATAGAAGTGGAGGTTCTGCTATGTAGCACTTCCTTCTGCGTTGAAGTATTAATTCTCTGAAAAGAAACTCTGAACACCACAGTAAGTTTCTGTTACGGTGGACATGCCAGGACAGCAAAAGAAAAGTGACCGTGCTGGCTCTCACGACAGCCAGTCTGCAGGAATCCTCTTACTATAAATGATATTTTTTTCATCATATTTCTGTTGTTAAAGCACAAGCAAAATACCCATGGCGTGCGTTTTTTAAAGTAAAATTCATTTTGTCTAGAGCTTTTTTCAATACACTGTTATTGTTGTCTGACTTTTTCCCCCCCGAAAAGATCATTTTACAGAGAAAACTGTAAGCAAAACATTTATAAGAAGTCAAATGTCACTGTACATAAAGCAGTTGCAATTAAAATGCGACCGGTCTGATAAGAAAAGTACGTTTTTAAACTATGAACTGTGACCTTGGGCAGCTCAGACTTTCTGTGGGGGGCAGGACTCAGTCATTACTGTGACGGCTTCCACCTTAGCAGCTCAGGACACAGCAGTCCAGTCTACAACACCAGCAGTGTGCTTCCTCACAGGCGGGGCTCTTTACAGCTGCCTTTTTTTATTTTTATAGGTCGCAGAGACCCCCATCACCGTTCCCAGCAACCCGACCAGAACGCTGTGCTCAGTCATTCTCACACAGCGGTTTTTTGGTTTTGTTTGTTTTTGTTTTCCCAGCGTCATTTGGGTACTAAATCTCTCTAGCATTATTCAAGGAGACACATTGTCCTCAACCTTCATTCTCAGGATTATAATACACTTGAAAAGAGAGCAGATAATCGGATCCTTCCATTGAAACTACTTAAGTCCTCTGACAGCCGGGAGACCCCAGAGGCCCATTCAGCGCTAATGCAAACCTGCTTTGGCTTCGAGTTGCATAGGTATTATCTTAAAGACACTCCCATTAAAAGAAGGCTATAACTGAACTCAATAATGATAAGCAACTGCATAAAAGCGTCAGTGAAAGAGCAGCGAGCTATTTAAAGGTTTCTGTCTGGTCCGAGGAAAGACCACAGTGCAGAACAGACTGCAAGGTTTGTAGCCTGTTACTAATGATGCCCAGCACTGGCCAAGAACGCTGCTCAGAAACTACCAAACAGCATACGCAGAGAACACTACCTTCTCAGCGGCATGATTTCACAAGCCATCCTCGTGTGTGACTCTGCACGGGATCCCCGAGTGTCTTCCAGCCAAGTCCTATGCACAGGACCCGCGGAACACACAACCTGCTGCAGCTGACGCTGCCTCTCCGCTTCCAGCTGCAGGCAAGGATATTTATCGGCTGCCTCCACATTTACACTGCAGTCCACTTTGACCTTTTGTTCCAGCGAAGCAGCTGAAACCCTGAGCCAATCAGAGGAGGAGCAGCGGAGTGTGAAAGGCTGCTCCTCCTCCTCCTGCGGCTCCTCCCGCTCCTGCTCCTGTCCCCACCCCTCTCTGCTCTGCTCGTTCCTCAGTGGGCTTGCCAAGCCCCAGTAACCTGAAACTTTCCTCTGAGAGGTTCCAGACAAGCCTGTCAGTCTGTGAAGAGCAACCAATAAACTGCAGGGGAACCCAGTGCTGTACTGGCTCAACAGCAAGAAAGCCAGCTAGGAAATGCAATGCATTGTCAAGGAGAGGCAGTGTCTTTAAAGGAAGCGTGTTCGTGGCCCAAGGGAAAAGTTGGACTGCACCATGTCTTCCTAAAACAAACAAATAAATAAAAATAAATCACACAAACGGTAGCCAGAGAAGGCAGAACGCTTTTCCAGGCGGAGGCATAGACGGACCCTTGTCCTACTCACATTTTCTTCCCCAGATGCTTGTTTACACTAGGCTGTGAGCAGTCCCTGGTGACATCACTCAAGGGAAGGAGAACACTGTGCTGTAAGGGCTCAAGTTCTCAAGAGATCAAAATGTCTACTTGCATGGCCCTTCGGTTTGTTGTTTCTACATTTCGTTCATATGAGCTGAATGCAGCTACTTGCATAGTATTTTTCTACCCAAAATGTCAACGGCACTTTGGAGAGAATTGTTTCTTATTATGTATACTTCTTTTTTTTACATACCAAGTTTTCCACAAGGCCTTCTAAATGCTTGTTGATTATCATCTTTTATAATTTTGTATTTTACCTGTATGTATGTATGTATGTTTGCTTGAATATACACATGTGCACCACCTGTGTGACTGTTGCCCGAGGAAGCCAGAAAGGGGCGCGGGATCCTCTGGAGCTGGAGTTACAGATGGCAGAGTGGCCATGTAGGTGCTAGGAAGCAAACCTGGGTCCCCCAAAGGAGCAGCGAGTGCCCCAGCCCCTGTTGTTTCTTCAGGAGCATTATTTCTAGGAAAATAATTGCAGTTCATAGATCTCATACAATGCCAAAATATAGCACAAACACATGCACGATTTATTTCACATTGGGCAAGTTTAAATAGGTCTAACACAGCTGCAATAATTTTTAGGCAGCAGAAAGAACAGAGACTCAGTCAATGACACTCAAAAATGTGTGCCAGCTTAAAGGATCTCCTGCAATTTTTCCTAGATTGGACTATTTTTTTTTTAACAAACTAATCAGAAAATTGAAATTGTCACTATATTCTTTTTTGATACTATATTTGCATTTTTCTTTTAAATTATCACCTCTATTCCTAGAACCAACCTCATTATCAACCAACATCATCATACTTTTGAATGGTCGTGATGTCTTAGATAGTTTTCTATTGCTGTGAAGAGACACTATGACCAAGGCAACTATTGAAAGAAAACATTTAATTGGGGGCTTACTTACAATTTTCCATGCCCATTACAGCCAGCATGGGATCATGACAGCAGGCATGATGGTAAGTAAAAGATTATTTCTTATCTTCACTTTAGGGAGGGGGAGAGAGACAGAGAGAGAGAGAGAGAGAGAGAGAGAGAGAGAGAGAGAGAGAGAGAGACAGAGACAGAGACAGAGACAGAGACAGAGAGACAGAGACAGAGAGAGAGACAGAGAGAGAGACAGAGAGACAGAGACAGAGAGAAGAAGAAAAAGAAGAAGAAGAGGAAGAAGAAGAAGAAAAGAGGAAGAAGAAGAAGAAAAGAAGAAGAAGAAAAGAGATTTTGAGCCATGTGGGCTTTTTAAACATCAAAACTCATTCCCAATGACACACCTCCTCCAACAAGCTCACACCTCTCAATCCTTCCTAAATAGTTCTACCAACTGGTAACTAAGCATTCAAACACATGAGCCTCTGGAGACCATTCTCATTTAAACCAGCACACCACTTTAATGAGTGGTCAGGGTGCAGAAGGAAATATCATTGCTGTGAGAGGTACTCTTCTGGGGCAAAATGTGTTTGTGGTCAGTAAAAACATTATTTTTATATTTGGCCTTGGCATTTAAGAGAATAGTCCATTTTTTTCTCAGCTTCAGGTAGACATTTTAATGTTGAATTAAGTCAAGGTAATGTTTATATCTAGGCAGTCCTTTCTTTCCTTCTTCTTCTTCTTCTTCTTCTTCTTCTTCTTCTTCTTCTTCTTCTTCTTCTTCTTCTTCTTCTTCTTCTTCTTCTTCTAATCAAGAAGGGACTCATTAATGAGAAACAGCTCTCCAAATAATATTTCATCTGGTTAAGGATAATGTCTGAGGACTGTTAAAGAAATACACTTATCACTTTAATCCTGGTTATACTTTCCTGCTTGGTGTTGAAGACTAGGTAGGTGGCTCAAATAAACCATTTTCTTTTTAATATCAAGACCAGTTGAACATCTGCTCCTCAAGCCTTCCTTAGGCTTGAGCAGAACGTCTGGATCTTCTTGTCTTTGCCAGTTTATCTATGTGATAGAAAGTCAAAGATCTTGCTTTACTGTTGTTTCACTTGCAAGTATGGAGGAAATACTTTCTCTTTGCTCACCCTCCTCTTTGTAGACAGAGCACTAGCAGAGTCCTCTCATTGATGTCTCCATGGCCTCCCTGAACAAGAGAACAAATGACACCACAGTCCCTTGAGAGATGCTCCACAGTGCACTGGGACTAAGCTGACCTTGGAGGGAAGGAGGAAACTATTATCCCTTTACTCACTTTGACTACACCAGTGTAGGACTCTAATTATGGGTACTGAACACAGGTTAGTTATACCAGTCTGCTATTTTTCATTACTGGGCAATATTTAGATAAAGCTTGAGCAGAAATCACGCACTTTAAATAAGCCTTGATAAGACATACATTAAGCCAGTGCCATAACTGTCTCATTGTTTACATACCCTAAATTACTTATTCAGACATTCATAACGTGTATAAACTTTCTAGTTGTTTTTCCATTTTGAAAATAATCTAGCCACTTTAAATTTTAGACATAAGTCTCTTAAACTAAGAATATTTTATTTTTATATTCTAATGTTTTACTGTTTTTTTTTTTAATATCATGAGACATGGTAATGACAACAAATAAATTCATCATCTGTTGTGAGAATTTGGAGGTTATATTTGGAGGTTAAATTTAGACGTGTCCATCCCTCTTCAAAAGGCTTTGGTGACAAAGCAAAGTTAGGGATTTCATCCGGGAGAACCAGTGAACGTGTATGATTTACTTACTCACAGGAGCATCCTGAGCACAGCTGCACTGGAAAGTCTTTACTGAGTACTGATGATGGCTTTCCCACACTGCGTAGGCAGAAGCTCCTTTCTTTAGCCCTTTTAGCTCAAGTATTCTAATTCCTCCCCAAAACCACTGAGCCAAGTGCAATGAAGGCACAGTTGCCTACTAGCTGGGAGGAGTGGTTGAGTACCACGAGGATGGTACAATGACCCTGTCTTTCTCATAGGGAACACTTAGAATCAACAAGCTCCGAAACATTTAGAATCAACAAGTTCCAATGTGTTGGATTTTGTGAGTAGGCACTGCTGAACTCATAGAGATGAGAGTTGCTCAGTTTGGAAGATAGCACTGTGCAAAAATATCTTCAAGAGAGAAAAGTTGAATCCAAACTACAAATGTAGGATAATATAATGTCCTGCCTAGTTTTATGCCAACTTGACACAAGCTAGAGTTATAAGAAAGGAAGGAACCTCAATTGAGAAAAATGCCTCCATAAGATCTGGCTGTAAGGCAGTTTCTTAATTAGTAATTAGATGAGGAAGGGTCCAGCCCACTGTGGATGGTACCATCCTTGGACTAGAGGTCCTGGGTTCTATAAGAAATCAGACTAAGCGAGCCATGATGAGCAAGCTCTCTTCTAAGGTTTCTGTTTCACCTGCTGCTTGTAATTTCCTGCTCTGAATTTCAGTACTGGCTTCTTTCAATGATGGATACAATGTGCAAGTGTAAGCCAAATAAACCCTTTCCTCCTCAACTTGCTTTTTGGTCATGATATTTCATTTCAGGCATAGAGGGTTGCCTCTGCATATAGAAAATATTTACATTTTAGCAAGAACTGTGACAAATTATTAAAATAACCTTGACATGAAGCAATACTCTCTGCAAATAACATAAAGCAGAAAAGAAAACAAACACACATAGAGCTAAAAGTCTTTACATGTTCCGCTTGTAATTATAGTCTTATAGAGGACATTCATTTCCCCCACTTTAACTAGGATAGATTACTGTACAGCCCATGGCTAGAAAGGCCATTTTCTCTTCCTCTAGTCCTACCTGAAATCTACTAAGGGTTTCTGGTGGGATTCAACATAAAGACCTCCCGACTCCCCAAATTCTCAAGATTAAGCAGACTAACTTTTTCTTCATTGTTTTATAGTTTCACAGTCCCGAAAATGGCCTAGTTGTGGTTTTGGATTTGAATGCGTGTGAGTAGTGGACAACGCAAAGCAGCAGATGAGCAGCAAAACACCCTCAAGCCCATGACTACAGCCTCCCCAAGAAATCAGCTAGGGAATCCCTGTCAGAACTATAATACTGGAGTGGCTGATTGAAGACTTCTAGGCAGACGTCCTCTCCACAGATGAGCATCTCATTAGCTGTCCTTATCATACACATCTCTGTGTCATGAGATAAATAACAGTAACCTGTGGACGGACATAGTTTACCCCTTAGCTGTCCTTAAGGACACAATGCCTTTACTCTTGAGCTGTGTTATTCATTATTCATTCTCCTATTCACTGTCACAGAGTCAGGGGCCAGAGTGACCCAGGCAGGGTTTGGGGAGGCCATTGAGAAAAATATGCTTGAATCTGAAATGAGAATGCCATGTCACTTCTCCAGAGTCTCAGTGAGATTAACCAGCACCAGACAGTATGCCAATATGGCATACATTAAAAAAATATATTTTTCTGTTCTGTGAAACTGAACTCAGTGGCTTATGTTGGACAGGAAGTTTGCAATTGAATCTTACCACACTTGGCTGGACCAAATGTACCTGTACTCTTTACCAACCTGCATAGAGTTGTTCAAATGAGTCATGTCTTCTGGGTCACTCTTTGGGAACAGGAATTGACAAGACCCAGAGGTGATGACATTAAGCTGTTCTTATTTTTCTTAACCTCTCTCTCCTGCTGTTACTGAAAAGCAAAGGCAAAAGTATTGGTGCCCATAATGCCATAGGACTGAAAAGAAAGCAGATATGTATGAAGCAGAGCAGTTTTGTGTTACGGGGAAGGAGATTATCAGAGGGAAATAGACATGGAGGGAGAAGACACAGAGAGCAGGCATCAAGACCCAGCAGAGCTTATATCTCCATTCCCCATTCTCCTATGTCACCAAGCAGGCTGATCCTGCCTTGGCTGTAGCAGGTGCCCACTGACAGCAGATTGTCTAGCACCTGGCAATTTATCCCTCAAGTGTCTGCTGGGATCTGTGCTTTATCGATACTCAACTCTAGACCACCACAAATTTTAGTGGTTTATAGGAAGCCAGTGTTGCAGGCATGTGGCTGGCAACACTCTTAGGTCTTCTCTAGAGACCAGCAGATCTATCATGTAAAACAGTGTTTTACAACTAAAACAAAACAGAACACTTAAAAAAAAATAACATAAAATGAATCACCTTGGAGAACTGATGTTATCTCCTTAGTCTAATATGAAAAAAGAGAGGAGTGGTCTCCAGAAGGCTCAGTGAGATCAGAAAATTTTATGGGTTGTGTGTCATGTGGTTATGTTAACCAAGATGGCAGTGAAGTCACCTGGCATTTTTCCTCTTTATGATATCATCAGCAGGAGGGTGACCAAATCACACACTTGCCTCCAACCTAATGAGCTCACCAGCCAAGAAGGTGGTAAGCCATATGGTCATGGTGACCCCAGCCCCCATCAGGCCACAAGTCCATGTGAGACCCACATATCTCATTGTTGTTGACTGTTACACCCTTTTCTTTTAAAAGACACTTTAGTAATGTTAGGAGGAATATAGGAAGAGACAGCAAGAAAAAGAAACAGATCCGGGGAACAATGGCCATATGTAGTGAGAGTGCGTTTGAAGCTCTCAGATAGCTTCTAGAAAGACTGAGAGAAGTTTAACCACACTCCAGTTTTAGTTCAAAACAATAGTGCGTCTGTCTCTCAGGGTTGCTGAAGGGTGGGATGGGAAGGATGGGAAATACAGGAGCTTTGAAAGATGCAAAAGTTTGTCTATACCTTCCAAATGTGCTTAAAATGCCCCTCCTTCGGGTGTCTGGATCAGGCTTCACCACAAGCAGAGCAAGGTCACCTGACTGAGGAGCCAGGCCCTAAGTTTGTAGTGCACTTTAGTTCTGTTCACAGGCCTGTTGGTTATCCATAGTTTAAGTAGCTTTCTAGGACCCACAGATGTAAGAATTAGAAGGATGTGTTTCTAAGGGGACCTTGTCTTGTTAGAAGAAAATAAAATGACCAGATCCAGCCTAGGATGGAGGAAATGTGCTAGTGTCTTCAAGAGTCATGTTTTTCTATCCTTTCAGGGTTTGACCTGGGTTATTATACTCATTCTTGTGGGTGAGTGGTCCTCAGAAGAAATACCAAGAGATGTCTCCAAAATGCTACTATCTAGGAGTCATGATCAGATTAAGGTTTTTTTTTTTAACCTTTATTTTCCTTGCCAGTTAAAGAATTAAAAGGCAGGAAAAATCTTGACCCAGACATGTAGCAGTGAAAAAAAATTCTTGAACACAGAAGATTGAACAGCCAAAGGAAGGGTTTTATCAGGAGCAATAAAACACACATACAACAGACACACAGAGAAAAGAGAAAAAGACCACCCCCCCCCTGTAAAACAGAGCGAAGCCCAGGAAGCCCAAGCCCTTTATAAGTGTTAAAGCACCTTGAAGGCCATCAATATTAAAAACAATAGTCAAGATTCATTGCTAGAATTTTTTCTATTGTGTTATGAAGGCATCAATATCCGCTAGATAAAATAGGCTTCTGAAAAGATGGCTTGTGGGGTAAAGCTGCTTACTTCCAAGCCTTATGATCTAGAATTGATGGGAGCAGTTGCTGAAAGTTGTCATTTGCTACACACACACACACACACACACGCACGCACACACACAAACACACTCAACATCTTAAAAATCAAACATAAAAGGTCAATATTAAAGAATATAGCATTAGAAAATTATTAAAATTGAACTAAAATTTGTCTAATAAGTTCCAAATATATCCACCAGAACTATAATTTGTTCATTGTTTTCTCTCAAGTATGTTTTTTTGGAGAACTATGTTCCTAACAATGTTTTTCCAACACTTGTATCACATAGTGGTTAGTAGTTGTTTTATTAAAATCAACTCACATCTGCCCTTAGTAATTACATGCCTTTCCATTTTCTCTGTTTATATATGATCACTTCGTTTTTGGATTATTTTGTAGGCATTACTTGTGACGGTCAGTACTTATTCATAGCCTTTCCTGCTTTCTCTACCAAGTATTGCTTAACTACTTTCTTTTTTTTCTTCTTCCTCCTCTTCTTTTTCTTCTTCTTCTCCTCCTTCCTCTTCTTCTTCATCTTCCTCCTCCTTCTTTTCTTTCTTCTTCTTCTTCTTCTTCTTCTTCTTCCTCCCCCTCTTCTTCCTCTTTTCTTCTTCGTTGTTGTTGTTGTTCTTCTTCTTCTCCTCCTCCTCCTTCTTCTTTTTCTTCCTTGTATTTCTAACATCTAACTGCTCAGGGTTCCATCGGCAGGTGTCCAGAGCACCATTCAGTCTGCTTTCCCTTCTAACTTCTTGAATGCTGCATCTCCTCCTCAAAGCTCCTCCACACATGGCCCTCTGTATTGGTTCTTCTGCTTTTTTACCTAGCTCTCAGATCAGCTTCTACTATGCTAGAGCGTCTGTGGAGGATAACCTGCACCTCAGCAGCATGCAATGCAGCTTTTAAAATGGTGGCAATGGAGCACTCCTTTAATCCTAGCACTCAAAAGGTGGAGGTCAAAAGGTGTGAGTTTGAGGTCAGCCTGGTCTACAGAGCTAGTTCCATGACAGCCAAGGCTATTTAAAAAAAAAAAAAACAACCTTTCATGGAAAAGCAAAACAAACAAACAAACAAACAAACAAACAAAAATACTTTTGGGCTTTCCTCAGCATTTACTGGTTTTTAAAGTGAGTTCACTAGTATCTTCTGCCCTTTCACCTTTATAAGCCCTGCTTGTTAGCAGTCTCCTGCCAGGCTGCTAACTAATGTAAAAGAGCTGAACTCTCAGACTGCTGGTGACTAGTTAGACCTAGAGATACTGAGCTGCTGCTCTTCTCCAGTGACACAGTCTTCACGTTTTGTCACATGTTAACCTCTTCCTAATTGAGAAACTCAAGATCATCAAGCAGGAACAAGATCCTTTGGTCTTCTTGGCTCCCTCCACACCCTGCTCCTTTCTCAGCATACGGCTTGTCACAGGAAAGCGCCCTCTGCTCCGCTCCCCTGCAGGCAGTGGTAAAAACAGAGACAACTTAAACAAAAAGAGAATGGTAATCCAGTCGGGAGGTTAGGAGGGAGATGGGTCTCAGCGCTTTCTCCTGGAAGAAGCTTGTGCCTACTATACACTGTCATTTCCAATAGGAATAAATAAGTGCCTCTTAGCCTAACAACAGTCTTCCAGGACACTAAGACTCTGGCACAGCACCTTGGTTCCCATCTTCCCACAGACACATGATCTTCTAGTATCCTGAAAGTTTCTGTGTTTCTGTTTCCGGGGCTTTCTCAAAATTCCCTGATAACCACTGTCCATTCATTATATTTGTCTTTCCTTCTCTTTTACCTCTGCCGCCAAGCCTAATTCAATTTGGTATGTTTAACAAACATGGTCCTGGAATTCTGCCTCCCCTCCCCACCCCCACCCCAGGCCCCACCCCCGGGGATTGGATTCTGGCTTCACTGCTGTCAGTGTAGGTTCCACAAGCTCTAAAGGCTTGTCTTGAAACTGTGAGGGTGCATGAGGAAGCAGTGGGGCCACAGGTGTAAAACACACAGAGTGCCGTGGGGGCACAGAATAAGTGCACACTCATTTTTATTAACACCCTAGTCTAAACATCGACCCCTCCCACTGGGTGATCTGCAGTTTCTTTCCTATCAGTGTTATTACTCTCAGGGTCATGGTGAAGCCACAGTCATTTTCATTCCTCCATTTAACCAAACTAACCGAGAGCTCTGTTTAGTCTGCCTGTACTACCGGGCCCAGTATCATCACTATCTTTCTTCCTCTACTCACTCCAGTGCCTACATTCCTTCACCGGAAGAAGCAGCTAACTCCTTCCGGTGCTCAAAACAGATCACAATAACACCTTACCTAAAGCCCAGTGCCCTTTAACATGGCATTGCAGGACCCTCAGCTAATCAGCGTTCCTCCAGTTCAGCTCTCTATATCTCCTTGGAAAAAGCTTAGTGATCCCTCGTCACTATTTTCGAGTTTGCTCTGAACTTTTCTCCCTAAAGACTTGCTCATGCTTCAGTTAGGGCCGCACTCCCACTCCACTCCATTTGGGATGACCCTTCAGTTCCTTCCTCTCGGCAGATTTCTACTCACACCTCAAGCCCAGCTCAGCTGGGAGAAAGCTCTTGAGCCTCTGAAATCATTTAGGCCATTGCAATGATATTTGTACTTTCCCAAGGTGTTTTATAATTATTTGGTTCTACATATCATCTTCCCCTTTGGAAGGAGTGATAAGAACTCGATCTTTTCTGGAGCATTTACTCAATTGAGAATGACCAAGAATTCCAGCTACTCTTAAGCACAACTCCTTTAATGTTATATTTAAATTATCAAGCAGTGTTGATAACTGCATTTTAGCATTTTTTTTGGCAACACTTAATATATACTAAAATAGACCTCAGAATAAGCAGTAATTGAAAGGAAATAACTAACCAATATCCATGTTGTAGTGACCAAAAATAGTAAGTAAGCTTCTGTATGAAACCTTTGGACTCTCTCAAGCACGCTGACTGCCTAGTTGCCCCTAAACTGCCAGTTTGCTACTCCTCACTCTACATGACTTGCAAATTTCCACTTTTTTTTCTTCAAAGTTTTCTGCAGATTCCAAGTATTTGGTAATAACTGTTTGCCCTTGTGCTATCAAGATCAACTATTGTTCCAACAATGATGTGGCTGCATTTGCTATAATTTCAACATCAATTAAAAAACAACCAAAGAGCCAGGAACATTTCTTGGCTCCATTAGTTTGTGTTCTAATATTTCAGAGTCAGATTGATTTTTTTATGATGTAGTGATATATTAAAATAAGTTATTTTATGGGAAGTTTGGTAAACAAGAGTTTCCTCTGGGAGAATTGTCCCTCATATACATCTTAAAATTAGTCTTTGAACAATACATTAAAAGTCAATGCCCTGATCCAGGTGTGGTGGCACACACCTTTAGTCCCAGCACTGGGGAGGCAGAGGCAGGTAGGCAGATTGTTGTGAGGTTGAGGCCAGCCTGGGTCTACAAAGTGAGTCCAAGACATCCAAGGCTACACAGAGAAACCCTATCGGAAAACCCAAACCAAAACCAAGCAACCAACCAAACCAACAAAATCAATGCCCTCTACAGGATACTCACAGTGTTTATAAATTAATAAATCTGACAGACTTAAAAAGTAAGCCAAAGTTGAGATTTTAGTGTACAAATAATTTGTAATTTAGAAGCTGTGGTCTTGTTACACAAGGCCCTTATGAAACTAGCTCTCTAGCAGTTTATATTGGACCACTAGTGTGTTTTGGAGCGGATTACAGGACAACATCATCACATAAACATTGGTAACAAAGTGTCAGTAAGAGGTGGACAGAGAAGGAACCAGGGTGGTGGTATTAGGAAGGTAACTAGAAGACGCTGGGCTCATTGTAATAGATGTAGAATGGAAGTATTCATGCTACCACTCGGCCAGCAAGTGGATGACATGAACTCAGTCTTTGAATGCCAACTTTCACAGCTTACCATCATTAAGCAGACTTTCAAGACAGAAAAGTACTAAACTTACCTCATCCACCCATCTATCCATTCATCCATCACCTACTCATTATCAAATAACTATGAGAAATGATGGATCTTTTCTTCTCATTTGAATTTTATATTTAAATGATTATATAGATAATATGTTAAATAAAAATCATATAGTGTTCTAGTGACTGTCTCAGATAAAGACATCCACAGAACCTCAGTAGATGTCTTCTGGTACACCCTGTGGTATGAGGTGTGTGTGTAAGTGTGTGTGTGTATGTGTGTGTCTGTGTGTGTGTGCTCATGCTCAAGGGTAAATATATGCATGTGAGTACAGATGCCCCTGGAAGACAGAAATGTGGGATTGTCATGAAGCTGGAGTCATAGGCCATTTTGAGCTTCCTGAAATGGATGCTGGCAGTAAAACTTGGGTCCTCTGCAAGAGCAGGAAGCATTATTAACTTCAAGCAATCTCTCCAGCCCCAGTTTTATTTATTTTCATTTTAAAAAATGTTGTTCCCCCTTTAAACGTTACTTTATAGAAGTGCTAGGTGGTCTGTGAGTTGTTTTATGTAAACAGAGTACTGTGTTTCTTAAAGTATTAGAATACACCCAAGGGGGCCTGCTGGGCTTTCATGTGTCTGACAGGGCTCAATTGTTCAAATCCTGAAGTCCTAAAGGAGCTATCAGGGAGAAGAGGAGAAGAAAGCCACTGGCAGAGGCTAGCTGGGGAGACTTGAGCATCCAGCAATGCTGTCTCTACACTCCATGCAGCACCTGCCTAGCTAGGCACATCACTGCCATTGTAGACAGTGGAATCCAAACCAAAGGACTAAGAGGAGAGAGAGAGAGAGAGAGAGAGAGAGAGAGAGAGAGAGAGAGAGAGAGAGACAGAGAGAGAGAGAGAGACAGAGAGAGAGAGACAGAGAGAGAGAGAGAGAGAGAGAGAGAGAGAGAGAGAGAGAGAGAGAGCAAAGCTCAGAGAGAGAGAGAGAGAGAGAGACAGACACAGACACAGACACAGAGACACAGAGACAGAGAGATAGAGACATAGAGACAGAGACAGAGAGTGCACAAAAGCTCACACAGAGACACACACACAGAAACAAAGAGAGACAGAGAGCGAAAGAGAGAAAAAAAGAGCAGAGTGCATAAGCATATGAGAGAGAATACTGTAGTGAGGCAAAGCCATGTTCTTATTTTTCCTTTCTTTTTATTCATTCTTTTCTCATATATTACTCCAGACTGAAGTTTCCTCTCCCTCACCTGCCCCTAACCTCTTCCTCCAATCTCTGCATTCCCTCAGGCCCATCCCCCTTTATCTCCCTTCAGAAAATAGCAGAGCTTCCAGGGATGGCAACCAAATATGAAACAACATTCTCACTGTTAGGAATTCTGCAAGAACACTGAGCTACACAACCACAACATATTTGGAGAGGACCTAGATCAGACCATACAGGTTCCCTTATCTCTGTAAGGAAACTTGAGTCCTGGTCAGTTGATTTTGTGTTCTTGTGGTATCCTTGATGCCACTCTCCCTTTGCAGGACTCCCCAAGCTCTGCCTAATATTTAGTCTCATATTTAGCTGAGACTCTGCATCAGCTCCCATCAGTTGCTGGGCAAAGTCCCTCCGGTCTCTCTGATGATGATTATGCTAGACTTGCTCTGGTCACAACACACCCTACAAGCATGACAAACTGTAGGTCTGAGATTTTGTGGCTGGGTTAGTGTCCAATTCCTTCATTTGCAGATTTGCAGCCTTTTCTAGTTACGGAAGATGTCCTGTGCCCCCTGGGGCACAGGTTCCATGTGCCCCATTATTAGGAGTCTTTGCTAGTGTCACACTCATAGATTGCATGGGGTTTCCATTGCCCTAGGCTTCTACTTCACTCCTCCAATTGCAATTGTCTCTCTCACTATTTTCTGCCTCTATAGACTCCTACCGACCTGGTCCCTCCTGTTCCCATCCTGTTTCCAATCCACCTGAAAAACAAACAAACAAACAAACAAACAAACAAAAAAAGGACACTCCATCCTACCACAAGGACACTTGCTCAACTGTTGTTGTAGCAGCTTTATAATAGCCGGAAACTAGAAACAACCTAGATGTCCCTCAACCAAAGAATGTATTTTTAAAAAGTAGTACAACAGATCCAGAAAGACAAACATGGTATGTACTCACTTATAAGTGGACATTAGCCATAAAGGATAACCATGCTACAATCCACAGACCCAGAGAGGGTAAGTAACAAGGATGGCTTAAAGGCAGATACAAAGATCTTCCTGGTAAGGGAAATAGAAAAGCCAGACTCTTAATAAAAAGTGTCTGTCAGACTTCAAGAATGCAGAAGAGCTTTGACTGAGAGTCAAGGCCATAGGAGGTAGACTGGAGAGACAGATCAACTACAGGTGACTTCCTAAGAAGAGTGCTACAACTGGGAAAAACCTGTTCTTCTGAATTAGGGGTGGGGACAATGACACAATTTACAACTACTCATTCCTTTGGTGTCCCCACAAATTTTTCACCTTCAGTTGTTGAGGAAGATGATGAAATATAACTCTTGGTTTGAGGAGAAAGCCAAACTTGTGGAATGGGTTTCTTGGAAAAAGTAAAGCTTCCTTAAGAAAATGAAACATTAGCAAGGTTGAAACACACCTTTGAAAACATTTGACAACACTGGCTATAAAGAGACAGAAAAAGAAAATCTTAAACAGCTAATTCCAGCAAATGGGTGTCTTCCCTGGATGTTGAGCTAGATCAAGAAACACTAGTGTGGTCCAGCCTCAGAGATACGTTAGATTTTGCTCAGAAGGATTTGGAACAGAAAGAGAAAGGTCATGTTGGAATGAAATAAAAAAAGATGTGCCATTCTCCAAAGCCTCAGCGAACTTCTGCCCTTCAAAAAGATGAAAGTTTCTCATAAAAAGAGAAAAAATTCATAGGACAATGAAAGAGAATGCCAAGAAGAGACGGACTGTGCCTAGTATACCACCTGCAAGGCAGAAGGTTCTGAACAGTAGGAAGGAGCAAGAGTTGGGGAAGAGAACGAAAATACAAGTGGCAACAGAGAAAAGAAAGACAAGTTCAAGACGCTTTCTCTCCCAGAAGCAGAACAACTTGTGAAGAAATCAGAGTCAGGTCACCAACGCAGCTGCCTTTCACTCCCACACAGATGAGTGACACAGACAGCAACCTAGGAAACAGGAGGAGAATAAGAAAGCCAATGTCATGTCGGAACTGCAAAAGTATCCTCCGTCTCTTGCCCAGACTAGTAAGAGGTTTACTGTTTTTTAAACCTCTCAAATTGTCCAAAAAGAAAGAAAAGAACGTTAGAAGAAGCAACATCCATATCCTTGCCCCTTACTACCGAACCCCTAATAGATGTTCCCTGAGCAATAAGGAGACTAGCCTGTCGCCCTCAAAGATCTGTGATCAAGATCTCCAGAGCACCCCAAGATGGTTGTCCTGCAAATCAAACACTATGCAAGGCCTGTGACCTGGAAAACTGCACCCAAGAACATGGCCAAGGAGCTTGAGAAATGAAATGACATGAACTTAGATCATGTCAACTTGACCCCAGGATTCCTGAAAGTTGGCCCATCTTGCTCAGAAAACCACCTGTAAAAACACGACTTGATTTGCAAAGGGAGAAGTGAATCTGGGAGCTAGAATCCCAGAATGTCAAAGGTGAACCCTTTGAGCTTCGTTTCAGAGTTGGCCTGTTAAGGTCTTTGTCGGGTCCCAGCCCACAGGAAAAACTGAATTAGGGTTCACCTGAAAGAGGGAGTGGGGGTTGAAAGTAGGATACAGAGACACGAGAAATAACAAATCAAGTCAGGAAATTTCTGATCAAGACTCACTTCATTGCCGACTAGCAGGAACATATTTAGGGCAAGGTCAATAGGATCTATTCTTATCTCACTCACCCTAGCCCCTGGGCAAGATGCAATAGCCTAAATCGCTCTCTGTAGAACTTCCTAGTTCTCTGAGTAGTTCCTTGTAAGTAGTTCCTAGATCCTCTGGGTGGTTCCAAGTTCAGACTTCTCTACTTCTTTCAAAGGTAAATAGTCCAAGGATAGCCTAGAACACAAGCCCTCGTGGTGAGGTAAAGGTCAGCAACTCGAAGGTCACAGCATACAGCCTAAGCACAGGATTTCTGACATGGCAGAATTTGGCATGGGTCCCCACAGGTCTTGGAAGGTGTGCCTTCCAGGCCCCAATTCCAGAGGCAAGGGACACATATCGAAGTGCCCTTTCTTCTTTGATTCTTCAGACAGACAATGGCGGTTCCAGAAAGATAGGAAAATAAAAGAAATGCCGAAGGAGGTAAGTATCCAAGTTCAAGGTGTTTCTGGTGCTTCAGTTGGACACTATTGACTTCAAGGGAGGAAAAGTTAATGACCTAAACTGAGCTTCTCTCCCTGGAGAGCAATGAAAGAGGTAGTAAGAGAGCCGAGGCGAGGCGAGGAGGTGCCAGCTGCAGGAGGGCCTAAATGGCTGAAAGAAACAGCTTGCTTTGAGGCTCAGGCTGTCTTCATTAGGAAAGCAAAAAACATAGGTATTTTATATTGCTTGAGGCTATCATGAAGGGTGTAGTTTCCCTAATTTCTTCCTCTGCACAGATGTCCTTTGTATATAGGAAGGCTACTAACTTTTTTGAGTTAATCTTTGTTGTACTCAGAGGAAGGATAACAGGCTATCAAGAAGAGACTTGTTACCCTATGATCATATAGAGGGGCAGGAGGTCCCCCTCAGTCACAGTCACAGGGGAGGGGAATAGGGTGAAAGCAGGAGGGAGGGAGGAATGGGAGGACACAAGGGATGGGATAACAATTGAGATGTAATATGAATAAATTAAAAAATAAAGCAAAAAACCAGCTCTTGCAGTTGAGAAACCTTTCAGTTGGCGGTGGAGGAATAGGCCACGCACAGAGTGGTGGCATTAGAAAGAGAACGGCTGACACGGGCACCTGGAAAACACCATATGGAGGAAGCCATGATATAGGAAGATCAGAAGAAGGAGGAACTAGCCAGGCCATGGAAAGTATGTGCTTGTGATACAACCCAATGCATGCAGTGGGCATGAGACACAGCAGCTCACCTTGGTGCCTGTGCCTCCTATACTCTACACACTGTTACCATGGCAACTTTGAGCTGCAGACACTGCTTGCCAAAGGAAGCTTCTCTCTATACTAGGCAGGGAGAGAACACTTTCTCTGGACTCCCTTGCCCACATGTGGTAGCATCCCTGGTGGTTGCTAACACTGAGACTCTAGACACTTGGGCCTTTATCAGACTTCTTCTGGTTATTTCTTTTAAACAACAGTTGGCCATTTAAAGTTGGCCTTAACTCTAACTATAATTTCAAGTCTCTGTGATATCACAATGTTCCTTTACTTCACTGTATCACCTCCCCTTGAATGTATGTGCTTTAAGCATAAAAAGAAGGTACTTTAAATCCTAGAAAAACAAGCAAACAAAGAAAATAAAAACACGAGGGATGCATTAAAAGTGTTTAAAAATAAATTCCTTGAGACAACTTACATAATTGTTCCCCAGCTTTCTGGGAAAAATCCGTTTTTTTCCAGATGGAATCTCAGTCAGTGAGCACTGCCAGTCAGTAAGTGCTTCAAGAACACTTTTCTTGGAACAGCACTCCTTGGGGTTGACCGACCATATCCCCCCTGAGTCCAGATGACGATGACTCTGTGCTCACAGAGTAAGGGATGGCCCACACAGCAGCTGCTACCACACCTGAGACCACTGTTCCAAGCTTCCAGGGACCTTTCACTTTGTTCGGTGATGTTTCTGCTAGGAGAAGCATCGTGGGCAAGGCCTCCACACTGTTAACTGCAATATGGTGACTGGAGAAATAGCACTGTGCCCACATAGATGGACGCTGTATGCTTCTCAGTCACAAGATGTGTAGAAAAAGCATAAAATCTCCAGGCCAATATGCTACCTTGAAAATTTTATTTATTTTAACACAAAGTATAGTGTTTTGTTCTGAAATAAAAAAATCTCAATAAATTTTTAAAGTGCAAAAAATGTGTTTTAAAGGAAAATAAGAGGAAATAATAGTTATTTGTGTTACCAAGGATACTTTTCATGAAAAGAATAATCTTTAAAGAGTCAGAATCTCTAGTTCAGTTTAAATGATCTGATTTTTACAATATCCCTTTTAACTCATCAGAAAATTTGACCTAGTGTATTAAATAGTTGTGTATAGGTTGTTTTAGTGCCTTTTATGTATAGAGCATTTAGAATTCACAATGAAGCATTTTTTCTTTCTTTTTTTTTCCCACTGAATTTTAATGAGTAAGTATGTAGAACTGAGAAGTTCACATCTATTAGAAAATAAACTGGGCTTATAAATAAATAAAGCTAATAAAACTACTGGCTACTACTCACTTAGGTGTTAATATTAATTCATTATTAAAATAAATAAAATGTAGTAGGCATTTTACTATATATTACAACATTAGATTTTATACCTTATAAAAAAACAAATAGAAGAAACTGCACTGAAAACTAATTCTACAAAACTCCAGGAAGACAATTGAAAAATATATACAATCTAATGAACACATCCAAGTCCCTCCTAGACTCTTAGACCTCAAGGTATGGTGAAATAGATACACAGTATGGAGTACGGACACCATGGCCATGAGTGAATGACTACTTCCTCACGAAGAAAGCTTGAGTGAGATTCCATTCTTCTTATCTTTGCTGTGGAGCCTTCATCCCCTTCCTTTCCTCTTCTCCCTCATTCTTCTCCTTACTTACCTTCTTATTCCTTAACCATTGCATCCAAGCATTTATTTTTCTAATAGGCTGTACTGATGTTCGGTATTTCTCTAGGTCCAGGTTGTAGAGATTTGACCCTCTTAAACATTAACCGGAAAGCTCTGATCTCACTACCTATGAGTAAAATCCCAATTCTGCGTCATCTCAGGAGGGTCCCATCTCCCTCACAGGATTGTGGAGGCCACCATGTTCTGCTCTTTCATCACACTTTGCTGGGGCGTCTCTCCTAGATCGGCTCCCCAACCAGTACCTCTCATGAAAAAATCGACAATAACACCCAGTATTCTGAGCTTGTCACATGGGGCCCATTCTGGCTCCCCATTCAGGCACTTAACCTCCTTAAGTCATAGTTGAAAGCCAAATGGAATTCCTCAGAGGCACTCCATCTGTTTTTAGCAGGATCACTAATGACTGCCATTTTCTCTTAAGAACATTTGTTTTATTTAATTTAAAATATTTTTTTTATTTTTTCTTATAAATTTTACATTATATGTTCACTGAAGAGACATTTAAAAACAGATAAGATGATAAAGGTCAAACACATCCCCACCACTTATATTACCAATATTTAGACTTTAAAAATCAGTATAATAAAAAAAAATGGGACATTGTGAATATATTTAACACCGTTGAACTGCATACTTAAGAATGGTTATGGTGGTCAATTAAGTTATTTTGCGACCACTTCAGAAAAGATGAGACCGTGCCATATGTACTACTTTGTAGGATATATCATGATATATCCCCTTGAGATTTTTGATCTTCTGAAATATTGCTCAGCTGTGCTAGATAGAAGCAGTTCATAAACTCTGGTCTAAGTGCTCAGGAAGCCCCCTGGGTAAAAGCTGTTTGTCAAAGTGATACTAAGATGCTACCTGCCTAATTCCTTCTGACGTACCTAGGAATGTGCAATGGGACTTTCCAAAGGCTACAGGACAATGGATGCCACAACAGATTTAATGCAGCTGCTTTCTATTCAACTGGCTACTCAAGAGTCCTGCAAAAATATTCAAGTGTTTATTTTATTTTGGAAAATAATTTACAAAACACTTCTTTAAAGTAATTCTCATTTAAAAATAGTATAAACATATTTAAAATAATTCAAGTTTTAAGTTCTAATACAGTAAATATCAATATAAAATACACAGAAACAAAATTATTCGTGGTTTCAATAATGTCAGCAAATGCATCAAGTGATGACTAAACAAAATTACTACCACTTAGTAAATCATACAATGTCATAGTTTATTTGATAAATCCATACTGCTGAGCATGAAAGATGGGGAAAGAATGCTAACATTAAAATGCTGGCAATTGACTAAATTAAATAAATTTAATTTAACACTGAGCATGAAAGAGCTCCAAGTTTGAGAGTCCTGGAGAAGAAGAAGAAGAAAGCAACTACCAGTGAGAGTACATGTTGATGTCTGCTCATACTAGAGGGAAGTTAGAAGAGTGTGTTGCTACAGAAGGTAGCCGGGTGGGTTTTCAGGACTAGGCATAGTACACCTCTTGCTGAGTAAGTCTTAAGTCCAATTAGAGAACTGTTGGCTGTCACTAAGGTGTGGGTACCACTATTGCACACATAGGCTTATAGTGCCGTGCTGGCTGTTGATGTGGTTCATAGGCATCACAGTTGGGCGAGACTGTTGGTTGCCTCTCATGGCACTTTGTGGTATCAAGAAAACTATGCCTTGGAAATGTTGCATTTAAGTTAGTTCCACCTCTTGGACCTGTGTCTGAAGAGCACAGTGTCTTCAGCAAAAGGGACTTACCTTCCACCTCTGAGGGGGTACCAAGGGAAACAATGGGCTTTCTGTTTTGGGATTTGGGAAAAAAGGGATTTTAATGTTGGGTATTGGGGTATTTGTTAGGTGGTCTTTGGCTCTTGGTAGGAACAGTGTCTGCCCAGATAAGAAAACTTCATTAAAACTATATACATACATTTATACACTGAATTATGCTAATTATAGTTTTTTTGATAGTTAATAGTATAATGCCTTGCGGCTTTTCCAGCCATCCAAATTGTTATTTTTACCTGCCTACCTCCTTTTCCTGTATTTTATTTCATCACCCTTCTCAAAGAAGCCTCCCACCCTTTCCGTTTCCTCCTATGAGATCAATTGTATCTTTCTATTCCCCTTAACTCTCCTACTACCTTCTTCTGTATTTCCCTCCCTTAGGAGCCCTCCTTTCCCCATTTTCCTGATCAAAATACTTGTGCCTTGCTATTCCTCTCTCTATTTCTTCCTATGCTGCCAATGGTCAGTTTTGTAGTTCCTGGTTTGTAAAGTTACTACAGGCTATATTCACATCTGAAAAGTTGGAGCTAGGAGCCTTCAGTAAGATAGAACACTTGCCCTTCTGTATCTGGTTACTTCATTCAATATTGTCTTTTCTATTTCTACCTATTTACTTGCTGAGTTCATGATGCCAGTTTTCTTTAATGCTGAATGCTGTTCTATAGTGTGTATGTACCACAGTTTCACCATTCATTTGTTGGTTGTAGAATATTTAGGTTGCTTCCATTTCCTATCTACTGTGAATATAACAGCAATTAATTTGCCAAAGCTTGTGCCTGTGGGGTATGTTAAGTCCTTTGGACATATGCCAAGGAGTGGTATAACTGGGTCATATGGTAGATTTATTTTTAGCTTTCTGAGAATTCTTCATACTGATTTCTGCAGTGCCAGAGCCAATTTTCAGTCCTACCAACCATGATCAAGGGTTCCTTTTCCCCTCCAGCATTTGTTGTTGGGTGATCCATTGATCTTTGTCATTCTGACTGGGGTAAGATAATATCTCAAAGTTGTTCTGATTTGTAGTTCCCTAATTGCTAGTGATAGTGAACATTTTTTGAGATAACTCCTAGAAATTCTTTTTTTCTTCTTTTGAGAACTCTCTTTTCCAGTCCCAAGCCCATTTTTTTAAAAAAAAAATGGGTCACTTATTTTATTTTATTTTTTTAACTCTTTTTTTTTTTTTTTTTTTAGTTCTTTGTATCTTCTGGGATATTAAGCCTCTGTCAGGTTTATAGCTAGCAAAGATTTTCTCCCATTATGTGGATTTCTTTTCCACCAAGCTGATTGCTTCTTTTGTTGTGTAGAAACTTTTCAGCTTCGTCAGGCCTTGCCTATTAATTGTTGGCCTTAATTCTTGGACAAATGGAGTCCTATTCAGGAAGTCTTTTCCTACGGCTGTGATATGTACCACCTATTTTTTTCTTCTAGTGGTTTCAGTGTTTCAGGTTTATGTCTTTTATCAATTTGGAGCTAGTTTTGTATACAAGGTAACAGAAACAGGTCTTATTTCATTCTTCTGCATATGGATACCCAGTTTTAGTGGGACCATTTGTTGATGCTCTCCTTTCTCTAGTTCATGTTCTTCTCTAGTTCTAGTTCATATTGACAAGGGCACCCTTGTCAAATATTAAGTGGCTGAAGTTACGGGTACTCACATTTTGTCCTCAGTTTTGTTTCATTGGTCTACACATCTGTTTTGTGTCAGTAATGCATTGCTTTTTTTTATTATTTTGGTTCTGTAATATATCTTTAGATTTTAAGATCCTCTAGCATTGTCCTTTTTGTTCAGTGTTATTTTGGTTATCTCATGTCTTTTGTAGCTCCCATATAAATTTTAAGGTAGTTTCTTTCTATTTCTGAAATGAGTCAGATGTGGATTTTCATTGATATTGTATAGAATCTGTAAATAGCCTTTGATAAATAATAATTTTTACAATGTTAATTCTACCAATCTATGAGCATGGAAAGTCTTTGCATTTTCTAGCATCTTTCTGTGTTTCTTCAGAGCCTTAAAGTTTTCACTGTAGAGGTCGTTCACTCCCTTGGTTAGGTATATTCCTAGGTGTTTTATTTTCTTTGAGGTTATTGTGAATGGGAATGTGTCCATGATCTTCTCTGTCTTTTGTTGTTGGTAAAAAAGGAAAACTATGGATTTTTGCAAGTTGACTCTGTGTTTTGCCACATTTCTGGATTTGTTTACTGTTTCTAGAAGTTTTCTAGTAGAATTTTTTTTTTTTTTTTTTTTGGTTTTTCGAGACAGGGTCTCTCTGTGTTAGCCTTGGCTGTCCTGGACTCACTTTGTAGACCAGGCTGGCCTCGAACTCACAGCGATCCGCCCGCCTCTGCCTCCCGAGTGCTGGGATTAAAGGCGTGCACCACCACGCCCAGCTCTAGTAGAATTTTTTAGATCTCAATTCTAAGTCATAGATCATTGGCAGATAGAAATAGTTTGACTTCTTTTTTCCTATTTGTATTCTTCTAATTTCCTTTTCTTATCTTTTGCCCCAGCTAGTACTTTGCGCACAGTGTTGAAAAGGACTAGAGATAGTGAGCATCTTTATCATGTTCCTGACTTCCACTGCTTCGATTTTTTAATCTATTGCTTCAAAATTTTAATCTATTTAGAATGATGTTGGCTATGAGTTTCTCATCTGTAGCTTTTATTATGTTGAGATATGTTTCCTCTAGCCTTATACTCTCTAAGACTATTGTCTTAGAAGGTGTGTTGGATTTTGTAGAAGGCTTTTTCAGCATTTACTGAAGGGATTGTGTGATTTTTGTCTTTAAATTTAGTGATGTGGTTTATTACATTTATTGACTTGACTATGTTAAGTGATTCTTGCATTTCAGGGATAAAGCCAATTTGGTCAGGTTGTATAGTTTTTCTTGTTTTTGTTTGCATGTATTTTAATTGAGTGTTATTGAGCCTACGTTCATTAGGGATATTGGCCTAAGTTTTTAAAGAGTTTGTTTCTTGATCCATTCAGGCAGTCTGTGTCATTTGATTGGAGAATTGAGGGCTGTAGTTTTCTTTCCTTTCTCCCTTCCTTCCTTTCTTCCTTCCTTCCTTCCTTCCTCCCTCCCTCCCTCCCTTCCTTCTTTCCTTCCTTCCTTCCTTCCTTCCTTCCTTCCTCCCTTCCTTCCTTTCTCCCTTTCTTCCTTTCTGTTTATTTCTTGTTGTTGCATATTTTGCCCACTTTATGTATTAAAATGATACTGGCCTCATAGAAGGAGTTTGGGAGTGCTCCTTCTATTTTTTTGAATAGCTTAAGACTGGTTGCAAATCATCTTTGAATGTCGGGTAGAATTCTGCTGTGTCTCCACCTGGACTTTATTAACTGGAAGGCTTTTTTTATTTCTATTGTAACATCCCTATTTCTCATGAGTATGCTTAGGTTGTTGACTTCCTGTGGCTTAATTTTGATTTTTTTGGCTGAATCTTGAAAAATCATCCATTTCTTTAAAATTTCCAACTTCATGGAGTATGGCTTTTAAAAATATTCCCTTCTAATATTATGAATTCCTTTGGTAGCTGTTGTAGTATTTCTTATTTATTTCTGACTCTACTAATTTGAGTCCTCACTTGTTTTGGTTTGAAGTCTATTTTGTTAGATATTAGAATAGTGATGCCTGCTTGTTTCCTGGTCCCATTTGATTAGAGTACTTTTGCCTATCTCTTAATTCTAAGGCAGTGCCCATCTTCTTAAACTAAGATGTGTTTCTTGTAGGCAGAAAACAGGTGGGTCTTGATTCAGTCAGTCAACTGTGTCTTTTGAATTGAGGCTACTGATATTAGAAGTTGTTATTGACATGCGTGTGCTACTTGTGGTTCTTGTGTTGTTGACTTTTGCTATTGTTTGTGCTCTCAGTGGTATTCTGTGCTTTGTATTTCTCTCTACATTCTCTCTGCTATGCTTTTTCCACTCGTCACCCCAAAATAATGCTTATTATATTTTTCTCAAGTTTGGTTTATTTGATAAAGATTTTAGGAAATTTATAGGGTGGAAAAACTGTTTTTTCTCTTTGAACCACAGCAAATCATTTTCCTGGATATATTAATTTAGATTGCCTGTCATAGTCTTTTAAAATGTGCTGCTCTTGGATCCTCTGGCTTTCAATATTCCATTGAAAATTTAGCTGTTATATGATGAGTTTTCTTTTACATGTGACTTTTTTCTCTTACAGCTTTCAATACATTTTATTTGTTATGTATACTTGATGTTTTATATATGATACACCATGGCAATTTTTTTTTCTGGTCTTTTCTTTTTGGTATTCTGTATGCTTCTTGTATTTATGTGAGGGTGCCTTTTGAAAGGACCAGAGTTTGCACAAGACACACTAAGACCATGTTCTCAGCACAAAGGAGATATATTTGCCCTAGAGGGATAGGCAATTCCATCTTCATTTCAGCTTGAGTTTCCTGGGCCATTAACATCTCACAAACTTTAATGTCTTTACCTCTTTACTGAGCTCCATTTCCAAGGTCTGGATTCTCTTTGTCATTTTCATCAGCCTCATACATGTATTTTCTCAGACACCAGTCAGGTATTAATTTGCCTTGAGCTCTTTTTCCTTGATTTCATTGAACCATTTATTTGTTTCTCCTCTATACTTCTTGGATTTTTAAAATAAGATTTATAATTTTTATTTTAAATTCTTTGTTCATCTAGGTTGAATATGACATAGGTAAGTCTTGTTGATATAGTGGCTTATTAGGAAAAATACTGGCCCAAACCTAGTGCTCCTTTGCAAGGAAAGTAGGCTGATATACTGGTTGTAAGGCCCAGGCTAAATATGTTAGATTACTGAAAAGGCATGGATGAAGAGATCAGGGTTATCTACTAGGATGGACCCTGGAGGAGGCTGTTGAAAGTCTGCCATGAAGTGGGGCAGTATAGATGGTGCAAAGGGTTCTGTGTGTAGATCCTAGAGGTAGTCTGGTCTAAAATCTTTAAACCTGGCTCTAGGTAATGGAGGAAGGAGGTTTACTTTGTAGGGAACACATGACTATATATAGGATATAAGTACAGAGCCCTTCCTGAAGCACAAACACAGAACAATTATGACTACTATTTCTTTCTGCTGGCTGCACCTCAGAAATAATACCACTGCCACGTCTGTGTATCACCAGGTGCATAGAACAGGATTGCTCTGGGTTCGAGCTTTCCAAGGACTGCACTCAGAAACAAACGCATACCCGTCACATATTTTAGAGTCACAGTCAAGTCTCTGAAAAGCCAATGAGATTGAGAGATGAAGGCATGATGCCTTTTTCTGGCAGGGGAATATAAATCCAAATGGGACTCATGTAATGTTGTTCACAAAAATAACTAAGTTGGTGGCAATAGCGATGTCAGTAATGTCAGTAACTCCTGCCATGGAGGTGAAGGAAATACACAGGAGTGCTTCAGTGACCCACAGATAAACGCACAAGAGGATAAAACACCTAAAGGCAGAAGAGTGGCAACAGATTATAAGATAATCAGAAGATCTACACTCAGTCCAAGCCTGTCAGCTAAACAGATCATATTGGACAAGCTGCCCACCATTTGTCAAAATGATGACCTCAGAATCATGGCTTCCTCATCCCATGTCACTCTTCACACCAAAGAGTCTTTGTTTTGTTTTTTGTTTTGTTTCTGGAGTTATCTGACAAAGCCACAATACTCTCCAATGGCCCATGTGCTGTTCAGGATGAGATATGTCTGCAGTGCAGGCAAGGCAGGAGAACTGTCAATAGGGGGTCCAATAGGAGGAAGTTAGGTGGTGGGGTGTGTCATAGAACGTAATACTAGATTTCTCACTCTATGCTTCTTGGCCTCCTGAGGCGAGTGCACATTATCTACTGTGCTATGCAAACACAGGCTCCAAATGAGGCCAACAAAGCATGGAAGGAAACTTTTGAAATGAATGTTCCCTCTTTTTTCAGTTGGTCATCTTGGGTAGTTGATGACAGCCATGAAATGTGCTGAGGGAATGAGGGCAGGAAAAATGGGCAGAGGACAAGATGTCTCATGTAGGCTAATACAAACAAGAAACATACACAGTCTGAATAAGGAGTGATTGAGGTGTTTAAACTTCAGAGGGAGAAGGAAAACACATTCTGGAGTTGGCTGGTTACCAGTTATGGAAGGATAGCAGGGCTAAGGGTCAGGGAAGGATTTGCTCTGTGAGGAATTGGAAATACACACTTTCTAGCCAGTCAACTGGTGAGTCAGGGGTGATAGCAGCACTCTGAGAAGATCCACGCAGAGATCTGGAAACACCATGTGTAGAGTCAGGAGTAAAAGACAGGACATTTGGAAAGTTGATGCCCAGCAGGTAAATCAAGCAGGCTGATGAAAGAGAGGAAATAATAGCAACTCTCTAACATCAAGGTATTGGGAGCCTGAGTTACTTCTGGGGTCATAAGGAGGAAATGGAAAAAGGACGTTGGAGACACTTCAAAGGAAACACAAGTTGGTTTTGGGGACTGGTGATAAGAATGTAATGAGGCTGGTAATGAGAGAATGCTGGGCACGAGGGCTATGTCGTAAATGCCAAGGTGGAAGTGGCCCCAGCACTGGAGATCTGGATCTATGCTGAAGTCCAGAATTCTGTGACACAGAATTCAACACAGGAGGAGCAGCATGCAGCCGGAGCAGCAGGAGCTGAGGAAGGAGGCTGCAGAACACTGAAATCAGAGCGCAAAGGGAAGGGAATGAGCATGGCAGCGGTGGAAGCAAAGACACAAACCAGAGAGTTCTCAAGTGCTCATGAACCACCAAAGACAACGTGATGAAAGGAGTTTAAGAACAAGGTATGATGTGTAGTTTTACAGGTGAAGAACACATCTGAAGTATATGAGTGCATTTCAGCACTGTTATTTACCGTGTTGTTGCCACAGGATTTTTTTTTTTTTTGTAATTTGCTTTGTATGATGTCATATCTTTATGTAAGAGCCAAGAACAAAACTTTTATTATTTGTTCAGTGTTTTCAGATATCTGATCTTGGAGTGAAAACACAGGCTCTGTTGAAACTAAGAACACTTTTCTAAGCCATACAGCTCACTTTAAGCCTTGCAGAGCAGTAGCCAGCCCTGTGCTTCTGAGCAGTGGTCTCAAGAGCGCGCACACGTGTGTGTGTGTGTGTGTGTGTGTGTGTGTGTGTGTGTGTGTAAACATACCAACTTCTCTTCCTGTGACTCCTGGCATACCAATAACCTCAGCAACACTTGAGTATACCCCAAGAAGCTTCATGCTGGAAATCCCCCAGAGTGAGAAGACAAAGAGCCTCTCTCCCTCTGCCACAGGAGTCACCTTTCAGGAGTACTTGCCCTTGCTCTCTGCTACTGTGCAAGTAGGGACAAAATCTCCTACAATGTAACCAAGACACCTGCTTCTGCAGCTGCCAGTGCTTCCAACAATGCTGGAAGCTCAGGGATCTTCAAGCCAGTGCTGATTGTTGAAGTTTGAAATGGTCTTTTTCTTAACACAGTAGTTAACACCTTCAGCCTCGTTTCTGTGGTAACTGTAGCCTCCCCTGGCCCCTGTGTCTTTAAAAAGACTAAGGATGCCATGTTTAGTGAGGTCTGGGATGCCCCTGCTTTGCTTTAGACTAGGCCAACTGTCCAATAACCTCCTCCTGTGTCTCACTATGTAGCTTGTCTGGACCTCTCTACGTAGACTACAGCTCACAGAGACCCACTTACCACTACTTCTCCCATGTTGGGATTCAACTAAAATATGTAAAGTTTTCTATTTAAACGTTGATTTCCCTCAGGTATGCTAAACAGTGATAGAAAGTTAACATGCCCTTCACATTCTAACTCCAGCTATTAGAAGTCCATTTTTGACGCTGTCCTCATACCCTGCACGTCCTTACATATATGGTCTTCAGGGTCACACTTACCTCTACTCATGTACTACATGAAAACTACTTATCCTGCCAGGCTCAGCTCCACAACCTCTTCTAGGGGCTGGAGAGATGGCTAAGCGGTCAAGGACACTTGTTGCTCTGTAGAGGACCTGGGTTCAGGTCCCAGCATATACAAAGTGGCTCAGCATCACTGAACTCCAATTCCGGCATATCCTATTGTCTCTTCTGACCTACTTGGGCCATATAGGCAAAATCTACACATAAAATAAAAGAAATAATCTAAAAAGAGAGGCAAACAATAAAAAGTCTCCTCTAGCCCTTGTTCTTCGGCATTGTGTGTGCCTTCCTCTGCCTCCTTCACAATATGGCTGTGAGTTGTATTTTATGTTTCTCAAGAGGAGGGCTTGAATGTTTTAGTTTTGTTTTGGATTTTGAGACAAGATGTCCCTGTATCTCCAGCTGGCCTGAAATTTGTTACATAGAGCAGGCTGGCCTTGAACTCACAGAGATCTGCTTGCCTCTGCTTCTGAGTGACGGGGATTAAAAGGGAGCACCACCACGCACTCTTTACCAGCAGCCTAGTTCACAGTACCTTGTGAATGACAGGTAGCTATCAAATGCATCTTGGATAACAATCATTGAACGTTTTGTCACCCACCTTTCTATTATTTCCCCAAGTATTATGCTAATGTTTCTTCTACAAGTAGCGCAAAATTAGATCTCAGCCAAGATTAATATTTATCAGCGTGACACTGTAATTGCCTCCAACCTCAGCCTCCTCCACTGTAACCTGCACACTGAAGGGAGACTGCTTCATCCTGTTTTTGTTAACCTTTTAAATTAATTCGTAAAGCGTATTCTTCTCTCATATATAATGACCCAACTGCAGTTTTCCTTCCTTTCTCGCCTCCCAGTCCTTCTGCTCCCCACCACTCACCCATTTCGCCTCAGTTCTCTTTAGAAGAGGGTAGTCTTCCCACAGATAGCCACCAACCATGGCATATCAAGTTGCAGTAAGATTAGGCACTCCCATTGTATGGCAGCTGGAAGAGTCAAGCCTTTAAGAGGAAAAGGGTCCCCAAAGCAGGCAAAAAGTGTCAGTGACAGTCCCTGCTCCCATTGTTAGGCATCCTACAAGAAGACCAAGCTACATAGACATAACATATATGCAGAGGGCCTAGGTCAGACCCATGCAGGCTCCCTGATAGCTGGTGCAGTCTCTAGGAGCCCCTATGAGCCCAGGTTCTTGGTTCTATGGGTTTTCTTGTTATGGAAAGATTCTACCTTAACATATCAATTCTCCACGGCCCCTACCACATCCCCGACCCTGCTCAAACTCGGCTACTTCCTGCTACCTGTGGGGTGAAAAGCTGCTTTTTCTGTGCCATCTCTTCTGCATCGGGTAGGACCTCTACTGGAATCTGGTCCCCTGGTACTCACAGACTCGTTTCCCTCCTAAAGCTCACCCCAGGTCCCCTGGCGACACTACAGCTGCCCTCACAGTAATGATTTTTGAGTAAGCCTGTTGTTAACCTGCTGTAATTTCTTGATACACTGAAAGTGGAAATCTTCTTTCTCGGGGCCTATTTTCTTCTGTGTCTGTTCATTGCTTTCTCCACTAGCATGTCAGGTTCATAAACACAGGGGCCTGGTGGGCTCTGCCCACTTTACAGCAGCATCTACTATAAAGCAGTTTCTGGAGCCAGTGGCTATGGCGGATCAGTTTAGTGAATGGAAGACTGAATGAAGAAGTCAAGGTCCTAGCCTACCTGGCCTCTTTCCTTCTTCCAGCTATATCTGGTTTTCCACTATTGCACCTCGGTGCTCTGCATAATTGGACCTATTTAAAATAGCCTGGTCTTTTTCTTTCTATTTAAATTATCATTATCTTTCAAGATTCAGCTCAAATTTTAGCTTCCCTTTAAGGCAACTCAAGACAGAAGCTCCTTACATCTGTGCTACCTATTGGTTTAATGTTTGAATATTTTTTATTCTCCAGGAGTGTTAATACTTCCATAAACTTTTCTTCATTTAGATGTACATTATAAATTATTACAAAAGATATTTTTTCCATGTGTATTCAAGTGTGATGTGCATGATTGTGTGTGCATGTGGAAGCCAAGGAACACACCTGGCTGTCACTCCAAGAACCCAACAACCTTGTGTTTTGAGACAAGTTGTCCCTTTGGTCTGTGGCTTATGATTTGGCTAAGCTGGTTGGATGTTGAGCTGTGGAATCTGCCTTTTTCTACATCCTACTCTGTGATTACAGGAACACAGTGCCATGCCCAACTTTGTACAAGAATACGGGATCTACACTCAAGTCTTCATGCCTGCACAGCAAGCACCTGACCAACGGAGCCTTCTCTCCATGCCCAGATTCATATGCTGGTAAAGAGGTCTCAGGCCTCCACTCACTTATTTAAAAAAAAAATTCTTGCCCTTCCCTTCCAGCATATTAGAGAAATTTGTTTTCAGGTTTAACGTGTAATACCATTGCCCCCCAAGCAACATCATAATTAGTGTGTTGACATTAGTTCAATGACGAGTGTGATTTATTCTTTCAGTAGTACCTAGTATTTTCCTGAGAATTTTTTGTAGAAAATTCAAAAATGAACCCTTCAACTTTTAATGTAAACTCAGTCAGTATAGCCTTATTAATGAAATGATTTTCAATAAAAATGATAACGTTCAATCTCTTATATGTTATAATTATTAGAAAACTATCTATCTATATAATATTTTTTAAAAATATTGGATAGTTTCATTCCTTTATATGTATGGTGTTGACCCTAGTGTTAATTACAGTATCTTGACAAACGGGCACGCATTTCAGAGCACATGATCAAATTTGTATCATAAAGTTAAAGGAAACTTGCCAACCTAGATATCAACTTGCCACCACCAGCATCTTCTACTGAGGTCATCTCATCCAAGCAGGACTCTTTTTACAACTTAACTGCAGGCTGACTGGAAGGATGCTCTTACATAGCTCTGGGTACAGAATCCCAAAAGTAGGAATAGATATTTTATTCATGGATTTTGGGACCTAGAAAAGCAAATTAGAAAAGTTGCTAATAATCCAAGGTATTGATAACATGCTAGACAAATATCAATTTAGTCTCAAAACTTAAGATGCATGCAAAAGGATGGAGCTGTTGAAAGGAACGTATGGCAGGAGGCAGGGACATTTCCTTGGGGAACTTTCAGGTAGGCTGTACCTATCCTGGTATCCTGACTCAGTTTTTCTCATGTTGGTCCCTCCTTAGAATAGCCACTGAGAGGTGATATCAGTGTATCATACAGAGATGAAAGAATGAAGAAACAAATGGAAAGAATTGGACAGGATGTGCTGTGCCAGAGTTGGGCTCTGGAATGTTCCACAAAGACTCATCTACCAAAGGCTTGGCTTTGTACCTCTATGGAAAGTGGTGGGACCTGTACAAGGTGACATCCAATAGGAGGGTTTAGGTCACTGGAGGACTGGCCTGTAAGGGGGTTGTGGGACACTGATCTTTTGTTTCCCCCATGCCCTACTTTTATCACATGTTGAGAAGTAATGGCCCAGTGCTCATGGACTGAACTCCCCAAACTGCACTCCAAGATAACTCTCTCCTCTCTGTAAAGTAGCTCAGGCATTTTGCTCAGTGAAGACTGAATAACAAAAGCTGATGCTGAAAAGGCCATGGCTAAGAAATACCTTCAGCTCTCTGACTTTGGGATGGGAAGAGGGCCAATCTTTTTTTTTTTTTCTAAACAGGTATTGAAAATTCCAATTGTTGAAAAACATCCAGACACTTGAATCAATTGTGCTTGTAGCCCTTGGAGCTGTTTCCTGTTTCTAAAACTTTCTTTGTGCCTGACTTTACATGCCCCTATTAGTGCTGGCTGCTCAGACACCACCTAAGGCTGAAGGCGGACTAGGCAGGGTTTTCCTCCCAATGGGGTTCTAGCTAACATTCATTACGTCACAGTACATTTTGTTTCCGTGTGCGTGTGCGTGTGTGTGTGTGTGTGTAGTCACCAACTTTTGAACTTGAAGGCAAAAACTATAAAGTGTAAAACAACCGTGAGAAACACTTTGTTGTAAGAACTGGGCCACTTGCTGCTTGAGATAAAGATCAGGTACGTGTGCAGCTGAAACACAAACAATCCCAGGAACTTAGAAAAGAGCACATTCCGCGCACGTCTTTGCAGGCATACAGTCAGTCTAATTATAGCACTTGAACTACTTCAGTGACTAAAGTGTTACAGAACCAGGAACAAAAACAATTGTTTCCTGAGACTGTCAGTAGAAAGAAAACATTCTGTTATGTTCCGATGCTGCTACTGTTTATGCAGGTGTAACTGAACACTTGATGTCTGCTCAGTATGTCCGGCGTGCTGCCCAGAGTTTTACACAAATTCAGCTGTTTACTTTGACAATAATGAAGGCAGCAATTAGTACCATGTCAAAGGCAGTGAGACCTGGGCAGAGGGAGTTGCAATTCCTTTTTCTGCTGAGGAAGGGGCAGAATGGTTACAGCTCCAGCGCCAGTCTGGGCTTTATGGTACTCTACATGTTTGGGTACATGTTAAATGGCAGCACTAGAAGACATGCCATTTCCGTTTGCATGCGTGTGTGTGTGTGTGTGTGTGTGTGTGTGTGTGTGTGTGTGTTTATGTGCTCATTGGGATATATGTGCAGGCGTGTGTGGGTGCCAGAGGCCAACTTTAGGCGTTGTTCTTCTGGAGTTTTGTTTTGTTTTGTTTTGTTTTTTAATTATTTTATTTAATTTAAAATTTTTTTTATGTGGATTGGAGTTACAGACAGTTGTGAGCTGCCATGTGGTTGCTGGGAATTGAACCTGGGTCCTTTGGAAGAGCAGGCAATGCTCTTAACCACTGAGCCATCTCTCCAGCCCTGTTTTGTTTTGTTTTGTTTTAACTTACTTATTTATTGTTCTTTTGAGTCAGGGTCTCTCGCTGCCCTGAAACTTGCCAGCTAGTTAGACCTGTCTGTCCAGCTACCGAACCCAGGGATTCACAGTGTGGAGAAGACAAGCACCTGCCACCTTGCCACACTTTCTTCTCTCTCTCTCTCTCTCTCTCTCTCTCTCTCTCTCTCTCTCTCTCTCTCTCTCTTAAACATCTTAAACAAAGCTGATCTCTAGTGATCCGTCAAAGGTCCTTGGGCAAGCATTTTCATGCTGAGCTATCTTTCCAGCCCCCAAACAGGCAGTTTTGAAAATGCCACGCTACCTCCCACAGTGAAGCTTTTCTTTATCCTCTGTTTTCTCTTTCATGGTCTCTTCCTATTCTCCCTTCTGTGTCATCTGTACTTAGACCGTTCCTTTTTTTTTTCTCTCTCTAACACCCATCAGCTCCCTTCAGGAATATAACCTCAAGAACAGATGGCCTCATATATTATCGCTTATTAGTAGAATAAAAACTTTAAAAATGTTTTATTATTAGAAAAGTTAAAGTCTTTGCAAACCAAATGTAACCATGATCAAAACCAAAAGAGCTAAGAATGCACCTCACCCTGAACAGATGTCACCCCCACGTACATCTGTCAAGGGCAGAGAGCCCCTGCCCTATGGGAGGATGGAATAGCTCGAGTGTGCCCCAAACAATGGACACACTAGAAGGACAAGTGAAGACACAGGAATTCTGTTCTCTGGATGTGAAACCCTTTCCTTTATCTTTTCTATATTATGGCAGGTGTATTTTCAGAGAGGTCAAATGCATATGAGTCAGCTGGACTGAAATTTCTAACAATTCAGCAAGCTCTTGTGCAGTAGCCTTAACAAATCATTTTTAAAGGTTGTGGTCATGCTTGTATGTAAGAAACATAAGGAACTGAACAGCAGAGTGCCTACATTCTGAAACGGTAGCTTCCAGAACATTCCCTTTTGGACTTTAATGCCATCAACAGGTACTACAGAGATTATTAAAGCTGTAAAACATTAGACTGCACATACTCAAGTGATGTAAAAAAGTTGACACAGGCTTGAGCTCTGACTCTGAGATTCACTAACTTAAGGCCCTGCACTTCCTGCTACCCTTGACCTTTTCTCTTCTGTACTGTCACTCAAACAAAAGACAAAAAAAATTTTTTTTGCCTATTTTCCAGGGAGAAATGTGAAATAACAAAAATACCAAAACAGTTGTTTAGTCTGAATTGAAATAATGGACATTTCTCACCAAGGAAGCTAGACAGAAAATCCAAAGCACTGTCCAAAATCAGAAAAGGAAGCTTTCAGTTTTACTAAAAAAATGTGTCACTTAGCTCTTTAGAAGTGAGGTGCTTATACCACAGTCGCAGCTGCCCCTAGAGGTCACCTGCCATTTCTGAAATGGACCAGGCAGATGCTAGCTAGTTAATACTCCCTCCCTCCCACCCTCCCCCCTCTGTGTATATATATATTTTTTTTTCTGTAAAAACTTCTAACTCAGTAGTGAATTTTGAGACTGTGAACTTCTTGACTTTTCTTTCTGTTATAAAAATGAGTTAGTATTTTTTTAAATTTAAAAATGGGTCAGTATTAAATAAAGCTATAACTAGAATCTTATTCTCATACAAGGTTGTGGGTCAACTGTGAACTTCAGCATAAAAGCAATTCAACCTTTTTGGAAAACTTATTCATGGAAAGTTTATAATTTTTTCTTTCATTAAAATTATCTTGAAAAAAAAAAGATCCAGTTAGAAGCCTCCCCACACTGGCTTTGCATTAACTGCTCCCCTCATGTCTGTCTGTCCAGCACAACGCCAGCAGAAGTATTGTTCTGTTTTGTTAACTGGTACACCCCTGCTTTCTGGAACAGCACCCAGCAGACAGCAGGTGGCCATTAAATATTTGTTCAGGGAATGAATAAAGGATCACCAAGCAAAGCAAATCTTATTATCTGCTATCTTCTGAGAAACACTGAAATTTTTGTAAGCACTTCTTACCATAAAACACATTAATTTTATGTACAGGCTTTGCTGTCTTAGAAGTTTTGTTTATATTTGATTTAATATCTGCTAGCCTACACCAGAAATAAGACTCCCTGCAAGACTCCCACTATAAAAACCCATCCCTTTGTTTACTAACCTAAAAATAAAGTAGCCAAAACTATGTTTAGCCTATAGCTATGGCAGAAAAATGAGAAGACTCTGAGTTTGTAGTATATTAAGGAAGGACTGCAAGTCAGAAAAGCTGTTCTGCCCTCCGCCTGGCCTGTGGGGTACCATCTCTGCTGGGCGTGGGTTCCCAGAAGTCCCAGAGCTGCTCACAGATAAGTGGCCAGTGGAGTGTGGTGAGGCCGCCCAGCAATATTGACCAGAGTCTGCTTTCTTCTTTAGAGAGTTACTTGTTCAATTCCCTGACTTCAGGGCTTCTTCCAAAAAATTCTGAAGCAAAAAGCAGCGATTTAACCCAAGTGGTCTAAGAATGTAGATATAATACTTTAACCAATTTGGATTCTATTTGTAATACAAATTTTTGTTCTTATTTTTTTTTCATCATTTATCCCAATTTGTGACTTGATCTCCAAGTTTCGATAACACAGAGAGGGAGCAGATGAAAGAACTGGAGGATACATGCCACAATTCCACTTACAGAACTGTCCGGGACAGGCAAATCAACAGAGACAAAATTAGATTTTAGGCTTCCTGGGAAGAGCTATGATGGTTAATCTCCCTCTTCAGTTGGTGAGATTGTGAACCACGCCTCTGGGTGGGTCTATGAGGATGATTCCTGAAAGGCCTAACTTTTGAGGAAAGAGTTACTGAACTGCACACTGCACCATTCCGTGGGCTGGAGTCCTGAAAGGAAGGAACAGGAGACAGCCAGCTGTGAGCCAGCTCTCATCTTTCTCTGCATCCTCATGTGGGAAGCAACATGACCAGCTGCCTCAAGCTCCCACTGCCATGGATTCTCTTTACAGATCACCCCTCCCCCCATCCCCCACCCCCATCCCTCTCCAACCCCCGCCCCCCTTCCACAAACTGGGAACCAAAGCACACCCTTCTTTCCTTACACTGATTTGTCAGATATTTTCCCATGCCAAAAAAAACGTAATGTAACACACATAGGAAGTAACTGCAAAGCAGTGTGGGGTTTCGATTAGGATGATAAAATGTTCCACAATTAAATCTGAAGACAATGATTGCACAACCTCGTGACTACATGGAGAATGAAAAATTTAAATTTAGGAGGCAAAAGTTTACACTTTATGAATCACAGCTCAGTAAGGCTGTTATTAAAATATAAAAGTACATCAAAAATAACATTAGATTTGAATCAATATACACAATTCTATACCCATGTACAAAAATAACCTTATTTCTGTATCAATATGCAGAATTCTATACCAACAAATTAAAAATATTTGAGAATGACAGTAGTTTTATAGTTGCAGAACAGATTCAATAATCTATCATTTCTCCTATTATTTCTATATATTTTCTATATAGTATTCCTATATTCCTCCCTTCTTTTTTATTGATGTTTTTATGTTTTCACTTTACATCCTGATCCTGGCCCTCCCTGCTCTCCTCTGTTTCGCTCTCCCATCCTTTTCCTCCTTTCTCCATGCCCTACTTCTCAGAAAAAGGTCCCCCCTTCCCGCCATACCAACCCACTCAGCACATCAAGTCCATCAGGACCAAGTGACTCCTCCTCCACTGAGGCCAGACAACGCAGATCAGCCAGGGGAAAGTGATCCAAAAGCAGACAACAGACTCAGTGCCAGAGACAAGCCCTGCTCCCCTTGTTAATGGATGACATGAAGACCAAGATGCTCATCAGCTATATTGCTGCAGTGGGGGGGGGGGGGCGCTAGGTTTGGTCCATGCATGCTCTTTGGTTGGGTTTCATTCTCTGTAAGCCCCCTTGGGCTCTACTCTGGAATGAGATAATGGGCCTCTACAAGCTCATTTACCAACATAAGGTTTATTTCCAGTCCTGTTAAAAGCTGCTATTACAAACTGTTAGGATAATTAACTTATACAAGTTAATGGTTAATCATTCAGACTCATGGTCATCTCAGAAACTAGTCTAATTTATCACATAAATATACATCTTAGGTTGAACAGATAGTAAACATCTAGAAACAAGCAACTTTTGCCTATTCAGATTTAGTACAGATCATAGATAAATAATAGGTAGATTGATAGATGTGATTGTATACTATGCAAATATAAATGTAAATAGAGAGATAGATGGTCCTCAAAAACTTCAGAGACCTACAGAATATGGTATTTGACATTTTCTTCCTTCCTTCCTTTCTTTTCTTTTCTTTTTTTTTTTTTTAAATAATTTTAAGGCTTTTTAAAAACTTGAGACATGTCAGCTCCTGGCAGCATCCCCAGCCTCCCTCCCTGGTAACACACCAGCCTACCTCAGCGAAGATCATGAACATCATCATGATCATAATATCTCCTTTTGGAGATAGCTTCATTAACAGCAAGCTAGCCGCTGGGCAAAAATGCCCCAGTTCTGTCCACAGATGTGCTGTCCATAATGGATAAGACTCTGATGCAGGCTCTGCCATGACAGGGCAAGCAAGATCTTCATATATCCTGCTTCACAGTTATTTCTGCCAGATATACTGGGACAGAAGGCTGAAGAGGATACTCCAACGTTATAGCGAGGGAATGGGTGACTGGCCAGGCGGTGAACTGTCTCCGTCATCTCTTAGTTTTGGAAGCTGCTAGGCTGCACTTCCTACTTAAGTAAAAATTTTATTCCTTCTCAAGTCTATGGTAGATTGAAGAGTTAAGTTTAAGTTGTTTAGGATTTAATAAAATGTTTTAAGGTCTCTCTTGCTCTCTGTCTCTGTCTCTGTCTCTCTCTCTCTGTCTCTGTCTCTCTCTGTCTCTGTCTCTCTCTCTCTGTCTCTCTGTCTCTCTGTCTCTGTCTGTCTCTGTCTCTCTCTGTCTCTCTCTGACTCTGTCTCTGTCTCTCTCTGACTCTGTCTCTCTGACTCTGTCTCTGTTTGTCTCTCTGACTCTGTCTCTGTCTCTGTCTCTGTCTCTGTCTCTGTCTCTGTCTGTCTCTGTCTCTCTCTGACTCTGTCTTTCTCTGTCTCTGTCTCTGACTCTGTATCTGTCTCTCTCTGACCCCACCTCTCTCTCTCACACACACACACACACAAATTGAGAAGCAAGCCAGGATACTTTATGCCAGTAGGGTTGAGTCAGTAGAAGAAAGAAGAAGTGATAAGAAAGATAGAGCATACAACAGCCTCCCTCAGCAATTCAGAGAGGAGGGGAAACATCTTTTCAAAGGAGGCAGAGGCAAGCACAGCCCATGATTATTCCAGGAACATGGCAAGAAAGAAGAGAAACCTGTGAATGCCAGGAAGTGGCAGTGAGGTGAGGGGCACCTCCCTTGAAGTTCTAGGTTAAAGAGAAAGCAAGATCACCATCCTAGGATCCAGGGGTGAAGGAAGAGATGGGAAGACTTAGAACTAATGGGAAGTGGTGACAGAGCTCTTCATAAGGGAAGAGGCATGGAGGGCCGTGGAGAACAGAGGGGCTGTCAGTACACGAGACAGCCTCCTGTGACTTGAGCGCATCTATGAGGGGATCTCAGGTGGCCTCAGGTGCTGAGGAGCCTGGGATGGCTAGTGATAGTAGCTTCTTTATCCTTGCCTTGTCAAGGCTTGCTTACATTTTCCTGTCAGAGTAATAGATCTTGAAATGTGAACTGTTCCTTTAGTCTCCCCTACATGAAAGAGGCAGTTAACAAATGATGAAGAAACGATTTACCTAAGAGTTTCGTCATAAAGCTAAAATCAGTTTTTGCTTAAAAATTTCCTTATATATATCGCTTCTCGGCCTTTTGGCTAAGATCAAATGTAAAATTTTCCTTATATAAGAGAAACAAAATACTATGTGTAAAACGTAATTACATTCCTTTTTTTCCTGAGCACTAATTTTAAAAGGTTGTTAAAGCATCAGCGAAATATTAAGATATCTTTTGTTAGTAATACTCATGTGGTTTTAAAGATATTATCTTACTCTTCTCAGTAGAACCACAGAGAGCAAAGTCATCTGCATTTTCCACAAAGGTCAGAGTTTTCTTCCCAGAGCAAATGAAGAAGCTCAGCATCCATGCAGCTGGGTTTGTCATACATGCAAGAGTTAAGCTGCTTCTCTGGGGACCTTCTGAGCCCACTTCTTCTTCTGTGGACCAACCAGTAACTACCCAGCTCATGTGGATGCTGCTCACTTGTGAGATTCAGATAAGTCTGTTAGTGAAAGTACGCAGGGGCAATGCCACACCACTTCCCACGGATGATGTCCTTGAAGTTCCTTCTGAGGGTACAGGTCCCACCATACTGCTGTCTTACTACACTTGTCAGGCTGTGTTGTGAACATGCTTGCCAAAAATAAAATGATGAAAGGGACAAAACAGAAGCTACTTATTTGTGATCCAAACTTTCTTTGTACTGTACACTTTAGTATAAACTTGGAAATGACAGAATGCTTTGTGCTCCTTATGTCAAACTCTGAAGCTAAACAGCCCAGGTCCTCAATGCCCACTGGGAATTGCAGGGCCTAGAATCTTAAGGCCTCCACCTAGAAGGCCTCCTTCACCACAGAGCTGAACTGTCAGTAAAGGCATGAGCCTTATGAGACTTTGTGGCATGTGTATTCTCAGTGGACTAGAAGGCATTTCATTGTCAAAAATAAATGAACACTTCACAATATACTCGTTCTTATGGAGGCATTAGCTTTGAACTCTGTCTCTCTCTCTCTCTCTGTGCGTCTCTCTCTCTCTGTCTCTCTCTCTCTCTCTCTCTCTCTCTGTGTGTGTGTGTGTGTGTGTGTGTACATGAGTGTGTGTGTCTGTTGTTAGCTCAATGATATGAGAAAGTTCCTAAATTCATCTGGGACTCAAAGGCCATAGTCAATACAATAAAAACCCAATACCCATAAGCTGTTGGGAAAATTAGTGGAATATTTCATGTATCACTACTTCTTGGAATGGTTTGGGCATATAATACGTGATAAAGTAGAAGTTGTTCACTTTAATAAATCATAAAAATAATGACTGTAGAACTTGGGGAAAAAGTGCCATTATTATCATATTATCTCCTGATGAGATTTAAATTTAAATATCTGAATTCTCTGAATGAAAGAAGTAATTTAATATGCTTATGCTAAATGACAGTTATAGGTTAAGCTTGTAGTAATCTATAATGAATGATGCTAGCTCCAATCTTGTGCAATTGACTGATCTAGAAAAGACACACATATGTGGGCTCCTATCTTGAAGGCAAGTAGAATATATATAACATATAATATGTATATATATAAAATTTAACAACAGCTGGTTGCTCAGTGCTTTCTGCATGGTAAGCATAATGTTTGAACAGTAGACTTTCTCCCACATTCAATAAAGAAAGCAACTATGAAATAGGAATTTTTTTTTTTGAGACAGGGTTTCTCTATGTAGCCTTGGCTGTCCTGGACACACTTTGTTGACCAGGCTGGCTTTGGATTCACAATGGTCCTCCTGCCTCTGCCTCCCAAGTGCTGGGATTAAAGGCGTGTGCCACCACGCCCAGCAAAATAGGAGTTTTTAAAAATCCATTTTATATGGAAGAGTTTAAGGAGCCAGCTCAAGGTTATCCAGATAATGAGTGACCAGTTTAGAATTTGAGCTGTGACAATAATGCCAGAGGTAGTAACTCCTATGTGACATTGCCACGAGTGTTTTGGAAAACATTCGGTAGCAACTGGTGTTTTTATTGGACTCTTACTACCCGCCAGCCACTAAAAATCCACAAGAAAATAAATCAACCTGGTCTCTATACCCTGGAGCTTGAAGCTTACTAGGGAAGAGGACAGATGTTAACCACATCGCTGGAGAAACAAAACATATGAGAAATGATATTTGTTTCAAAAATTACAGGCGTTAAGAAGTACATATGCATACAGCTGTTTGAGCAAGTTCCGTGACAGGATATTTATAAGTTCGGAGACGAGGTGAACAATAGGAAATCTGAAACAGCTGTGTGTGGAAGGGAACGGAGAGGTGAGGCTGGAGAGACAGACAGGTTGGAGTCAAACCATCCGTGGTGATGTAGACTGTGCTAAATGATTATCCTGGCCACAGAGCATTTTGTAGTAATTACTTCATCCGTGATGTGAAGGGAAGATTAGGGTGACATCAGTACATTTCCTGGGCGGAAATTACTCTGGGCAGCAATCTTAGTAAACTCGACCACCAGAGATTACACCCTTACTTCGTCTGCTAACCCTAATACCCGCTGAATACGAAGGTTTCCTACTAATGATTGGCAATTGCGGGTTGCCTCTGCAATCTCCACATCCTTCTTGTGTCTCAGTGCCCCAAATTTGGACCTACCTGGAGTTCCCAAGGGTGACTCCTCCTGTGGCTATAGTGGTGAATCAAGTAGCTTATGTATTCGAGTTCGGTTTCTGTTGTTGTCATAAACACCATGACCAAAAGCAACTTGTGGAAGAAAGGGCTTAGTTGGCTTAAATGTCCTGATGGCATAAGGGCAAGACCTCATAGGAGGTGAGGCAGAAGCCATGGAGAAAAGCTGCTTACTGACTGCTTTTTCAGGCTTGCTCAGCCTGCTGTCTTATACAAGCCAGAGCCAGCTGCCCATAGGTGGCAACGCCTACAGTGGGCAGGGTCCTCCCACATCAATCACCAATCAACAAAATGCTCCACAGAGATGCTTAGAGGTCAGTCTGATAGAAGAAATCCTCAATTGAAGTTCTCTTTCCAGCCAACTCTTGTTTGTGTCAAGTTGACAAAGACTAACTAGCAGTGAAGTGTGTGATGTCTGCTACCCACAACAGCTGGTCAGGTAGTTACATCTGGGCTGTCCTCCTGGGAAAGGCCGAACCAGAGAGCCCTTCTGTTCAGCTTATCACGGCAGTGTTTAGAAAGACTTCTTTGTAGCTAGCTTGTACCTTTGCATGCACTGGGTGGAGGCACTGGCTGCCTTGTTTTGTCATAATTTCTCAAGCAAGAAAAGATACACCTTTTCTATTTTGTTTTATTTTTAAAAGTCTATTATACATTTTTATACAACATATTTTAAATATATTCTTTCCCCTTCCTCAACCTCCTCCAGTTTACCCCACCTCCCTTCCTACCCAGCTTCCTATGCTATCACATCTAGTTTTAGGTAGTGCTGAGAATCAAACTCAGGGCTTTGTAAATACCAGGCAAGCAACCCAAGGAAGGGGCTGCACCATCAGCACAAACTATAGTATTTTATCATGAAGCAGAAATAATTTAAGCTATATTTTTCCTTTTCTTGGGTGTAATCTGAAGATGAGAATGAAATAGAGTTTTATTTAAGAAAAAGAAGTTTATGAAAGTAAAAACTGGAAAACAGTGTGATAATATAGTTAAAGAAAATAAATAAGTAATTCAACAAACTATCGATGGTAACAATATGCCAGGATTTAGGTTACAAGGATCAACAACTCACCGAACAGCCTGGTCTGACATAGAGACAGATTAAGGAAAGAGATATTGAACCTCCACCAACATACACTTAAACACTAATTTCCTAGGGCCTTTTCTGAAGTCTCCTGGCATGCTGCTGCCTGACTGGAAATGATCACTTCTATTGTGTTCATACCAGTTTAATATTCCTTTGGCTATTACTTTGTCCACCCTTCCGTTGAGTTTAAACAATCAGAAGCAAAGACTTCTTTAATACCTCTCAAGGACAGGAATAGTATCTCCCTCTGAAGCAATGGACAGTCCATGCTCAATACATGTTACGAAATATCCAGGTTCCCCAAGTGTGAGGTTTGCCTCCTGTAGCACAGATTGTTCCAGCTGGAGTTCCCCAGACTTCTCTGAATCACTACTAGGTATAAGGAAACAGTACACAACGTGCTGGCCTTTGCTATTACTGTGGCTCGTGAAATGTTCAAATCTGACCCGGTCCGTTCCTTCAGCTAACACCCATGGACAGAGGCAGGTTAACTGGTCAGCCGTAAGTAGTAAGATTTCAGAGTCTTTTCAGCTCTCAATTACTGTTGCACTGCCACAGAAACTCCTGGAAGCCACCTAGGATCAGAAGAAAAGATGGCCTAAGATGAGGCCGACACAGGATTCAAAGCAAAACTATGGGCAACCCATGGTGTTTCCAGGATTTCAGTCATATGACTTCATCCATCTCCTTTGCAGATTAAATAGTTTAGAATAATGAAAACAAAGATATTCCTGATGGTTCCATGTGGAGTTACATTTTTTAGTTTAAGAATACATCTGAGTTACACACAACTCACATTCACTTTAGAATAGTCACATGCTCCGCTGGCTGACTATCAAAGCCAACAGGACTGTGGCTTTAAAGGTCATTGGCAAAGCTGTTTGGCAGGAGCAGTGTGTAAACAAGGTCACGTTCTGTGACAGCACATACAAAAGAAAGTTTGTAAAACCTTTTGGGTTTCTGGGGTATGAAAAGATAGCTGTTGACACATCTGTGAAATGAACTTTGCTCCCTCATTTTCAGTTGCTTCCTAGGCCCAATGTGGAAAAAATAATAAAAATAAAATGTTCTTTAAGAATCCAAGAATTCCCAGGCTCACCACAGGAACTAACTGTGTGATCGGGAGGTTGAGGACTTTAAAGTCTAGGGAGGGGACGACAGGCTGGAGATTGTTTAATCACCAGAGGAACAGAATAAAAAGTGAGTAAGTGCAGTTCTGAGAGTTTCTGGATCACAAATCCAAAACAGCAATGTGGTGAGTGGCACGCTGAGAGGCCATGGAAACTCTGGCCCTCCTCAGCATCTTGGCCTTTGCATGTCTTCGAACCAGCTGCTGCAGCATTGCATCCTTGGTCATGGCCTGGAGAAGTGAAGTACATATGAGCATTGTGATCCAGGCAGCATTGTTGGAGTGAGAGGACAGGCGTGTGAAAACTATGGGTGCAAAGCAGCTGGCTAGGCATGCAAGTTATCAGCTGGACTTGCGATTGGTGTGTGAAGTCTTGGGGGACTTCAGTGCTTAGTCTACAGGGTTTCTGCTAACTCTGGGCAGTGACTTTCTGAACTGAGTTAGATTCAGGACACCTTGCTGGTATAGCTAGCAAGGTTTGTTCTGTCCACCAGCTGCTGGGCACACGCACATCACATCTCTAGCTCTGAAGTGAATGCACATTTGAAGGATCTTTTGTCCGGTCTTGCAGTTCATCGGTGACTTCCTCCCCCACTTGCTTTCTCAAAATGCTGCACACTCCACATAGCTCCAAAGGAAGTCTGTTCTATTTCTAGCTTTCCCAGTAAGCTCCCTTTCCTTTACTTCTTGCCTAGTGGAAGCAGGATCAACCGACTCAGATATAAGGATTCACCTCTCCATGCTTTTCCACCATTTACCAAGTTTCATGGTATTTGTTTATCTCCTCTCCCATTTTTTCATTTTAGACTCCCCTCTTGTAAACCATATTCTCTGTTGCTAGAGGTTGCCTGATCTTATTCCCAGGTGAAAACTATCCCCTAGGTTTCCATTTCCTACAGTCTATCATTTAGTCTTTAACTGAAGAAATATTTGGACATTTTTTGTCATTTCTCTGCTCGCCATTTTTCCAGATTCATGACGACATACTATAAATAACTAACATGCCATTCTCTGTACAATCTGCACTTTCTATAACTTGTTAAAAATTCCCGTCTTGGCTATGTAATACATATGCCATTCCTTCATGGCTTAACACAGCCTGAGCAGTAATTGACTGTCCTCTTCATAGCAAGTTGAGTATGATGCAGAGGTGAGAATAACTCCTCATCTACACTCTAAGTTAATATAAACACCTATGACAACACTTTAGATTTTTTTCATCCTTAAATATTTGAAATATATAATTCAGAGCTTACAGTTGGGGCTCATGACTATTTAAAAAATTCACTTATGTTCTATGTCTTCCTCCTATATAGTCTGATGTAATTTTGCAAAAAATAAAAAGTGTACCCACATTTGATTGCCCTCGCCCCATGAGGTCAGGTGTGGAATTTTCCACTTATGGTGTCATGTCACTCCTCAAAAAAGTTAAAATTTTAGGAGATTTCAGATGTTCATATTAGAGATGTTTGACCTGTATATGACCGCAATCCTTAAATATGGGTCTTTATTTATGTCCTCTTCTGAGGTTCCAGTCCAACCCACCTGAACCATGAGCTTCAGTAAATATTTTCATTTGCAAAACATTGACCTAAAGTTGCAGCATGGGTAGCAGAGCCAGATTTCAATCACTAGATTCCATGGCTTCCAGCCAAAGAGAGCTTCACACAAGGATCCCAAGTAGTTGGCATCTCAAAAATCTATCTCTTCCTCTCCATCTAGTCTAAGATTTAAATAATTACTATATGGAAAACACAACTACTTTCTAATTGACTTTCATTCCACCATCACTCTCCACACCTTTTCCCAAGAAAGCAGTGGGTTTGTACTTTCTAAGCACACATTTAATCATAGCTGTTCTTATTTAATATTTAGCAATGGATACCAGTTGCATTTTGGGAACTCTTCACATTAATATTCTATATGGTCCTTTTTCCACCTTGTGCTTGCATATCTCTGATTTTCTCTTTGGATTTCAGCCTCCAAATAGTGTTATTCATCCTCTGAGCTTTGTCAAGTGCAGTCTTGGTTTTTCAGATGATCTTCCTACCTTTCCTCATCTACACACACACACACACACACACACACACACACACACACACACACACACACACACTTTTTTTTTTGTAATGCCAGGGTCTCACAATATAGACCTGGCTGTTCCTGGCTGTCACCATGTTGTCCAGGCTGACCTCAAACTCACAGAGATCTGTTCATCTTTGTTCCAAGTATTGGGATAAAAAACCATGTGCCATCCTGTGACAATAAAAATAAATTAATTCAGATTGATGAAGAATAAAAGAAATATAACAGACACAACCCAGTGTAAAATGACCACAAAGATCAACATCAGCTAGCAAGTGATTCAGAAAGCCAAACCATTATATGCCCAGAGAACAGATAACCAGCAGAGAACCGGTGAACCACTATAAACTATACTATAGGTAGTTTACATGCTGTCTTATTGTGTCACCTCACAAAAGATAAGATTAACTTTAAACCAAGACTATGAAAATTTAAATTTAATGTAATTTTGCATTCTAAAAAGTGTTATTCTGATCTCCTCCCTAAATGTGGAAAATATAACATTTACACTGTGCTAGGAGGAGCAGGGATAAAAGCTAAGTGGTAAGAGGACAGCAGTATATTAAAAGTGCAGTATTACCATCGCATAGAATACAAAGGATCAAGGAATGAAAAATTACCCAGTTCAATAAGACAATACAGTGGCACAGAAAGATATAATGTGGGGAAACTTATGAAGGCCACAGTCAGATGAATCTGATTCACACACCAGCTCTTTGGCTCTTTCTTTATTCACACACTTTTGCTGTGAATATTTATAACTCACAATTAGTTCACACTTTCTGGGTAAGCAAAAACAGATTGCTATTGAGATCTCTATCTGTAAAAGTACATGAAATGAAAATACTTCAGTTTTGAACCTGTATTTTTCTTAAAGTAGTATGAAACAAATTCTGTAGGAATGAATGTTGTAGAACTATTTTCATGGAAATTACAGGTGACAAAAGTATACATTTTTCAAGGAACATTACATTATATTGAGTCTCCATTCTTTCCTCTGAAAATTTCATGTATAATAAATAACATTGTCAAAGAGAGAAAGTGTATTTCAGTGTGCATATTGCTATCATAAAATTTTTATCTTTTTTAGTGAATAAGTGTAATAATCCTGAATCAAACAAACATATACTGCACAAAATAGGAAATGCAAATAGAACCAATATACAGAAATACATGATATTTCATTGCATGTAATAGTGTAAAATTTAAAAACCAAAGTGTAGTTTTTCTTCCACCCAGTGACAAAAACTGAATTATAATATTTTATGCATGAGAGGATGCATAAAACTGATTTCTTGTCTTTTCTAGCATGTGTATATGTTTTTATAATTCTTTAACAAAAAATTAATTTAGTTTAATCTTTAAACTAGTGAATCACATTTAGCAATATAACTTTTTGTTAAAAATGGTTTAACAACCTTGTTTTCTCTCTAAATTGGACCAATAATAACTTATAACCAACTCCCAATGAAAATAAACTTCTATCACCAAGAAAGCAACCCAAAACTTACTCAACTTCTCTTAAGGGAAATGAGGTGTCACTCTCTTAAGGTTTCTTCTAGCTGATTTGGGATGAATAATACCTTTGTAGGGGCCAAAATAAAATTGGGGAAAATGGGTAAACAAGCTAAGAATAGTGTTTGTGCTCTAGTTTCTAAATGTTAAGAACGTCCAGACTTAATTAAAGTCCTGTGTCAGACAGTCTGAAATGCTGGACCAACTGTGATTGGAAGCTTTCTTTGAGGCTGTCCTGGGCACTGTCCTGTTTTGATGAGGCACAGCAACTGAAGCACTTGGTGATGGGACATGAAGGATATAGGATGTCAGTATCCAGCATGCTGAGGGGAATGAATCATGTCATGTCTGATCCAGTATCAGTGTCCTGTTCTTTAGTTCTGGAAACATAATTTCTCACAAGAATTATACAGGCCTAACATTATAAATGTATAAGGTTCGCATGATGCACAGAACAACTAGGCGTCGTTCTCTGCTCTTTGTATGCGCAGAAAAAAGACATCTGTAAATCTTCTTTCATACCATACAAAGAATGGCATCTAATAATAATTCACAGGGACTCTTTAGCCAACAGGAAGCATTGTCTATGCCTAGACACTTGTGTCTCAGCCAGTCTCAGAACTGTTCTCATCTAGTGGGATTAGCAATATAAGTTACCTGCTTGTTCTGTAGTCTGAATTCTTCACATCCTCATTGTATCTCCCTCCCTCATCCCCTCCTGATCCCTCTTCTTTCTTTATCATCTCTCCTTCCCACCCCAATCCTCAGTAGGGGAGCCCTCCTCCCCTAACATCTGACCTCTACCTATCAACTGTCATATGTACTACCTGTATCCTCTTCCTCTGTGGGCCACCCTGCCAGGGGAAAGTGATCAAAGTTGGAGGGCCAGAGTCCATGTCAGAAGTAGTCCCTACTGCCTAAATGTGGGACCCACAAGGACTGTGCTGGCTATCTACTACATCTGAGCAGAGGATCTAGGTCTACATCATATATGGTCCCTGGTTGGTGCATCAGTCTCTGTGTTGTAGTGTTGTTATCATGAATAATGTGGCTAATATCTGCTTATGAGTGAGTATATACCATGAATGTCTTTCTGGGTCTGGGTTACCTCACTCAGGATGATCTTTTCTAGTTTTATTCATTTGCCTGCAAATTTCATGATTTCTTTGTTTTCATAGCTGAGTAGTATTCCATTGTGTAAATGTACCCCAGTTTCTTTGTCCATTCTTTAGTTGAGGGACATCTAGGTTGTTTCCAGATTCTGTCTATTACAAGCAAAGCTGCTATGAACATAGTTGAGCAAATGTCCTTCTTGTATGGTGGAGCATCTTTCATGTATAGACTCAGGAGTGGAATGTCTGGATCTTGAGGTATAATTATTCCCAATTTCCTGAGAAAGCACCAGATTGATTTCCAAAGTGGTTGTACAAGTTTGCACTCCCACCGACAATGGAGAGTGTTTCCCCCTTCCCAGCTTAGTTTTACAATTAAATTTAGTTGTTTATGTGTTAAGATGTTTTTAGGTCTATATACAGTGCCCAATACTAGTCTAGATAGCCCTGGTTGTTTTGCAACTCACCTGTAGGTTTTTCTAGGACACACTACACCTATCTACCATCCCACAGGCCCTTCCTACATCATATCCACCCTTTACACATGGCCAGATCTACCCCCAAACTTTAGAATTGGATCAGGATGCTCATCCTGTATAGTAGGTCAGGCCCTCTGTCTACCTCACTTCACTCCACCTAAGCTATTTCCAACTTCTAGGTCAACAAACCTGCAAATCGTCTTTTCTGCTCTAATCTACTCTGTCCATAAAAGACCCAGAATCAAGAAAAGAAGCCCAACAAACTCAGATCTCCTCACAAAAACACAAGCAATGTGAAAGAGCAAACCAATCTCTCCTCCCTCACAAACAGGTCAGTTTTAAAGAAGTGTACCTAGATGGACTCCAGAACACAGAATTAAAATATGTATTTCATCAAAGAATTTAAGGAGTTTAAAGACACAAGGAAACAGCTGAATGAAATCAGGAAGAAAGAACGTAAGAGGAATGAATACCTGAGTGATATCCAAGAAAACACCAACGTGGCTAATGGACATGATGAAGACAATCTAAGACTTGAGAATGCAATTCAATAAACAGATAGAAAAATTGGTGAGGACTCAAGCTGAAATGAAGATAGAATTGAAAAACCCAATAATCTAACTTTAAAACTCAAAGGAAAATCTTTACAAGCACAATGGGTCAAGCAGAATATAGAATCTTAGGACTCAAAGATAAAGTTAAAGATCTTGATGAAATAAGCAAGGAAAACAATTTAAAAAAACATTGGAAAGGAACACAAGGAAAAACATAGGACACTATGAGAAGAGCAAACTTCCAAATTATATGCATAGATGAGGGAGGAGAAATTCTAGTCAATGGCATAGACCAAATCCTCAACAAGATCATAGAAGAAAACTTCCTGAAACTTAAGAAAAAAAAAAGACACACTCACACAGATACAAGACGCACAGAGAACACCAAAAAGACAAGACCAGAAAAAATATAATTTCCACAGCATATCACAGTTAATACAGTAAGAATGCGGGGGGGGGGGGGGGGGGAAGGCAGTGCATTGAAAACTGCAGGAGAAAAAAAAAGGCAAGCCACATATAAAAGAAAATATATCAGAACAATAGCTGATTTATCAGTAGAAAGGATGAAAGTCACAAGAGCCTGGAACGATGCATCCCAAGTACTAAAAAATTATAATAGCTAACATAGCTTAATATATTCTGCAAAAATATCCACTATAATTGAGGGAGAAAGAAAACCCTTCCATGATATAAATAGACTAAAAAATTTTGTATTAAATAAATCACATCTAAAGAAAATATAGGAAGCAATATTTTTGGCTGAAGAGAAGAATGAGCATATCCAAGACTGTGGAAAGAACTAGAAAGCTAACCCTAACACTAGGCATGAAAGGCCCTATTTTAAGTTGTTGGTCAGGGTTGTCCATGAGACCCAAGAAATGTTACAGGCTATTGATAGTGCTATAACCCTTGGTTGTCTCTGAGAGGTAATACTTCTGCAATGCTGGAGATATGCACTTCAGACCTAGGCTTCTGAGTTCTCTGAGCTAGACCTGATCTCTGCTTCTTCTCATAGAACTAGTTTTTGTGGTACCTGAAGGTGCTAGGTAAGCCTCCAAAGGAGGAAAGCAACCGCCAGTTCAATCCATCCTAAGAAACACAACAATGGTGAGCATGGCAAGATAAACCTAAGTGTGTAGTAGTGGCTTATAATCCTTTGATGGTAACCAATAGCTCTCTCGTTGGACTTAATAACCACTCACCAAGAGGGAAATTGTAACTAGTACTGGAAATCCAGCCAACTATTCAGGGCTAGTAAAATTATGGATTTTAGTAGAGAATTTGCCTAAAACTGCCAACTTACTAAACCAGCACAATGCCTAACTACATTCTAAATATTTGTCATTATACCCAGAGATAAGTATGGTCCTAATCCCTCATCAAGAAAACAACTCTTGCAACAGATGGAGACCATTACAGAAAACCACAACTAATCAAAATGCGGAGTTGTAGAGCCCAGTCCTAATTGATGTATCTACAACACATCTTTTATACATAAGACTGGAGAATCACTAGGGAAGTGGGGGAAGAAAGATTGTAAGAACCAAGGACAGGTTACCAGGAAGAGACCTGATAGGCTGTGATCTTATAGTTGGGGACAAGATCCCCTTTCTGTCACAGACCTAGGGGAGGGTAATAGCAGGAAGGAGGGAGGGAGGGGGAATGGGAGGATACAAGTGAGGGGATAACAAATGAGATGTAATCTGAATAAATCACTTAAACAAAATTAAAAAATAAAATAAAATAGTTACTGTAACTGGAAAACAAAAGGACCAGAAGAACAAAGTTTGCTGTGAGACTGTCTTAGACATCCTTACTCTTTTTTATCCCTCCTGCTCTGTGTCCTTTAATGTCAGAAGCTACACTTGTAGGGGTTCACTAATACGACTTCCAAAACATGCTAAAGTGGATGGGGAAGGACCCAGAGGCTCAACCCTAAACAAAGAAGGGCATGCAACTAAAGAATGCTGAAAGCAAGAGACAGAGTCTTTCCCAGAGAAGAGCTTACCGATTAGTTATCCAATATTAAATGGTCAGCCTTGAAAGCATACATAAATATCATTACACAGACTGCTATAATTAGGTTATATTTAAGAGTATATATGTGCATATATACTTATATATGTGTGTAACAATAATTAATAAAAAGAGAGGCCATGAATTTGAACTAGAGCAAGGAGGGATACCTGTGAAAGCTTGAAGGAAGAAAAGAGAAGGCAGAAGTGATGTAATGATTAGTATCTCAAAAGCTGAAAGAAATACTTTAAAAAGTTTGAGTTCAATCCCGTTTCCACAAAGACAGCTCTAGTCATTTTTAACATATAGCGCATCTGTTCCACTTAGCTGAAACACTTCATTATACTGTACAGTACTGAAGGGACACAGTCTGTGAACTTCATTTCTGTGTATTCCTTACAGTAAGAATCTGGGTAATTAATTTTGGTGAGAAAATTTTCATGCGATTTGGGAAGTGAGGGAAAGGGAACTATTCTTTGGGAGTTATAACCAGCACCTGGGCTTGACTTAAGGAAGAAAGGTTAGGGGTAGATTATGTTCTTACGTCTTTGAGGGGATTTATCACCAACCTCTCTGAAACCACAGCCACCATCACAACCGCACAAAATCACGAGCCAGACGAAACATGCCTTTGCTATTCGAGACTCTGAGCCATCCCTGAGTCACCCAATTTTCAGGAATGGGAAGCAGGTTGCATCGTTTAGGAAAGACACGCCTCTCTGCACACTTCCGGGGGATAACAAGTAGGAGATTCTCAGAGGGTAATGGCAGTGGCCAGAGACAACAGAGAGCAGGTTTGTTCACATAAAGCTGTCTAGGGCTAACCAAAGGCTCTGTGTTCTTCTGTGCTCTTCATGTGTACATGCTGGAGTGTGACTGAGACTCACTGTGATTGCACTGTCCCGCCAAATACCGGCATGTGTACAGAAGGAGGAAGGGAAATTTCATTTCACATTCTTAGACAGAAGAAACAGCCCTCTCCTCCAACCCCCACCCCATCCTTGCTCTGCAGTGCTTGTGTTAGGCAGAAGAATTGACCGCAAAGTTCTCACTGGCTGCAGTTCTTGGGAGAGAGGGCCCTGCATCTTGTCTGGGCACCGGAGTAGAACTGGCTTTGGTGGTGAAGGATTGGGTACGACAGTCCCCAGGAATGAAAGCAGGAGAGATGATCCTGCCAGTTGTCAGCTCAAGCGTTCGGTGAGCAAGCCAGAACAGTGCTAGAGAGTTTGCCCTGGGGTTGCAGGTAAAGGAAAGCTGGGAGGCTGACCAGCTAAGCTACCTACCAGGCCCAGATTGAGGATTTCAACTTGGTCCACCCCAACATTCTATCCCATTTATGATCTACTGGAGTATATAAAATGGCCAGCTCTGCAAATCCAGATCTTCAGGATCTCCATGACACGTGGCAACAACACGAAATCCAAGAGGAGTCCCCATGAGGGTCTAGTATAGATGGTGTAGCAGAAGCCAGAGGCCTGGGAACAGACCAATGACTCATCACAATGAACATTTGCCAATTATTGTAGATAAAAGGATGTGGTCTGGGACACACTATACCTTCCAGATTTTTTTTTTATTCTATCTTATTTTATTTTCTTTTGGAGGGGTTGCACGGGTGGAGAGCAGATGTGAAGGGACAGAGAGATGAGTGGGATTGAGGTGCAGGATGTGAAATTCACAACGAATCAGTTTATGACCAACAAATCAATGTACAAAAGGGTGGGTGTATAAACTAAGTAGATGCATGAGACACCAAGTAGCAATAATATTAAACAGAAAAAAACAAACTAATTAGAATGTATACATCGACAGCAGCAACACAAAATGCATGCATATCTACTAATAATTACTTTTAAAACGACCTGTAAATAATTCCTACTGTGACTCAGTTAATCGTGTGTACAATGAAAACGAACCTATGTTGCCACTAGGTGTTCATATAATCCTAGATTATTTTAAACTTTGGGTTTCTCTTGGTAGTAAATACAGATTTAAAAAGTATTACACTTCTGAGAGCTGATTTTTAACATTGAAAAGAATCTCCCGGAAATGGTTCCCAGATCCCAAAACAATTGACCTTTAAGAATAAAACTAACTTAGCAGTGGCCCTTCCACACAGCTGTCAAGTTGGCAACTGCATTACCCTGACCACACGTCTAGAAGAGCATGGGCAGAACCCACACTATCATGTGCTTACGCTTTTAATTTTTATCACTCTTTTAGCTCATGGATCAAAGTCAGGAAGGAAATGGGTCACTTTTTTCTTATCTCCCTTCATTCTTCCACTGAGCGAGTCTGAATAATACACTCCTGAGATGACCCTACCATGAGCTAAGACCATGCAGGATGACAGCTTAGGCAATAGGAGCTGCATGGTAAGGCAAAGGGAAGACGGCTTTCTTCCTTCAACTTCTGCATCTTCCCTCAACATTTATCCTGTGAACAATGAATATGGGTTGTCAGGGTGATTCCGACAGAGAATTTATTTTTAACAGAGATATAGTCATAGTCATACTAAGTTATCAGGAGCTGTGTGTTTGCCTTACTTTCTATATTTATTTACTTAAGAATTTATTTGCTGTTGTCTCCTATGTCATTTATTCCACTTACTTGTTTGCATCTGTAGTTAGTGCAGTATTGGGAATGACAGTTGCATGAATACGTCCTTGGGCCTGTTGTTTTGGAGCCATTACTCATCCAGTAAGTTATGAAACTGTGTGGTATATGTATCTTTTTATCATCTTGGACTCAAACTAAAGAAAGGTTCTCCTGGAGGGAAGGAAGGAAGGAAGGAAGGAAGGAAGGAAGGAAGGAAGGGAGGGAGGGAGGAAGGAAGAGAAATAAAATCCTTCTTGTTGCCCAAGAGCAAAGACATCTAGAGGTAGAGGAAATGTATATGGGGGCAGATGGATCACATTAGGAGAGATCTCAGAGCTGATGCACAAATGCCATTTCTTGATTGTTATTTTATATATCTGGTCCATGTAGAGATCAAAAATATTTAGCTGTCCAAGGCAAATATAGCTGTAACTAGAGATGTCTGAGAAAGACAGAGGTGGCATCCAGACAGGTAACCCTAATACCAAGGATACATGTCCTTCTCATAACCCACACAGGCACTGTGGATTGAATATACTATCCATATTTTGGAGATGTTCTCAGGTTTAGTTTTCAAATACCAACTAAACAAATGCCAGAGTTAGTTCCATAATAATCCTCTGTACTCACATGCTCTGGCTTATTATGGAGAGTTGAAGTCACAGAGTGCGCTCATCTCTAAACTGAGCATGTAAAGTGAAACTCAATCACATAAGCCTAGAGAGAGCTAAAGTTACAAGCCAAGGCTTAAAGAATGAAAGCAGAGTAAGTTCTCTGGTGAATCAGTTGAGTCATAAACCAGGCAGAGTGATAGATGGAGGAGAAAAATGAAGACGGACAAATTAATTTATATATATTTCACATCTTTAATGTCTTACAAAAGACATTAATCTGATGAGAGCAATAGAATTCTTTCAAAGAGTTTCTAGAATAGCACTCACTGTGGTAGTGATTAACCTAGGGTCTTGACCCTTGAAGTGACTATACCAATAGGAACTGAGTTCACAAGCAAATATTATGTAAGAATGGATACATCACACTCATTGGGCTTTCAAGAGCTTTGTTTCATGAGTGCAACTTCAAGATCAACTTTTATACACACATATGCACATTTAGTTTTTATTCTTTTATTTTGTGGGAGAGGGTAGTACCTGCCATTGTACATGTGTGGAGGTCAGACGGCAATTTGACCTTATACCACCTGGGTCTTGAGGATTGAAATGAGTTTGCAAAGCATGACACCTTTACCTGCTGAATGAGCTCACCTGCCTAACACCAAACTCTTATTAACTGAATAATAAGCAGTGTTGCTACTATGTACGTGAATTAGACATATGTAAGTTGGCACACACAAAAATCCATGAAAAACACACAAAAAGTAGTTTGAATCTGGAAAGGAAAACAAAATAGACATTTGAAATAATTTTTGTGATGTGAAAATCAAAGTAAATTAAAATTTATAGGAATTGTTTTTTATTTCTCTTTAAAAGATGCCATGTACCATTGTCACAAGTAAAACACTAAGAAATAACAAAATATTTCATTTGATTTGCTTCTGAAAATAAAGCTATAATTATTTTTATAGCAACTTGTGCTTAACGAGAATTTGCTTAAACGTTCCTGATCATTAACTCAAGAAAATTCGGAAAACATTTTGTCCCGGAACTGGAAAAAAGTCATCTGTATAAATGTCACAGAGGCTTGTCTGGACTATTATATATAACCAGTAAGAAGAATAAATTATTAACAAGGGATTATTAAACTAATATAATAACTTTCTCGAGTGGACAAATGATGACGCTTTCATGACACACTGTGGGATTAAAATATTCTTTTGTTTCATGAACAATAATGTGTAGTTGGGATTTTGCTTAATTAATAAAAATTTATACATTAGATTCTTGATTCTATCATACCTTCAATAATCATTATTTTCTTAAGATTCACTCAAATGTTTTTTACTAATAATTTATTTTCTTGTTTTTGATAACTTTCTAATAATCTCTTTCTCTTGCCTTTAGGAATTTGAAGAAACTCCATGAAGTTATTGCTAATTTGTATTTACTTATTATGGGGATATACATGTACCACAGCTTGTGTGCGAATGTAGGCCAGCTAGCTTGCTGTCTTAGTGATTTCTATTTTGAAGAAGTACAATTAGATTAAATACTTCACTTTGCTTAGGAAAGAAATGCCATCTGTGTATTTCTGGTATGCTTGGCAGTAGTCTAAAAACACGTCTACCTCAGACAGTTTACTCTAAAGTAAAGAAATCACATGGGAGCAGAAGTGAACTGATTGGTTTTCTAAAAAGTAGAACTAACCTTTGTGTGTAGCCCCATTAAAATACAACCTCCCTCCTGGTGCATGCCCCTAGAGGTGTTGCAGGTGTGGCTGTGGTGCCATATGTGCATCAGTAGGTGGCAGAGAGGAAAGAGGCTATGTCTGTGGTCAGTGTTTACACCTATGAACATTGGGATGATTATTATCCCAGTCCAGTTCCACTGAGGCTGGGGGTGGGGTGGGGTGGGGTGTATAGACCATGCCTAAGATGACCCTTGTCCAGTGCCTTAATGCATGAGCAGAGCAGAACACTCCCGAGACCACTCCTGAGAATACTCCAGACACTCAGAGACCCTGGGTGCAACTAAGAGGTGCAAGTAAGTGGTGGAGAAATGGAAGAGAAAGAGAAACAAACAGAAGGATGTGGGCGCAATGGGGACTGGCGGAACTGGAGACTCAAGGGTAGCGAGGAACAGCCTGATATGTATAGCGAGTGATGCCACCTGGGATCGTGTTGGGGTCCTGACCTACTCTGCCATGGGTCTGGGTCTGTGGCCCTGCAGCAGCAGGGGCCATGTAGGCATTTATGGGCTGGGCTCCTGCCTGGAGACATGTTGGTGTCAGAGGTTCTGTGCAGAATTGGCCCTTCCACTCACTTTGGCATCATGTGAAAGCTGCCCCCATGGGCATGAAAGCAGGAGAGCTGACCCCAGCCCTAGGCAGTTACAGAACTTGGGAGAGGGGGCCTGTGCATTGCAGGAGTTGCAGGTTAGCCAGCCTGAGGACATGAGGGCAGGCTAGTTGGCCCTGTCACTTGTCTACCATGTGGTGACAGGGGCAAGAGAAGGATTCCACCTCTCTCTTGCCCCTTGCCACCAATGGGAGGCAAGGGAGCTGGCCCCAGGTCATCTGAGCAGGAGAGCTGCCCCTGCCCTTAACTTACTGCGGTACATGGGAAAGCAGGCCCTACACCTTTTCTGGGCAGCACAGTAGAGAGAGACCTGGATGTGGGGGTTTGGGTTAAGCTGGCCTGGAGGGCATGAGTGTGAGAGATCAGGCCCTGCCTGTATCTACTGTGCTATCAACAAGGAAGAGATCTGCTCCCCTTCCTTTTGTCCTTGTCACCAGCATGTGGGAGAGCTGGCCCTGTCCCTCACTTGCTGCAGCACTTGGGAAAGTGGGTCATATACCTCTTCTGGGCAGCACAATGGAGTTGGCCTTGGATGTGGCGGTTGCAGGTAAGCTGGCCCCGAGGGCACAAGAGTAGAACAGCAGGTGGGCTTCCCAGCTCACATACCTTTTGGGCTTAGATACAGAGTTTTGAGTTGGCCCACCCCAACATCTACCCAATCTATGGAGTGCTGGAGTGCATGAAGGGGCCAGTACTACAGTACAGCATCTCCATGTCACAGGGTAACAACAGGATATGTAAGAGAAGTCCCAGTGAAGTTCCAGTATTGATCGAGTCGCAGAAGCCAGTGGCTTCATATTAGACTAATGAGTTGTTGCAATGAACATTTGGAAGCAAGAATGTATGGACAAAAGGGTATACTGCAGGACACAGTACAGCTTCCACAATGAGATTTTTTTTTTCCCCTCTTTTGGGAGGAGGTTGCAAAGGTGGAGGGTAGGTATGAGGAGGGGAGGTGAATGAGATTGGGGTACATGAGGTGAAATTCACAATGAAGTGATAAAAAGCTTCCAAAAAAACCCCACAAACCCAAAAGTCTGAAACCAGAGCAAGTTAAGGAGACTGGAGCTAGAAGGCAAAGGGGCCTTACAGAGGATCTCCCAGCCTGGGCCACAGAAACACGCAGCTCACCGTGGCTTTAGGAGATGGTTTTCACATCTCTCTTTCTTGTTCTTTTGGTAAAATGATGCCCATAGAGTCGTTATAAGTAGGGTACTTGATCCTTTTTTGGACAAGGGAGAAAAAGCAGATCCCAGATTTGGATTCTGAGTGAAATGCCAAACGTCACTGATACTTGTGCTGGGTCCTGTCCTGGCACCTGTTAAGAAAGCGTATTCCCAGACTCACAGAGACTTGGGAACTCGTTCTAGGAGAGACAGCTGTCAACACTCTTAACTGCCACGAGAGCCTAAGGGCACATTTCTGAGGTCTCCAAACAAGTGTATGTTGTAGTGTGCTGTGCTTTCTTTCAGTTACAACACCTGCTCATGGTTTGTCACTTACTGTAAATAGTGAATGAACCAGTTCCCACTTCAGACTGACTGTGATAGGATAAACTATACGCAGCAGGGCATGTGGGAAGAACACTTGAGTAAACACATAATCCATTGTCTAATTTGGCTAAAATTTTGATTAATTCTTGTACCCCCTTTAAAACTGTAGATAAGTGGATGCTGGAGTGTGGTAAAGTGTATAAACTGACAACATGACTGTTCCATGTATGTGTCCATGTATATGGTATGACTAAGGGGAAGGTTTGTTGTAGTTAAATTACCATTATTATTAGGCCTACCACATTGGGTGCCATGTGTTATTGTTAATTTACCAGTGCAGTATAATAATTGTTTATTATCAGGTCTATAATTATGATTGTGATAGTATAACCCGCTAGCAATCAATCAAGACAGACACCTCTTATATTTTAAAATAGCCTTAGTTAACCTGGGGCGGGGCAGATATTAATCCCCTAAACTACTTCCCATAGTGGGGCAGGCATGGGATCCCTGCCCCAATCCCATGCCATCTGCTTCTAATAACTTCTATCAAGCTACCTCCCATCCATAATCCAAAATACTTGCTAATGTTCTTCATCTGGGCAGAATCCTCCATCCATGCCAGCCATGCGCTTCTTTCCCACCTAACCCATCATGTCGCAAGCTTCTTCTCCTCTCCTCTTCCCAAGATTCCCTCTGTCTCTCCAAGCCTGGGAACCTTAGCCACGTGTATCTCATATGTCCTGCCCAGGTGTGATGGCTTTTTAGTAATTAGCATCAAATACATCAGACCAATCCCCAACAATGGTTTGTATTGTGGATATGATAGAGGGAACATCCAGAGACATCTGGGAAGAATCCAGAGCCGACAGAAAGAACCAGACTAAACACAGCCAGCAGACTGGACCTGGACAAGAGAGAATCAGGAAAGAGTCGAGAAGGAAAGGGGGAACATAGAGAGGGAGAGCGTGAGACAGGAAAAGACAGAGAGAGAAATAGGAGAAGTATAAGGAGAATGCGTTGCTGTGGGGAAAGAAGCCTGTGAGTTGGAGGGAATTTACCACAGGGGAGGAGGTTAAAAAAAAAAAAAAGAGGTACAATGCATAGGCTTTGAAAAGTGTAGCAGGTACTTGTAATACTGAGGGAGCCTGTGGTCAGTGTGTACTTTGATGTATTATAGGTACCACAGATAGCTTTTTGTGCCTGCTGCCTTTTGGAATTTGGGGAAATCGAGTTTCCATTCAACCTGCTAGCACCTAAGGGCAGTCAATAGGAACAGCAGGCCTTTGTTTAAGTCTGCCTCTGTGTTTATTTGTTCCTAATGTTTTTCATTAGGCACAAATCAGCATTTCGTCATCAATTCTATTATCCCTCCAAGCCTCTGTGAATTACCAACTGTAAGTTTGACAACTAATTTCTCACTACGGCATGAAAAAAAGCATTGTCCTAAGCTTTTAACTAGAAATATCACCTACATGGATGTCTTTTTAAAATGAATTTTAAGTTCAGACAAACAGGCAAATTAATGTTTAGGTGATAGTGCACTGAGCCAAAGAACCTGCTTCATATCCTAGTTTGTAAATTACCTAGTTATAGATAACCAACTCAAGTCTTTAACTAAGTAGCTGTACCCATTTGGGCAACCATTTTTAGCCTCATGGACCTTTTTCAATTTCAAGTTCTCTAAATAAAGATACTAAATTAGATGATCTCACAGAATCCTATTACATTCACTTTTTCAAGATTCTTCTAGAAGGAAGCAAGCTGTTCAGAACTGTGCTGCATTGCAGTCCTTCCAATTTTTGTCCTTGGAGTGCCACCAAACCAGAGTGCCACCAAGTAGTGATTCCCATCCAGGCAGAAAGTTAGGAGGCTACAGAGCCAAAGGACACATGCTCTTCTTGATGGCTGAGGTTACATAACTTATGTTTCCGCAGAAAAGTTAAGCAACTCAACTGATAGCTTAAGAAAATGGGCCATAACTTTAGGTATCTAATACACACACATGGGCGGGGGGTGGGGGTGGGGGGGTGGGGCTGGAAAGGTGGCTCAGTAGTTAAGAGCATTTGCTAGTCTTGCAGATGACCCTAATTTCATTTCAGGCATTTACATTGTGTTGGTCACAACTGTCTGTACCTCCAGTGCCAGCAAGTCTGGATCTGAAAACCATTTTTCTGAACTCTGTGGGCACTTGTGCACATTGGCACGTGAGCATGCGCACACACACACACACACACACACACATACATGGGGGGAATAAAAATAAAAATAAAGCTTTAAAATGTAAATTTCAATATAAATTTTTTAATTTATTTTTTTAAATTTTATTTTATTAATTTATTCATATTACATCTCAATGTTTATCCCATCCCTTGTATCCTCCCATTCCTCCCTCCCTCCCATTTTCCCCTTACTCCCCTCCCCTATGACTGTGACTGAGTGGGACTTCCTCTCCCTTTATATGCTCATAGGGTATCAAGTCTCTTCTTGGTAACCTGCTATCCTTCCTCTGAGTGCCACCAGGTCTCCTCATCCAGGAGACGTGGTCAAATATGAAGCACCAGAGTACATGTGAAAGTCATACCTCACTCTCCACTCAACTGTGAAGAATGTCCTGTCCATTGGCTAGATCTGGGTAGGGGTTTGAAGTTTATGGCCTGTATTGTCCTTGGCTGGTGCCATAGTTTGAGCGGGACCCCTGGCACAGGAGACAACTTCCTGAACAGAACACCAACAGCCCAGGCCTTAATGTCAACAATTAATAAATGGGACCTCATGAGGCTGAGAAGCTTCTGTAAGGCAGGTGACACTGTCAACAGAACAAGGCGACAGCCTACAGACTGGGAAAAGATCTTCACCAACCCTACATCTGACAAGGGTCTAATATCCAAAATATATAAAGAACTCAAGAAATTAAACACCACCAAACCAAATAACCCAATTGAGAAATGGGGCTTGGAACTAAACAGAGAATTCTCAACAGAGGAATATCAAATGGCTGAGAAACACTTAAAGAAATGCTCAACCTCCTTAGTCATCAGGGAAATGCAAATCAAAACAACTCTGCGATTCCATCTTACACCCATCAGAATGGCTAAAATCAAAAATTGAAGCGACACCACAGGCTGGCAAGGATGTGAAGAGAAAGGAACACTCCTTCATTGCTGGTGGGAATGCAGTATGAATTTTTAAGACAAAATGTTATAGCTTTAAAAATGTATTATAATACATTCAGATTACATCCTGATTTCTATCCCTTCACTTATATCTTCCTATTCGACCCTCCCTCCTTCTTTCACCCTACCCTCCTTAAAACACACTCGTACCTATACATATTTATTTAAAAAGCCATTAATTTTTGCCCCACACAAAGTCACACACAATACTCACTGTAGCATTATTCACAAAAGTCTAAAAGTGTCAAAAATTAAAATGTCTATCTCCTGATGCCTGGAGATGTAGAAAATAGATGAACCACACAATGAATAGTCAACATTAATAAAAAATGAAGAAGCAGCAAAGGACAAAAGGACACACATGGTGTATATGTACTGTCCGGGCAGGCAATTGCATAATGACAGGAAACAAATCAGTGGTTGCCTGGGGCCAGAAGAAAGAGGGAACACAGGGTCACTATTAATGGGTTTGGTCTGAAAAAGGGTTCTTTTAGGAGTGATAAAAATCTTATGGAATTAGGTAATCATGATTGTTACACAACTTTCAGAATACACAAATAACCAATGAGACACATGATTTTAAAAGGGTGAATTCATGGTAGTGCATTGTACTTAAGTTTTTAAATTTTTTTTTTAATATTTAATGTGTAACCCAAGCTGGTCTCAACTCATAATTCTCCTGCTTCCACCTTCTTCAGCAAATCCTACCAGCATGTACTACTACAACTGGCTATGTAAGTCTTTTATGAAGCTTGTCAAAGAAGTCCCATATTCCCAGAGCAAAGAGAGGAATGGAATTCTTCCATTAGAAGTCACTTCTCTGAAAAGATTTTAAGAGGAATGCCCTCTGCTTTTAAGTATAAAGCTATATGTGGACATAAAGAGTCATTTAGCATTTATTAATAGAGTTCTGTTATGATGTTAGTCTATTACTGGACACTTGAGGATGGAGTGATAAACTGAAAATGAATCTATCAACTCGGACCTGTTCATATTTATTTAAACAAATTATCTGGCACAGGAGACTTTTGACTAAACTGACTGCACACTCTAATGACTTCTGTGTAACAATCATTTGCAGAAGTCAGCTATGGCACAATATTATGAAAACATCATTTAAAGACACAATCAAGAAAGAAAAAAACCTTGTTTATTATGGCTCTGCTGGTCTGTCTAACTTAGGGTAATTATTGATGTGATGAAACAGCACGACCAAAAGCGAGTTGGGGAGGACAGGGCTTATTTGACTTACACTTCCATATTATTGTTCATCACCGAAGAAAGTCAGGACAGGAACTCAAACAGGGCAGAATCTGGAGACTGGAGCTGATACGAGGGCCATAGAGGGGTGCTGCTTAGTGGCACTGGGGAAGAAGAAGCTACTCCGTGTCCTGTAAGCAGCTCTATGGCTGTGACTAGCATAGACGACAGCTCTGACTCACTGTCTGTCACAACCGAAGGTCAGATTCAGCCCACCAGAAAGCAGTTCCTCTGCGTGCACAAGAGCACTTAAGGAGATGCAAGAATGACAGGGCATGGAGCCCCGTGAAATGACAAAAAAGCTGCTGAGGACCTCAGTCCCTGCAAGAAGGCCACTTGGCTGAAACTGCAAAAGTAAAACCTATGTTTCGGGGTTGACATGAAGAATTTAAAGCTAAATAAAGTCATAGGATGTTTACAAGGAAAGTTTCAGGCATCAAGGGGTCTGGCCATATAGAGAAGCCACATAGGCACAGAAGGCAGCACCGGAGAAACGGTTACCCAATCCCTGTAGCCCAAATGATCCCCTCATCAGTCATAGAAATTGGATACTATGCTGTGGGATTTGGTATTTCCCTTCTGGCTTCATTGTTTATTTCGCCTAGTCTTCCTTACTATTTTCCCATCTCCTCTTTTTTGGAATGTGAGTGGTTTTTTTTTTTTTTCTGTGCTGTTGTCTGTCAGAAGTCCATTACTTCTTTTGTGGTCATATCGGAACTCACAGTTATGAGAGTCAGGAGTCTTCAGAGAGACTTTAAACGTTTGAACAATCCTGAGTCTATAAGACTATGGGAACTTTTGGAGTCAGATCAAATGTGTGTTTGCATTATCAGAAGCCATGAGCCTATGAAGACCTGGGGTAGAAAGTTAAAGCTTGTGTGTAAAATGTCCCCCAAGGCTCATGTATTTAAACACTTGATCCCTCGCTGGTTGGTTTTGGGACCTTGAGGAGGTGGATCTCAGCTAGAGGAGGTAGGTTGCTGGGATTCAGGCATGGAGGTTTTTCCTGGCCCTGCTTCTTGTTCCAGCTCCCCTGCTCATCCTTGGAAACGTGATAACTATGCTGCAAGCTTCTACCACATAGTCAGAGCCTTAGACACAGTGCCTTCTCCACCATGAAGCTGGGTACAGTAAGTCCCTCCTCCCTTAACTGCCCCTTGTCGGATATTTGCCAAGAGTAACTAATACAGAGCCCTCTTTCCACAGTGAGAAGTAAACGGGATCACACACAGAGAACTTCCCATGATGTGAAAGGTATAAAGCCCCTTTCTTGTTGTTGGCCTTCTATTCTTTCACTGACTTTGTCTCCCGGGTTAGTGACATCTGTTTCCCCCCCACCAGATGATTCTCAGCATCCAGTCATGTGCTTTGAAGTGACTAGTTTTGCATTAATTCAGAAAAGATGTAAACAAATTCTCGTTGTATCTCGTTGTACTTAGGGTGTGACACTGAATGAAAACGGAGACACGTGTGATGGTTTTAAGAAGGAAAAGAGATGAAAAACGGCTTAGAAAACTTGTGAGCTGTTTCCGTTTGTGTGCTGACTGTGGCTCTGTGAATCACACTAGCATTGTAGCTGATCTTGCCGTAACACATTAACAAACGAGCTCATTTTTACACAAACCACCACAGACATGACTCTAGTATTTTGCTTCTACTCAAGAGAATTGTTTTTAGTGACTGCTTTGTGCTTTGACTTGTGAGTCAGAGGAGAAAGCTGGTGTGATTATTTTATAGTATAATTCATTTTAACCTAAAAGTTAATATTTAATCTCCACTCCCCAACTTATTGATCTACTGTGCTTAAAATGACTACCGTTGATTTTCCATAACCAAATAAAGCAGGAAAGAACAAAGATTTTCTAGTGAATGACACACAGACAAATGTGGCATATGGATGCTATGTGCTCTGAGGTCAATCCTGAAGGTGTAATGTATAACAGCAACACTAGCTAACAAGGACAACCCATGACAAGTTTATTTATAATAAGGAAATGCTCGTCCAGACATTTCTAGATAGAGGCTTGTTAATATGATAAATTACTTTACGGTTTGTAAACATATAGGGGACTCTGCATGAAATTTATTATACAATTATACAATTGACACATCATTTATACACAAAACGGATAACTATGACAGATAAATATGAGCCTGTTTGCGTGCGTGTCTGCCTGCATGCCTACCACCCTCTAGGTAAATTCAATATCTATAAGCATTAAAACAAACAAACAAACAAACCAAACAAACAACTTTGGTCTGTTCTCCTGTCATCCTTTTACTACTTCCTTTCCATCGGTTGCGGGTTCTCCTCTGCCGCAGTCACTCATTTCACAATCCCAAGCTCTCCGAGCCACGCAGCTCACTCCGCAGCGGCTCATGCAGCCCTACACCTGCTCCTGCCTTTCCTTCCCGACAGTGTGGTAGTCAGCGTGTTATCTTCAATATGTGAGTCAGACCATCGCACTGTTGTACCCAGTGTCGCCTACCGCCTTCACCCAGTCAAAGTCCTTGCAGTGACCCTCAGGATAGACATGGCATAGTCCCTGTCGCCTCCGGGATCTAATTTCCTTTTACTTCCCCCCTGACTCACTGGAATCAACCCACACTGGCCTCTCACCACTGCTTACCAGACAGGGCAGGCGGGCGCGGCTCCAACTCAAAGCATTTGTATGCTCCTTCTGGTCTGGAAAGTTCACCTTCCGAGAGCTTTGTGGCTCATTCCTTCCCCGCGGTCACGTGTCCGTACAAGTGTCTCCCACCGATGAAGTACTTTGATCACTTGCTTAAATAAAGAAGTGACATTCCCTTCTTTCACTAGCCCTACCTCTATACTTCGTGTATTGTTTGTCTCCACATGCTACGTGTTTCATTTTTAAAATATATGTGCTTGGGACCAGCAACATGGCTGTGTGAGCCTGACAACATGATGTCCCTCTCTAGAGCTGTGTAAAGGTGGAGGGTGAGAGTTGACCCCATAAAGCTGCCCTCTGGCCTCCACACATGCTCCGTGGCACGTGTGTCCTCCACACTAATCATAACATTTTACAACCGATCTCTTACGCTTTGTTTCCCCAGTAGATGAAGAGATTGACAAGAACAGAGATTTTCAGTTTTTATTCATGCTCCACTCCCCATACCTACAACAATATTGCTTGTAAGAGACACCCAGAATTTTCTTGTATCTCTTTAATTCTCCTTATAATCTACAACCCGCTATTTTTATCATAGTGTTGCTGCTGAATGTTCTATGATTCAGCACATCTAACCGATGTTGTTAATTCTTAAGTGACAGCAGGGGACAGTGTCACGTCTAGACTTAAATCGTCTCTAAATAGAAATTGCAGAGGTGCCCTGCAGCCAGAAAAATCAAATCGTGACTGTTGGATGCCTAACTGGAAATACAATGCTTTTCTTTACTTGGGTTATTCATAAATACAGCCTTAAACTTCCAGTTTCACAGAGAAAAAAATGTGTTTTTAACTACATCCATTTCTTAAACCTATAAAATGTTACAAGTGAAAGAACAGAAAATTTATCCTGAGTGAAACAAAGAATGACCATAGTACTGACCATGAAAACCACTTACCAAGTTCAGAAAAAAAAAAAAAGACAAAAAAATTGACAATAAGTTATGCAAGACAACATACACATCAGACTTCTTCAGACTCTACATTTCCCCAAATGGTAGAGAGCTAAGAGACTCATCCAAAATTATTTTAATTGGAATAACTGTATCAAGGAGATGTGACCAAATACTAGAAAACCTTGTGCATGTGTGTGTGTGTGCGTGTGTGTGTGTGTGTGTGTGTGTGTGTGTGTGTGTGTGTGTGTATGTGTAGAATCTGAAGTTTGCTCCCAAAGAGTGGTAGGAGAAATGTAGCTGAAAGTGTTGTCCAGAGGGAAACCTCGTTCTTCCGGGTTCTGAAAGAAAACCTGTCTTGTGGTAAGGCTCATGAATAGTCTCATGATGATTTTAGCAGCTACTGACTAGTGACAGCTGGGCAGAAATAGACATTGGGACCCCCCCTGCCTTAGACAGCTTATGGCAAAAATCCCTTCATCAAAAGACTTCACTGAAGATGAGGACCAGCAGAAGCTCCTGCTTGTACCGAACAGGTTAAACAACAACAACAACCAGCTAACATAAAGCTTCAGTTACATCCATCCTGCTCTTTATGCCTTTAATTATCTCCCATTCCGGGAAGCTCAATAGGTTATATTTTAATATGTTTTCACTTATTGTGCCATTTTATTGTGCTATGAACAACTGAGATGATTTCTACCCTCAACTTTCAAGAGACCACTGTGGTATTTTGAGCTGCAGGCACAATGTTGAAGAACAGCTCTCTTAAGTTCACTCAGTCTTGCACAACAAACTCATACTAACCCTGTGCTGTCCTCACCCCCAAGCCTGTGGGAACTAGCACTTCTGCTCTTTGACTCTATCAAGCTCATCGTTGAGAATATCATGGTGGCAGGTTTAGGAGTTCATCTTCCTATGGCTGCTTTGATTTACTCAGCATAATATTCTTAAGGTTCATTCATTTCATAGCATGTGGTAAGTCTGCCTTCTTTTTAAGGATGGTATAATATTTAATTATCATTATGGTATCAAAATACCTTACCTTCATTATCCATTCATTCATCCACAGTTGTGCAGGTAAAAACCTCGTGGTTTTGTGAATTGTGTTCAATAAACACAAAATGCAAATATCACATTAAGATCTGGACTTCAATCCTTTTGCATAAAAAAAGCCAGAAAATGGATTCCTGTGTGATCCAGTAGTTTTAATTTTAACCTTTTGAGGTATTTCCAAAATGTATTTCCATATAAGCTGCACTATTTCACATTTCTACCAATTACATTTTCTGTTACCCTGCCTCCACATTTTTGCAGCTGCTGTCTTCTTTATCTGTTTGATGATAGCCACACACACAGGTGTTTGTCCTGCACTTCTCTGCTGATTCCTTTCTCTTTGAATTTACCATAGCCAAGCAGTACCATCTGCTCACTACCACATAAAATTTCATCCCAAGCCCCGCCCCTCAGCCTATTTTACTGTGAACTCTGTGAGCTGCAATGCCTGCTTGCATGTGTCTGCTACCACAATAGTGCATCACTATTATGAGAGTAACCAACTGCTTTAAATTTTTTTATCTGAGGTCTATTCCTCGGGAAAAAGTTCATGTGTGCTACTGTAGATCTGGACAAAAGCTTGTGGAGGTGGTATCATTGGCCCTACAGAGACATCTACTATTGTATTGCTAAATTAATGTGAGTCAAATTGTTCTAGCTGTTTATGTTTATACCGAACAATCAAGGCTGTTCTCAACCTTTATCAAAGATGCTTCTGTTTACAGTGCATGATGGTTAATGAAGACTTGTAACTGGCCAAAGTACTGAGGACAAATAACTGTCAAGTGCTAATCCCCAACCAGAACATCTGTAGCACCCCTAGCAAGACTCGGGGAACATCATAAAACAGTGGGCAGAAAGAACAGGAGCAAGAGGTGGAAAGGAGTGCTGCAAAATACTGTCTTCTGGACATGGATGGCTGTAGTACTCATGAACACACAGGTTGTCACCAGCACAAGACCTGTACACCATAGGAACATGTCAATATCCCAGTGTGTTTGGGGGAGAGGACCCTGGAGTACAACCACTCTCTGAAGAACTACGGAGAGTTAATGGTTGCTAAAGGAGAGGGAATAATTGTCTCCAGTGATGTAGGAACTAGTAAATTACACACGATCCAGTAAATAACACCACACCCATATTCATGAAAACAATCTTAATTAAATGGAGTGGGTCTCAAAACAAAAGGCACGAAGCTAGGAAGGGAACGTTTTCAGGGGAAGAATGGGTTCACCAGGAGTGGGAGGTTAAGGCAGATGAGAGGAAGCTGCTGAGAAAATGACCAAATATATCATAGACAGTTATGAAATTGTCCAATAATAAGAAATTAGGGGTGGGAGAGGCCTCAGTGGGGTAAGAGGACCTGTGTGCAAACTTGAAGACCTGAGTTTGTGTCCTTAGAACTCATGTGAAAATACAGCTGGGCCCAGCCAAGTGCACCTGTAACCTCAGTTGGGGTAGGCAGAAACAGGTAGGTTTTGGGAGCTCAGAGGCCAGCCAGTCTAGCCAAAGTGGGGAACTTCCAAGCAGTGAGAAACTACATTTCAGGGTCACAAGGCAGAGAAGGATAGAGGTAGGTACCCAACATCAGCCTTTGGCCTCTGCTTGTAAGTGCACAGTCATGTACAACCCCATACACAAGTATGTACACAGACAGACAGACAGACAGACAGACACACACACACACACACCAAAATACCTTTTCAAATTATAATTAAAGGAAAAAATACTACTTTTTGGAAAAAATGGCAGTAATCATTGAATAATGGTCTACAGGAAAGTCTATGTACTAGTCTCTTTCATTTTAGAGTTTAAAATTTTCATGATGAAATACATTAAAAGCAAGTCTGAACTAAAAAAAAATACACTGTGAACAAAGTAAAATACAAGCTAAAATCCGAAGTTAAGTATCTTATTTAGTAACATGTATACTCGACATAGGATTGGTATACTGTTAGACTAGGTAAGAAATACTTGCTAACTTGAGAAAGAGAATTCATCCAAAAGAAAAGCAAACAATAAAAAAACAAGACATGAGTTGGAAAACTCACAAGCAGAATCATGAATAGTCAAGGTCTAATATCCAAAATATATAAAGAACTCAAGAAATTAAACACCACCAAACCAAATAACCCAATCGAGAAATGGGGCATGGAACTAAACAGAGAATTCTCAACAGAGGAATATCAAATGGCTGAGAAACACTTAAAGAAATGCTCAACTTCCTTAATCATCAGGGAAATGCAAATCAAAACCACTCTGAGATTCCATCTTACACCCATCAGAATGGCTAAGATCAAAAATTCAAGCGACACCACATGCTGGCGAGGATGTGGGGAGAGAGGAACACTCCTTCATTGCTGTTGGGAATGCAAACTAGTACAACCACTTTGGAAATCTATCTGGTGCTATCTCAGAAAAATGGGAATAGGGCTTTCTCAAGACCCAGCTATTCCACTCCTTGGAATATACCCAGAAGATGCTCCAGCACACAACAAGAAAATTTGCTCAACCATGTTCATAGCAGCCTTATTCATAATAGCCAGAACATGGAAACAGCCGAAGTGTCCCTCAATAGAAGAATGGATAAAGAAACTGTGGTACATATACACTATGGAATACTATTCAGCTATTAAAAACAAGGACTTCCCGAAATTTGTGGATAAATGGATTGAGCTAGAAATGATCATAATGAGTGAGTTAACCCAGAAGCAGAAAGACTCAAATGGTATATACTCACTTATATCTGCATATTAGCCCAAGGGGCATGTCCCACGAAAGCCTTCACTTACCAGGAAACTGAGACAGAGGAGAGGACATTCTAGTGGGACTCTAGATGAGAGAATCATGGGAGAAAGGCAAAGTAGAAGGACCCAGAGTGTCCTAGAAGCCTACAAGTAGAACATTATGGTAGGCAGATTTGGGCCCAGGGGTCCCGCTCAAACTAAGGCACCAGCCAAGGACAATACAGGCGGTAAACCTTAAACCCCTACCCAGATCTAGCCAATGGACGGAACACTCTCCACAGTAGAGTGGAGAGTGGGATATTACTTTCTCACATACTCTGGTGCCTCACCTTTGACTATGTCCCCTGGAGGGGGAGACCTGATGGCACTCAGAGGAAGGACAGCAGGTTACCAAGAGGAGACTTGATACCCTATGAACATATAGAGGGGGAGGAAATCCCCCTCAGGAACAGTCATAGGGGAGGGGAGTAAGGGGAAAATGGGAGGGAGGGAAGAATGGGAGGATACAAGGGAGGGGATAACCATTGAGATGTAACAAGAATAAATTAATAATAAAAAAAAATTAAAAAAAAAAAGAAGAGACTTGATACCCTATGAGCATATACAGGGGGAGGAAGTCCCCCTCAGTCACAGACATAGGGAAGGGGAGTAGGGGGAAAATGGGAGGGAGGGAGGAATTGGAGGATAAAAGGGATGGGCTAATAATTGAGATGTAATATGAATAAATTAATAAAATATTTTTAAAATAAAAAAAAAAGAAAACATTGAGCCTCGCCGAGTAATCTTAAATAAAAAGTGACTCTTAGGTATCATTTACAGTGCACTGAATATTCTTATGTGTGTGGGTGTTTACATCTATGTATATTTGTGTATCATGTGTGTGTCTGGAGCCTGTGATGCCTAGAAGAGGGTCATGTTCCCTGAAACTGGAGTTACAAATGGTTGTGACCCGCAGTGTGAGTGATGGGAGCAGAACTCAAATCCTCTGAAGAGCATTTAATGCTCTTAACCATTGGGCCATCTTGCTAGCCCTTGGACTCATTTATCATTGTTTGCATTCATTTTCTGTAATTGATGTGAAAAATTACCAGATACTAAGTGGCCTAAAACAATAGAAACCTTCCGTCTTTCAGTTTTAGAGGCCTAAAGACTAAAACTAGTATTTCGAGGGTCAAACACCAAAGCATCAGTTGGAGCAGATGTGGGAGGAGCTTCGGGAAGAACTGAGTTCTAGGCTTTCTTCACTTAGGATAGTGAAGAACCCCACATCTCTCAATGTGATTGTGCCACGCAGATCTTCAATAAAGGCCAACACTTCCCTTCTTCTGCTCTGTCTTCATGCAGCCTTCTTTTTTTTAAATATATTTTTTATTAATTTGTTCATATTACATCTTGATTGTTAGCCCTTCCCCTGTTTCCTCCCATTCTTCACTCCCTCCCACTTCCCCCCTTCTCCCCTCCCCTATGTCTGTGACTGAGGGAGACCTCCTCCCCCTATATATGCTCTTAGAATATCGAGTCTCTTCTTGGTAGCTTGCTATCCTTCCTCTGAGTGCCGCCAGGCTCCCCATCCAGGGGACGTGGTCAGAAAAGGGGAACCAGATTTCCTGTGAGAGTCAGCTCTCACTCTCCACTCAAGGTGGAGAATATCATGTTCGTCGGCTAGGTCTTGACTTCTCAGCAGAGACCATGAAAGCCAGAAGGGCCTGGACAGAGGTTCTGCAAACCCTAAGAGAACACAGATACCAGGCAAGACTACTATATCCAGCAAAATTATCAATAACCATTGATGGAGAAGACAAGATATTCCATGACAAAAAACAAATTCAAACAGTACCTAGCCACAAATCCAGCTTTACAGAAGGTACTAGAAGGAAAACTCCACCCCAATTGGTCAAACTACAACCAAAACTACATAGGAAATAGGTAATTATACCACTGCAAAATAACAACCCCACAAAATCTCTAGTGTTACAAATACCAAAAATGAAGGGACTTACCAATCCCTGGTCATTAATATCTCTCAACATCAATGGTCTCAATTCTCCAATAAAAAGACAGACTAATGGAATGGATGCATAAACATGACCCAACATTCTTCTGTATTCAAGAAACACATCTCAACCACAAGAACAGACATTGCCTCAGAGTAAAAGGTTGGGGAAAAATATTCCAAGCAAATGGTCACAAGAAACAAGCTGGGGTAGCCATTCTAATATCTAATAAAATAGACTTTCAGCCAAAATTAATCAAAAGAGATGAGGATGGACACTTCGTACTCATCAAAGGTAAAGTCAACCAAGAAGACATCACAATTTTGAACATCTATGCTCCGAATACAAGGGCTCCCACATTTGTAAAAGAGTTATTAACAAAGCTTGCCCCACTCATTGATACCCATACATTAATAGTGGGAGACTTCAACACTCCATTTTCACTCAAGGATAGGTCTTTGATTAAAAAACTAAGCCGGGAAATAACCTCATTAGCCAATGTCACGAATCAAATGGATCATGCAGCCTTCTTTGACCTATTCGGTGTGACTTTTCTTAGTTACTCTCCTTTTAATGAGGATTCATGTAATTACCTTTAGTGCCCACTCAGATAATCCAGGATAGTGCTTTTACCACAAGATTCTAATTTTAATTGCTCCTGCAAAGAAGTCAGTTCTTTTTTCCCATTATATAAGCTAACATTTACATATTCCATTGATTAACACTTAACTTTATGGACAGATAACTGGCTACCTGCAGTACATAAGGCCCCTCTCCGTTTCAGGGGAAATGAGACTCTCTGACTTGCCAAGTTGCCTAAGAGTTGTGCATGGAGCTCCTGGGCTTCAGATCATGTTGGGGTGGGCTTTTCAGTGATGGAGCTGCCTTGGAGTCACCAATGCCCCTCCCTTCCCCTGTACTGTTGTAATGAACTCAATGCCCCATTAAGCTGCACTAGTGTGGAACCACCTCTTTGGTATGTTGATGGCAAATGATCTAGAGTAAATAGATGTTTATGTCTCTCCAGGAAAAGTCACAAAGCAGGGAGTCATGTAGGTCACTGTGTTTGTGATAGTTTCTTATAGAGCAATAGAAAATCAATAGGACTTGTTATGTGACTGTGGGTTGGTTCCTTATCAAGCGTTTCAAACAACGGGAACAGCTTTGGGGCTGGCATGAAGAGGAGATGCTGTAGGGAAAGCTGTGAGTGGAAAATTGAATTTTATGGATTCAGGGCCTGGGTGGAAATGAGGAGAGTGTTGTCAGAGATGAAGGAAGTCAGTTTCACCCGGCGGTGGTGGGAAACTGTAATCTGTAGGTATGTGGGAAGCAGAACTCATCAAGAGATGAGCTTCAACATTTAGGGTAACATTTCCAACTAATGTTCTCAAAAGTGCCACCTGATTTCTTCTTGTCGCTGTAGTGGAGTGCAAACAGAAATAAATTAAGAGATTCTTACAAAAAGAAAATAAGACCTGATTCTAAAATCTCAGACATTTCATATGGCAACAGTGAGTCACAGTGAGCACAGCTAGCTCTAAAGAAACTGTGATTATGTAGCCGTTTGTTGAAGTCTGGAGAACAAGAGCTCTTATTATGGGCACACATAACATCCTCATCAGGTGACTAAATGCAGGGCTCACAGATTGCCTCTCCACCATTCTAACATGAGCCAAGGACAGAAAGTGGTTTGTCTTAAACAGATAAATGAATAGGTCTGCTTTATAGTGGGAGTGTGGGAGAAATCCCCTCGAAACTGACAGGTCAACGATAAAGAGAGACATACTGTGGAAGATAAACTGACTTCATCAGGTTATGAAGGAGCCCTCAAATGGCAGAACCAACAATCAAGAATATAACTTGTACTGGGTGATAATATTCTAAGGACACCCTGTGCCTCCTTTAGGCTACCAGACTCCTGAAACTGTGCATCCCAAGGAAATGGACCAGTGAGATGGCTCAGCAGGTGAGTGTTGCTGCCAAGACAGACTGCGGTGGTCCAAGCTCCAGGACTCAGGATAGAAGAAGAGAAATGCCTCCTGTAAATTGTCCTCTGTCCTCCACACATGCACTGTGTCATATGTGTGCCCACCCCCACAAATAAATAAATAAGTGAAATATAATTCTTAATAAAATGAAATAGGAATTTCCCTAGGAATCTTCAGCCAAGAGGCCAAGGCTAAAACCAGGTGGCATCCAGAGAGAACTTGACTCCCAGGGAGATATTTCACAGGGCTGATCACTTGCCAAGCTACTTTGCTGAAGAGAAGGGAACTGGAACAATGATGATTAGTGATGTGCAGGGCCACAGCTGGACCAGGATTGTTTAGTTACGCATACCTCTTCTTGTCTCCCTAAACCTAAGTCTCAAGAACACTTTCTGCTTTCCCAGAAGACCCAAGAGCCACCTCTGGTAGCTCACAGTGCTCCGAAACTCCAACTCCAGGGCATCTTATACTCTCTTTGGGCCTACATAGGCACCCACACACACATTGCATATACACTTACATAGACACAAACATATATGCATAAATAAAATTTGAAAAAAAGTTTTAGAAAAGCAAACTACAAAACAAACAAACAAAATGAACCAATATCTCATACCAGGACCTGATACACACACACACACACACACACACACACACACACACACACACACACACACTTGGGGGAGTCACTGGACCACTTTATTCTGTTTAATATGGCCAAGTTGAATACTGCCACTAACCCTTATTTGGCCTATTAAGAGTGCATGGCCAAGTGCCATGTAGCAACTTCCTCTGAGATAAGACATTCTGACTTTGAGGAAAGTTCATTAAGATACAAGATGTTCTAAAGCAGTGGCTCTCAACCTTCCTAATGCTGTGACCCTTTAATACAGTTCCCCATGTTGTGGTGATGCTCAAGCCATAAAATTATTTTCTTTGTTACTTCTTAACTGTAATTTTACTACATTTGTGAACTGTAATGTAAATTGTGACATGCAGAATATGGGTTATGTAGGATATCTGATATATGACCTCTGTGAAAGGGTCTAGCCATGACCTACAGATTGAGAATCAGTAGTCTAAAGGGAGGTAAAATATATCACCCTGAGTTCAGGGAAGCAAACAACTACACAGGTTCAGAAAGAACTTATAAATGACTGGCTTTACTAGGTCTGTCCTCCCCCAAGCTTATAAAAGCAGTAGGAACTGCTATGAAACACTGTTTGACAAGCTGTTCATGTATCAAGGATGGTAAATGATTCCAAGTACCGCATTACATCCATCATGTCCAGATTAATGCCTATGCCAACTGCTGAGCAAATGTGATAAAATGCTGGGCACTTATATGTGGTCTTGACCATCTGAATACTATCCAATTGAAAGAGCTAAAAAAATGAGGTTGAATGTAGTGATACAAATAAAACATCACTATTGACATTTTCATACCTGACAAGGTGAGGGTTGCCAGATGTATTATAATACAAATAGGCCTTTCACTGCCAGCTCTTTCTCTTCACACTTGGTTTTCCTTCAAGGATAAAGCAATGGAAAATCACTGGATAAACAAGACAGTTTTATGCAGATTGTTCCATCATGTTGCCAGAAGCTGAAGAGATACTTTCTGTTCTTGCTTTTAAGACAGTATAGATTCTTCAACCTGCACTCAACACTTGACTTTACCATGTGCCTTGCAGCTCTGCCACACAGAGCCAGAGTTATTCCATCCTTTTGTATTTTGTGGCCTGGCACCTCCTTTGTCCTTTTAGGACAGGTTGTATTGGGCATCTGATTCCAGAAGAATTCAGATTGATCACAACCACATATGTTCTTTGGATGTTTTCCTTTCTCCTGATCAACTTCTGCAACTCACGCAAAAATGTGACAGAAGGTCATTCTTTGGTAGGTATAGCCTCTACAGTATGCTTTAAAATTTTCAGTCCAAAATTATTCTTGAATTTATGTAACTGCCCCTTACTTGTAATAAATGACTTTATGAGCTGGGCACAGTGGTACATGCCTATAATCCCAGCACTCAGGGAGGCAGAGGCAGGTGCATCTCTGTGAGTTCAAGGCCAGCCTGGTCTACAAAGTGAGTCCAGGCTAGCCAATGCTACACAGAGAAACCCTGTCTCGAAAAACCCAAACCCAAACCCAAACCCAAACCAAACTCAAACTAAAACAACAACAAAAAATGACTTTATGATTACCCAAGGCCACATTTTGACTATTGCTTTAAGGGGACCCCTTGCTCATGTGTTCATAAAGAATAAGTTTGCTATCAAATGGAACATTTTTTCCAGTTCATGTTCTCCAATGTAGTGGATGTACACATGCATTTGTTTTGATCCCAAGTGTAGGATATGTAATGGATATAAACATGTTTTTGTTTTGATCCCAAGTGTGGGATGGGGAATAGACTTGTGAGAGAACAGGTGATGTTTATCCACTAGAAGACGAACCACCTCGTGCTGGGGCTTGATTTTCACCAGCTGAAACATATCTTAGCATAGACTCTAAGAGGATATATATGCCAAAAACAGGAAGCTGGGGCTTTTTGGTGTCTTGATATTGTTTGGCTGTTCATCACTCCACTTCAGGACACTTCTAGAGAATCGCTCCAGAGAATGCTTCAGGGCTCCGGGTTCCGGCTGCCGTTCCAGCTTCCTGCAGCAACTTTGGTTGAGTTGCTGGTCTGCTGAAATCCTGCCAACTATACCAAGGCAATTACTCCCAGGAACTGAGTCCAAAAAAAAAAAATGGGAGTCCTGTTCCCATTAACCTCTTTTTTCTCCTATCTAGGGTGGATGGGTTGGAAGCTTGGTATAAGTAATAAAGAACCCCAAATAAAGTAGGTTTGGAAAATTTAGTATGTCTTAACAAAGTCTTTACCATATGTTATGATTTAAATGTTTGTAACAATGTGTAAACATGGTTACTGCATGCACACACACACACACACACACACACACACACACACACACACATTTTGGTATTGTATCAAAGATATCACAACTTTCTTTTTCTTTCTTGACAATGTTATAGATAGGAAACTCAGCCTTCCCATACATCTCAGTAATCTTAACCTATAATTTTCTCTTCCCTAATACAGAAATTATTAAAGAAAACCCATTACAACTTGTCTTCTTTGTTATTTTTTTTATGTGGTCTTGGTGATGAAATCCAGGGTTCCTTTCTGTGTGTACATGTTTGTCTGTGTAGAGGTCAGAGGTTGACATTAGCTGTCTTCCTCAGTTGTCCACCACCTTATGTATTGAGACAGAATTTCTTCCTGAACCTGGAGGATTTGGCTATGTTGGCAGTCCAGCAAGGCCCCAGGGACACTCCTGCCTTGGCTTACCCCTCATCCCAATGCCGGAGTTACAGACATGTACCGTCAGGCCTGCCTCTCACATGGACATGCACACTGGCTGTCCCAGGGCAGGTACTTATGCTTGCAAGTGCTTTACTTGCGACTGAGTTATGTTCTCAGGCCCACAGCTTTTCCTTCACATACTTAGAGTGCCAGCATCACATTATTGAACCATGAGCATATTATTAAGCCAATATAGACTGCTATCGCATCAGTGTTATGTTAATTTGGAAACTGATCTAACTACTGAAACAACTATTAAGAGTGATTAACAAGCTGGTATCTTCTACAGTGTTGAAACACTAAAGTAAGGAGTGATTCACATCTGGAGTAGGATACAAGAGGCTCACACTGAACAGCGCGAAATTTCATGCTATGTGGAACAGCATGCAGCTATAAACTTTAAAAATCATTTATTTGGGGGGCATTTTCTGTTTAATATTTTTAGACTGTGGTTGATCATGGGAAACTGAAGCTTAAGGGAAAAACTATATAAAGTGTTCTCTGCTTTAAACCAATAATAAAAAGGGGGTCCATAGTTAAAAGCAATGGGATATTTCTATTGTACCCTCTCTAGATTGTTATTATTTGTTTCATCAATAGCTTTAGAATAAGGGTGTTTACTGGTCTGACTCTGCCTGTATTATCTTCTGATCAAAAAGCCCAGTGTGGTCCACATAAGTTCCATGCAAATCTTATGTCTAGATTTAATGTTTAAAATTTAATGTTTAAAATTAATAAAAGCTGATGTACTAGGACATTCTCTTCCTTGTGTAGTTCCTTGTCTAGAAGAAAGAATGAAAAGCAGAAAACTCTATCAATCAAAATGCTTAGGGAAAGCCTTGGGTCATTTAAAAAAGTGCAACTGTACCTAAATGTGGACACCTGTTTGAAACAATTATGATGGGCCTGTGTAGGAAGTTAAAAAATAATGAAAAAGTGTCAGTTGACTATAATTAAGGGTAATCATTATTAAATCTGCAATAATTAAAACAGAAACAATTATATACACAGATACATTTTCAAGTATTGACATTTTTCAAGACTTTTTTCATGATATTTGCTATAGTATCTTACAGTGAAATGAAAAATCTTGTTGTAGATATTATATAAAAAACCTTTTCAGAGTTAAGAAATGTGACACTGTCTTTCTTCAAGCTTATATAAAAGGTCATTATTGAACAGGAGCTAACAAACAGGTGAAGAGGATTGTTCCACTTTATAATCTGAGTGAGGGACTGGAGAGATGTTAAGAGCACTGGCTGCTCTACCAGAGGACCTAGGCTCAATCCCCAGCACAAGACATGCACACGTTTGTACACTGGAAAACTTTAATCTTTGCACCTCTCTTACAAATTAATTTAAAAGTTATTTTCCTTTTTTTGTAAATACATGATCTGTATACTTGTAAAATATAGCATAAAGTTTGGCCTCAATTGCAAATAGCTTCTTGGTTTCGGGTGGGATTTTTGTGTCTGCTTCTACTTCTCACTGCTGGGACTTTGTCTGGTTTGAACTTGTGCATGCCTTGTGCATCCTGCCTCAGCTTCTGTGAGGTCATTGGACATCGGTCCTACTGTATATGAAAGATGCTCTTTTGTTGGAGTTATCCATCACCTCTTGTGCCAACAAAATAGAATAGAGGCTGAGATATAATTCCACCCAAAACTAGAGCCAAGGGATTTTTTTTTTTACAAAGAAGACAAAAATACACACTAGAGAAAAGAGACCATCTTCATTAAATGGTTTTGGGAAAAGTGGATATCTAAACAGAGAAGAATGACATTTCTAACCCTAAATAAAAATCAATTCCAGGACTTATCAAGGGCCTCAATGCCAGGTCTGAAGCTAGCAGAGAATAAAGTAGGAAATATACTTTTAAAATATAGGCATATAGTCTTATTTTGTATTGTTCTTGTGTTTTTATATGGTGTTGCTATTAGACTGACATTGGCTTCACAAAGAGAGTTTGGAAGTGATCTTTCTCTTCTCTTCTTCCTTCCTTCCTTATTTCCTCCTCTTCTTAAAAGTGACTTTAAAGTATTTGCTTAATTATTTAAAAGTCTGGTAGAATTCAGTTGTGAATCTCTGTGGCCCTGGGCTTATTTGAGGGTTGGGGGGGGGGGTGGAAGATTTTTATTAGTGTTTCAATCACCTTGTTTGTTATATGACTGTTTCAGTTGTTGCTCTCTTCTTAGTTAAACTAGGAGTTTGAAGCTAGAAATTTGTCCATTACTTTTAGGTTTTCTAACAGAAGGAATATAACTTTTTAAAATTATGTCCTTATAATATTCTGAATTTCTTTCATGTCTGTTGTAACTTTTTCTTGTTCATGTCTGATTTTGTTAATTTGTATCTCCTCTTTCTTTTGGTTAATTGGGATAAGATTCTGCCAATATTGCTTATATGTTTAAAAAGCCAGATCTTGGAATCACTGATTCTTTGTATTTTTTGTTTCTATTTGTTTAATTTCTGCTATGATTTTTAGTATGTTTTTGGTCTTGGTTTTCCAAATTCTTGAGTTGATTGTGTTATTTCTGATTATTTAATATAACCAACAGCTGCTTAATTGGACTTAAGGCCAGGTAATCAGGAGAGAATTCAAGCCTGGTACTGTCAACATAGTTGGTATAATTCCTAACTGAATTCTACATATTTGTCCTTATCCCCATGGGTAAATGTATCTCTGACTCATCATCAAAGTAGCTTCCTTTTTTGCAGAAAATGGAGACCACTACAGAAATCTACAGATGATCAAATCACCAAGAGTAAATGACTATAGGGTGCCCATCCCTAGTTGGTGCATCTACACTGCAACCCTACATCCAAGGCTCAGTAAATACTGAAGAACAGGGGTCAGGTGGGGTAGAAAGATCATGAGAGCCAAAAGAGCATGATAGCTAGTGAGAGACGGCGTCTTCTAGACATGACAAAGAAGCTCATGAAATCTCAACAACATGGTTGCCTAAAGAAGACATGCACACAATGACAACACCAGCAGAAATCCCAGTGAGGACATGGTACATTTCACAGATCCCCCACCCCTAGAAGAAGAGCTACAGATAATTAACATATATTGAGCAAGGGGGGGGGGAATCTTTTTTCTCCAGAGTAAAGGCACTCTGGTAAGTTATTCAATCCCAAGGTCAGTGTTAATCATTTGTGCATATGAGCGACACTAGATGGACTAGGTAGGAATATAAATAGCATATATGTGATATATAAAACTTGTATGCGTAATGTTATATACATTATGCACATACATACTATAATTTTTTTCAAATACATTTATTTTATTACACATGTATAAAACAAACTACATACAGCAGGGAGAACCATGTGACAATCATGAGTTCTATAAATGTTACATTCATAGTGCTTTGGCTTATTGTATTTGTCAAGCTTGAAGTAAATGTCTTGTTGGGTCTAAATTTCTGAATGAAATTCAATATCTATCTTATCTCATCTCTATTAACTTAACTCCTTTATCTTGATCTAAAAAGATCCTATCCCCTAACCAGCCAAACTTGATTGTAAAACTAAACTATCTGGCCTTCAATTGCCCTCAGAGACTTGAGAAGAAATGAAACTTAAATTCTGGAGTGAACCAGCAATGCAGGTTAGCAGCTTCCAAAATGAACAATTTGACTGAGACAGTTTACTGCCTGAACAGTCACCCAACACTCTCTATAATGTTGGAGCCTCATCTTCGGCCTTCTGGCCCAATGTCTCTGCCAGACTTATTTGCAAGGCAATTGAGGACTTGTTTACACTGTTTGGCAGAGTTTGGCCAGTGACTCTGCCTGCATCTAAGCTGCCCATTTTTAGGCACATACTATAATTAAAGAAGAGGTTATGAATATGAAGGGGAATGGGGAAACACAGGAGGAGCTGGGAGGTTGAATATTATATAGTATTAGTATATAAAATTCTCAAAATAATTTAAAAATAAAATAAATAGAGAAAGTTATAGATGGAGACTTTCTGAATAAGACTCCATTTGCTTGGAATGAGCCCAATGATTGCTGACTAGGACCTCATAAAATTAATAAGCCTCTATGCTGTAAAGGAAACTGTCATAATTGTGTAAAGAGGATGTCAATATAATGGGGGAAACTGCAACATCAGCTAGAAACCTAGTAGATGGTTTGTCCGGAAAATAGAGAGAGCTTTAAAAACTAATTCAAGAAAATAGTTTAAAACTTGTCTATGGAACTGAATACAGTTCTCAAAAGATGAATCACAACTGCTTAATAAATGCTTGAAAAGTGTCCAGTGCCCTTAGTCATCCAGGTAATACAAATTAAAACTACTTTAAGGTTTCATTTTACTCAAGTCAGAATGGCTATCATCAAGAAAACAAATGACTACATATGATAGTACAGTTGTGGGAAAAATGGAAAACTTATTTACTGCTATTGTGAATGTAAGCTGACGTAGACATTTCGGAAACCAGGAAATTGTTTAAAAAGGTAAAAGTGGAACTGCCACACAACTCCACCACACCACGCCTGTACATTGCACAAAGGACTTCTTACCCTACAACAGAGATCCCTGAATTTCCAGGTTCACTGCGGCTCTAGTAATAGTATAAAGGAAATGGAATGAATCGGCCTGGCTTTCTGTCAGTGGGTGAATGGATAATGAAGGAGGCGCATATGCACAGTGAAGTTTTATTCATCAGTAAAGATGAATGAAAATTACAGGAAGATGGATGGATCAGAAAATATGCTGAGAGAGGCTCCCCAGACACAGAAAGGTAAACATTACATACTCTCCCTTATATGTAGATCTTATGAATCTTTTAGAATAGCAAATTTACCTTTGAGCACAAGTAGAGCCAGAAAGAGAAAAATATGGCCATTTGAGGAGGAGAGTAGAACATACTGGACATGAAAGTAGAAGGAGACTACTGAGTGAGAAGACATAATGAGGGAGTGGCTTGGGAGAGTGAGGGGAAGAGAAACTAAAAATAAATATATATGAAGATGCTCCAGCACACAACAAGAAAATTTGCTCAACCATGTTCATAGCAGCCTTATTCATAATAGCCAGAACATGGAAACAGCCGAAGTGTCCCTCAATAGAAGAATGGATAAAGAAACTGTGGTACATATACACTATGGAATACTATTCAGCTATTAAAAAGAAGGACTTCCCAAAATTTGTGGATAAATGGATTGAGCTAGAAATGATCATAATGAGTGAGTTAACTCAGAAGCAGAAAGACTCAAATGGTATATACTCACTTATATCTGCATATTAGCCCAACGGGCATGTCCCACGAAAGCCTTCACTTACCAGGAAACAGAGACAGAAGAAAGGACATACTAGTGGGACTCTAGATGTGAGATTCATGGGAGAAAGGCAAAGTAGTAGGACCCAGAGGGTCCTAGAAGCCTACAAATAGAACATTATGATAGGCAGATTTGGGCACAGGGGTCCCACTCAAACTAGGCACCAGACAAGGACAATACAGGTGGTAAACCTTAAACCCCTACCCAGATCTAGACAATAGACAGAACACTCTCCACAGTAGAGTGGAGAGTGGGATATTACTTTCTCACACACTCTGGTGCCTCACCTCTGACCATATTCCCTGGACGGGGAGACCTGATGGCACTCAGAGGAAGGACAGCAGGTTACCAAGAAGAGACTTGATACCCTATGATCATATAGAGGGGGAGGTAATCCCCCTCAGGAACTGTCATAGGGGAGGGGAATAAGGGGAAAATGGGAGGGAGGGAAGAATGGGAGGATACAAGGGATGGGATAACCAATGAGATGTAACAAGAATAAATTAATTAAAAAAAAAAAGAAAAATCATATGGAAACCTCACTATTCCTTAAGCATATTTAAAAATGCAATCTTAAAAAAAAAACAGAATTTAGACAGAGGAACCCTTCATGATGGTTAACGCTCCTCCCAGAAGCGTTGGGATATCGAAGGAAAATTCCAGTGCAGGGTGTGGAATACCTCCCTACAAGCTGTTTTGCAGTGAGGCCCCAGAAGCCCTGAAAACAAAACAGGCTATTGCCGTTGCTCTTGATTGCAATTTGATGACTTAACTATTGAAGGTACCACACGCTTAGTCCCTGAACATAAAGAAATCAAGTTGGAATAAGTTAGGAGCTCTCTTCTTATTTGCTAGTCTTCATAATTGCAGAAGATGCTAGGGAGGGTGCCCAGAGAGAAGGGTCATCCACAGTCTTACTCCACTGTAAATACTGCTAGCTAAAATAATGACTTGCCAGACAAGATAACAGTGGCATAATATTTATCAGGCTAATTATTTATCATCTGATTTGCTTTGAGCCTCACTTTACAGAGAGAACCCATGCTTCATTCTTTAAACTTAGTCATGAGCCCATCAAGATGCCATATGCTTTTGTGTGAGAGTGGAGTGTGTGTGTGGGGGGGTCTATTATTGTTTTGCTAAGTACTTTGTACTAATGCTTATATCATAAGTTAATCATGCAACGAGCTTCCATTAGAGAAGCTTTTGATTGTTGTACACGACAGTTAATATGGAAACCCACGACTGGTCAAAGTGACAAGAATAAGCAATGGTAGAATGAATGCTCAGTCATAAGTCCCGCGGCCAGACCGCTTCCTCCTGGGATCAGGAAAAAAGGAGCACAAAGAATGTGCAAGCCAGGGGATGAGGAGTTGAGCAGCAACAAGATGACTTCTTGACAATGGACAGCCATGGCACTCAGGAGCTGACTGCAGCTGTGCTTATCTGTGTAAGACCTACGTGTGACTGGGCCCATCAACATTTAATTATGGACGAAGGAGGTGACACCAGGCTCCACACCTCCTTGGCAGACTATTGGCAGTTAAAGTTTGTTGAGACAGGCAGTGCTATTGTCTTTAGTTGATCAGCACTGATAAGTTGTCCTTGCTCAAGTAAATAACTCCCCACTCACATCGGCACAAGAAAGTCTAATTAAACTCTGTGGGTCACACACAGAGAAGAAGGCATAGAGTATGAGGATATGTCGAGAGGAAGGCTGCCCATGGGAGAGGGGAGGCACATAAAAAAGGGGGATGAGGAAGGAGAAACAGTGAAAAATCACTATGGAAATATATGAAAGTGCTAAACAATAAAAATAAAAAAGCAAGTGATTTTAATAGATACTTCTCAAATGAATAAATACAGATGGTCAACATATAACCTGAAAAATATCACTAGAGATATATAAATAAAAATGATGATGAAATACTGTCTTCCTCCAATTAGAATGTTATTATTTAAAAAAAATTGTAACTACTGGGAAAGTGAGACAAAAAGGAATTCCTTTTGTTTATTTATTATTTTGTTCAGTGCATCTACAATCTTGTGCATGGAAGGTCAGTGTTCTACCACTAAGCTACACCACGGGCCCCTAAAACTCTCAGATGCTGAGCATGAGCATACAGATTATGGAGAACACTATTAGGGTTTCTTAAATAAACATGAAGTGGTCCACTTTACGCACATCTGGGTGTTCATCCAAAGGAAATAGGATCTATGATTAGAGGGGATTCATGTTCACAGACTATATGGCACTGTTCATAGACACATGTTCAAAGACCAAATGGCACTGTTCACAGGAGCTAAAATATTGTTTCAAAAGTGTGGCTTGCAGTTCATATATATCTCAGAATAGCTTTGAATGTGTCCCTACCCATTTGTAGATGACAATAGCGTGCTACAATCTTAAAAGGTTGGACACACCTGAAATCTACAGCCCCAGTTTAGGTTCTTACCAACTGACAGAAAAAAAAAATGTGATGCATGAAGTAGAGAGATAGCTCACTTGGTAAAGTGCTTGCTTCAGAAATACGAGGACCTGAGTTCAATACCCAGAACCTACACTAGAAGATAGGTATTGCTCAAGGAAGCAGAGGCAGGCGGATCTCGGAGAGTCTGAAGCCAGCCTGGTCTACAAAGCGCGTCCAAGACAGGCAAGGCTACACAGAGACACCCTCCCGACCCTCAGAAAAAAGAAAAGAAGGAAAAAGACAGGTATGGTGGCTCACTGCAGTCTCACTGATGGGGAGGTGGAGGTGGGGGAGGGGCATCTCTAGGACTTGTGGGGAGGATAGGCAAGGGGTGGATAGATTTGATCAGTGCATGTTACGTACCTGGATGGAAATACCAAACTAGATTTCTTTAACATGAACAACTGATATACGTAAACAACATGTGAACTGAAAAATGCAGCTCATATTTCCTAGCTTTTTGTCCATGTGTTCAAGGGAAGCGTCTCTTATTTGCTGGTAGAACATGAATTGTACAGCAGGCTATCTATCTATCTGACATGGCACCAGACTGAAAGCGTTTCAAGCTTGCACACCTCACCTAATTATTTGAGTGGTAAATGGGTCAGCTGATAGGTGCGCCACAGACTAAATGGATGCCTAGGGTAAACTGTGTTAGTGTACAGTACACTCCCCGGGCAGATCCTTTTACACAACAGTACCAATGAGAAAGAGAAACTGTAAACAAGTTCCTGTGTGCCAGAAATCTCATCAGATTTGGCCTCAATTCAACACAAACAAAAACTTCCTGAACACTCAGCAAGAAATTAAAGCACTTGCTGCCTAAGTTAGGCAATAGGATATAGTAAGAGGGCAGAGCTGTGTATCTTTCAAACGACTGGGAATACTCGGAGGAGTTAATGTAACATATATGCAAAAGTGGCCTCAATTCAATCTAAGACATATTTGCCAGACACCTATTAGTTTCTTTGCAGCTGGGAAGTGCTTCAGGGAATAATAAGTATAAAAGAACCTCCTAAAAATTACTTTATGGGATAAGGAGTAAGAATGTTACATAAGTATCATATTCAATAAGCGATTTCTATACAATAAAAAATAACACACAGTAGGTCTATGAGAAGGATAAAGAATTCTGTATTTCGTGAGGATGATGCTAAAAAGAACTCCTAGAAGAGATGGTACTTGATATAGAACTAATGGCTGGCTTGCATAGTTACTACAGCTACATTCCAAAATAAATGTTAAAAATTTGTGGGCCACACTCCCTCTCCTTTTCTTACAGTATTAAAAAGAAATCTAAACCTCCATGTTCACTTGTCAGTCCATACACCTTACATGCGTTGAAGGCTAACTATGTGGTGGACACTGAGCATTGCATAACATCAGTAAACATCACCAAATCAAGCGTTTTTACCTCACTGGCCTCTGGTCTTATTCCTATGATAGTTAAGGGTCAGAGTTGTAGAGGTATCATGAATATTCTTTTACCTAAGTGTTAGGTTACATGAAATATGCCTAATAGAATCTCCTTATCCATCAACCTATCCACCATCCATCCATGCTCTATCTATCTATCTATCTATCTATCTATCTATCTATCTATCTATCATCTATTTTTCCAAGGCAAGGTTTTTTTGTGTAGCCTTGGCCATTCCTGGAACTTTCTCTGTAGACCAGGCTGGCCTCAAACTCACAGAGATCTGCCTGCCTCTGCCTCCTGAGTGCTGAGTTCTAAGGCAATGTATCACTATCACCTAGCCCATATCTTTTTATGAATTAACACTAGGATGTAAAATCCCTAAGAATCAGTCATAGTGTTCACTGTGTTTAGCATGTCTTGAACTGTATTTACATTAGTGCTTCCTCCAGAGACCACAGGGGAAAAACTGATTATATGGTGAGAAATGTCATATTAAGCATCTCTGTCTTTGCTCATACACACACAAAATAAACTGTTTTGGCAACTACATAGAATCTGAACATTGAACAACTTAGAAAAATTACCACTGTTTCTCTTCTATATTTCCTAGCTCAGCAATGCTCCCTTATATTTTAACCCAGATTTGGCAGTGTTTTGTAATTATTGTACAGAATTAAATTTTTGCCACCAACCCTTCTACCCGCAGTCAAATCTTAGCTCTTCATATTACTATTCCAATATTATGTGATACTTAAGTTGCATGTGCATATTTCTTTATTAGTGAGTGTGGATAATAGTGCATATGATTTGTTGATAATGGTACCTGGCAGCCAATAACAAGCAATACCCATGCTTATTGCCATGACCATTGTTTATTTATTTATTTATTTATTTTTGTCTATTTTCCTCTACAAACCATAAGTCCACCAGAGGGCAGGGAAATGCTTTTCTGGTCCATAATCTGTCAACGGTGTACTGGTCCATAATCTTGTTCCCCCTTACAGCATATGCCCCCCCCCAGAAAGGTAGGGAACAAGGAATCTCCCCACTTCCTCAAAGTCTTAAGTGAGTTTTCATGACAATGCTCAGCAGCTCTGGTGTAGGCTTTGATGTTCTTAAAACCTTCTTTATTTGGGGTTTTTTAATGACTCTCTCTTCCTTCCAACCCACTTAGCCTAGATAAGAGAGAAAAAGTTTAATAGGGACAATGAAACTAGACCTTTTAGACTCAGTTCCTTGGGGAGATTCCACTCTTTGTAGTCAGGATTCAAGCAGATCCGTTAAACAGCAAAAGTGGCAGCTGCTATAACAAAGCAAAGTTACCAACAGAACAGTGGGACAAGTATTGTATCACTGTAACTCAGGAAAAACCAATTGTTTCAGTTATGGTTATCGTTGCTGTGATGAAACACCATAACCAAAATTAATGTGGGGAGGAAAGAGTTTACATGGCTTATGTCTCCACATCTCTGTTCACCATTGAAAGAGTCAGAATATGGGGCACCAGAGTTCGCCCCATATTTGACCACGTCCCCTGGATGGGGAGACCTGGTGGCACTCAGAGGAAGGATAGCAGGCTGCCAAGAAGAGACTTGATACCCTATGAGCATATACAGGGGGAGGAAGTCCCCCTCAGTCACAGTCATAGGTGAGAAGAGTAAGGGGAAAATGGGAGGGAGGGAGGGAGGAATGGGAGGATACAAGGGATGGAATAACCATTGAGATGTAATATAAATAAATTAATAAAATAAAAAAAGAAAGAGTCAGAATAGGCCACCTGCTGCCAAGCAACAGGGACAGGTGGAAGATATCCAGAGGTGTCTGGGCTGCCACCTGTGCTCATGCTGATGTCCAGGGGCTGTGCAGGGTTGGTCCCACCTCTCTCTGGGTGCAGCACTCAGGAAGGTAGGCCCTGTGCCTCACCTGGGCAGCACAGGAGGGCTGGCTCTGGTGCAGCAGAGCAAGGGAGCTGGACCTGAGGGCACAACCATGGGAGAACTGGCCCTGCCACTTCTTTGCCATGTGGTGGCATGAGCATAGGAGAGATGTCCCCCTCCTTGACCCTTACTAACTGTGGCAGGTGGGAGAACTGACCCTGAGGTCATGAGAATTGGAGAGCTGGATCTACCCCTCACCAGCTGCAGCACTCTGGAGAGTGAACCCTGTACCTTGCCTGGGCAGCAGAGTAGATCTGGGCCTTGTGGGGAAGATGTGGGCTGGTGAGCCAGCCCTGAAGCATGACTGTGGCTTTGGGTGAGTTAGCTGGAGAGCTAACCCTGGTGGTATGGATGCAGGAGACCTGGCAGGCTGACTAACTCAATAACTACCCAGGTCCAGATCTAGGGTTTAGAGTTGGCCCACCCCAACATCTCCTCCATCTATGAGCTGAGACCTGTTCTGCTGATCCAAAGCTGAAGGATCTTTATAACACAGCGCAGCGCAGCAACAGGGTAGCCAAGAGAAGTCCTGGTGAGGATCCAGTATTGACAGTGTAGCAGGAACCAGAGGCCTCAAGACAGACCAGTGACTGATTGCAATGAATGTTTATTTGCAAATAAAGATGTGTGGACATGTGAATAAAGGTTATACAGTGTGACACAGTGTCACAACTATCGCTTACGTGTATGTGTGTGTGTGTGTGTGTGTGTGTGTGTGTGTGTGTGTGTGTGTCTGTTCTCTTTGGAGGGGGAGGTTTTAAGGACAGAGGGCAGATGTGAAGGGACAAGGAAATGAGTGGGATTGGGGCACATAATATGAAATTCACAATCAATAAAGAATTAAAAGCTTAAAAAAAAGTAAGAGTAGGAACTCAAAGCAAACACAGTAAGAACCTGGAGGCAAGAGCTGATTCAGAGGTGCTTCTTAGTAGCTTGTTCTCCATAGCTTGTTCAGTCTGCTTTTTTATATAACTCAGGGCCACCAGCCCAGAGGTGACCCCCACTTACAATCAATGAAGAAAATCACCCACAGGCTTACTTTTAGTCCAGTGTTATAGAAGAATTTTCTCAATGTGGTTTCCTCCCTTCAGATGACCATAAGTTCTGCCAAGTTGACATAAAACTAAACACCACACTAATCAAATCCAGGTGAACAGTGAAATATTCCCACTGTAGTAGGGAGGTGGGTCCCGAGGAAGGAAGGGAAGGGAAATTCTTTTGAAGGCTGTAAATCTGTTGACACTGCATAGCACTAAGTTTCATGTTTTTCCTCCTCAGACATCTTACTTCTAAGAATTGCTCAATGTTGTTACAGAGTACACAAGTTGAGTGATTGAAACTGAGAGTGTCTGCTCTCCACACGGTAGCCCACTATCAGGGTCACATTGTCTGTTGCCTTTTCGAGGCACCAAGATCTAGAAAGCGCTTATAGACAAAGGTCTGTTGACTCAAGGTGGGGGTCTGGAAAATCCTTTTCGTCCAATGGCCGATACAGGAGGATAATAAAATTGACTCTGTGCATTATCTTTCACCCAGAGCAGCAACCTCAGGGCCTCAAATACCATAGGTATTAAAACTGAACTCCAGTCTGGCCACATCACCCACCTGCAAACAAAGGTCATCATCTGAAAAAAATTCTCACTCCTATTTGCTTATAAGGAACGCAACTTTCTGAAGCATCACCATTTATAACCCCAAGAAGATATGACCATGTGGGGCACTGCACCACAACCATTGATTTCCAATATAGCAGGAATGAAAACACTGTATTGGCAGCAGGGTAAATCTGACTTTATTTAAATCAGCTTTTTTAGATTTTTCCTTTGTTCTGCCTTTGATGGAGGAGACTAGAATAATCTCTTCCTCCACAATAAAACATTTTAGCTCTTATTGGGAGCATTTGGCGGTTGTTCTCAACCTATTTACTTTCTATACATGTCTGGGGAATACACATTAGCTCTTTCTTAATAGGAATGGAATCGCTGACTTAATAATTTCTAATGTATTGTTTTTGAAAGTTCTTTATCTGTCCTCCCCTCCCCCAACACACACACAACATAAAGCTCTTCCTTTCCTCCTTATATTCCTGGCCTTTTCATCCAAACTGACAAATTTTGTATTTTCAATCTAGGGTAAATTTAAGTAATTGCTTTTTCTTTTTAAAAGTCAAATGAATGGCATTAGCTTTATTAGTGAATCATCAAACTCTTGTGTGTTTTACTAAACAAAAATGCCTGTAATTGTGTTATGTACTCGTGGGGTAATGTAAAAAATTATAACCAACAGCCTCAACTTGCTTTAGTTCATGTATCCATTACTCTGCTTCTTGCTCCATTTAGTGCCCCTCTTCATGTAGAAACTCCAGAGTCATGCCAATAACCCATCCATGCTCACTGAGTCCCCTTACTTGCATATTTCTGGGCAGGGAGTCTATAGATTCCTGCCATCAACTCCACCCATCCCTACTAAACATGCTGTTCCATTATCTAGACAGAAATGCTAGATTTTATCCACCAATTCCACTCATCCCCTAGACCTGAGGAGTTCTCCTTTCCAAAGAGGAGCACTCGGCCCATAGCAACAGTTCCCCCCACTCCTTCAGCTGGCCTGAGAACCGTATGTGCCGTACCTGCCTTTCAGCCTCCCTTCTATTCTTCCTCTTCAGATAAGTACCCTAAACTCACCTTGCCAACTCCACTAGCACCTGTTGTTTAAAGAAAAGTCTTGATTACCTTCTCCAGATTCTTGGCAATTAGCCTGTTAGAATCTTCAAATTCCATATAAAGTGTGCTACTGGGCTCACAATTTACTTAGCCCAAGCTGAGCTGAGACTATTTCAGTATTGAGTATCAGCACTGAATTGCACAAAAACTGGACGCTAAGCATCCTACAGTCATTTTACTACCAAGTGAGTGGGCAACAGAAGCAGAAGTTCTAGAACACAACACACACACAAACACGCGCGCGTGCGCACCCAAGCATGTATGCGTGAGTGCACATACACCTACCAAGAAACATTACCAATAACCTAAGTCTAGATCTCATTGCAAATATATAAACATTAGTAAACATAACAATAAGTCTCTTCCCCAAACTAATATCCGAGTAGGAACAACCCCTGGAGAAAAATAACTTAGATGAATACAAGATAATGATTTCAGAATAGTAATAATAAACATGATCAAGAAATTTAAGGAAGGGATGAGTACACATGACAAAAAAGATTTCTGAGAAGCCTGAGTTGAATGAAACAACTGAAACAATTTAAGATATGAAAATAGAATTCAATATATTGACAAAATTTCTGGGAAAAAAACAAAAATGAAATAAAGCTTGAAATGGAAAGTTCAGGAATTCAAACAAACAAACAAACAAAAAAATCCAGAGGAAATACCAATAGACTGGATGAAGTAAAAGAACATCAGAAATTGAAGACAGGGATTAAATAACATGGCAAAAAAAAAAATCCAAAACATTGCAACAGAATATACAGGAACTCTAGAGTACTATAAACAGACCAAGCTTATGAATAATAAGAAAAGGCACACGTTAAAGACACAGGAAAATATTCTAAACAAAATCATAGAAGAAAACTTAAAATGAGATGCTTATTAAAGTCGAAAACCATACAAACCACCAAATAGGGTCATGAAAGAAGCTCATCTCCACTTAAAACACTATATATACAGGGGAGGAAAGGGATATTGAAGTCTGCAAGAGAGAATGTCAACTCAAATACGAAGGCAGGCCCATCAGAATAACAGCTCTTTGGGTTTTTCCCCCAATGGAGACTTTGGAAGCAATAATGGATTGGACCAGTGGTCTACAAACTATGAAAGACCACAGATATGAGGCCAGACTACTACCTAAAGTAAAATTATTAGTCATATTTGAAGGATAAAGGAAAATCATTCATTCATGATTAAAACATATTGAAGGAATTTATGACCACTAAAACAGCTCTACAGAAGATACTGGAAGGAATACTTGGGTCTGAAGTGATTAAACACACCTAAGATGGTACAAGGAACAAATCATTCGAGAATATTGAATCCAAAAAGGTCTAATAAAACATAACAAAGGAAACCAAGTGACAGCAATTAATAAATGTTGTTTAACCAGGTGTGGTGACTCACGCCTTTAATCCCAGTACTTGGGAGGCAGAGGCAGACAGATCACTGTGAGTTCGAGGCCATCCTGGTCTACAAAGTGAATCTAGGACAGCCAAGGCTACACAGAGAAATCCTGTCAGAAAAACAAAAATAAATAAATAAATAACAGCAAGTCTTACTACTAATAGTCTCAACGTTCCAATAAAGAGACACAAACTAACAGATTGGATAAGAAAATAAGACCCTTCCTTCTTTGGCTGCCTCCAAGAAACGTATCTCATGACCAACAACAGATACCACTTGATTGAAAAGAGTGGAAAGGGAATTCTAATCAAATGGAGCTAACAAAAAATCGGGTGTAGTCATTATAAAATCTGACAAGATAAACTTCAAACCAAATCCAAGCAAAAGCAGTAAGAGAGGATATGTTATACTTATTAAAGAAAAAAATCCAAGAGAAATATATTACCATCCTAAATGTATGCACACAGAACATAAACATCCAGTTATCAAAACAAAACAAACAAACAAACAAAAAACCCAAAACCAACTAACCTGAAAACCACAGATTAACACTGACACAATGATAGTGGCTGATTTAAATACCTCACTCTCACTAATAGAGAGGAAATCAGAAAAAAAATAGACAGAGAAATGAATTAAATGACATCATTAATAAAATGGACCTAAAGATTTCTAAAGAACATTCCAAAAAAACAGTCAGTGATATTTGTTTTTCTTATCACTCCAAAGGACTATATTCAAAATAGAGTACAAAATAGGTCACAGAGACAGTCTCAGCATATACAGGAATATTGAATCTTATCCTGCACTCTATCTCACCACTATAGAATAAGTCTCGATTTCAACAACAGAATGACAGAAAGGCCATAAATTCATAGGAGGTAACCACAAAATTACAGAATCAAAATGAGATGAAGGAAGAAATTTGGAGAATTAAAATATTACTATAATAGATAAAAATAATATTATGACACATCAGAATATATGGTACTCACTAACTGCACACATAAGAAAAAAGCTTACAGCACTAATGCCTACATTAAAATATGTGAGAGACCTCAAATTCATAACTTTGTGATGCACCTGGCGGCCTTAAGAAAAAAAAAAAACAAGAATAATCAGCATGCCAAAGAAGTAGACAAGAAGGGATAATGAAAAATCTGTGTTGAAATTAATAGGGAACAAAAGGCGAAAACAAAACAAAAAAAAATCAGCAAAACAGACTTGAGCAAGATAGAAGGAGTTTAGCTACATTAACCACTAGAAAAAAAAAGAACCCAAATTTATAAAATTAGAAACAAAATGGATATATTATAACAGATACTGAAAAAAATCACAGAATCATAAGTATATACTTTGAAATTCCAGATCTCATCAAACTAGAAAAATAAAAAAGAAATGAATGACTAGCTAGATGTAGCTATCAACTGGCAAAGTTAAATCGTCATGGAGCAAATAATTTAAATAGACTCTCAACACATGGTGGGATAGAAACAGTAATTAAAAATCTCCATAAAACTACAAAAAGCCAGATAGATTCAGTGCAGAATTCCACTAAGCTTTCAATGAAGAACTAGCACCAGTACTACCCAAGTTATTCTGAAAATCAGCAAAGAAAGAAGCACTTCAAATTCCTTTTACGAAGCAAATAATATTGCAACACCAAAGCAGACAACCAATATCGTTGGTGAAAACTTTTCAGAGTTTTCAATAAAATTCTTGGCAACCAAATTCAAAAACACACAAAACCCATTATCTACTATGATTGGCTCCATCACAGATATATAGAAATGAGTCAACATGCATAAATCAATAAACCTTATCCACTACATAAAGATCAGAAGTCACGTGATCATCTTATTAAGTGCATAATAGGTCTGTGACGATAGTTAATGTTACTTCATCATAAAAAGTACTGGTGAAAAGAGGGATATAGGTAACATATCTCAATATAATAAAGGCAATATAGAGAAAACTCACAATCAATATTATCCTAAATGAAGAAAAACTCGAAGTATTTCCAGTAAAAGTAGGAACGAGACAATGATGTCCAACCCAACCTCATTTGACATAGTACTTGAGGTCTTAGCTATAGAAATAAGACAAGTCAAAGAAATAATGGGATACAAATAGAAAAGGAAGAAGTAAAATATCATTATTTGAGAAACCTATACAGGTGATGAATAAAAGGATACAAAATTCATATGCAAAAATGAACAGCATCCCTGCATACAAATGACAGACATATTAAGAAAGAAAGAAAACAATACTATGCACAAGTCTGGGTCTGGATTTAAGTGCCGCTCATACAATGAAGCCCATATCTGACAACGTTATCAGCCAAGAATGTATGGTTCATCAGAGAAACTTCTATTTAATGTAGATGGCGATTAACTCAGAGGCTCACAGCTGTCCACAGTGTGGAGAATACAAGTCTGTAGGCTCTTCAGTCATAAAGGGAACACATGTACCACATCCTGTCCTCCAAAGGCTCAGGGATTGTTGAGGAAGAGATGGTGGAAAGTGGATGACTATGAGGATACAGTGTCTTGTGTACACAGCAGAGCAACTGTATATATAAATTCTGAGCAGCTTTGACAGCGTGTGTAAAATCTATACAAGTCCAAGCCTAACCAAATCCTAGTACAGGAAGGGGAGTTAGAGTCAACTAGGTGTAGAGTCAACTAGGCTTCAGTGGAAATCCACATAGCCAATAATATTTGAATAATACAAATTGTCTTTATGGGTTTTCCTTTTTTTTTTAAAGGGGAGATAATGTGGGGTTGGTAGGGAATTACGGGGGGTGGGGTTGGATTGTGGAAGACTTGGGGCATGAACAGAAACAAGACATGTTAGAAATTCTCAAAGAACATTTTTTTAAAGGTTACAACCAACCTTTCTTGTTAATACACATACATCTTAGGGATAAGAAATATTTTTGAGGGAATTAAGCAGAGATGAACTCAATTAAAACATCCATTCCTAAGAGGTCATATGATTGAAGCATATAAATCACCAGAGGCGAGTGCTCGCTGATACTTTTCCACATTAGCTCATCTGACTCTATTTTCTAAGGTACTTCCCTGAGGATGATTTCCATATGTATGTTAAACACAGAAAATGTGGCTTCTAAAAGTGGCTTGTCTGTGTAGCATAGCTTCTAAGTGACAGATAACGTGCTGCTATTAACTTAGGCCTTATTTTCATGTTCCTGATGGGCTTCTAACAGAGGATGGGAAGCTTGCACAAAGGAATGGTCAGAAGACCTTCCTAAGTGTCTGTTGGAAAGCAGCTTAGCTCTGAGACACGGCTACTCAATAGACTTGCAGAGGGGTTTTGCTAAAAGGTGGCAGTTGAAAACTCAGGGCATTTCTGACTGGGAGCATACTGCGAGCAAGCCTGTATGTCCGTTCCTACCATCATCTAAAAATGCTTTGCTTTAGAACATGCCAAGTTACCTGCAGAACGTTTGCCCTGTTTCTTCTATTGGGAGAAAGGCACAGTAACGACCCTAATGCCGATTGCTGACCAAGCACAGGCATTTCACTTTTAAGCTTATTTCTTCTGCCCATCTTAATAAGGGCATGGCTATTATTCTCATTTTACAGCTAAGAAGGTGAGATTTCAGAAAGAGTCAGTAAACAGTCTTAGGCCGTAGAGCTCCAGAGCTTGCTTGGTGTTGATGCCAGGAGCATTTGCTAGCCTGCTCATCTTTGAGTACTTGGCTACTTCTCATGCTTTCTATCTCAGTATAAATGTCACCTGTTGAGAAAGTTCATCTCTGAGTTCTCAAGAAGAGGTCACTCAGGAGCTTGATACTCTATCACCTGTATAAACATTGCCTGTGAGTACATGTCAAGTAAATAAGGTCAATTCATTAGAATATTAACTCTGTAAGATTATTAACCTTGTAACCTTTGAAGTGATATACTTATCACCGCTTGAACTGAAGAAAGCCAGATGAGAAGACATGCATGAATTGCCTGCAGTAATCTAATAAAGAATAGTAAAGGAAAGATTCCAACTCGATGTCTCCCAGCACAACATTCTACCCATATCCACGGAACTGTTGGCAATGGTTAGCTACTGGGAGAGGCAGCGAAGGTTTTCTTAAAGATTAGCCCCCCCCCAGTAAGTTGATCAGTGTAAGGGCACACATCCTAAAGTATTTGGCCAGCACAAATAGAAGGAAAGAACGAAAGAAAGAGAAATGGAGAGTGATATATAGTTGAGCATAGTAGGGCTATTCTGCGCAGCGTTGCAGGTGTGAGTTAATATGATAAAAACAAGTTGTATTAAACTCTCCACTAAAAAGGGAGGAAGGGCTCTACCATAAACATCATGGTGACACTTGTCACAAATGCAATGCTTTATTTAGTGGAGTACTCTCCTCAGCCCATTCTCTTATTGAATGAGTTCCCCCAAAAGTAGGGTGGGGGGGGGGAACCTCAGGTTAAGATCTTTTTGATCATATGGCTGCTTGTAAACTAGCTCAGAAAAAAAAAACCAAATTTAAATTTCAGATTGCATTTCTATATCATTACAAAGTCAAAAGTCAGAAGTCCAGAAATTCTAAGTTAAACACCATATGTAGTAAATACCATACGTGGTTTTATAACTTGGGGCTTATTTTTGTTTCATCTAACATCTACCCATGCCACAGAGCCTCACAGCAGCCTTTAAATAGAATCTTCTGGGCTGTTCTCCTTCAAACCCTGACATACAGAATCAAGGTCACGTGTACAGAAGTACTCTGAGAATATGCTTGGAGCAAAATGTGCAACTTCGGTTTTAAAAAGGCATCCAGTGCTGGTGTGCTCTGGACAGCTCCTAAGTGAGCAACTCACTTAACAGTCTGGCATTCGTGCTAGAGCATGCATTTCATCACATGATCACTAGCTACCGGGCAGATGCTGCTTACTCACCACATTCCCACAGAGATCGAAGGACTCAAGGGATTATTTTTAAAAGGATAAAAAAGTCTGAAGAAAGTTTGACCCTGGCCCCAGTCAGCAGTGGTAGACCACAAAGCTTGGTTAGTCCCTAGAGTGCTACACGCCTGAGAAGCGGTCACACACTTTACCAACCCTAAATCAAACTGCTGTGGAAAGATACTGGAAAACCACCCACTTTACCTTCTTTTCTGTGAGCTCATATCTAAAAGTTACTGAATTAAGATGATGGGGTAGTAGGGAACCACTGTTTCTTAAACATAATGAAGAAAATTATTCATGTGTGAAAAAATACTAATGACAATGCACACATCTCAAGATAATTCATTGCTAATCACTTTTACAGTAGCCTCCCTATCCAGTATTGTTTTTCATACTTTTTGTAACTTATACTCAACTTTGGCTTAACATTAAATGGGGAATTCTAACAATATACAGTTCCTAAATACTGAATGGCATCTTGGATATAAGTCATTCCTTGTCCAGCATATACTTATCATATTTATATTCCCATTAGTCACTTAGTCAGCACCTCGGTTATTAATTTTCAGCGTCTCAGCACTCCTGTTCAAGTAACCTTTGCTTTACTTAATAATAGTCTCAAAGTACAAACTTTCATTACAGTATATTATGATAATAATGTTTAAATACAATATAACATGTTATAATCACTACTTATTTTGTTAATTTCTCACTGTGCCCAAAAGCATGAACTAAACTTTACAGAATTTATGATTTAGTGCTATTTTTTTTAGTTTTTTCTTTTTAATTTTAAATATATTATTTTTTCATACAACATATTTAGATTATGGTTTTCCTTCATCAAACTCCTCCCAGATCCTCCCCCACTTCCCCACTCACGCAAATCTACATCCTTTCTTTTTCTGTCTGATTAGAATCCAAACAGGCATCTAAAAACATAATAAGGTAAAAAGAAACAAGCCAGAGTAGGACAAAACAAACAACAAACAGAAAAATTAAGAGCCAAAGGGGGAAAAACACACACACACACAAAAGAAGATGGATAATCCAGACCTAGGGTTGAGCCAAAGGGAGTTCCCCTCCCCCCAAAGTCAATGAAACGATTCCTAGTGATTGGTGCCAGCCCAGTTGTTATCAGAGAGGCTTCCTCCAGCAGCTAATGGGAACACATGCAGAGACCCACAGCCAAACCTTAGGTGGAGCTAGGGGAATCCCACTGAACAGGGAGAAGAGGCACTGTAGAAGCCAGAGGGATCAAGGATACCAGGGGAACACTTCCCATGGGCTCAACTAAGCAGGGCTGATAGGGGCTTACAGAGACCACAGTGGTAGTCTTGGAGCCTGCATGTATCTGTGCTAGGGACTCTGAATCTATGTTATGGTTGTTAGCTTTGGGCTTTTGTAGGACTCCTAACAGTGGGAGTGGGGGTGTCTCGGACTCGTTTGACTGTTTTAGGGATTTTTTTTGTCCTCCTACTGGCTTGACTTATCTAGCCTTGATAAGTTATTGCATACTATTATGCCATGTGTGGCTGATGTCCCTGAAAAACCTGATCTTTTTTTGACAGGAAATAGAGAAGAAAAGCATCTAAGGGAAAGGGGAGGTTGGGGGGAGGAACTGGAAGGAATGGAGGGAGAAGAAACTGTGGTCCAGATGTGTCATACAAGAAAATAATAAATAAAAAGAAAAAAAGAAAGAGCACAAGAAACACATACAGATGCTGACACACACACACACACACACACACACACACACACACACACACAAATAGATAAGCATAATAAGAAACCATAATAGATAAATAGATCTGTAAGGGGTCTGGTGGTGAGAGAAATCATTGTAAGACCAAAAAAAAAAAAAAAAAAAAAAAAAAAAAATCCCATTGAGATTGTTTTGTGTTGGCCATCAGCTGCTGGGCAAAGGTCTGCCCAGAAGTCTGGTTTCTGTACATAGTGAGATTCTGTTGGAGAAAGCTAATTTTTCCTTTCTCAAAAGTTATCAATTGGAGATAGCTTCTGGGTTAGGGATGGGGGTTTGTGTTCATTTTTTCCCTCTCAGCACCAGGACTCCATCTGTCTTAGACCTATATAGGCTCTATATATGCTTCCACAGACTCTGTGAGTTCCTATGTGTGACAACCCTGTTATACTAGAGGCCTTGTTACCTTGGTGTCTTCCATCCCCATTTACATTTACAGTCTCTCGGCCTCCTCTTCCCCAGAGTTCCCTGAGGGAAGGGGTTTGATGAAGACATCCCATTTCCGAGATCCCTCACACTTGCCACATGGTCCAATTGTATTTCTTCTTATCCACTGCAGGATAAAGCTTCTCTAATGGTGGCTAAGCAAGACTCTGATTTACAGGATAGCTGAATGCTGTTAGGAGTCATTTTCTTGCTACGTTCCTTTGGCAGAACAGAAATACTTGGTTTTTTCCTTAGGTCCATGGCCTGTTTATCTAGTGTCAGGTTTTTCTGGCCACCTAGAAAGTGTTGGGCAGGGGTTGGGCCTTACTTCCAACCAGAAAGTGGTTGGTTACTCCCATAAGCTTTGTGCCACTATTACACCCGTGTATCTTGCAGGCTGAAGATCACAGCCTTTATAGCTGAGATGGTGTCACTTTTCTCCTCTGGTAGTGGGCAGGGTAACTTCTAGCATCATAAACACTAGGACATAAGGATGAAGACACTAGCTAGGAACCAGCCTGACTTTTCCATGTTCAGTGAAGTGTGTGGATGTTGTCTTCAGCAATAGGGTCTTACTGTCAGTTTCTGGAGAGTAATCAATAGCCTTGGCAATAGTCGGGATAGTTTAGAAGTTTCCACGGAGCCTCTTTGGCTAACAATTTCAAACTAGGTGTAACCTATTCCTGGCCCTGGGGGTTTCATTTGGTGGTGAGGGATGTATAGTTGGGGCTTTATCTCCTCTGCTTTCTGATGATTCAAATTTATATTTTTTTCATATATGTAAATACTTTTTTTAAGAATCTTACTGCTTTAGGTTTCCATATTACGTCTCAAGTGACCCTTCATTTTGGCTGTCCTTCCTTGTATTCCTTCCCTTGTCCCCCTCTCCATCCTAATTTATCCTTTCATTTCAGTCTCCCCTTTCCACCCATCTATTCTTTGTCGTTTATATAAAGATCCTTTCTCCATGCCCCAGTCCCTTACTTTACACCTAGCCTCTATGCTTATTAGGATTGTAGCCTGCTTGTCAAAGACTTAAAAGATAACAACTACAGATAAGTAGATATACATTATATTTGCCTTTTGGGGTCTGCCTTGTTTGTTTGGGTTTTTTCTTGTTTTTTGTTTGTTTGTTGGATCCACTATCCCTTTAGCTGCATATTTCATTATTTCCTTTTTTAAGCAACTGAAAAATATGCCACTGTGCAAGTGTATCTATTTTCCTTATCCATTCATTCACGGACAGAATCTAGTCTGTTTCCAATTTCTGCTTATTATTAAGAATAGAATAGCAGTGAACATGGTTGAGCAAATGTCTCTGTAGTAGAATGCAGAAAGTATGCTCGAGAGTGATATAGCTGGATCTTGAGGTAGATCTAATTTCCAGCTTCCCAAGGAACTGCCACACTGTTTTCCATAGCAGCTGTACAAGTCTGTAGCGCTGTCATCAACAGGTGAATGTTTTCTTTACCCCGCACTTTCATCAGCATTTGTTGTCCTTTGTTTTATTGATCTTGGCCATTCTGACTGATGTGTAAGATAAAATCTGAAAGGTATTTTGATTTGCATTTGGCTGATGACTAAGGATATTGAACATTTCTTAAAATGTTTCTCAGCCAATTGTGCTTTGTCTTTTGAGAATTCTCTGTTTAGGTCTGTTCCCCATTTTTTAATTAGGGTATTTGTTTTATTCATGTCCAATTTTTGAATTCTTGATATATTTTAGATATTAGCTCTGTATGGGATGTGCAGTTGGTAAAAATCTTTTCCCATTCTGTAGCCTTCTACTTGTTTGTTTGCCACATAGAAGCTTTTCAGTTTCATGAGGTCCCATACATTAATTATTGTCCTTAGTTCCTGCACTATTGGTATTCTGTTCAGGAAATCTTCTCCTGTCCCAATGAGTTCAAGACTATTCCTAATTTTCTCTTCTATCAGATTCAGTAAATATGGCCTTATGTTGAGGTTCATTTGGAATTGAGGTTTATGCAAGGTGGTAAGTATGGATCTATTTGGATTCTTCTATATGCAGCCATGCAGTTTGCCCAGCACCATTTTTTGAAGATGCCGTCTTTTTTCCAGTGTGTGTGTGTTATGCCTTCTTTATCAAAATCCAGTGTCTATTGGTGTGTGTATTTTTGTCTGGATCTTCAATTTGATTCCATGGATCTGATCGTTCTGATCGTTATTTTTGAAAGCTGAGGGACAAAGCATGATTAGCACTAATCAGAGTAAGGAATCTACTTCTGTCTTCACACTGAAGGCCTGGAGGAACATTATGTGTGATGTATAAACAGTTACAAAAAGTATAAGTCTTAAGAAGAAAGAACTGGTCAACTCATGGGTAATTGGTTGGATCATCATTCATATATTTCTTATATTTTGTCATTGAAATTTATACTTGTGCTTGACCCAGAGAAACGAAAGACTTATTCTTACCAGGAGATAAATATATATGAAAATATATTTGTGCAATATGAACTAGAAAACTAAATGTTTTCAATACTTCACCTTAGTGACTCTGTCCACTTCACACAGAGACAATAGTATCATAGAAATAAGTCTACACCATTTTGCTCTCCCCTCTCCTATTACTTGCTTACCTATTTTTATTGGAACAATCAATTACAAATGTTATACTTCTTTTTTTCTTCGGTAATCCTAAAATAAAACATTTCTTACACTTGAATTTTCATCTATAAAAGTGTGTGTATCACAGCCATGCTTCATTGTTACTTCTGAGGAAGGAATTGGCTGAAGGCTAGTAAGCCTGCTATCTCTTGTAAGAAGTCTTGACTGTAAGCAAATAAGAATAGCATAAACAAGTGATTTAAATGACATGGAGTTATTCGCATTTTAATGTTCTATAAAAGACAGAACTTTTAAAAATATTAAAATTTTTATACAATATATTTTGGTCATATTCTTTCTCCTCCCCCAACTCCTTTCAGATCCTCCCCACCTACCTAAGCGCCCAATTTCATATTTCCTCTCTCTCTAAAATTAAATGAAACTCAAAGCAAACAAAAAGAAGATAAAAAAGAAAAAGGAAGAAAATAAAAGAAATTTAAAAAAAAGATGAAAAAAAAAGAAAATGAAACAAAAATTCCTGGCCAACTACTCTGAGGCACTAGGCCTGCCCTGGAGTACGGCTGATGGACCCCATGAGACTCCACTGGAGAAAACTGACTTTTCCATTTTCCAGTAGGTGTCAGTTGCAAATAGCTTCTTGTTTAGGGGTAGAGCTCCATGTCTGCTTCCTTTTCTCAGTGCTGGGATTCTGTCTTGTTTGAATTTGTGCTGGTGTTGTGCATGTTCTCAAAGTCTCTGTGAGCTTATATGTGTATTAGTACTATTGGGTATGGAAGACATTATTTCCTTGGAGGCATCTACTAACTTATTCTCTTACAATCTTTCTGCCTCCTCTTCTACATAGATCTATTAGTTTTGAGAAAGATGTTCCATAAAAACATTATATTTAGGACTCAGTACTCCAAAGTCTTTTACTCTTGTCAAATTGTTCGGTTGTGGCTCTCTGCTAATTAGCATCTATTTCAAGAACTAGCTTCTCTGGTAAGAGTTGAATGATGCATTGATCTCTCTCTCTATATATGTATATATTAACATGCTAGGAGTCATTTTATTGCTATGTTCCTTTCATGCAATAATAGTAGTTGGATTTCCTTTAGGACCCATGATCTATGTAGTCTCAGGTTCTGGGCCACATTAACAATGTCAGGCATGGACTCTATCCCATAGAATCCGATTTTTAAAAGTTGGTGGTTACTCCCATAACAATTGCGCTGCAATTTCACTAGTATATCTTGCAGGCACATCACTATTTTAGGTTGCAGGATTTGTTGTTGGATGATACTAATGATTATTTTTCTCTCCTGATAGCATGTATCACTCAGCTCTAAAATAATGAGTGTTAGTCAGCAGGAGTGTAGGTACTAGTCTGGCCCAAGCCAATGTTCTCCATATTTGAAGACATGTGTGGTATCTTCAGTATTATGTTGTGAGAAGCAGCAAAAAGCTTGTGATGCTTTGTGTTGTCAATGTGATCCCTTTGGACAATGACTCAACAAATATTAAATATAAAAAAATTTAATATTTTTTGTAACCTTTTGGGTTATAAAAAAAGGCAGAGTTTTAATGTATACAAAAACAAAACCTTGGTAACATTAAAAAAAAAAAGACAAATCTCATGTCTAGGGGAAAAGTTAGAAGGAAAAAGATGACTAATTTAAAGTTATTTAATATTCAATACTTCATTTTATTTACCTTTCAAAGCTTCTAAAATTTAGGACCATAAAACCATAAATACAAAAAGTCCAAATGGGGAAATATATTGTTTTATTAGACAAAATATATAGAGATATTAAAGCTTTCATCCATACACAACTGAAAAAAAAAGCCCAATAAAAATAATGGAATCTAGGAAAAATCTTTTGATTCTTTGAGAGAACACAATTTCAGAACACTGAAAATGAAGAATAAAGTGGAAAAATACCATTCATGATACTCAGTATGAATAGTCTGATTCCAGCAACAAAGCAACAAATATATTGAGTGTCATGAATGTTACATATTGGAATTTTAGAAACATTTTTATAGCAAGTATCATGGTATATGCTCATAATTCCAGCATTCATAAGGCAGAGGCAGGAGGATTACAAGTTCAGTGACAGCTTGGACAACTTGGTAAGACTTGTTTCAAACAAAGCAAAATGTCAAAACATTTTTGGTGCTGCCACCAAGTGACATGTATCACCTTTGATAGGAGTAATGTGGAAGAACGAATTCACAATCTAAAACCAGTTATCTCTTTAAGTTGCAGGAATGCTTGAGATGCTTCTGATTAGCATTGAGATACTTGTTTAAGAGGAAGGATTCATTCACAGATATCCCCACAAAGCAAGCAAAGACAAGAGTCATCACTGCCTTAAAATGCTTCACCCATTAGCAGCAGTTGCAAAGTTTGTTTTCACTAGAGATTAAAGACATTGATATTTTTAAGTCATGAAAACTAATTAAACAACACAATGAATTCAATGTAAAGTGCCAAGAATATTAGGAAGCAACAGAAATTAAAAAGTGAAACATTAGAGAGTCTTTTGTTTCTTTCCATCACTTAAGAAGTAAGTTTGTAATGAACGCCAAACCACAGTAAACACAGACTCAGACACCTGTGCAGAGTTTCTGGCTTCTGTCATGATGATTCACAATTCCCCACAACTAACTAAAAATAAATAATTAGATAAGACCAGCCTCCGATGGCTGCAGGTTGGTCTGGGGAGTTGATAGGGCCAAGAGAACCCGGGAAAGTTCTTCACGGTAAGAACCCACGTAGCTCCGGTAACAGTGTAAATGACTAGACTACGGGATTTCCTGATCCGGGAAAGCAACTACCCAGGGAAGTTTTTCACCAGTTTCAACATGCAAAGACGGATATTTTGTTGTTGCTTAGCGCCAGGGTGATTATGCAGCTGGGCATGTTCAGGGACGGGGTCTGCGAAGGTTCCAGGTCATCAACCTGCTGGCCCTGCTTGGCAACAGTACGCTCCCTTGACCACTCTACCCTCATTTTTCCCACGCCTGTCACCCCAACAGCCGGGTTTCTCTTTCCACCTCTCTCTGGCCCTTTTCCTCACCTCTACGTCACATGTTCACCCATCAAAGTGGTGTTGAAAACTGTGTCACACAGAATATTGCATTGCCCAAGCAGCTTTACAATCAAGTATTTATTGAAATGAGTCGTTGGTCTGGATCAAGAGTTCTGGTTTCTGAAGCTCCATGAATACTGGACTATAGTCGCCACCAATAAGTAGCAAGTGATAAGTAGCAAATGGAAAAGAGAACATGGTTATATTAATAGCAGAATCCACGGACTCACTGAAAGAAACTTGACTCAGAGTGCGGAGCTGGGGGACATTCATGCCACTGTGACCACAATGCTCAGCTGCTTCAGAACAGCAGAGGCACCTAAGGAGGCCGTAGTGGCCACCTGTGGCAGCTCTTTCAGAGTGCCTTTAAGCAGTTTTCCTCAGCATCATTACTGACTTCTAGAAAAATAAAAATAAAAATAATTTCTCTAGCATATTTCAGATGTAAAAAAAATCATACAGATATAATCAAAAATCCAACTTTTTATTATGAAAAACATTCTTTAGAACCTGAGGTAAGCCCTGAGCACTTATTTTTTCATGTAAAAGAATTTTTTGATTGAATTTATTCATTTATTCCATTTGTAAAATGATATTGATGAGTCTTACTTTTGGATAGTCTTCCTCAAAATTGTTAGATTTTTAAATTAAAAGCAGTTTTTCTACTTTAAACATATCTTCAAGTTTTTAAAATCCAAGAATCTCTTTATTGGTTGAATATCTAGGCTATCAAGAGAGATAATAAACTCAGTGATCTGTTCTCTGTCCACAAAACCTTGAAGGAAATTTCTGATTTCCAGATAGCTTGGAAGTCTTTTAAATTAAATAATTTGCAAATTTTATTGAAATGAGCCCCAGGATCTTATTCTTGCTGCTGGCTTCATGCACATACTTCATGTAGGCAATCTTTTCAATCTTTTTTGAAGGTCTTTGACATCAAGTGTTTCAATTTTCCCGTGAAAATGAAGGCTTTTCTTGAGTGAAACATCTTGTGATGGCATTTTGACTCTCTCTGCAGACTCCATGGGTATCTGAGTTTTTTGTGGGGATGCTAATGTCTCAAGGCTGCCGGTCTGATGGTACTTTGATAATAACACATAAATCTTCATTCTTTCAAAGCAATTCTTTTGCTAGTAGCTGAATAAGGTCCTCCAGTACTTTATTTGTTGTAGTTACACAAAGCCAAAGCATATGTTGAAAAAGAAAGAATATCTCCCATGATAGTGGATTACTGTAGAAATATCTATCCATGTGACACTATTTCACTCTTGAATTTAGATGTTGTTTTGTTCCCAGACACGACCCATATCTGTCTTTAAAACCCATCAAATAAAAATTAAATGACAATTATATGACCAAGGGAGCAGGTACCACATACACAGAGGTGCTACCATCCACCAAGGTTGACTTACTTGTAAAGTGGACTCCTTTTGTCCCTCATAGTCTTCCCTCCCAGCAGTCTGTTAGGTATACCTAGTAATGTAGCTCCTGTTAAAACACATTTATCAGTTCAGCAATGGAAAAACGCTGTGAAATATAGAGTCAAAGCTGCCTGGATCCACATCACTGTTCTGTCATCTATTACACCTGAGTACTGAGCCAGTAAAGGCACCTGCGTCACAACCCCATTGTCTGTGAAAGCAGATGAGCGTTGCTGTGCTTACCGTAAAATGGAATGAGATGACACGTATATGAAGTACCTGGCACTTAGCGAGTGATTTGTGTCTCTGCTAGTTCGATACCTACGTTTATCCATTGTCAATTCTCTACTCTACTGGCAATGTGGACTGTTAGTTTCTCTAACTCCACTCTTCGTTTTCCACAGTTTTCCTGCAACCTCTTCTCTACATGCATTCATCGACCCAAGTCCTCAGGTTTGGAATCTGGACACAGCTTCTGTCTCTCCTTGAAGAAACTCTAGTCAGGCTCCTCTGAGCTAAGCAGGCTGTCAGCATCTGTGACTTCTAATGTTTTACCACCTTCAATTTGTGACGCAGTCAAGTTGCTGGGTCAGACATCCGTTGTGCAAAGACAATGCCTGATTACAGCAGCCTATGTTCATCCAGGATCCAGCTAGGTAGATTGACCCTAAATTCCCTTGACACTTGGCCTTTCTTTGCACAACATTTTACTCGCCGGTTGCCCTATGCTGAGTGTCACAGGCCCATCGAAGAAGCTTCTCTCTTCCCTTGGCCTTCGGCTTGTCAGCTTTGCCTAATATATATGACTTTGTGTTCTGTTTTTGTATCAAAGGAAAAAAAAAACTTTCACAGCAAATACCTAGGGGAAAATTCCAATTTATCCCTTTGACAGGCATGAAAGAGATTTAATTTAATTTAAAACTTTAATTGATTCAGTTAAAGAGATTTAATTTCAAACTTTAATTAAATTGTAAAAGATTGATTTTTAAATTAATACACAGATTAGATTAGAGTTTTTAGGTTGGCTCTGGCCAGTCAAATGAATACAAACAGGAAAATGAGGCAAATGAACGCTAAAGGAGAATGATTAGTCAATTGCAATGTGCGTATATTTAAAATAATGCAATGCCAGCACATCTACTATCTACTATCTATCTATCTATCTATCTATCTATCTATCTATCTATCTATTTATCTATCTTCCATCTATTGTCTATCTGTTTATTATCTATCTATCTATCTATCTATCTATCTATCTATCTATCTATCTATCTATATGTATGTGTGTACATGTGACACATGTACCTGTGTACATGCATGCATGCATGCTGTAGCACTAATGTAGACGTTAGAGGCCAGGGGACAACTTCTGTAGAGTCAGTTTTCTCTTACCACCTTTATGTCTGCTCTCTGAATTTAGCACAGGTTATTAGGCTTGTATGGCAAGCATCTCCCCCTCCCCCAAACCATCATGCTGGCACTCCATTAATATTTTTGAAAATATTTATTCTTCCTGAATCCCTGTTCAAATATATTCAGAGTAAAGTGAAGACTTTAATTCATTAGTACAACATTTATCCTCACCTCATTTCATACTAATTATGTGCTAACACCCTGAAAATCTGTAATTTGTACTTTTTCCAGAAACATGTGATAAATGGCACCTTTCCTGCCAGCCTGCAGGAATCCTACAGATGGGATTTCTATATGTGAGAACATGTGATTGCTCAATACTTTTAGAGGCTAGGAAAAGTAAGATCAGGGAAGCATATATAGGCAGTGGAGGAAAATGAACAAATAAAAGGATGAGGCTAGGGTAGTGATACGGTTCAGTAAGTAAAGCGCTTGTCCAGGAGCAAGAATCTAAGCTCAAACCTCCAGAACTCACATGAAGCTACTTGCAGTAACATATGTCTGTAACCCAGTGTTTGCATAGCTAGATGGGGGCAGAGACAAGAGAATCCTTGTCATCTCATGCACCAGTAAGCCTGCTTTACACAGTAGTGCGCAACAAAAGGGCCCACCATCTCAAATGAACAAGGAGGTTAGGACTGACACACAAGGTTGTCTTCGGACCTTTACCTGTATGCCTTGGCACATGTATGCCTACACACACACACACACACACAGTGGGGTGGGGAGACTTCATTAAATTCTGAAGCTTCTACACAGCAAAGGAAGCAACTCAGTAAAGACACGGCCTGCAGAGTGGGAGAACAAACAAACAAAAAAAAACTTTTCAAACTGCACATTTGGTGAAGCATTCCTATCTAGACCACAAAAGAACTCTGAGAACTAAATAACAGAAATAAAACAACTCATTCAAAAGCAGGCTAATAAAATGAACAGAGTTCTCAACAGATACAGTACAGATGGCCATTAAACGTATGAAAGTTCACCATAATTAAGTTAGTGGGTGGAAAATTAAAACTACATTGAAAGTCTATCTCATCTAAGTCAGAATTTTGGTTATTAAGAACCGAAGTAGCAGCAAGTCTCAAGAAATAAAGGGAAATTGAAACAGCATCCTGTATTCTGTCTGACCATAATGGGATAAAGTTAGCAGTAAAGAGCAATGAAAACTTCAGAAAATATACAAACTCATGGAGATTGCACAACACATCACAGAGTGGGTGGCTGAATGAATAAATCAAGAAAATAAAAGCATCCCTAGAACTCAATGATAATGGAAGCACAACTTTTCCAAATCTGTGAGATATTGCGAAGGCATGTCTAAAAGATATGCTCATATTTCTAAATGCCAACATTAAAATTAAAGTTACCAGAAAGATCTCAAATAGCCTCATGATGAAATACAGGATACTGGGAAAAAACAGGAATAAATAAACCAAAAGCATACTATGCATGTCTTTTTGAGTCTGGGTTACTTCACTCAGGATGATCATTTCTAATCCCACCCATTTGCCTGCAAATTTCATGATTTCTTTGTTTTTATAGCTGAGTAGAATTTCAATGTGTAAGAATACCACAATTTCTGTATCCATTCTTCAGTTGAGGGACATCTAGGTTGCTTCCAGATTCTGGTTATTATGAAAAGGCTGCTATGAACACAGTTGAGCAAGTGTCCTTGCTGTATGGTGGAGCATCTTTCAGGTGTATGCTCAGGAGTGGTATAGCTGGGTCTTCAGGTAGAACTATTCCCAGTTTTCTGAGAAAGCACCAGATTGATCTCCAAAGTGGTTGAACAAGTTTGTTCTCCCACCAGAAATGGAAGGAGTGTTCCCCTTTTTTCCACATCCTCACCAGCATGTGCTGCCTGTCACTTGAGTTTTTTATCTTAGCCATTCTGACAGGTATAAGATGGAATCTCAGAGTAATTTTGATTCACATTTCCCTGATGATTAAGGATACTGAGCATTTCTTTATGTGTTGAGATTCCTTTGTTGAGAATCTGTTTAGCTCTGTGCCCCATTTTTTAAAAAGATTTATTTATTCTTTAAATATATAATGTTCTGCCTGAATGTGTGCCTGGAGGCCAGAAGAGGGCATCAGATCTCATTATAGATGGTTGTGAGCCATCATGTGGTTGCTGGGAATTGAACTCAGGACCTTTAGAAGAGCACTCAGTGCTCCTAACCTCTAAGCCATCTCTCCAGTCCAGTACCCTGTTTTTTAATTGGGATATTTTTGAGTGAGGTAACCCAGATCCAGAAAGACACACATAGTATGTACTCACTTAGAAGTGGATTTTAGTCATACAGTACAGGATAAGCATACTACAGTTCACAGAATCAAAGAAGATTAGTAACAAGGAGGATCATACGGGGGATGCTTAAATCTCACTCAGAAGGGGAAATAGAATAGACAGCGGTAGTGCTTCAAGAGAGATGACAAAGTAGGAGAAGAAACAGAGAGATATGAGGGTGGAGATCAGACCTTTGGAGAACTGGGATTGGAGGACAAAAGTCCTGTAGAAAAAAAGAGAAATTGTGGCAGGAGCATCTCTGGGACAAGCTGGAGACCTAAGTCAGGGTAGATTTAAAGGGGGATATGAGAGGAACCCTAGAAGAGACTCCTGGTAGCAGGAGCCATAGAGACTGTAGAGGATACCCTCTAACCAGACGAATCTCCTAGTACAGGGAGGGGAACACCAACATCTGAGTAGATAATAATGAGGGAGCGATAAAAACAAATACAAAGAATCAATGCATCAATGAAAATAAGAACAAAATTAACAAACTTTTAGCCAAATTAACCAAATTGAAAAAATAAAAAGATTCAAAGTAATAACATTAAAGGTAGAGAGGACAGCTCTAAGAAGCCTACGGATATAGTTTAATGTTTTTATATTTCACTGAATTAGAAACTCTAAAAGAAATGGATGGATTTCTAGATGTATATGACTTACCAAGGTTAAAACAAGAGTAAGCAAATAATATAAGTAGACCCGTAATAGTCAATGAGATTTCCCAGCTAGATTAGATGTGGTGGCCTATATCTTTAAAACCAACACTCAGGAGGCTGAGGCAAGTATATATTTGTTAGTTTGAGGCCAATGTGGTCTCCACAGAGAGTTCCTAGCCAGATAGGGCTACGCAGTGAGATTATGTCTCAGATTTGGTAAAGAATTAAACTAAATCTTAGAAGAGTAATAAACACGCCTCAAATTATTGTATAAAATATTAATAGATGAACACTTCCAAACACTTTCTAGAAGCCAGTATTACTCTGCTACTAAAACCATGTAAAAGGATGGGACGATTATAGGCCAGTCTCACTGATAAATAAAAGATACAAAAGTTCTCAGTAAAACACTATAAACCAAATAAAGAACAATCCAAAATATCACACACCATAATCCCTCAGGGGTGCAAGGATGTTTTACTATATGTAAATTAACAATCACAATTAATTGCATAAACGGACTCAAGGACTAAAATCACAGGAGCATAGATAGAAAAATAGAGAAAATAACTTTGAAAAAAAATCCAGCATCCCTTCATGATAAAAACTGTGGGTAGAATAAAGATGGTGATGGCAGGAAAATATGTCAATATAATAAAGGCTGTTCAAGACAAGCCAATAGCTGTCACTAGACTAAGTGGAGACAAACGTGAAGCATTCCCAATAAGATTTTGAGTAAGACAAGGATGTCAGGAAGTGGTGGCCTAAAAAAGAAGATGAAAGTGTTTACTCTTGAATTTCCTATTCAAAACAGTGACATCCTAGTTAGAGTAATAAGACTTCAGAAATGGAAACAAATGTTATACAAATATAAAAGGAAGATGTCAGAGCAGGCATATTTGTAGGTGATGTGTGCACGAGAGACTTCAAAGACTCCAGCAGAAAAGTCCTAGAGCTGATAGACATGTTCAACAAAGTAGCAGGATAAAAAATTAACACTCTCAAATAAACAGTCTTCCTATGTGGCAAAGAAACACAAACTGAGAGAAAAACCAGGAAAATGATACTATTCACAAGGACTCCTGAAAGGCCCAGGAGTAAACCTAACCAAGAAAGTGAAGGGCCTCTGCACTGAAAATCTTAAACACCGGAGACAACAGTGGAGACATCAGGAGATCAAAAGACGCCCCATGCTCATGGATGGGCAGGTTTAATACTGCAAAATGTCTATCCTATCAAAAACAATCTGCAGGTTCCAATGGAATGCCTTCCTTCAAAATATCAGTGTAATTCTTCACAAAAAAAAGATGAAAAAAGAAATCTTTTTTAAAAAATGCATATATGTAACCTATAGGATAAAAGAAAGAGGCTATAAACTTGGGGTGGGGCACATGGGAAGGGGTTGAGGGAAGATAAATAGAAGGAAGTGGAGGGGGGGAATGGACGGGAAAGTGTTACAAATCTATTTGCACTGGGACGATTTAAAAATAAAATAAAAAAGCATATTGTAGCACAAAAGAGCTGAGATAGCCAAAACAATTGCAAATAATAAAAACTCTGCTGCATGTATCGCCATTCCTGATTACAGAGTCATAGGAGTAAAAACAGCACAGTACTGGTGGAATAACAGACACACTGGGTGACAGAACAGAATAGGTGTAAGCTCATTCAACCATCTGACTTTTGTCAAAGATACAAAACTACATACTAGAGAAAGTACAACACCTTTAACAGCTGATGCTGTACAAACCACTCTCTACATGTAGAAGGACAACACTGGATTCTCCCTTTCTCTCTCACCTTGCACACAAATCAATTCCAAGTGGATCAAAGGCTTCAGTGTTAGGCTTGAAGCTCTGAAACCTCGAGAATTGTCAGGGAGTACACTTCAGGAGTAGAGGCCCAGGCAAAGGCTTTCTGAAATGGGCACAACAGTCTACAAGTGTGACTTCAGGACATTAAAAAAGCTTCTTGCTCCAAATAAAAATGATAATTGACTGAGAAAGCAACTTACAGAATGATGAAAATTTTCTGACAGCTATATATTTGACAGATGATTAATGTCTAGAATATACAAAAACTCGAAAAAACTACACATAAAGAAATAAACAACTCAAGATAGATCTGCAGTGTCCACGAAGCAAAGAAATAAAAATACATAAGAAATATGTAAAGAAGTGTTCAACATCTTAGCAGTCAGGGAAATGCAAATTAAAACTATTTTGAGATTTAATCTCACCATACTCAGACTATCTGAGGATAAGGGGGGAAATGACAAAAAAAAAAAATCTAACAAGGATTAAGGGAAGGGAGTATCTCTCATTCACTGTTGTTCGGAGTGAAAATCAGTGCAGGCAGTAAGGAAATGAGAGGGGAGGTTCCTCACAAAGTTAGAACTAGACCTACCACATGTCACAGCTGTTCTACATGTCTCCGAAGGACTTGCTGTCCATCACAAAGACACTTGCTCACCCATGTTCACAGTTGCTCTATTCATAAAAGCTAGAAAAGAGCCTAGATGCCCATCCGCTGCTGAATGAATGGAGAATGGGGCACATATGCACAGAGGATATTGTGTCACCTGTCAAAAATGCAACAATAAAAAAAATGCAAGTAAGCGAACACACCTGGAACAAATTAGACTGTGACATACCCAGACCCAGAAAGCAAAGTGCCACATGTTCTTACTTGTGGATCCTAGCATAGAATCTTTTATTTTTATGCTTAACTTGGAGTCCCTGTAGAAACTAGACAAACAGAAGGGGGCCACAGGGAAGTGGGAAGAAAGGTGCTACAGGAAGGGGAATAGTAGAACACAGGTGAAAGGGTGGGGCAGAGGAGATGTGAAAGAGATAATTAACACTAATTATTGAAAAGGCCATATGGAAACCCACTATATTATAATCTACTCACACATTAAATAAACAAACAAACAATAAATAAATAAATGTAAACAAACAAACAAAACCAGTTTAACTGGAGTTACCAGACACAGAAGCCATAGGCTGACAACTAAAAAGTCCAGTGTCAACTATGGAGTACTTCCATATGAGCTGCTGGTCGGAAGTGTCCCAGAGGTCCCTCCAAGTTATACAAGATATTGCAAATGCTCTTAGTTGCCTCCCAGTACTTGACCTATTGCTGAAGGTAATAGGACTTGGGGAAGTCAGACTGGTACAGATCAGGAAGCCTCCACCATGCTAGCTGGCTTTCACAGTATAGAAAGATACTATGTAGGGTGCTGGAAGAAAACAAAAACAAAAAAACTTCATCAGCAGTGTTTACTCAGCTGTGACTCCTATGAACTACAACGATGATATGGGTGCTATAGTGAAACTAATGTTAGAGATCTAACTAACCTTTTCGGGTTGCATTTAAGGTCTTCTCTCCAGGAGGATGCACATGTGTGGTGCTGTAAATCTAGCCATGGTTGGGGAGCTCCTACTGTTGTTAGCTAGACCTTATCAGACTGTCTCTATACTTGTAGTTCTATGAATAGATTAGTGCAGCTCTCACCCATCATTAGAGAAGTTTCTTTTGTGCAATGGATAGTGGTCAGTGCAGAAGCTCACATCTGGACAGAGTACAGAGACAGCTCAGTGAAGTGCTCAGCCACAAATGAGATTTGTGTGTCACTCCCCTCCCATCAACACTGAGGGATCATAAAGGAAAAAGGAGATTGTAAGAGTCATAGTCTCAGCATGAAAACAGCATCCCTTGGATGTGACAGGACATCTTTATTCATGAACTCATAACAGCTGTGATTATCAGCATTCTATCATGGGGTGAGACATCGTAGCCCCCTCAACGCTAGATAAGGAATTGTTGACAGATGGTGGCTCCTAGAAGAGAAAGACTCAATTTTCTGCGATGAGGTGGTCATTGGTAGGTTGACCATGCTCCAGTGGATGGTCTCATATACAGGAATATATAAAAATGCAGCACAAATTGCACTCTGTGCGATATTAAATAACATTAACTTTGGAAAGAGGTGGAGGAGTCAGGGTAGAACCACGTGCGGTAAGAAGGAGGAGTGGAGAGTCAGCATAATCAAAACATACTGAATGCGTATTTGAGATTCTCAAGGAAGAAATGCATTGAAATAAAACATCTTAAAATGTTGCCAAGTTTGTCAGTGGAAATATAACGCAGTCCAGCCACTGTGGAAATCAGCGTGGAGTTTCCTCTAGACAGTAAAACAGGTCTGCTTATTGTAGAGTTTAGCCAAGCGTTAGAAATCAACTTATCAGCAATACTTGCCCATCACTGTTCATTGTAGTATCACTTACACAAGTTAGTTATGGACTCAACCTAGGTGTCCAACAGCAAAGGAATGGGTAAAATACGATTGAAATACACATTGGAATTTTCAGCCGTAAAGATAGAGTTATATCATTTTTAGGAAATTAGATAAAACTAGAGATAACCGTGTTGAGCTAATTAAGTCAGCCTCAGAAAAAATATTGAATATTTTCATTCATTTTGGGTCCTTGTCTTAATGAATAATAAATATTTTTCCTGACAAATTAGCATAGGAATAAAATAACAGCTATTCAAATATACTTTAAATAAAAGTGGAAAAACTATTATAAAAATAGTTGGGCTAAAGCAGTGTCTAATAATAGATTACAAATTGAATCTAAATGACAACAAAAGGTTCATTTGAAGCAAGAGGTGAGTGTCTATAGCCCCAGCTACTCAAAAGGTTGAGATAGGATTGTTTGGGCTCTAGGAAATCAAGGCCAATCTAGGAAATATGGCAAGACCTACACTCAAAAAACCAAAACCAAATATCAAGGCTTGTTTGGTGAGCCTCAAGATAGCAATGAAATTTTGAAGGACTTTAGAAGTCACAACAAAATGCATCTTCGTAGATATGTTAACATATTTTAATGTGATAGGCTAGTATTGCATCTAATATTAAATTAGAATTAAAAATTAGAATAGCATGTTATAATTCACAAATTCAAAAGGGTAATGAAAAGTTTGTGTATGTGAATAATGACCACTGTTCAACTTCACACGGGTTAGAATCACTTGGGAAAAGAGAAATAATAAAATGATGCCATCAGATTGGCCTGTGGAATATTTTCTTAGTTAGCAATTGATCTGGGATGGGACAGTACATTGTGGGTGGTTCTGCCCCTGGGAAGTTGATCCTGGAGGGTGTGTAACAAAGGAGACTGGCCAAGCCATGAGCAACAAACCAATAATCAGCACTCCCCCTGGCCTCTGCATCAGTGCTTACCTCTAGGTATCTGTCTTGAGTTCTTTTCCTGACTTCCCGAGATGATGGACTATAAGGTATAAGATTAAATAAACTCTTTCCTCCACAAGTTGATTTTGGTCAAGGTGTTTTATCACATCAATAGTAACTGTAATTTTCTTAGTTACTCTTCTATTGCTTGTGGAGAGATACCACGGCCAAGGAAACTTTTATAAAACAAACAAATAAAAAACAAACAACAAACCAAATTAACAACAACAAAACCCACTACATTTAATCGAGTGCTTGCTTACAGTTTCAAAAGGTCAGCTCATGATCATTATGGCAGGAAGAGTACAGGCATTGTGCTGGAGCAGTAGCTGATGGCTTTATATCCTGATCCATGAGCAGCAGGCAGACAGACAGACACACAGAGACAGAGAGACAGAGAGAAACAGAGACAGAGAGAGAGGGTGGGTTCTGGTATAGGTTTTTGAAATGTCAAAGTCCGTCCCAATGATACAGCTCTTCCAACAACGCCACACATCCTAAACCTTCCCAAACAGTTTCACTAACTGGGGACAAGCATTCAAATATATGAGCCTATGGGAGCCATTCTCACTCAAACCAACACACTAAGACCAAGACCGGTACCAGAAGTAGGGTGTTTCTGTGATAGAACTGACCATGGAATTTTGAGGGGATTGTAACAGCATTTGAATGTTGAGCTGGAAAAGTCATTGAGTATTCAGAACTCAGTGGGCTGTTTTGTGGGAGCTTGGAAGATTAAAAATGCCAAGACAACCCAATGGAGACTTGGCTTATGAGGTTTCAAAGGTATAAACACTGTATCAAGACTGTTTGAGTGGTATTTAAATTAAAACCCGCCCCCCTCATCCAAAGTAAATCTTTTGCTTTGCTGGGACAACTTATGGTGGTTCTGGAGCCTAGAGATTAGCAGTAACTAAGAAGAGGTCAGTGTCATTGAGACAACATCTGAAGACGTTTTCTCAGGGTCGGCACACAGAAGCTGTGGTGTAGAGTGGGTCAAGGCTGTACTTTGTGCTGGCAGATGAAGTTGGTAATGTGGAAGAGTTTTTCCTAGTGATACTACCTTTGAGGGCATGAAGATGTCACGGAAGGAAGCTAAGGCTTATAATCACAAGAGAACAGCAGGCCTTTGGGTGAATGTAGAGCCTCAGTTCTATTAGAAGACCCAGGTTAAAGGGTCATAGAAAGAAGTTGAGGTTTGTCACAACATGATAGTCCCTAAAGAGATCCTAGGAGAGGCTACTGTTGAAAGTGAAGCCCACTTGCAGTAGAGGCCCCAATATTTTGAGATGCTAATACCATAAGATAACTAGCAAGGATAGAAGCAGCTATGGAGTAGTGCTGTCCCGGGCCGAGGAGGAAAGCTGTGCATGCAGGTCCATTGAAGGATTATTGGGCCAGAGAAGAGAGGACTTTGAAGGCCAGAGCATGGTGACTGAGTACCAGGTGTCAAGTACTGATCTCTTTACAGTGTTGGACTTTGTTTTTGTTTTGAATTGGTAGTGATAGTGACCTGGATATTTTATCTCAAAATAAAATATTTAACTTATTTTCAATTTTATAAGAATCCACAGTTAAGAGATTTTGAAATTTTAGAGTCTCTGGATAATTTAGAGAAACTTAGAAAATAATCATTTTCTAACATTGATTTATTCCTACAAGAAAAGCCATTTTTCCTCATTAATGAAAAAAAAAAAAACCTTTGCCTTTGATTTGTTGTTGGATAACATCTTCAAGTTAATGCAACCATATAACCAGCACAGCTGTTGAAAGCAAGCCAGTAAGCAACACGCCTCCATGGCTTCTGCATCAACTCCTGCTTCCAGGTTCTGTCTTGTTGGAGTTGCTGTCATGGCTCCCTTCAATAATGGACTGTGATGTGGAAGTATAAGCCACATAAACCCTTCCCTCCCTAACTTTGCTTTTGGTCATGGTGTTGTGTAATGGCAATTGTCACCCTAATCGGACGCCCTCTCGCGAACAGTTGACAATCATAATGAACAACACCACTGCCACTTCACAGCATATTATAAATTCCAGAAGCCACATCTAAACTTGACATTTGTCTTAGTGCTTTTCATAAGGGGACTTCATAAAGGGATCCAAATTGTTTATGGACTCTCTAAAGAATATTTCCTGTAAAATGGGTGTTCAGAAACCAGATTAACAGAATTCGGGGGAGAACTGAAGGTTGTGAGCAAGCAAGAAAGCAAGAGTCATAAAAATATTCAAGCATTAAGTAATGGTGATGATCACACTCTATAAATACACTCACAGCCACTGAATTACACACTTTAAGAGCATCAGTTTCATGTTAGGTAATGTATGCCTCAGTAGTATCCAAAAGCTCACCTTGCTTAAACTCGAAACAGAAAGTCAGAGGAGAGCTTTCCTTTAAAATGATAGTCTGCTTTGGTTAACAATGGGGACCTCTACTTTCCTTTCTAATGCCATAGAATAGAGACAGCAAGACATCCCAGAAAAGGAGACAACATCAGCTAAGTCAGAGTCAGCAGGTAAAAGGCTCCTACACAGACACCACTGTGTGTGCAGCACGTACTCACACACTTTTATGGATTAATTTTGCTCTTTCTCTTCCCAAACTGAGATAACCTTATCCCCTACTCTGAACTGCATGAAAGGGTCAAATTTCATCACAATGAGATTAAAGATGCATACGTGTGCTCAGCAAAGAACATACCATCTGGTTATCAGAATCTAATAGTGTAGAGAGGCCCAGGGGTTATAAAAACAATAGGGTTTTCCCAGTCACATGCACTTGCGTGGAAGCAGGCCAACTGTCATTCTGCTGCAGTGTGCAATGTATCTCTGACTGACTGGTACCTTGGGGCAGATGTATGGGCGTCAGCCCTTTAATTCTGTTCTGTATTCAATCTTTAGCTAGAAAAAAAAATAATCAGCTTCTTTATTTATTTAGCATTGCTTATAGAAAATAAAAAGCATAAACAACCTAAAAAATTAAGCTAGTCATTTCATATAATTTTTTTTTCATAGAAACATACTGTTTTGAGATTTGAAACAACTAAAAAAAAAAAAGTACTTCCCAATGAGAATGAATATGGAGAAGAGGAAACTCACCCTCTGCTTTGCTTAGGACTCAAATGCCCAAGGAACACACCTGATACCAACATCCCGCAGTGTTCGCACAGCGACCAAACCTGTCGCTGGCCCACAGAGTTCACTCTAAACAACGCCTGGGGCCACCAGGATAGAATGGGAAAGAGCAGCTTAAGTACAACCACCTCCAACTAGGCCTCTCCCGTAATCAAGAAAAAAAATAAAAAGTCAAGTCTCAGGCACAGGTGAGCCCGCTGCATTTTATTTCTTTATAGTTAGCCCTTGTAATTTTTGAAATGACCCTGTTAGATACTGCAGTGTGGGTTGTTAAGTTCCAGTGATCTGAAATTCATAAGGCCTTGGAATAGTGTTTGCTCAGCTGCTGTTGTGAAGTTCTGTTCCCTTTAAAATCAGTTATGGTGAGTAAAAAAAAAAAAAAAAAAAAAAAAAAGACAGGGCCTCATTTCCATTAAAGAGACTGACTGATGGCAGGAGATTTTTGTCCTGCTCTCTGGACTCCTCTGGAATGACAGTAAATGATGTTTACCAGATGTGAGCACCCAATGTTAAAAAAGAGCAGCAAAGAAGTAGGAGCAGGTCAGAGACGAATGGAAGTGGCCACTGACCAGAAGCCTGCTGACTTAGGGAGAAGCTGCAGCCCACACACCCAGGCAACGTGCTCTCAAGAAGAGCCGTGACCAAGGAAGTAGCCAAGGGGCCTTAGACAGACACTTTAGTTAGTAAAGGCTGGAGAGGACTCCAAGTAAAAATGTGAACTGGTGAGAAAGCCTGCAAAGAAGCATGAGCCCTGTGGCAAGCATGACTCTCCTTTTCCTGGTGTGGGTAATGAAACTGCTCAAGGGGAAAATGTTTTCACCTACTGACTTTTGAAGAAACCCAGAGACCCTCCTCAGGCAAATTAAGGCAGCAGATATACCTAAGACTCTGGCGATAGTAATGAGGCACAACGCAAAGCCACAGATAGACAATACTAGCAAATGGAAGACAAAATTAATGACAAGATTTTCCTATCCTCAGAAGATAATGCTAAAATATTGAGTAGAGTCATGATCTGTTTGGGTTACACGATCATTTGGGAAATTAAAAATAAAAAGCAAAGGGCTGGGCGGCTCAGTGGAAGAATGCTAGCCTAAGACCCACAGTGCTTTGGGTTCAGCACCTTGCCCCCTAGTCTCAAGCCACAAGTCAAGTTCCTCTACAGACTTTTCCTTGTGCTCCTCCAGAGCTCAGCCTGACCACACCATCTCCACACACACAGTCCCAGGTTTGGCCATTCGTCTCATACACAGGTTTTCTTGGAGAGTTCCCAATGAGTCTAGCCTACTCACACTGGCTCCACTCCCAGGCCTAGCTGTGTTTACACAGTTCCAATACTAACTCAATCTGAGGTAGGCTAGACTCTCACATCAGACACAAAACCAACGAAAGAAGTCAGATGCCCAGGTCACATTGCAAAAACACAATATAAAAGGCCAAATCCACTAGTGCTATAGGAATGGTCTCCCGTGAGAATTACATAGATCAAAACCACGGCCCCAAAATTAAAAGATCAACCACGCATTTCTTCAAAGAATTTAGGAGTTTAAAGCAGATATAATTGACCATTGCAGTTATTGAGCATGCTATTTGTTGTGGTTCATAGACAATGCAGCTGGGTAAACTGTTGGCTGTGTTCCTCCTTTGGAAGCTTGCTTAGTGCCTTCTGGTACTATGAAAGCCAGTTCCCAGATAGGAAGCATTCGAATAATCTCAAACTCAGAGGCTTCTGGGATATATGCTTGAAGTGCATGGTATCTTCAGCAACAGGGACTTATCTTCCACCACCATGTGTGGGAAGAGCTGGCAAGGAAGGACAATAGAAATAGCTTATGTTTTGAGAAGCTCTTGGATAGTGCTGACCAACAACATTAACGAAGACTTCTCACATTTGGTGTTGGGTTTTTGTAAGATGGTTTTGGTTCTTAAAGGGAATCTTGTCAGCCCATATGGGAGAATTTAATTCAAACTATATATGTATATTTACATACCAATTTACATGTTTTTTGGCTAGATAGTGAATAATATGATTCTTTATGACTTTTTCAGGCATCTGTACTGTTATTTTACTTTCTTCTCTTCTTCTTCTGTATTTATCTTCTTCCCCTTCCCATTTTTTCTATTGAACTCTGCTATTCTGCTTTTTATTGCTTCCCAGTTCCTCCTGCCCCCAGCCCCCTCCACTGCCCCCTTACTTTACTGATTTCTACAGTATTCCTATCAGAAGACCTAGATCTAGAATCCTCAGTTAAGAAAGAATAATTGCCATATGTCTTTTCGAGTTACCTCACTCGTGAATCTTTTCTAGTTTCATCCATTTACATGTGTTGTTCATGATTTTATTTTTCTTTACAGCTGAATAGTATTCATAGTGTGTGTGTACCACATTTTCATTACCAAAGTTTCAGTTGAAAGAGATTTAGATTGTTTCCATCTCCTAGCTATTGTGTAGAACCATAATAAACGTGGCTAAGCAAGTATCTGTGGAGTAGGATGTTGAATTTCAGGGGCATTTGTCAAGGAGTGGGATAACTGAGTCATATGGCATATACTTGAACACATTTTGGGGCAATAATCAATAGCTCACAAATTGGGTTTGAGACCTGCTCCATAAGAGGGAAATCACATCTGGTACGAGAAACATAGCCAGCTACCCAGAATTAGTGAAATCATGAATGAGAACCTATAACAACTCCCTTACTAAACCAGACAAATGCCCAACTACATCTCAAATATGTATCCTTCTCCACACAGCTAAATGTTGTCCTCACCCCTCTGCAGGGAAACTTCTCTTTGCAACACAGGGAGATCATTATAAAACAAAACAAAGCAAAAGAACCAAACTACAACCAATAAAATTCTGGAGATGTGGAGCCCAGTCATAACTGATACATCTGTAACACAACTCCTGCACCCAAGGCTTAGGGAACATTCAGAAGAGGGAGCAGAAAGGAGGTAAGAGCCAGAGTAGTGGAGAGTTTAACTGTGGCATTGTGTGTCCTAGGAACGTCAGAGTTTCTACTCGTAAATTCTTACCCACATGACTACCTAAATATGATCTAAGAAAGGACAACACCCAGAAACATGCTAACATGACTAGGGAAAGCTTAAGAGGCCTCAACTTTACATACGTAAAGAACCACAGCAACCAAAGAAGACTGAGGGCTGAAGAAATTGCCTTTTCCAGGGAAGAACATGGCAATTAGTTATTCAAAATGGAATTCAGTCAGCACTGAAAGCATACATACAAGTAACATTATACAGGCTAACTAGATTGTATTTATATATTTGGGAATACACACACACACACACACACACACACACACACACACCATGTATGTTAACAATAATCAATGAGTCCCTCAACAAGAATGGATAGAGAAACTGTGGTACGTTTGGACAGTGGAATACTACTCAGCTATTAAAAACAAGGACATCTTGAGATTTGTAGGTAAATGGATGGAACTAGAAATGACAATCTGGAGATGACCCAAACCTTGAAAGACACACATGTCATATACTCACTTATTAGTGGATATTAGCCACATAATACAGGATAACCATATTACAATACACAAACCTAAAGAAGCTAAATAACATGGAAGACCCTAGGGAGAATGCTTAATTCTCATTCAGAAGGGCAAATAGAATAGATGCTGGAAGCCTTTGAAGAGAAAGAGCAGGACAGGAACCTACCATAGAGGTCCTCTGAAAGACTTCACTCAGCATGGATTGAGGCAGATGCTGAGACACACATCCAAACTTTAGGGTGGAGCACAGGGAATCTTATGGAAGAGTTGAGGGATAGAAGGACATGAAGCAGGCAGGGGTTCTACAAAGAGACCATATGGGCTTGGAGGGGTTGGAAGGGCTGCAGAGACTGATGCACCAACCAAGGACCATGGATAGTGAGAACTTAGGCCCGCTGCTCAGATGTAATCAGTAGGCAGCACAGTCTCCTTGTGGGGTCCATAACATGGGGCTATTTATGACATGAACTCTGGTGCCCACCCATTGATCACTTGCCCCTAGTGGGGTAGCCTTGCTAGGCCACAGAGGAAGAGGGGGCAGGCAGTCCAGATGGATGAGATTTGAGAGACTGGGGTCAGATGATTGGAGAAGAAGACTCCCCTTTTTGAGGACTAGGAGAAGGGGGATGAGTGAGGGAGGGTGGTCCTGGGAGGAGATGAGGGAGGGGGCTACAATCAGAATATAAAGTGAATAAAACTTAAAAAATAAATGAAAAAGAGCTCATTAATTTGAAAGCGAGTAATGACAGGTGTATGAGAGGGTTTGTAAGGAGGAAGGGTAATGGAGAAATGATATAATGATAATATCAAAAATAAAGAAATAATTTAAAATGAGAAGACATGAAAAAAATCCTTCAGTAAAGAGGATAACAGCAAACTCTTGAATGATGTGCAAATGGACAGACATACATAGTTGTGTGAAGTGATGAAGACAATTCAGGATTTGAAGACTGAATTGAGTGAAGAGATACAAATAGTGAAGAAAATTTAATTAAAATAAAGATGGAATTGAAAAATCCAGTTATAAAACGTGGGTTGAGGGAAGCCTTACAAATAGAGTGGCTCAACTAGAAGACAGACTATCATTATTTGAATATACAGGTAAGGAACTGTACTAGTCAAGCAAAGAATATGAAAAGTTAAATGAACAAAAGGAACATACAGAAACATTGAGACACACACACAAAAAAAATTAAATTAAAAATAAACCAAATCTTAAACAACCCAAATCTTTGAATCATAAGCACAAGGAAAGGAAAAGAATCCCAAATCAATGGGATAGACTAGATAGTCAACAAGTGCATAGAAGAAAACTTTCTCAGGCTAAAGGTAGACATACAATGGCATTCAGATATAAAAGGTATATAAAACACCAAATAGCCTGGACCAGAAGATAAATTCATATGTCATATTAAACTTAAAATCCAAAATATGCCCAGCAAAGGGAAGATACTGAAAACTGCAGGAGAAAATCCACAAGTCACATCTAAAGGGAAGCCCATCAAAATAGCAGCTAATTTCCCCATGGAAACTTTAAAGGCCAGAAAATCTCTGGAACGATGTACTTCAAAACTAGAAGATCATAGATGCCAACACAGACTACTGTTCCCAGAAATGTATGTCATGGTTAAAGAAGGCATGACATTTATAAAAATAAAATTAAATCTTCCATGGTATAAACAAGATTAAATAATTCATGCCTGCCTCATTAACCCTAGAGAGAATATTGAAAGCAATACTTTGGACAAATAGAGACAAGTTTGTCCAAGAGGCTACCAAGGAAAAACAAATGAAACTCCAAGTACTAAATTAAAAAAAAAAATTCACAACCAAAACTACAAGCAATCAAAACAAAACGAAACAAAACACCAAAATGGCAGCCATCAATACCCATCTTAGCTTTAAATAATAATGGTCTCAACTCCTTAATCAAAAGACACATGTAAAATGAATGGATTAAGAAATAAAATCATTTTTTCTAATGTCTATAAACTAATCTTACCCTCAAGGATAAGTATAACCTTAAAGGCAAAGGACTTAAAAAATATTTCAAGCAAAAGAAAACAGAAAACAAACAGGCATCACTATGCCGTATTATTCCTAATATCTGACAAAAGAGACTTCAAACTAAAATATGTCATTGCAACCAAGGAAATAATTAAGTGAGAAGGCAGTACAATCCTAAACCTATATGCACCAAACTCTGGTACACCGAATTTTATAAAAAGTGTACTTATGGATTATGATACACAGATTTACTTCGAGTCAGTAATAGTAAATGATTTCAATACTCTGCTTTTTCCAATAAAAAGGTCACATAGATGAAAGTAAAGCAAGAAACATCAGAATTAAATGACTTCATATATCAAATGGGCCTCTAAGAGATATCTATAGAATATTCCACCCAAACATACACACACACACACACACACACACACACACACACACACACACACACACAAAGCATGTTCTGCTCAGTGGCTCTTAGAAGCATCTTTTAAAGAGACCACATCCTGGGACACAAAACAAATCTTAACACATTCACAAAGTTCAAAATAACTCCATGTATTTTCTCTAACCATGATGCAATAAAACTTAAAATCAAAAAAATAAATGTATATACTGAGTGATAAATGGGCCAAGAAAGAAATGTATAAAATGTTTAAAAATTCTGGAACTAAATGAAAATAAAAACACAATACAACAAAACTTCTAGGACAAACGAAGAACAATCCTAACAATGAAGTGTATACATTTAAAAATAAGAAAGGCCACAAACAAATGATTTAATGCTGCAGCTCAAGAATTTGGGTAAGCAAGATCAAAGCAACTCCAAATTCAGTAGATTGGAAGAAAATCAAAGGGGAAAGAATTAATGAAAATAGAAGGAAAGAAATATAAAGATTTAGATAACCTAAGAGCTGCTTCTTTGATAAGATAAATGAATTGACAGGCCCTGGACCCAATTAACACTAAGAAAGAAAAAGAGGACCCAAATAAGTAGAACCAGAGGTGAATGGAAAAAATTTACAATGGATACCAGAAAAACCCAGGATATTATGAGATAATGTTTTAACAACCTATACCCTTTTAAGTCATAAAATTTAGAAGAAGTGGATGAATTTCTACATTCCTCTGAACCACCAAAATTGAACCAAGGAAAACAACAATATAAACTCCCAGTAAATAAGAAGATTGAAATATTAATAAAAAACCTTCTGACAAAAGTGAAACTCAGGCCCAGATTGATGTACAGCACAGTTCTAACAGACTGTGGAGACACACAAACAGTACATCTTACATTATTCCAAAAGTTAGAAACCTAAGGAGCACTTCTAAATCTTTTTAACGAATCCCATGTTACTATAACATCAAAACCAAGTAAAAACACAACACCACCAACAAAAAGAGAAAACTACAGATCAATATCTCTAATGAACATAGATGTAAAATTTCTCAATGATAAAATAGAAATGCCAAAAATATATAAGTATACATCAAAGACAGCATGCAGTATCCTCAAATTGACTGGATCCCAGAGATGCAGAGGAGTTCAACATATGTAAGTCAATAAATGTAATATGTGATACAAATGGACTTGACAAAAATCACATGATCATCTCAACAGATGCACAAAAGGCCTTTGAGCCCAAAATAAAATACGTGCTCATGATAAAAATCCTAGTGAGAGTAAAACTGGAGGAAACATGCCTCAACCTAATAAAGGCTTTATCTGACAAATATACAATCACTGTCATTATTAATGGAGAAAAACTCAAAAACAATCACATTAAAATCACAAATGAGATTCATCCCTTTTCAATATAGTTCTGGAAGCACTAGTTAGAGCAATTAAAGAAGTGAAAATATTTAGAGTACAGACATGAAAACAAGTGAGATTATCTCTATTAGTAAATGAAATGATATATTTGAGCAATACCAAAAATTCTTCCAGAAAATATCTAGAAAGATCATCACTTTCAGAAAAATGGTGGGATACAAACTTACAAAAATGAGTAACCTTTCTGTATATTAATAACAAAAAAGCTGAGAAAGAGATCATGGAAAAATCCCCACTGATAATTGCCTCCCCAATGTATCTGGGAATAGACTAAATCAATGATGTGAACAACTTGTATTATGAAAACTTTAAATCTCAGAAGGAAGAATTTCTAGATGACAGAAAGGCTTTTCATAACCATGGGCTCAGTAGACTTAGTATTGTGAAAGTGACCGTTCTCCCAAAAGCAATTTACAGACTCAATGAAATTCCAATAAAATTCACACAATAGTCTTCTCGGAAACAACAACAAAACTCTAATATTCATGTGGAAATGCAAAAGACCCTGAACAGCCAAAGGAAGGCTGAGTGAAAAATAACAATGCTGGAGAGGTCACCACACCAGATTTCAATATATATTACAGAGCTACAGTAACTTTTAAAAAAGCCTGGGACTGGCATGTGCGTGCTCTCGCGTGCACACACACACACACACACACACACACACACACACACACACACACACAGACACACACATACTTAGGGTGATCATGTTCCTTTCAAAAGCCATAGACTCACAATAACTCCAGTGCCAGGCATGGGAACATTTTCTGTTATTGATTGGGGTAATCTATGAGATTTCCAAAACAATATAGGCTATTGCAGTTGCCCTTGGATTCTTCCCAGAACTTGTGAGTCAGGCCCTGTTGCTGAAGACACTGCATACTTATGACACAAGACTTGGAGGAATATAGCTGGAACTTTCTTGGAAGTCTCCTCCCTTAGAAATAGCTCGCATAGTTCCTGAAGGTGCTACGCAAGCTGCCAAGCGAGAAAAGCACTCAACAGACCTACCCAGCTAGAAAGCCCACAAGCCACATCAACGACAAGATACACCCACAAGCCGCAACTCAACAAGAGATACTTAAGGGTACAATGGTGACACTTACATCTTGACAATAACTAACATAAATAAGAAATAACTTTAGGCCTGCTTGATGAGGAAGAATTCACGATTACTACTGTAAACCGAGACAACCACCTGTGGCTAGGGAGGTTAGGACCTTAAAGGAGAATGTGTTACTGCCACTTTTCGCAAACTAAAATAATCAATAACTGCACTCTAAATACTTATCCTCATACCCAGATAAGTGTAGCTCTAACTTCCCATCAGAGTAGCTTCTTTTTGCAGATGAAGATCATTTCAGAAAGCTACAGGTAGTCAAAATGCAGGGAACAAATGACTGTAGGATGCTCAGCCTCAGCCGACACAACTACAATGCAACCTCTGTACGTGAAGCTCAGGGAACATCGTGTAAGAGGGGAGAAAGATGTTAAGAGCCAGAGAACCAGGGCGTCTGTAGCAAGATAGTGTCGCCTACATAGGACAGCAAAGCTCCATATACAAAGCATCAACAGTACAGTTGTATAAATATGATCTGCATAACTACAACACCAGTTGCCATACCAACATGGGTAGGGGAACTTTCACCGTGTGTGTGTGTGTGTGTGTGTGTGTGTGTGTGTGTGTGTGTGTGTGTGTGTGTTGAATTTGAGAAGTGGGGATAACACAGAAGAATGTAGAGGGGTGAAAGCAAGGGGTAAAAATGATGTGTATACAGTATTCATGTATTAAATTTTAACTCAAATATTACTAAAAAAATAAATAAGAAAAACAAATTTAAAAAGGCAGGTAAACATGGTTGAAGAAATTTCACAGAATCAGAATTTTTTTTAAAAAAGAACAGTTGTGATATGACATTGAAAACAGCTACAACATAGGAAAGATTTTCAAAAAAGAAAAATTTGAAGACTAAAAGACAAAATTTCCAAGTTGAGAAGACTCGTTAAGTCTTTACCAAAAGGTTTAAAAACAGAAAAGAAACAGAGAAAAAGAAAGGCATTCCAGGAAATAGTACTTCCAGGAAAGCAAGTAGGCGAGGGAATGTTGGATGTCCCACAAAACATTCTGGATGGTGATAGAAGGAATCAGCTCATAACACAAAGTACTGACAGATTATTTGATGATTTTGAAAAAATAGCAATTAATCATGGATCTTTATGTGTCTCTGGATAAGATTTACAAGTGAGTTTACAAAAATTTGGGTGAAATTAGAAACTTATCCACACTAGGAAATACAGCTCTCACATATGTTCACATCAGGATGACACAGACAATACCATGTTATAAACACACTGGAATAGACTGCCCTGAGTGACACACGTGACTGCTAGTGCCACAACCTCTAAAGAGAGAGATGACGGAATGCCTGTGATGTGCCCTCCAGAGGTAGTACTATATTACCATATACACACCAATGTATACAAATGAACTCAAATATCATCAAAAGCCCCAGCTTTTCTTTGTGGAAGACAGAGACTGCCAAAGGGTGGAGAAGAAGCTTGCTCAAGTTCTTATAAGTCGTTTTTATTTGGTTCTTTTTAAAGGAAACCATACACTTTATTTGTTTTCTTTTCTGAGAATCACAGAGACTGTGGAAGCATGAATGGGGCCAGAACAGGGTCAAGCCAGACAAGGTCCCAGAGCTGAGAGGGGGAAGTAGATATGAGGTCCCATCCCTAACCAAGAAACAATCTCCAATCTGCAACCTCTTGCCAAGGAACAATTAGTTTTCTCTGGAAGAGCCTCACTGGATAAACAAAGTACATTTATGGGCAATCCACATGCCCAGGAGTAGTTTTTCTAGACTTTTTATCTCATATTGCTTTGTGTGTACATTTTTTTTTTTTTTTTGGTAATCTTACGGGCCTATTGCATATATGTTACAATTTCCAGCCTTTTATGTTTTTACGGTGTGTGTATGTTTCTTGTGCTTTTTCATTTTTAAAAAAAAATTTGGTTTGTTTTGTCTGGTTAATTTCTAAAAAGAGAGAGAAAGAAGGCATGGAGTTGGACGGGAGGGTATGTGGGGAGAGAAAACCATTATCAGTATATATTGTATGAATTTTCAATTTAAAATATTGAGCATAAAAAAAAAAACCCAACCTTGCCACATTGCCTAACCTGGTCTCAAAATTTACGAGTTCAGGTAAGCCTCAAAAGACCAGGCTCCCAATGATACCAGGTAAATTTTTCTTTAATAAAGGAAAATACAGACACTGAGGATGACACAGGTGTTTGATAATTTACATAACAATCCTACTTAAATATTAGCAAACTCAACTATACTCACCTATCAACACACATGTGGGGGATGTACACATGTTTTTGTTTTGATCCCAAGTGTGGGATATGAAACTTCCTCCTGTGAGGGCTTATGGTGGTTGCCTGCTAGAAAGGGAGCTGCCTCAAACAACCTTACAGACTATGGGAGACTATAAATAGCTCCTCCTCCTCCAAACAAAGAAAGATTGCATTTGCATCACTTTGCATCTTTTGGCTTCTTCACTTCGGAATTGTTTTGCTTTGCTAAGACGCTCCTGTAGAGAAATGCTTCCGAGAATGCTTTGAGTTTCCTGCTGCTGTGGTTGCTGCTGCTTTTGCTGGCTTGCCAGCTTGCCATTTAACTGTCTGCTGGTGTCCTGACGATGAAGAGTGGAATCACTCCAAGGAACTGAGTCTAAAAAGGTCTACCTCCCCTGTCCTATTGGTCTTTTCTTCTCTTCTACCTAGGGTTGGTGGGTTGGAAGGGAGGTATATATATTACAGAACCCTAAATAAAGTAGGTTTAAAAAGATCAAAGCCTATACACAGATATACATAGACATATGTAAACACACATACATACAGTATACTCAGTGCTCATGTCTATAGTTTCTAAATTTCTCTAAGCAACCTTCCATTCATAGGAGAAACTGCTGTGGGCCCAATTTAAGTGCCTGTCTTTTCCTTCACGTCCCTTCTAGTCATCTCAGTTAAAAATGACTCCTGTCTTTTAATCTCACTTTGTGTGTGTGTGTGTGTGTGTGTGTGTGTGTGTGTGTGTGTATCCTGACCTTTGAAAGTATATTCCATATTTTCCTAACAGAACTGTGAACTTATTGGCAGGACAATGTTCTAATTTTCTATGCTATCAGTAAAGTCCCCAAACTAATAAATTCCTCAATTGAATAACTTGAAAGCAACTTGTCAATCACTGATTTATCTTTAAGAGCCACTTTCTATACATAAAGCATACATATTCAGATTTAGACAGACATTACAATTACATAAATCACAAAATGTTAAAATTATTCGTAATCGGTATATGATCCAAATTAATCAGAAAAAGTTTATGAAAGAGAACCACAGGCAACAGTTAAAGGACCACATATAATTTCATTACCATGGCAAAATTTTAAAAATCTCTATCTTAACTCCAATTGAAGTCTACTATTTTTTTTCCTCTTTCTGTGTCTTTCCCCAACATTAGCAGGTAAGTATTTATTCTTCTGTAACTGTTCAATAGGATGAAATATCTACTTTTATTTTTTAGATAAAGAAGTTAGAGTAGGGGAATGAAAGTAATTTCAAGCTTGAAAATAAAAATATGAACAGAATCATGCTAAGTTGGCGGTCTTCCTATAACGAAGAAAGCAAGGACCATGAGTGGAGGTAGAAGATGAACTGAGACAAAAGTTTGGGCAAGAGAGGTCCACCCACTGCCACGTGGCACAGGTGGGTTGGCACCACAATGATGGACAGCAAGTGTGTGGTAGAGAGATGAGAGAAAGAGAATCTGAATATTTTGCGCATTGTGAAGAGGCAGAACTAGAGATGTGCACAGGTTGTGAGGATCAGCCTCATATGAATAGCCTGAGCTGCTGCCTGAGGCCATGGTTATGCCCAGACCTGTGCTGCTTGTGCATGTCAGAGACCATGGCCTTGCAGCAGCAGGGTTCTGTGTCCATGGTCCATGTTACTACCAAAGGCCATGCAGACTTTGCTGGTGTGGGCTGTGGCACTCTGGAGAGCTGGCCCCACTTTTTTGCTTGGGTAATTTGGGAGAGTTAGCACTGGGAACATGAGAATGGGAGAGGCAGTCCTGGCCCTTGGCAGATCTAGCACTCAAGAGAACAGGCCTCTTACCCCACCTCTCCAGCATAATAGAGCTAGCCTTGATAGCAGGGGCACAGATGAGCCAGCCCCAAGGGCATGAGCACAGGAGATTTAACCTGGCCTTTACCAGCTGTGTGATGGCACAGGAGTGGAAGAGATGGCCCTGCTGCTTGTGAGGGCAGTAGTGGAGAGCTGGCCCTGTAGCATGGGTGCTGATGAGGTATCCCTACCCCTCACCTGGGCAAAGCAGGAGAGCTGGCCCTGTGGTGAAAGCATAGGAGAGCTGGAGGACTTACCAACTCAGCTGCCACCCAGGCCCAGATGCAGGGCCTTGAGTTGGCCCACCCCAACCTCTATGCCATCTATGACCTGCTGGAGTGCATGAAGGGACCAGGCCTGTAGAACCAAAGCTACAGGATCTCCATGACACAGGGCAAGAACAGGATATCCAAGAGGAGTCCTGGTGAGGATCCGGTACTGAAAGTGTAGCAGGAGTCACCAGTGAGTCATTGTAGTGAACATTTGCATGTAAATCTGTTTGGGCAAGTGTGTCTACTGTGTGATACAACATGACACACTAAAGCTTCAACAGGAGGTGGTTTTTGTTTTTCTTTCTGTGGGAGGGAGGATGCAAAGGCAGATATGAAGGGATGGGGAGATGAGAGGGATTGGGGTACATGATGTGGAATTCACAAAGAATTAATAGAACGTTAAAAAAAATGTTTGGACAAAAGAGACTTCATTAAATATTCAAGGGCCCATGTCCTCTCACCAGCGATGATGATTGTATACAGCTTTTCTGGAGGATAGCTGGGTGATAATTATAGACTGCCATGATTAAGATTTACTGGCTTAGTATTTGTTAAATACTCATTACATTATTCCAGGTGTGTTACAGGGACAAACTCCAGAATCATCTCTGTAGAGCAGGAAGTGGATCATGGCAGTGTACAATTGTCCAGAAAACTTGACACATTTTGTTTCCAAAGCTGGAGTGTAATTTCCCTCTTGATGAGTGCATGCAGACCTGATTAATGATCTGGTCCTTGAAGACAGAGCAATGGGAAGTGTGCTATTTGATTTCTGGATTTAGGTTGACAAATGAGCTTCTATCCTGTTTTTGAGTCATTCATTCTTGGGCAATCAAGTGTCATGTTATAAGAACACAAGTAGGCATCTGGAAAGGCCCAAATGGAAGGTCAAGCAATGAACTCCCATCTCTGTGAGTATACTGCACAGAAACAGACCTTCCAGGCCAATATCAACAGTGAGATGACTAAATTCCTTGTGAAGCCCTTGACCACGACTTCCTGAGACTTTGAGCCAGAAACAATTACTTAACCCACATGTACATTCTTTACACATACAAAGCATAAGAGAAAACTAATGTCTCCTTTTTAAGTCACTGAAATCTGGAGCAGCTTCAGCAAAGCAACAGTGGGCTAGCACATGAAGCCACAAAAGGATGAAGTGGCTTGTCCATACCAATGCACAGAACAAATGACAAGTTAAATTACACTGGAAATCTAAGTTGTCCACTCTAATTCCCTTCTTCCAAGTGGTGATTACACTTCCTATTCATATTAAGGCTCATGCTAGAACTAAGAGTTTCTGTAAGTGTCTGCTAGCTTTTAAATTAAATTATAGGTGGTTGCTTCATGGTATCTATCGTCATCACTACCAAGAATACTTTCCACAGACTTGATATTAAAACATAAATATGTATTTTTAAAAATCATATTTTTGTACATTTTTCTATAGTAGGCCATGCACTTTAAGCTCTTCTTCATTCCTATTTTTGCTGATATGTTAAGTAATTATTGACACCCAATAGCTACTTAATTATTATCCCATTGTAGAGTTTTTGCTTCTTTATTCTTTGTTCATATTTGTCAGCTTGGAAAATTCTAAAAATTATAGCATTATGGGATTAAATTCTGTCACTCAGAAATTATGGATGGAAGCTCTAATAAGTAATGTGACTGATTTGAAAACAAAGACTTTAAGGAGGCAACTAAAGCTTAAATGATTCTGAATCAGACAGAGCTGGTGTCCTTACAAATAGAAACAGGAAGGTTTAAAATATTTCTGTAACTGGGGATATGCCATGTGAGGACATATGTGATGGTCATCACCTGCAAGACAAAACAAAAGATTTGAACTTCTGTCCACACCTCCATCTTGGAGTCACAGCTTTCAGAATTATAAGAAATATATGTCTGTTGCTTCAGCCACATGGCTCATTAAGGTAGCCTAGCTATCTAATATACTTACAGTATTGGGAAAGGCCTAGGCATTAAGAGGCATATGCCACTTGCATGCTCTATTTTTAAGTAAGTCATCTCTAGTGAGCTTCAGATTCCACATTTGTAAAATGGCTGTAGATGGAAGTTCTGTGATGGTGTTAGAAGCCAAATACAAGTAAAACACCTAGGTTAAAATCCTTGTGCAGAATGGAACTGAAATTGTAATGAAAGAAATATGCAGTGACCTGTTTTTTCTATTCAGTTGTGGCACTGTCTTAATGGGATTGATACGCACATTCTGGATGAGCTGAGCAGCCAGCCCAGATTCTCTGAAACAGGATCTTTAAGTCCCTCTTCCTCCAGAGCTGATCACTCTGCCCATCACAGCTCAGGAGTAACCTTTTCTTGTTTTCATGCTTGCTTATCTGAGGCTAGATAGCCCAGGCTAGCCTTGAATTACAAGTCTTCTCTTTTGATCTGCTTAGTGAATGCTGGGATTACAGGCATGAACCACCATGTCCAGGTCACTACCACCCTGAAGTTTCCCTCTTGGTTGCCATTATTTTTATTTAAAAAAAAATTAATTACCAAGAGTGCCTCCTACTTTGTCACTAAAAACAGCTGGATCTCTGTGGCAGACAACTAATAAAGTTTCCTTAAGATCACCAGTTGTGCTGGTTCCTTTTTTGTTAACTTTCAACAAACTAACATCATCTGGGAAGAGGAACCCTTAAGTGAGGGACTGCCTTCATCAGATTGGCCTGCAGGCAACTCTGTGGCATTTTCTTGATTAATAATTGATGCTGGAGGGTCCAGTTTGCAATGAGCAATGCCACTCCTGGGCAGGTGGTCCTAGGAGATATAAGAAAGGTAACCAAATATGATCTTGAAGAGCAAGCCAGGCAGCAGTGGTCCTTCACAGCTTCTGCTTCTGTTTGAGCTTACAGGTTCCTGCCTTGAGTTCTTGATGGAGTGTAAGCTGTAAGCTGAAATCAATGCTTTCCTCCGAACATTGCTTTCCGTCATGGTGTTCCATCAGAGGATCAGAAAGCGGTTTGCACACAGGTTAAGTGTTTGGATCACTTCCAAGTCACCTGGGAAACAGGAACTCCTTTAGTCATAGGTCATTGTTCCTAGAAATTCCAGAACTCTCTCTTCTGTCAGGACAAAACAGCAGGTCTGAGAGCCTAGATAATTCCTTTTAACTGCCACTCCTAACAGTCCCACCCAAGGTGCAAACAGGAAAGATCAAAATTACTGAAGACAAGTTGTTTCAAAACACCGACTTTGCCAAGAGTGATCTCTGGGGCTACTAAAATGTGGCCTGGAAGATCTCTTCCTGGTTTATTCCTCTCTAGTCACAGATCGGACAAGCTGACCTCTTCCTTTACTGGCCTCCTGTGCACCTAACCAAAGGGATGGACACCATACAGTTCTTCATGCCACCTACACTCACAACCTTAAGGCTAGTGTAGACTCATTTGTCGCATTGTGTGACTCAGCAGCCATATTCTTCCCATGTGTTGCTTTTAACACCTTTAATCGCCTTCCTTTGAGACTCCATTTCCAGTTTTTTGTCTGGAATGGTGATAGAGTGTTTGGAAATGCCCGCTGGTGATGGGTGAATGACATTGTGGATTTTCTTAATGCCACCAACTTGTGAACTTAATACTAGGTCACATGCTATAGTTTATGTCATGTATTTTTGACAAAACTTTACACAATCCCAGTGTTAATCACTAATGATACAGGCCCCTAGGGCCATGACTTGAATGAATGTCTTCTGGGTTTCTAGATATTCTGTCTGAACCCAGCATCATCTCACCAAAAATCTTACATGGCACTTCCTAAAGCCTTTCATTATATAGGATTTTTTCTTGTAAAATATTATTCATTTATTCAACCACAGCCTATTGTGGTATGACAGTAAGACTTTATAGCATCTGGCATCAAGCTATCTTTTCATTCTTTCTCTTTCTAATCTACATCTATGATCATTCTATTTGTCGCTTCTGATTTAATGGTGGTTTTGCACATGCCCTTTCCTCATCTAAAATACCTTCCTCTCCATCAAAGTTGATTTCATGTGCTCCACTCTCACTTTTCCCCAGTGTTCTCTGAGCACCATAGTCTAGGCTGACTCCCTCCTCTTCTTTTTGGTTTATCATTGATTACATATGTTCTTACCATCCATTCAGATCACTGTAGAATATAGTATATGTATAAAGTATGTATTTTATAACTCTACATTCTCAAGATGTATACACTTTATATTTAGGATGTTTAAACGTATGCATGTATCTAGAAGGAACTGAAAATATTGATAGAGATTGTAGTCATCTATCTAGCTATATTTAACTATAAGACAGAAAAAATTATATTCCTGGTTACTGTATGGATTTAGCCTGGCATAATGGTACCCACTTACAGAAGTAACTGACATAATTACCCTAGAATAGCCTTGGTTAGTATTTTCTGCATAGTATCCAAGCAAACTGTAAACAGACAAACTCATTACAGAGGCATGTGGAACATTATGTCAGGACCCAGACACTGAGAATCTGATATTAGCTTAAGATAAGGCAGGTATGTTCCAAGCAGGGAGTGTTTTGCCTTGACCGAATATGTCCCACTGGGCTTGCTACCACCTAGAACATGATTCTGATAGTAAATCCCCCAATAAACTACACTTGTGCAATCATGGGGCTGCCTCACTTCTTCAGTTTCATGACACATTGGAACCAAGCTGTAGTTAAACAGTTATGGAAGGACTTTCTGTATGATATATTCAAATAAAAGGCTTTCCAATTATTTCTATATGAAATGAGCCCTCCCCTGCAATAGTTTTATTGTTTACAAACTCATGTCTATTTATAAAACACATTTGGAGTATAAGAACAGAAAGTAAGCATGTCATTAGCAGCAAAATAGATTTTTGTAATATTCTTTTTTAACATTTTTATTTATTATTATTAATAAATATTATTTACTATTATTGTTAATAATAATGAATACTATTTATTATTTTCTTTACATATACATTTATATTATTACACAATAAACTACCTACTGCAAAAAGAACCACAAAGCAATCAAGAATTATATAAATATTACATTCATAGTTGTTTGGCTATTTGAATTTGGCATCTTTGAAGAAAACATCTTTCCTACCTTGGTGAGTCTAAACTTCCGAGTGTAAATAAATATCTATCATATCTCATCTTTATTAACTTAAAACATCTATCTAGACCTAAAAACCTCTTAAGCCCTAAACAACTAAGGTTAATTATAAAACTAAACTATCTGATCTTCAACTCCATCAGAGACTTAAGAAGGAATAAAGTTGATTACCTGAGTATAACGGCAGTGCAGGTTAGCAGCTTCCAAAATGAGAAGGTGACAGAGACAGTTTGCTACCTGAAGAGTCACGCAAAACTCTCTAGAGCATTGGAACACCATCTTCAGCCTCCTGGACCAATATATCTGACAGATATATTTGTGAGGCAGTAACTATTGAGGACTTGCTTATCCTATCCTTGCAGATTTTAGCCATTGACTCTGCCTACATCCAAGCTTGCCTGCCCATTTTTAGGCAGAATTCTGTCTGGTAGAAACAAGGACATTTTCCCCAGTGGCTTGTTTGCCACATTTGAAGCCATCTCCATAAGGAGGTTCATTGATGCTCATCATCTTCTTTGAGGTAGGTTGGGTGTTGCCAGAAGTTAACCTGTCTTATTGTCAAAGAATCTTTAAAATAGTAAAAAAAAAAAAAAAAAGTCTTTAAATGCCATATTCTGTAGGTCTCTGAGGTTTTTGAAGACCTTATCTATCTATAGAATCACATCTATCTGTTAAACCTAGGATATATATTCTTGTGGAAAAAAACAAAGACTATTAATTGACATGACCATGATTTGGTCAACTAACAATCAACTTGCATTATTTTACTATTCTAAACTACCTGCATTAGCACTTTCAAAGTAGTGGAAGTAAACCTAGTATTATAATTGAGTGTATTTGATAACCTACTTTTTGTCCTACCATCCCTATATATTCCCCCTCTTTCTTTTCAACCCCTATCTCCAAACCTAAGAATGAAATATAAAGGAAAAGAGAGACATCCCTGAGTCCAACCCTGTTGTATCTCTGAATAAGACAAAAAATTCCTTATAACCAGTGAAAGTAAATATCTATAGCCCAAGAAAGCAACTAGAACTTTCCCAACGCCCCTTAAGGGAGCCATTTTCTTAAGGGTTCTCCTGGGTTGTTTTGGGACAAATAATACCTTTGTAGGGGCCCAAATAAAATTGGAGAAATGGTTAAACAAGCTAAGAATAGCACTTGTGGTCCAGTTTCCAAATGTTAAGAAATTCCAGGCTTAATTAAAGTCCTGTGTGGGATGGTCTGAAATACTGGATCAATTGGGATCAGAAGCTTTCTTTGCAGCTGTCATGTTCTGATGAGGAACAGCAACTGAAGCACTTGGTGCTGGAACATGAAGGATGCAGGATGTCAGTGTCCAGCATGCTGAGAGGCATGAATCCTGTCAGGTCTGATCCAGTGTCAGTGTCTGGTTCTTTTGTTCTGAAAACATATAATTTCTCACAAGCTTTATACAGTCTTAAAATTATGAATGTATGAAGTGTGAGAGATGCACAGAACAATTAAGGCTGGTTTTCTGCTCTTTGTAAGAGCAGAAGAAAGGCATCTGTAAATCTTCATTGATGCCATAGGAAGAACGGCATCTAATAGTAAGTCACGGGGATTCTGAAATCAACAAGAAGCCTTGTCTGTGCGTAGACATTCATGTCTCATCCAGTTTCAGAGCTATTCCCATGGAGCGGGATTAGTAATATAAGTTACCTGCTCGTTCTGCAGTTTGAATTCCCAATAGTAGCCCCCCTTCGTCATCACCTTCCAATCCCCACTCGCTCATCCCATCTCCCTCCCTTCCCTAGTCCTCAGAAAAAGGAGCCCTCCTCCCCTAACATCTGACCTCAGCCTATCAAGTCTCATCTGTACTACCTGTATCTTCTTCCTCTGTGGCCTGTCAAGGTCACTCTGCCATGAGGAATTAATCAATGTGGGGGATCCAGAGTCCATGTCAGAAGTAGTCCCTACTCCCCATATTGTGGGACCCACAAGGAGACTGTGTTGCCTATCTACTACATCTGAGCAGCCTCATAATACAGGATATCCACACTACAATATAGAGACTTAAAAAGCAGAAGTTGTAGAATATTCCAAGCTAAGAAGTGCACTAGAAACCTCCATTGAGGAATAATAATTTTTGCAATAAGAGATGATCTTAACATGCCATCAAGAAGTTATAAAGAAAGCCAATTGTCTCTGTTAAATGTAAATTATTTAAGCCAGGCCTCAGATACAAAACAATTTTCTGACAGAAGTCAACAATAGACAAAAATACCTCATATGTTGCTAATTAAAAGCACTGTGACCTCAAAGCTTTAGAAAACAGTCAAATCCAAAGTCAATAATTTATAAAATAAAAAAAAAATTAATCTGGCTGGGTATTATGCTATATTCCTGTAATCCCAGAGCCTGGTAAATAGGCAGAGGACTAAAGTTAGAAGCCAGAGGGGCTACACAGAAATATCCTGTCTCAAAAGAAAAAGAAAATGAATCTGACAGACACCACGGGTTATTGTTAGCCCTAAAATAGGAAGTCACAGGGCACGCTCAGACTGCTACCGTTCTCCTCAGCAGTAGTTTTGGTTTAGCTTAAATGTATGAAGAAACACTCGAAACTCTTGAATCCCATTCTGCAAAGTATGGGAGGGAGCAAGTTGAGGTATAATCAAGTAGGAAACCATCTACTCTTGCATCATCTTTACAAGGGTGTGACTCAAGGACTTATGGAGACACTTAAGAAAATGAGATACCATATTGCACTGAAGTGTAAGTATGAAGAAAACAGTATCACTGGTTATCATTCGAACTGAGTTATGAAAGCAAGGAAGTCTTTAAGGAAATTATGTCAAGTCAATTATACAACTGACTGAGACGTATTTTTTTTTAAATGTTCAACATTCTTATCCATCAGTGAGACACAAATTAAAACATTTTTAAGATTTCATCTCACCCAGTCAGAATAGCCAAGATAAAAACAAACAAACAAACAAACAAACAAAACAAGAGACAGCCAATGTTGGTATGCATGTGGAGAAAAGGGAGCACTTATTCCCTGTGAGAGTACAAACTGCAGCCACTCTAGAAATCAGTGCAGACGTTCCTGGAAAACCTAGGAATTGTTCTACAATATAGGCCAGCTATAGCACTCTTGGACATATACCCAAAGGCCTGTTACACTATAGAAAAAATTGCTCACTCAAGCTCATTGTTGCTCTATTTGCAACAGCCAGGAAATGGAAACAGCCTAGATTTCCATTTCCTGATGAATGGATAAGGAAAGTGTGGCATATACATATTAGATTACATACAGTTATAAAGAAAAATGAAATTAGCAGATAAATGTATGGGCCTGAAAATAATTATCCTGACTGAGGTAACCCAGACACACAGACAAATGCTGTGTGTTCTCTCTCATCTGTGGGTGTTAGCTTTCAGTCCTTAGGGAGGTATACTTACATGGACTAGACATAGAAAGCAGAAAACCAGCAAGGATGGAATGGGGGGTTTCAGGAGAAGTAGAAAGTTACACAGGGTGGGGGTGTGAGAGAAGTGATGGGGAGGGACAATTAACATGGAATACATTTGAACAAGCCTGTTTCCTGTGATATAGACATACACATATACAAAAGGGATCTAAGTGGAGTTATCCTATAACAGAGAAGAAAGAGCATGGCCCTACATGAAATAAAAATCCTGGGGTCAGAATTGGGTCACCTCTTTTGGTGCTGTGGATCAGCAGGGTTCCATAGACCTCAAAGCTTACAGGTTATTGGTATTTTTCTTGGTTCTCTCTCTATATATATTCTTGTTGTAAGACCCCATTGCTAACGATACCATGTACTTGAGTCATAGAGTATGGAGACACCAATGTGGTGCTGACCGGAAGCTACATTTCTACTGGTTAGCGTTCATAGTGCTGGGAGGTGTTATGCATGAAAGCCACTGGAGAAGAAAGATGGTCACTAATCGGTCTTACTCAGCCATAAACCATGTGAAGTACAATAAAGACCAGTCTGGCCAGATATGCCCACTGCTGCAATTGTGGTACAAAGGTTAAGGGAATAACCAACAAATTTTATAACTGCACTTAAGGACATTCCAGAAGATTCAACTCACGACTGGTACTGTTATTGGGGCCAACAACATGGGGCTAGATAGGTCATGAGTCTTAGGGGAAAACCTATTACTATTATTCTGATAAAATACAAAACTGATTCCTTTTTTTTTTGTCATGTTTCAATATTTATGCCAACCCTCACAGCTGAATACCACTGGACACCAACCCAGACATAGCCATCCTGGGCTGGACACAGCACACCAGAGAAGTGATCATGTGGTCTTCAAGAGAAGTGTCACCAGTCAGCAGCATAACCAGCTACTGTGCTGGAAAGGTTCAAAAGGACTGACCCTGAGCACAGTCCACGGAGGTTTTTTATTTATGTTTTATACCTCTAGAAAAAGATTTCCAGGATTTTCCCTCTTGTTTGTTTTCATCCTGTTTCTTCATGGTCCATGATGCCAGCTGAGGTTGTCAGTACAATGAAGCCAAACTAACAGGATGGGAGCAGATTGTTCTGTCACTTTTCTAGGTACTTAAGTTGCACATCAAATGTAGGGCTGACTACTCCACACTTGTTCACCCTGCCTATGAGGTCCACAGAGATTTTCCCAGCTCTATGGTCATCAATGATCTCAAATTCACCAATGTAGCCATGCTTCACCATCACAGGTAGGAATCAGATGATGACTTTGGAGCATGGCCTGATGAGGACCTGGTGTTTGTCTCTCTTCTTAGCATTGTAGACGCTCTTGAGAGCACCTGCTAGGACATTCATGCGCACCATGGTGATGGCAGGGAAAGATGGTGGAAAGCACAAAACTGATTCTTAATGATTTACCATCTAAACTGATTCCTATTTATTTACCATTATACCATAGGTAAGTGCATCTTTCAGCTTTCATTTGAGAAGCTTCTTCTCTTCAGCAGATGGCACAGGCACCCATAACTGAATAATGTTCAGAGAACAGGTCTGAGTGCTGAGCTATAAATGGGATATCTGTATCACACAGGCTCTTCTCAGTTCTAACGTGTTATACTCCACTCATGTCCAGACTTACTATCCAACTTCCAGTAATAGAACACAGCAAATGTGATGTGATCTCTGAAAGTCAGACATAATCCATCTTGTTTCTTGCTCCACCCACCCCCCCTTTGTCTTCTTCCTTCTCCTTTTCTCTGGCCTCTCTTCTCTCCCCACTTCTCAGAAGATTTTTACTTTTTCTACCAACAATGAGTAACTGAGATGCTTGGGTAATAGTTCACAAGTAACTAACTTTGGCAACAGCCATCTACATGATTGTAAAGGGGATATTTGCCTTCAAGTCTTGAGGTGGTCACAGCCTTGGATAACAGTGTCACGAAAGCCTTCTATGGGACATTAATACAGAAAACATGGCAACAGAAGCAACATTACAGCATATGTTACTATTCTTTATCTGTTTTAGTCATACGTTATGAAGCAATGCATAACTAACAGGATTTTCTCAAGATTTCTGGAAGATTTCAGCATAGTCATCCAAACACTCTGCTGTTTTCTCCACTGATGTTCATCTTATTTTCTGAAAGGTTTAAATCCCAAGCCTCAAGCTCACATACAAAGGGAGTGCCCTACCCTTCACAAAGCCCAAATATGCCAGTCTAGACCTGTGCCCACTCCAGTGTTTACTCAGGTCCTCGGTCCAATTCTTCTTCGTAGTTTTGGCACAGCAAATGCCCTTTGCATCTGCTTTTATATTTTTTCTAGCTTTGGCCTTAGACTTCTCTCATTCCAAGAAAATTTATTTTTAACTTTCCCTAAAATAGCACAGGTCCAGCAGCACAAAATGTGTGCCAAGTTTCAAGGACTGTCTGTGATCCTCAAGGCTCCTAGTCCCACTGGACCACTCTCATAGAAAACACAAAGTCCACACGGAAGTCATCAAAGTTAGTGCTTGTTTTCTGCCTCTGTTCTCTTTGTGTGCACTGAAGTCCACTCTCAGGGGCAGACCACTCAGACCAACTCTTAGGATCAGAGTGATTTTCAACAGGGAAAATCCCTCCTCTAAATGGTACGATACATCCATACATCCCATGAGACTGTATAAAAAGAAGCTCATAGAATATTACCATATTAAATAACTTTACTTTTTTCCTATTTAACAATTTTGGGAAGTTATGAAGGCAACAGAAATGTGAAGGTGATAGATAGCTGTACGAAGAAGTGTTAGCCCTAGAAAATGTAGGTCTGTTAGAATTGACTTTAGGGGAGAGGACTTAATCATCATGAAACAGAAAGGTAATAGTAGGAATGAAAGGACAATTACATCTGTCAAAGACTGTGCCATTGACAATTATTTTTAATGTAACTGAGATGTTTATAATGGTATGAACAAAATACGCCATAAATCATGATTTTTAGTTTGGCTCACTTTGACCCAGGAAGTTGTACCACAATACATGAGCATATTCTGCCATCTGGTGGTCACTGAAGAATCCTACATTGTGTAAGATGGCCCACAGAGCTGTTTTATGAAGAGAAGGACCACCAACATAAGCACTACAAGCAAGATTATTTCAAAACCTACAGCAATGGCATGTTCTGTGACGTATGTATTTTTATTATTTATATTTTATGTGCACTTGTATTTTTCCTGCACGTACATCTGTGTGAGGGTGTCAGATCCCCTGGAACTGGAGCTGCAAACAGTTGTGAGCTCTTAACCACTGAGCCATCTCTCCAGCCCTCAACATATATATTTTTAAAGAAGAAAGTCAAAAGTATTTTTTAAAGCTTTGATATAGGCATTGGCAAGATGTTTCTTTATTAAAATTATAAGAATTTTGCTACATGCCATGTTTCTAATTAATCTGTGGAGTGATAAAGTATGACCAAATGCCTCCCTGTGGTTAAGGCACAGGAGCAGCGAGTCCATAGTCCTGTAGCAGAGGAGTGCATTTGTCCTCTGGTACAAGGTAATCTTGTTGTTTTTGGAAAGAAGCTACAAAGCTCATTAAACAAAATGAACCAGAGTCTCTTTCCCTCAAACTTTGCAGTGCCCTTCAAACTTACACAGGTGCCTTGGCTTAATAGAATGGCAATGTCACATCAGGAAAGAGGCTCTGGTTGCCCCCATGGCAACTAATTGCATATCCTTTTAAGATGTGTGTGCCATGGGCCTTTGGCAAGCTGAGATTCTGGTTTTATGGGTCTGAAATCTGCCAACGCATGTACAGTCAAAATGAGTGGAGTACACCATCAGAATGCTCAGTACATTATCCATGAACACCCTGTCAAAGGATAGGGAAGAACATGTTAAGGAGGGGCAACAGAAAACAATCTCTGGTTCAAATGTTGCCCAATTTCTCCTACCTGGTGGGAGTGCACACTCTTCAGCTCCTGTAGCCCTGATTACAAATGCACATGTTCTTGACATCAAGGTTATTTCCTGATTCTTTCATATGTGCTAGAAATTGTGTTAAAATTTAATTGTGGAAATACTATCTACAAATAGTAAGAGATTAGAAGCAATTCAATATTCACCAGTAACGTACAGGCATGGTGGCAAATGACTTTAATCCCTACCCTCAGGAGGCAGAAGCAGGTGAGTATCTAAGTTCCAAGCCAGTCTGGTCTACAGAGAAAGTTTCAGGATATCCAGGGATAAACAGGGAAACCCTGTCTTGGACAAAAATCATCAGTATGGAACTATTTTAGAATAACACATGAAGAGTGGAATTGTGGAGAAATATGGGGAGAAGTCTTAAATTGAAGACTCTCTGAGATGAACTAACTACATGACTAAAACTGTTTGGGTGGTGTGCCATGTGTGTGTTGAAAGGTAAGGTATTTATATATGAATAAAATATAAGAAATAAACCTCTACACCACAAAATTTACAGTGACTGATACTGTTTGGGAGTCTCAGAAGATGCTTTGAGAGGGGACATTTTGTAACACACCCAGTTTTGAATAATCTGTTTTTACCGAAAACAGTTTTCCCTTACTATTCATAATGCTAGTTACAGGACCCCATGGATACTGATATCACAGATGTTTGTATGCCTTTTAAAATTGTGTTGTGTTACCACTCTGGAAATCAATCTGGTGCTTTTTCAGGAAATAGAGAATCGCTCTTCCTCAAGACCCAGATATTCCACTCCTGGGCATATACCCAAAAGATGCTCCACCATACAAAAAGCACATTCATTGACCTATGTTCAGAGCAGGTTTATTTGTAATATTCAGAATCTGGAAACAACCCAGATGTCCCTCAAGTGAAGACTGGATAAAGAAACTGTGGTACATTTACTCAGTGGAATACTACTCAGCTATTAAAAACAAAGAAATCATGCAAGTTGTAGCCAAATGGTTGGAATTAGAAAAGATCATCCTGAATGAGGAAATCCATACCCAGAAAGACTCACATGGCATATACTCACTTATAAGTGGATTTTAGCCATATAGTACAGGATAATCATACTACAATTCATAGATCCCAAAGAAGATATGTAACAAGGAGGACACACAGGAAGATGCTTAAATCTCACTCAGAAGTGGAAATAGAATAGACAGAAGAAGAGAGGGTACAGGGAAAGAGAGGGAGCATGGAGAGAAATAAGAGTTGATATCAGACCCTAGGGAGAGCAGGGGCAGGAGGACAGAAGGCCTGCAGAGAGAAGAGAAACCTGGTGTGGGGGTTGGGTGGCTTCTCTGTGACAAGCTGAAGAACTACAACATGGTAGGCTCCTGGGATGATATAAAGGTGACTCTAGCTGAGACTCCTAGTAGCAAGTGTCATGGAGACTTGACGAGGCCACCTTCCAACTAGACACAACTCCTAGTGGAAAGAAGGGAACAGCAACCAAAGCACAAAAACCTCAACCTAAAACTTACCCTGCCTACAAGATGTGCAGGAACAAAAATAAAGCAAAGATTGAGGAAATATACAACCAATGCTTGGCCCAACCTGTGACCCACCCCATGGGAGACAGGCAACTCCTGACATTATTAAAGATACTCTGCTATGCGTACAGATGGGAGTCCAATATAGCTCTCCTCTGAGTGGCTCTACCCAGCTGTTGATGGAAACAGATGCAGAAACCCACAACCAAACATTGGGTGGAATGCAGGGTGTCTTGTGGAAGAGTTGGGGGAAAGATAGAAAGACTCAGAGGGCACAGGAGCTTCAGAAGAAGACCAACAGAGCCAGCTAACCAGAGCCCATGGGGTCCTGTGGAAAGCGAAGCTCCAACCAATGACCATGGATGTCCTAGATCTAGGCCTCCTACACAGATGGGCAGCTCAATCCTCATATGGGTCCCCTAATAAGGGAGTGGGGGCTGTCTCTCACATGGACTCTGTTGCCTGCTTTTTGATAATGATCACTTTCCCCTGGCAGGGCTACCACAGTGGAAGAAGATGTGTTCAGTCCTGATGTGACTTGATTTGCTGGGGGTGGGGATGGGGGAAACAGGGAGGAAGTGTGGGATCTGGAGGAGGGGAGGGAAGAGGGCTATAACCAGGATGTAAAGTAAATTAATTAATTAATAAAATAAATACATTTTTACAAATTGTGTTGTGTTTGTATATAGCCTATATACATCTTCGTATACACCTTAATTCATCTCTAGATCACTTATGATACTCAATAAAATACAAACACTATGTAAACCATTATACTCTATTATTTAGAGAACAGTGAAAAGAAAAACTTGCATATGTTTGGTACAGATGCAGCTCTTTTACAGATATATAAATCTGAGGTAAGATGAATCCCTAGACATGTTACCTACAGACATACGGAATCAACTTTGTATAAAACTTTAAAAATTAGAAACGTAAAATAATTTTACATGATACAACCATGCAGTGTTAGGGTTGGGGAAAAGAAAGTTTATTCTCAAATCATTAGATTACAGCTTGGTATATACCGTTGAAGAAAAGTGTTTGCTTGCTATGTGAGTCTCTGGTGTCAATAGCGCCAAATAGAATAAAACAAGAAGAAGGAAAGAAAAAAGAGCTAGTTTAGAAGTCATGCTCGTACACAGATTAAATACTTGACTCAGAGGCACATTCGTGTCTGAATCAGTGGGACACAGTTTTATTCAACAACCATATGTAAGTTCTTCTGCAGAAGTTTTAGCTTGACATCTGGCTACAAGACTTTATAGATCAGGTTCCTAGCTTCTGGCCACATAACTGTTTAAAGTTCTTCTCCCTCCTGCTCCTCCAATGCCCTACTCCCCCTCCCAAATCCATGGCTTCCTCTTTTACTATTGTTGTTTTATATACGTGTAAACAGGAGCAGGCTGTTGAATTCATTGGGTCTCTAGGACCAATCCACATTGAGAGGAGGTAGGGGATTTATCCCCTGGGATGACTAATTTTCCCTTTCTTGGCAGTTAAAAATTTCTTGCACCTCCTCATCTAGATGTGAGGCCCTGTGAGATTTCACCAATGTACACTGGGATTTCAATTATTGTTGCAGTTGCTTAGTCTTGCTTGGGCATCCATGTTGTTGAGACTTTATAGGTGCAGGTGCCCTGTCATATCTAGAAGGCACAGTCTCAAAACAGAGCCCCTGCTCCTTTGGCTCCTAGAATTTTTCCTCTTTTTCTTCCTCGATGTTCCCTGAGCTGTGGATGTGAGGCATGCTGTAGATGTATCCGCTGAATACAGCTAGAGTTGTTTTCTATGAATCTTTAGTTTTCTTCACAAACAAGAATAGAAGCCCATCCCTTCAATTTTCAGCACAGTATTATTTGTTTATCTTAATACTTGCTAACTAGAAGAGAAAACTTATTTCCAAGAGTATAAATATTTACCCTTGTGGAAAATGAGACTGCATGGCCCTGTGGTCCAGCCCAGTTCCTATCTAGGACTGTAGGCTCTGCACTTCTCACCTAAACCCAGTAAAGGAGATATTCTCTCTCTCTCTCTCTCTCTCTCTCTCTCTCTCTCTCTCTCTCTCTCTCTCTTCTTCTTCTTCTTCTTTCTTTTCTTCTCTCCACTCCTCTCCTCTTTAATTCTTTCTCTCCTTCATCATACTATGTAGTCCACACTGTCTATCAATGCACTATGCGGCCCAGGCTGGCCTGGAACTCATGATTCCCCTGCCTCAACCTCCCAAGTACACTACTGGGATTGTGCAGTATTATCCACTATGCTTGGCTCCAACAAAGGATTTTTATGGCCTGAGACAAACTTATAATAATGGTGAGACATAAGTCCTGAAGCAAACTATACAAAATAGAAATTTTCTCTGAAGCTTCTGGATTTACATTTTAAAATTCCTTCAATTATATTTTACTCCATAATGAGTTTCTGTTTACTATAAAAACAATAAAGATTTCCAACTCCCTTCTCAGAATATTTCATCCCCAAGTTTTTCAATGTTTGTTGCTATTTACCACACAGTTCTTTTTAAAAATTTATTTATTCATTAATTTATTCGTATTACATCTCAATTGTTATCCCATCCCTTCTATCCTCTCATTCTTCCCTCCTTCCCACTTTCACCTTATTCCCCTCTCCTATGACTGTGACTGAGGGGGACCTCCTCCCCCATATATGATCATAGGGTATAAAGTCTCTTCTTGGTAGCCTGCTGTCCCTCCTCTGAGTGCCACCAGGCCTCCCCATCAAGGGGACATACCACACAGTTCTTATCACAGTCTTCCAGATTAAAATATATCCATGTGAAATTTAAGAGCACTGCTTCAATTATTCTAGCTTAAGTTGTATTTTAAACCAAGGCATCAAAAACTTGTGGGTTACATAGTTACCAATAACTAGAGATGAGCTGGCAGTGTGGCTCAGTGGTGAAGCACTTGTCTAGAATGCTGGAAGCCCAAGGCTCAATCCTTCCACTGCACAACACTATAATATTAACAACAAAGTTATCATACAATGTATTACATTAGCTTTCTGAATATTTTGCATGTTGAATTTCATCACTCTAGGAAAAACAAAAACAAAAAACAAAAAACCTCCAACATAGTATATTACTTTTTTTGGTAGCATTGTTGGGTGTACAATGACAGTCAAAGCACCCAGTAAGTTTCTGGTTGATGTCAGCTAAGAGATACCCAAAGAGTGTTTGTATTAAAAGTTACTATTAATTAGAACTTAACTAATCAAGAGAACTCACTATAATATTAGCAATGGACTCTCTTACTTCAGCACTTAAAACTAGGAGATATTTTAAAACACAAAACTCAGTAACATGATGGTTTGATACTTCAATCAGTTAAGATATTGCTTTGAAAGTCTTGAGTATGCACATAGAAAGGAAGCATGCATCTGTAATCTTGATAATGGGGAGGTAGAGAAAGGTGGGTCTTTGGGACTTGCTGAGTACTGGACCAGTGATAAATCCTTTCTCAAAAAAGACAAAGAAAAGTAGACAGCACCTGATAGATGAAATCCAAGGATGTTCTTTCACCTCCATATATAACTGAACATAGATGTACATGTTTGCACACACAAATATGTACAAATACACACACACACACACTCACTGGATCTCTGGTTAGTTAACTAACAAACTATTAAGCAAAACTTGTCTCTTTTTCCTGTACTGAGGTTAAAATTCAAGATCGCTGTATGACAAGGCAATGCTTCACACTGAGCAATGCCTTGTCCAAATAAGATTAGTTGTTGGTTGGTTGGTTTTTACGTGGTATAAGTCTGTAGACTTACCTAGAATATTTGAGTTGGCTCAGGCTGGTCACAAATTTGTTGTTAGCTTCCTGACTCAGCCTCTCAAATAATGAGATCACAAGTATGTACCACATACCCAAATTAGTAATGTTCCCTTTTTTTGTTTGTTTGTTTTTCTGTATAGCCTTGACTCTTGGACTCACTGTGTAGACCAAGTTTGCCTCAAACTCACAAAGATCCACTGGCCTTTGCCTCCCCGCGTGTTGTGATTATAGGCCTGTGTCATTGTGCCCAGCTTAGTAATATCCTTTTAAAGGGAAAAGTATTTCACAAAAATTTCCCAGTTTAATGAAAATGCTTTAGAAAATGTTCTCAGCATACACTATAAATTAATTCATACAAAACAGCTTGCCCACATGCCTGGAACGCAAACCAAACAGAATCCATGCACAGTCTGACTCATGGAACTTCCTGCTTCCACCGGAAGTCCAGGGGCCTGTCTCCAAACAGCCTATAACATGCAAAATCCTTCTTCCGACTCAGTGTCTTGCATGTCTTCTTCCAGCATGTTCTTCTCACTTATTTTACCTAAAAGAGCGGGAGGAAAAAGATCAGTCAGCACACTGAGGACACAACGTGATGCTGAGTGGTCAAACAGAAGCACCTGGATGAAAATTCATTTGCCGAGAAACAGCAGCAGCTTCCATTTGTTGTTATGTTGACTCAAATAAAACCCCCACAACTTCTGTGCCTTGGTGAGTGCTGTGAGTGGTCCATAGTAGTTCGGTGGTTAGATTGAGTGAGAGATAATGAGAAACCTAAATGTGTAAGTGAACCTAAGAGGGAGTGATGCACAGCATTAACCAAAATACAGTACCATAGCAACCAAGTGTGGAACAACAGGAAAGGAAAACATGGCAGGACATTGCAACCCCATTAGATCTCCAATCATTGTCAGAACACCTTTGCCTTGAAGTGTCAGAGGATAAATAAGATTCAACTCAAATGAGGAAAAAAAAAACCCAACCAACAGGAAATGAACACTTCATTCCCCCATCTGATGATCCGCAATTGCTGTGACGACTCATTGATTTTTGGCACAAGGGCAACTCAATGTTCTCTGAGGCACAAACAACACGTCCAGGAAACAGCAACATCTTCTGCTCTCACTAAAACTTGGCTGAGTGCCATAACCTTGTTTTTTACTATTTTCTTTTTCTTTAAATCAGCTGAGAAAAAGATTCCTGCCACAGTGCTTGACTCACCATGATGACTTCAATTTGGGGGCTAATTCAGAGCTTCATCCAGGGCCAGTGTTTACTAAGCCAAACTGAAGGGACCAGGGAGTGTGGCCAGGGCCTCTCCACTTGGAATGGCAGTGGGTGGGGATGGTACCCCAGGCTGGCATTTTTGTTTCTCCTCCTGTCTTTGAAAGGCTAGCAAGGCAAGGCCCCCTTAGGCACTCCCACCCCTCCTAATTCTAATGTTTGCACATGCAGGGTCCAGGCTGTGGGTTGTGATTGCCAAGTTCTGGTGTTAATCACTGACAGCTGGATGCAGTCATGCTTCATGAATTTTACCCCAGTTGAGATTGAATCTTATATTTTTATCCTCAGAGTCATAATTATTTCTTCCTTCCTTCTCCATTTTCATCCCAACTATTTGAATCAAAATAAAAAGGACAATTAAATAGGTAGCCCGCCACCTACAATAGCTCTTTAAGCAAGTTAAATCACTGGACAATGGAAGACTTGTACAGAAAAAAAAAAACAATAAAAAGAAAACACGTAAAAACTATTTGTCCCTCTTCCTGTCCCAGGCGCTGAGGGAACTGCAGGTTATTGTGCAGACATGCCAAGAACCACACCACACTCAACCAGTCCTGCAAATGGCACAGAAGTGGCATCAAGAAACCCCGGTCACAAAGATATGAATCTCTTAAGAGGGTTGACCCCAAGTTCCTGAGGAACACGCGCTTTGCCAAGAAGCACAAGAAAGGCCTGAAGAAGATGCAGGCAAACAACGCACAGACAATGAGTGCCCTGCAGAAGCCATTAAGGCCCTTGTGAAGCCTAAGGCTGTTGAGTCCAAAATGCCTAAGGGCCCCAGCCGCAAACTCAGCAGGCTTGCTTTCATCGCTCATCTCAAGCTTGGGAAATGGATTCGAAGTTACATGGCTAAGGGTCATAGGCTCTGTCAACCGAAGCCCAAAGTACAAACCAAGGCAGAGGCCAAAGCTCCATCTAAGGCCCAGGCTTCAACCCCAGCTCAGGCTCCCAAAGTTGCCCAGGCCCCTGAGGATTTGGCAGCAGAAGCAAGCTCGGTGGAGACCTCCAGGTTTGGTCAGTGGACAGTGTGGTTTCTCCTGCAGATAGATGACCTGCTAGATTCCTGAGAACCACACCAGGGGAGTTGCCTCATGGAACTGATACCCAGAAAATTCATTCTTGTTCTCCTTAATCTCCTTTCCTTCCCATTTAGGGTAGTTGGGTTGTAAGGCAGGTACATGCCTTTAATAAATCCCTAATAAAGTAGAATCGTTAAGGAAGCGGAGCCAACAGATGTGTGAAGTTACTCTCAACCTAGAGGCAGACAACCTTTGGTTGCTGTCAGAGCAGCTGTAGCTCTTCTCCTTCTCTCATCCCTCTGGGGCTCTCAGAGACAGGCCCACGGATGTTACAACTCAGAAATTGAATACTGGTTAAGTTTCTTTTCTCTCGTCCTCTCTAGAAGCCATCTGGGAGAAAGCTCACAATGTGATTCTGACCACTCCAACAGCTTCCTCTGGAGTCTCTTTTGAGTTGAAACCACAGAATTTCTTCCTCTGGTTTTTTTTTTCCCCCCTTTTCTTTGCTATTTGTGGCCCATACCTGAGGGTAATTTCTCCTGTTAGGTCCCTGCTAGCCTGACTCGGGTATGTATTTAAAACCGTCAAGAAAATGACCACAATTAATCTGAGATTTGTGGTAGAGTAAACCCATTGTATCACAGAGCTGAGACTCCCATAGGCAGAATGCAATCATGTGGTTGTGTTAACATCATAGATAGTGGCTTCATGAACATGGAAGCCACTGTATTACTTTGCCGGTATGTTAGCTAGAAAATGAGGACAATCGTTGTTGGTTGTCATCTTGGCTAATGATATCATCAAGATATCAGCCACCAAAAAACTTCCCAGTATTATTGATCTTTTATGGAGTCACCCCTAGGGTCTCTGTGTCATACCTCTTGTTTATGTCCAATTTTTGTTTCTTTGTTTGTTTTGATTTGGACAGGTTTCTCTGTGTAATGGCCCTAGCTGTCCTAGAACTCTCTTTATAGACCACGCTGGTCTCTAACTCACAGAGATCTGCCTGCCTCTGTCTCCTGAGGGCTGGGATGAAAAGTATGTGCCACCACACCTGGCATGTCCTCCCAACTTTTTTTTTTCCTTTGTCTGATTTTCTTCTTTCTGATGAATAATGAGATCATCGAAATGAGAGAAGTGGAGGAGATTCCAACATAGCCTCCTCTCCTGTTAACTTGATAAGGCCAATGCATTTCCTGAATCAGACTAAGAAGGAAACAGACCTCTATGGAAGGTTCTGGAGATATACGTTTCTAAAGAGGATTTAGAGATTTCCCTAGCCAATGTGTCCCCAACACCATTCAACTAACAAAGGAAACTTAACTAGACCTAAAAGATTCATGTGACTTTGCAGTGGCCCAGGGCCAAATACTGGGGAAGCACAGATTCCAACCAGGGCCTGAATGATGAAATAGCAGCTAATAGACAAGGCTGCTGTGGCCAGAGCAGGCTCAGCAGAAGGCTGGAGATGGGGTAAGCCCCTCTGGATCTTGACTCCTGCTTTCTGTGCCTGGCATCTCTCTAGGGTTGTTTTACCTTAAATGAGATACAATGCTCCTCCTCCCTTCAAGACTCCTTTGCTCCACAGTCAACAGCCTGTTTCTGACTTATCACTCCCTGGATAGCTTTGCTTTGTTTTTTGATTACAGTAACACAGACAGGCTAAGGAAAACAATAGACTAATGCTTTAATTTCCTATGTTATTTTTAGATGTTTGGTTTTGCTGTTGTTTTATGCATTTAGTCTTCCCTAGAGCAGGGTCACTTAAATCCAACTTGCACATGCTAAATTGTAAAGAGCTCTCCCACTAGATAGCCCCTCCCCCATTAAATATAATGTTTACTATGGATGCTTATCCTTTTTTGCTGTCTAAATTAAAATAAGATATGGGGTGACTGATGAAGAGAATGGACATGAATCAGGGAGAGCACAAGGCACCAGAATCTCCCCTTTCTATGTCACTAGAAGAAATGTGTACCTTTCCTGGCCCCTGGCCTGCTGAGCATGCTTCACACTGATGCCAGGCTTTGAGTCCGGTCCTTTCTTATTAGCTACCAGTTGTGTAGGTTGCCATTTGAGATGTGCAGGAGTCCCACTCCTTTCTGCGTGAGAGGAAATGTCACTTTAGCCTACGTCACCATAAATAATAGTATGATAAGCAACTGTGCATCCTTTGTGAGAAGAGAAAAAGTTCTCTCTCTCTCTCTCTCTCTCTCTCTCTCTCTCTCTCTCTCTCTCTCTCTCTCTCTCTCTCTGTCTCTCTCTCTCTCAAGCATCAGACTCTCCTTACTTCAATGAGTCCTACACAGAAAAAGCTAGAAAGGAGCTAATGTGTGAAATGGAGGCATCCACCCAAAACACAGAGATTGCAAGCAAAAATATCACCCACATGTGTAGGTGAATGCTAATGAGTCAAACATGGGAACTGACCCTAAGGGTACTCAGTGGGTACATACATCAGAGCTGCCTCTCCAGACAAAGGGCTGAGAGATCATGTAAGGGATACACAAGGCTCCATATCAGCTGCTCACATTTACATATGGCTTAAAGATAGAATCAACGATATCTGTGGTATAGCAAAGCTATCAGGAATCAGTAGCACAGGTGAACACAGACCATTCCTAGCCCAAATCAGGGAGGTCAAGATCACATCAGGACATGCTGAGCTCTCCCTCCCCCTAGCCCAGAAATACTCTTCCAGACAATGGATTGAGAAAGAAGAGCAGAAAAAAACAAACCTTCCAAATTCTCCCATTTGCTTTTTTTGTTAGAGATAGAAACCAGTGATTCTAACATTGTCCCCATTCTCTCATAGGCTGCCCCACGAAGCACTGAAAAATCTTTAGCTTTTCACAGCCTCAAGTGAAAGGCCCCTTACTTTGTTTTATAGCAGGGTCACTTAGGTTTTTCAGGTTGTCTGCCTGCCTCCATTTACATACATACACACACACACACACACACACACACACACACACACACACTGATTGTGGGTATAGGTTTTTAATTAGTTTGTTTTTCCCTAAGACTAGCTAGGAAAGATCTCAAGTGCCAAATGGTAAAGACAGGTACTTGTAAGAGCTTGGTACTGCCTGAGTGTGAGTGCAGGTTACCATACACTTAGGTGTAAACATCAGAGAGAGAGGGTGGGTCTTCAAAATCAAGTGTTCTGTCTCTGATGATACTCTAGAGAAAAATGTTTTCTGTCCCTTGTCAGCCACCATTCCCAATATGCAACCTAACAGATAAGACTAGGTTGGACAGTTATATAAAGGCTATAATGATAGATTCTTTGATCCAGCCTGTCATCATTGGGCTCAATAGCAAGATTCCTGTGTTGTGTACGCAACTGGGTTCCCTTTCTCTTCTATGATACCCCCCAAGAGCAAACTGTTTACCCCAGTTTATAGAGGAATAGATAGATGCCTTTTGAAAGGCATTATGTTGGTGAACTTTCATCCACTATTTACACTTACTGAGAATCTGGCTCCAGGGATGAGATTTGGCTGTCCTACCTCCCATCCAAATAAATATGTTTGTCTTCCAACACCCTCACCCTGGGTCAGGCTGTCCACTACCACTGTGATGAGGAAAACAGAGAACAACAAAACCGCCCAATCATAGAGGCATGTGTGCTCCTGCAAATAGCTAAGCGGAAAACTGCTCCAATAGAAGCTACTATTGTTTAACTCCTGATATAAAGACACCTGCAGTAAAAGCAGCTAATGGAATGCCCATCCATGGAGGGGACAGAGAAGACTGCCTACAAATCTCTCAACCAAAAAATGCCAGTGTAATGCTTTTAACAAGGGTTCCTTCATGTCTGCTGGGTATTATAAACGTCCATATGATAAGGTTCTGCTATTCATCTGCTGCTTCTCTCTATCAGCTACTCACACTCACTCTAAACCAGCAGCCTGGCTATGATGGATCACTCTTTGTAGTGTAAAAGCTACTAAATAAATAAATAAATAAATAAATAAATAAATGGGCAACAGAGCTAGCCTCAACCCTTTGGGAATGAGATCACAGGAAAACCATGGGATAAAGAGGATGCAAGCCCACGCCAGGCTCTTTAGCATTCGGGAAGCAGAGGCAGGCAGATCGCTGTGAGTTCGAGTCCAGCCTGGTCTCCAAAGTGAGTCCAGGATAGCCAAGGCTACACAGAGAGACCCTGTCTCAAAAAACAAAAACAAAACAACAAATAAAAGAGGATGCAAGCCCAAGGAACTCCTCCCAATCCCCTTTCTGGTCTCAAGAGGGGATCAAAACAATGTGAACAGGACCTAACAGGTAAGGAGTCCTAAGGTGGTTAGCACATATTACAGATGTGGGGAGACCAGACACTTTAAGGTAGAATGTCCAAATGCATTGTGTTGCTGGTGTATGCTAATAAGGAACCAGATGCTCCATTTGCTGGAGGTAGTTGGCTGTTGGGGCATAAGAGGCTCTGCTGGTGGCTCTGCTTGACAGACAGAAACCTACTTCATAAGTTTTTGAGGAATGCTGATTTTAGGGTTTTCTTTCTTTGCCTAGATTATCTAAGCCCTTGTAAACCAGCCAGTTCTGAAGCTGAAAAGGAACTCATCCCATCCCCAAATATTTTTTTAAAAAAATAGTTACATCTCTGTCAGACCAATTCAGATACCATCTTTGGGGAGACATCTCACTGGGAGTCTGACTCAGTGTATTTGGCTATGCATGTCTGCTTTTAATAAAACATGGCAGGGTACTTTTCCTGATGTTCTATTTTTTGATTTAGTAAAGAAAAGTAATCTCTTCCAACAACCCTAAAGGACTTTCACACACAGAGTCAATGGTATATATTATGATCAATTAATTACATTCATTTGCTTCGAATAACTTCCCAGTGAAAATCACCATGAATGTTTGTTTCTGTTTTGACAAAAAATATTTCTACATGTACATCACAATAAAGATAGTTTTTTTTTTTTTTTGTTTTTGCTTTTGTTTTTTTTGGTTTTTGTTTTTGTTTTCGTTTTTGTTTTTGTTTTTTGGCATGTGCCTTATAAAAACATCATGTGTAAAGTAAAATCCAAATTTTAAAAAAAGATGACAAAAAGCTACCAAAACCAAAATAATGGGGGAGAGGTTTAAAGCTTCTGCTTTGTAAGAATGAATATAGAAGAGCTAAACAGATGACTGAGCAGCTAAGAGTCTGAACTGTTCTTGTAAATCAGAGTTCAGTTCCCAGGATGGAAAATAACTACATTGAGGGGATCAAACCCTCTTCTGATCTCTGTGGTTATACCAAGTAACATGCACACACACACACACACACACACACACACACACACACACAACACATACACAAACACATAGACACACAGAGACACACATACACAAACACTTAGACACATATACACACACATACACAAACACATAGACACATGCTTAAAATTTTCAGTTTTTAAAAGAATAAATATAGTAATTAGCCAAATTGCAAGTATTACTAAGTGTCTCACTTATTCATTGTAATAGCCTAAATATAAAATCTATACATCTATTCTAGAGTTAAGGACATGAAACACAAAGAGTTACTCATTTTGGCATAAATCTCATAAAAGTTTCCTGGTCCCCAAAATCCATGTTACATTGCTTTGTTTGCACCCATGTTAACTTTAGAGAGCACTTTGTGTTTATTTGTAATAACAACCTATGATAATGCTTCATGTGACAGAAAATAATTATACACAATTTAGTTCTATAGTCATCTTTTTGAGTAGGAGCCTTAATTTTATCATCTAGACAATGAAGCCAATTTTCAGTGACATATTTAATTTCTTCTGTAAAAATAATGGTTTTCACTATGACAATTTAAATATTTTATATCATCCTTTTTATCATCGTGTCTTGCTCCTATCACTTCATCTTTTCATCTGTCACTTTTACAAACCATATTTCCTTATTGAAAACTCAGCAAGCACCAGCTTACATTATATATGTAATACTGATTAATATTAAGTAGTTATACTGTTAGCCATGGCAGAGAACCACTATGGGTGGGTTATGATGATGGGGGTTAAGGAGGTGCCCTTAGTTGACAACCAAACTATCCAGCCTCCTACCACAGCCTCCCAAAGAGCTGGAATGATAGGCCTGGGTCAAGGTTAGTTCTTTAAGTGTTCCTTAATCCAATCAAAGGAATAATCAAAAGTAATCATCACAATATAGAATGATGAAAAGGAACCCTTATATACAAGAATCAACACCAAGTGAATTAAAGACTTAAAGATATGATACGAAGCTCTAAAACTACCATGAGAAAACACAGAGCTAGCATTCCCTGGCAGTGTTCTAAGCAGAGATTTTCTCATTCTGGCCTCAAAACGCAAGCACTGGAAACAAGGCAGGAAGACGGGATTGTGTACAACAGAAAAGATCCCTGTGCAGAGGAAACAGCAAAGAGGCAGCCCAGATGGAGAGCATACATTCTCAGCCCCTGAAGTGGGTAAAGAAGCTGGTGTCTAAAAGATTAAGCTGTGCAAGGTAGCTCACACCTGTAATTCCAGCTTGGGAGGCTGAGCTAGGTTTGGGGTCAATCTGAGGTCAGCCTCGTGTTTCAGAATGAGAGCTTGATTCAAAAAATGGAACAACAACAACAAAAGCAAAACAACAAAAATCAAGGAACTCAATCCTAGCACTCTGGGATGCAGAGGCAGGTGGATCTCTGCAAGTTCGAGGCCAGCCTGATCTACAAACTGAGTCCAGGACAACCAGGGCTACACAGAGAAACCGTGTCTTGAAAAACAAACAAACAAACAAACAAATTAGGGAACTCAAACTAGTAAGAAAACATACGTCTTTGTATAAAAATGGGCAAAAGTCTTGAATTCCTCAAAAGGCATGCAAATTGTAAATAGAGACAAAGATAAAATACCATCTATAATAAAAAAGTGCCAATGAAAGTTACAATGAGATATCATCCAAAATTTATTATTGTAGATATTATCAAAAAGAAAATAATCCACTGCAGTTTGAAAAGGCATAGACACATTTCTGCATAATCTGTGAATACTGTTTTGTGAAGCTAAGAAAGTCATGTTAAGGGTGATTTTTTTAAAAATTGGAGCACATAGCAGAAAGTATGTAAATCAATATTAAAGCTCCATGTTCTGGCATAGCTGTTATACCACGAATGTGGCCATACTAGCATTACTATGCTTTAAAAAAATCTATAAAACCACCCAAACTAATAAAAGCTAGGAAACCAAAATAATTCCATAGCAAACAGTAAGCACAGGACATTAATCTATACTTAAAATTGTTTGAAATAAAATTCTTCATTAATAACATTACAAACAACGTCAATGTTCACTCAAGTTTTTCTTTTCAGTACAGGTCTTCCATGCCAAGTGTTTCTTGGGAGACTGATTTGAAGGTATCCTTGATTTCCAACGTGGCAAAGTATCTGCAGATTAATAAGAAACATCCTTTTTCAACATTTGAAGCCCTCTTCAGGTCCACTTTAACACTGATAAAAAATAAACACTAGGTAAAATGTCATGACAAGAACAAAGGTCTGCACAGGTTCAGTACGACATCCTCCTCTAACATGCTTGACTCAAGGGCAGCTGGCTTCATGATATGGAACTTGTGCCTCTCTGGATGGTAGCTATTTGCTTTAGAAAAATCTCGGTTTGGAGTTGTCTGTTACTAGAAAGGCAAGAAAATGATGACTAGGGTTAACATTTGGGGTGGCTTAGCTTATGGTAGTGAACAAATGGACTATTACCAATTTGCAAATTGGTGACTTAAACACAGATATTCCTGGAAAGGCCAGGCACAACGAGAATAGACAAGTTCATCACATGGAAATGCAGAGAGTCTCCCTACACAGTTACGTCAGCTTTCCTGGACGTTGGTGATCTCTGTAGTCCTTCAGTCATGCCTCAGCATTCCGGCTATCTTCTGGTAAAGCATGGTCTTCTGGTTGCCTTTTCTTTTTCCCAAAGCACAGTAATTATATACATACATACATACATACATACATACATACATACACACACACACATGCTGTAAGATGCCTGTGGTATTATGAATTCATTGATACAATACTTAAGACATCACAAAGATTCATGGAAGTAGCCAAATAGCTGTAGCCTCCTCCTGCCTGTTCTTCCCATTCTCTGGAAAAAAAGGTAGGTTATACCAATGCACTTTCACTTTTGTTCTGCAGAGACAGATAAAGACTTTCTAGCAGATAGAAGTCTGAACACTGTTACATTTTCCTGTTATAGGCAGTTTTCCCTGTGGGTTACACTCAGTAGCAGCTGGTCTTGCTTCTGATGTGAGGACAATAGTGAATGAAAGACAGGTAACTTTGGTGTTCCTGGGAAGTACTGAAGAGCTCTTGTTGAATGCTGCTCAATGCATCAAAAGCATCTTCAAATGCCTGATCTAGGTTGTATAGCTCAATGCAAATCATTCTTCATTAATTAGCTGAAACATGTGGTTGAGGATGCAGCTGAGTAGTAAAGCACTTCCCAGGATTCAGAAGAGCTTTAGTTTTTTCCCATTAATTAATTTATGTATTCATTTTACAACCTGATCATAGCCACCTTCCCTGCTCTCTCCCCCCAGTCACACCCTCACACCACATTTACTCATCCCCTTTCCCTTCTCCTCAGAGGAAAGGAGGTCATGCGCCCCCCCATGGGTACCAACCTATCCTGGCACATCAGCAGCAGTACTAAGCCCATCCTCTGCCACTGAGGGTGGACTAGGCAGCCCAGATAGGGGAAAGGGATCCAAAGGCAATCAACAGAGTCAGAGACAGGCCCCCACTCCAATTGTTACGGGACCCACATGATAATTAAGCTGCACATCTGCTACATATGTGTAAGGTATATAGGTCCAGCCCATGCATGTTCTTTGGTTGGTGGCTCAGTCTCTATGAGCCTTCATGGGCCCACATTAGTTTACTCTGTATGTCTTATAGTGTCCTTGACCTCTCAGGCTTTTTCAATCCTTCCCTCCAACTCTAGCCTCAAGTTCTGCATAAATTTTGGCTCTGGGTCATTGCATCTGTTTTCATCACCTGCTAAATGAAGCCTCTCAGAAGACAGTTATCCTAGGCTTATGTCTGCAAGCATAGCAGAATGTCATGAGTAACATCAAGGGTTGGCTCTCTCTCATAGGGTGGGTCTCAAGTTGGGCCACTCATGGGTTGAGCAAGTTTCCTTGTGGTATACTGGAATAGTTTTTGGGTATATTTCTATCAAAATTCCAACACAATTCCTTACAGGCATTGAAAGAGCAATTCTCAACTTCATATAAAAAAAAAACAGCAAAATGTCCTGTTCCTGCCATAAACAGAATTCTGCCTAAAAATGGGCAGCTTAGATGCAGATGGAGTCAACAGCCAAACTCTGCCAAGACAGGGTAAGCAAGTCCTCAATAGTTCCTGCTTTGTGAATATGTCTGGGAGAGACATTGGGCCAGAAGGCTGAAGATGAGGCTCCAATATTATATCGAGTGTTGGGTGACTGTTCAGGCAGTAAACTATCTTAGTCATTTTGTTCATTTTGGAAGCTGCTAAGCTGCACTGCTGGTTCACTCAGGAATTTAAGTTTTATTCCTTCTCAAGTCTCTGAGGGATATTGAAGAACAGATAGTTTAGTTCTACAATCAAGTTTAGTTGGTTAAGGGGTAAGATCTTTTTAGATCAAGATAAAGGAGTTAAGTTAATAGAGAAGAGATAAGATAAATATTGAATTTCATTCAGAAATTTAGACCCAACAAGACAGGAAAGATGTTTACTTCAAATTTGACAAACACAAATAGCCAAATCACTATGAATGTATTTATAGAACTCATGATTGTCTCATGGTTCTCCCTGCTGTATGTAGTTTGTTTTATGCATGTGTAATAAAATAAATGTATATGAAAGAAACTGAATGTCCGCATGTAGAAGGATGCAAATACATCCATATTTATCACCCTGCACAAAATTCAAGTCCAAGTGGGTCAAAGACTTCAACATAAAACTGGATATACTAAATCTATTAGAAGAGAAAATGAATAGCCCTGAACTCATAGGTGCAGGAGACAACTTCCTGAACAGAACACCAACAACTCAGGCACTAAGATCTACCCTTGATAACTGGGACCTCATAAAACTGAAAAGCTTCTGCAAGACAAAGGACACTGTCAATAAGACAAAATGGCTGTCTTCAAAATGGAAATAGATCTTTGCCAACCCTACATCTAACAGAGGGCTAATATCCAAAATATGTAAAGAGCTCAAGAAATTAAACATCAACAACCAAATAATCCAATGGAAAAAATGGAACACAGAGAATTCTCAACAGAAGAATGTCTAATGGCCAAGAAACACTTAAAGAAATACTCAAGGGCATTAGTCATCAAGGAAATGCAAATTGAAATGACTCTGAGATTCTATCCTCTATCTGTCAGAATGGCTAAGATGAAAAAGTCAAGTGACAGCACATGCTGGTGGGGATATGGAGCCAAGGGTACCAATCCTCCATTGCTGGTGGGAGTGCAAAGTTGAACAACCACTTGGAAAATCAATCTGGCACTTTGTCAGAAACTTAGAAATAGTTCTACCTCAAGACCCAGCTATACCACTCCTGGGCACATATCTGAAAAGCTCCAAGCTTAATAGCAAGCTTAATACATCCAATATTCAAGGCGGTCTCCTCTTACAGAAGTCAAACAACCTCCCCTCTCCCAACATTTGTGGTATCCTCCTTCAAGGTCAAATATTTGTAATGAGGTTTGATGATTTCCTTTCTCTCTTTCCCTTTCTCTCTCTCCTTTCCTTTATTATACTCTCCTCTTCCCTCCCCTCCCCTTCTATTCCTTTCTCTCCCTTTCTTTTTTGTGCTGAGCACAAAACCTGGGGGGCGCACTGTACATGACTGGCAAGTGTCCTGCTACTAAGCTGCATCCTCAACCCATCATAAACTAAATTTGTATATAAGTTTTAAAAAAATGAAGCTTTTAAATACATATGAAATGCTTTCTTAGAAACAATGTCTGCATTTTAGTCTGAAATCTTGAATTAACATTTCTCAGTCCCCTCAGCATTACAGGTTAGAAACAAGCTGAGAAATGAACAGTTCTGATACTGGCTCAGAGAGCTGTCAACTACCAAGCCCATCCAACTAATTAACTCCACATGTCTTCGAGCTACTGCAAGTTCAAATGTATTTACTTAAAATAGAACCATACTACCCATTTACATGTAATCACAACAAAGAAAGGAGATCTGAATGTTTTTAATTAGTAATCTAATTAACACTAATTCTTAACAGAAAATATTGAGGAAAAACAATGAAACAGAGCTTATAACATTGGAGCAAATGGTAGTAAGGAAAGATATTATTATTATTAATTATTATTATTATTATTATTATTATTATTATTATTATTATTATTATTATTATTATTATTATTTTTGAGACAGGGTTTCTCTGTGTAGGCTTAGCTGTCCTGGACTCACTAGACCTGGCTGGCCTCAAACTCATAGTGCTCTGCCTGTCTCTGTCTCCCTGAGTGCTGAGCATGCACTGCCAAAATCAGCTAGATTTTATTATTTTTAAATCATCAGTCCAATTCAGCGAAACACCCTTAAGAAGCACTGCTTTAGAAATGGACAGAACACTGAGTATGGCAGCACATGCCTCTAATCCTAGCATACAAAAGACAGAGATAAGAGGATTTCTGTGAAGTTGAGTCCAGCACAGTGTACATTTCAAGCTACAGTCTAACACCAGGCAGTTTATTTTAGGCATATTTAAGTACAGTGCAATTTGGAAAAAAACATTTCTTGGTAACAATAATCTCAATCCCATGGGCACAATAAAGCTTAAGGCATGATATCAAACCTCTTTTACAAAGTGCTTGTGATCTCTACCATGAAGATGAATTTTATAGCTTAAGGGCCTGGGAACTGGTATGGTCTCTGACCAAAATACTGTAGAGGTCAGTGAGGTATAAAGTACAGAGAAAGGAATACGGATATGAAGATTCTTCTTTCAGAAGAATTGGAAAAACATCACAGTAAATTATTTAAGTACATACAGTTGGCCGGTGGATACAAGGATTCAACTTAAAGGCATTGGAAGAATGGTCAGAAAGAAACTGGAAGTTTGCCTTTACTAGCACATCTGCCTATAATCACCTACTCAGATCTAGTTTCCCACCACTAATCACGAGGAACTTGGCACTGTATGTGCCTGACCAGCTCATCACTTACAAGTGTTCTTGCCAAACCTGTTAAGCCTGATGACAACCAGCCACTACCCTCCAGTTATAGCAAACACTCCAGCTATGGGAGCAGGTTAGAAGAATCTACAAAGAATCAGACAAACCCAGAATACATATCATTATATATTTGTCCAAAACCAAAGGAAAATAAACCAAAAGTGAACCCAAATATTAACGGTGGAACCCAGGATTGGCTGTTAGTTATAATAACACATGCATCACACCATGCATCCTGTTTCTAGCAGGGGATGCTCGAAAGGTGGGGGTTTGGGTGTATATGGTAACTGTGTGCTCTCTTTTCATTTTCCATAAGTGATCACCATTCAAAATAGTAAAACTTACTATTTAAAACAAAAGCAATCAATTGTCTTTCCAACCCAATTCAGCAAATTTGAAATGTTTTGGGTATTAAATGATTATAAATGTTTGAGGTATAGTAGCAATGTAATGAAAGAGCTAATGTGTTTCACATGCAACAGCCCTTTTCCTACATGCAGGCCACATTCTTTAGCTGTGTGACATCCAGGTTGTTTCTAGGTTCCGGCTATTACAAATAAGGCTGCTATGAATATAGTTAAGCAAGTCTCCTTATTGTATGGTGGAGCATCTTTTGGGTATATACCCAGGAGTGGTATAGCTGGGTCTTGAGGTAGAGCTATTGCCAATTTCATGAGAAAGTGTCAGATTGATTTCCAAAGTGTTTGTACCACCAGCAATGAATCTTAGCCATTCTACTGGGTATAAGATGGAATCTCTCATATCCTTAAGAGATGCCACAATAAAACACTTGATTAGGGCTGAAAAAAAAAGATAGACTCTCAGAATTGTTTTGATCCGCATTTCTCTGATGACTAAGGATATTGAGCATTTCTTTAAGTGCTTCTCGGCCATTCGAGAGCTCTCTGTTGAAAATTCTCTGTTTCGCTCTGTACCCCATTTTTAATTGGTTTATTTTGTTTGTTGGTGTTATATATATTATATATATTATACATACATACATATATATGTATACATACATACATATATATGATATTAGCATTTTGTCAGATGTAGGCTTGGTGAAGATCTTTTCCCAATCTGTAGACTGTCATTTCATTCCATTGACAGTGTCCTTGGCCTTAGAGAAGTTTTTTTAGCTTTAAGAAGTCCCATTTATTAATCATTGATTTTAGAGCCTGAGCTGGTGGTGTTCTGTTCAGGAAGTTGTCTCCTGTGCCAATGAGTTCAAGGCTCTTCCCCACTTTCTTTTTGACTTCTGTATCTTTCTTTAATCTAATGCCAGAAGCACAGGGCCCAATCTTCAAAAATTTTCTGCTTGCTGGGGCTGAAACCTGGTCCCCTTCTTTAAATTATATTTGCATAAACTTTCTATTGTTGATTTCCTTTACTACTTAAATTTTCTTTTAATTCCTTATCACACTTTGGAAGCTTTGCTGGGTGGGGTCTTGCTCTGAGGTCACCACTCCACTTAGCATCAGCTTCTCTTTAAACTTTTTATCTTCTTGAGAACAGGACTTGGCTTTAACATTAAATTGTCAAGTGCTCTTTTTCTTTTCAAATTGTACAATTTGTATTTCTCTTTTCTTCCCATACTTGCTCCTCTTTTCACTGTAGATCTGTTTAAGTATGATCATTAAGCTTGCTGCAGTGGCACATGCCTGTATTCCCAGCACTAGGGTAGGCAGAGGCAGGTGGATCTCTGTGAATTCGAGGCCAGCCTGGTCTGCAAAGGGAGCCCTGTATAGAACCCAGGGCTTTGTGGATGCCAGACAAGAGCTTTTTAAACTATTACTTTGTTAAAAAAAAAAATTGTTGGAGGCAGGTCTCCCTGGGTAGCTCAGGCTGGCCCCAAACCCTGGAGCGCAATCAAACCTCCCACCCCTGTTTCCCAAGCACCTAGGTCTACAGGTGTCTAGCATCACACTCAGCTGAAACCGGCAGCTCTTTTTTCCCAAGAAATCTAGGTTCACAGCAAAAGTGAATACAAGACAGATTTCCTGTACAAATGCTGCTTCCCCGTTATCAACACCCACACCGGAGTGGTACTCCTGTAAACTTACACGCACACCATTACTCATCGTCCATAGATGACAGGAAGCTTCGCTCTCGACAGGGTGCCTTCTACGTGATTAGGCAGACGTTTGGCACATGTACAGTTAGGGAATCACACACGTTATTTAGTGTTTTAAGATACTGAGTCTGCCACAATTCACAACATATTTCTCCATAACCACTGGCCAAAAGAAGGCACTTACCAGCAAGAACTAAACCTTGTAAAGGCACGGCTACATTGAAGTGTTTGTCAAAGCCCGTTAAATAGAATTGTTTTGAGTGACAAGGCAAAGCTATAAAAATAAACAGTCACCAAGTAGACACACAAGGACACACAACACTGTGGGGAAGGAAAGTAGCTTCTTGAAAGTGGGATAGGCCTACAGGCTTGTTTTTCTTTCTTTCTTTTTCTTTCTCTCTTTCTTCTTCTTCTCCTCCTCCTCCTCCTCCTCCTTCTTCCTTTTTAATATCATATGCCAAAGTGGTCCCAGGAGGCTGGAAAGAGAGGAGAAAGCCAGGCAAGTGTCCATTTGGCTCTCTGCAGCCTGGTTTCCAAGAGGTTGGCAATCTGTGAAAGTCTGCCAGTCTTTCTGTTAAGAAATGGACAGGTGCCAAGTATTTTATGCTCCTTACAAACAAACAGGGAAAAAAAAACTTTTTAAAGCAATATAAATGAAATTGTGCTTTACTAAAAATGGTCATTCAGATCTGCCCAGATTGTTTGGTTGGAAGCTAGAAATGGGGGTTGGGGGGGGGGCAAGAATTGTGGGAAGTCTACTTTCAGGCAAAACTAGGCCTTGCCCAAAGCCACCCATATGATAGCACAAATAGATGAAAGGATTTCCACTAAGCACACCAGGTAGTGAAAGGGTTGGATTCTGGAGACAACTTCGCAGATATGACGGAAAAGAGCCTTAGATTTTTTTTCTCTGTACAGTGAATGCTTGTAGTACTAAAATTCTAGAAAAAAAAAATGTTGCTTTGAGAAAGAGAAATTAGAACACCCCTGTTCAGGTGTTTGTGGAAGATGGATTTTTTTCTTTCTCTCTCTTTTTTTAACTATTAGTCTAGCGATAGACAGAGGGAAGGGGACAGAGCTAGGGTGGCACACAGGCCTACATCTTAAAATTCCCCCTTGACAGTAGGGGGTGGTCCTTATAATGATCCTCCAGTATTAAAATTCTCTGCGCCCTCCGTCAAGCCCAGCTCCGTGCCACCGCAAGCTGTAGAGTACAGCAAACAGTAACTGTGCGCTCCCCGGGGCACCGGAGACCCGCGTTTTATCTGACTGTAGACCACACAAATGCTAATCCCGCCCTTGCAAGCCTCATCTACAAAACCCTGTCACCAGGAAAGAGCCTGCGTTGCCCTCTGCTGGGCGCAGTGCTGATCTACACAGGCTGGGCATCTGAAGGCGGAGCATCGACCAAGCCCCGCCCTTCCCTCCAGAGGCCGCGCCCCCGCAGCGCGCTCGCCCGCGCATCCCCCGCCCCCTCGCCGACACCACGTTCCCGCGGGGGCGCGCGCGCGCTCCTAATCCCCTGCCTTCCGGCTCGGCCGCGCAGCACCGTAGCGCGCTCGCTCTTGTAGCGGCGGGCGGGTCGCCTTCGCTGGGGACCTCCGTAGCTGGCTCTGCGTTCTCGCCTGTCAAGCGGAGCGATGCCCGCGCCCCGCTTCCCGGCGTCCCGCGAGCCCGGTGACCACTCGCCCGCTGCAGGGCTGCGGCGGTGACCCTCTGCCGCCGACTTTCACCCAGCGTCCGGCTCGGAGCTCGCTGGCCGGCGGGGAGAGGCCCTGGTAGTGTCAGGAGGTAGGCTTTCAGCTCCTGGGTAGTGCTTGCGAGCGTTATTTGTCTATTACCTGTCAAGTTGTGATAACCTCGACACAGTTGCAGGGGTAGGTATGAGTAATACGGTGGACTGATAACTGAAAAGAAAACGTGTTTGGTATTTTCCTATAGGTTTCAGAGGCTCGAGTACCTCTACCGCCCCAGCAGCTACTTCTGTGGTCACGGAGAGCATCTTCCACCGGGATTTCTGTACGGTCTTCACCCAGCCTGCCACCCCCTAGTTGCAACCTTGGGTTCTGGTTTCCACCAATGAAGTTTTTTTTTTTTATTCTTTCTTGAGTCATGTGACATCACTTCTTGCCCGCTGTTTCCCTTTCACTTGCCAAATCCACTAGCTATAAGTTCCTTTTGGTTTAAAATACCGAGTTAGTTGCTTGCCTGTCTACTTACACTTCTACAGCTCACTACCCCTCGCTATGATTTTCATAGGTAGTCACCTGAGTCCTTGCCTTGAAGAGAGCATTTGCTCACTTGACTGACAAAGACAACAGTCAGGCAGTGAGTCTCCATGCTCTGTTTTTCTGTACGTCAAGTTTGCAAGCCTGAGTAAAACTACTTTCTTACGTGGCGTAAGAAAAAAGAAAAAAAAATCCTGCAGTAATGGCAAAAGTTGATCATGAGAATGCTTTAGAAACCTCAGCAGGGTAGTATTGATTCAACTTATAGCTTCCGGGAAGGCTGCAATTTCAGAAAAGAACAAGGAGAAAGGCGCTAAAATAGGGTTAGTTGGAGCTATTTTTTGCCATAGGAACTGGTTAAGTTCTAAAATGCAAATGAAGAGACTCAGATTTTCTTAGAAAATTGTTACACCATCCAAGTCCCAGGGAACAACTGAGGGCTCTTAAGCCTCCCATTCTCTAGTGTCTTTGTGTTCAAATATAAGTTGTTAATTGTCTAAAATATTAGACTAAAATGTTGGGAAAGCGTAAACGTGTGGTCTTGACAATTAAAGACAAACTTGACATTATTAAGAAGCTTGAAGAAGGCAACTCTTTCAAGAAACTTTCTGTCGTGTATGGAATTGGTGAATCCACAGTTCGTGACATTAGAAAAAACAAAGAAAGAATTATAAACTATGCCAGCAGTTCTGATCCTACTAGTGGAGTGTCCAAACGTAAATCTATGAAGTCATCAACATATGAGGAGCTTGATAAGGTTATGATAGACTGGTTTAACCAACAGAAAACAAATGGGATTCCAGTCTCTGGGACGATTTGTGCAAAACAAGCCAAGTTCTTTTTTGATGCCTTGGGTATGGAAGGGGATTTTAATGCCTCATCTGGCTGGCTAACTAGGTTTAAGCAGCGCCATGGTATTCCAAAGGCTGCTGGTAAAGGAACAAAATTAAAAGGAGACGAAGCTGCTGCCAGTGAATTTTGTGTTAACTTTCAGGAATTTGTGGAAAGAGAAAATCTCCTACCAGAGCAAATATATGGTGCTGACCAAACTGGATTGTTCTGGAAATGTCTACCTTCAAGGACACTGGCGTTTGACACTGACCAGGGTACTTGTGAATATAGGACAAGCAGAGAGAGAATCATTATTATGTGTTGTGCAAACGCTACAGGTTTACACAAGCTTAATCTTTGTGTTGTGGGGAAAGCAAAAAGACCCCGTGCATTCAAAGGAGCTGACCTCTCAAGCCTTCCTGTCACTTACTTCAGTCAAAAAAGTGCGTGGATCGAGCCGTCTGTTTTCAAACAGTGGTTTGAGAAGTGCTTTGTGCCACAGGTACAGAAGCATCTAAAATCCAAAGGGCTTCGAGAAAAAGCAGTACTGCTTTTAGATTTCCCCTCAGCACGTCCGACTGAAGAACTGTTGTGCTCAGACGATGGCAGAATAACTGTGAAATATTTGCCGCCAAATGTCACTAGTCTAATTCAACCTATGAGCCAAGGAGTTTTAACCACAGTCAAACGATATTACCGAGCAGGACTTATCCAGAAATACATGGATGAAGGGAACGACCCAAGAGTGTTTTGGAAGAATTTGACAGTGTTGGATGCCATTTATGAAGCGGCAAGAGCCTGGAACATGGTGAGATCATATACTATAACTAGAGCATGGAAAAAGCTGTTTCCCGGCAATGAAGACAGTTCAAGCATGAGCATCGATGAAGGAGCCATTTTAGCAGCTAATTTAGCAACAGTTCTACAGAATACAGAAGATTGTGAACACGTTGACATTGAAAATATAGAGCAGTGGTTTGACTCTCGGAGCAGTGGCTCTAACTGTCAGGTGTTAGCTGGCATAGTAAGTTCTGAAGTCAAGGCGAAGGCTGCCGGGCAAAAGCCTTCCAGGAAGAGCAGGAAAGCAGAGCTGAATCCAGAGAAGCATATTAGCCATAAAGCTGCGCTCGAATGGACTGAAAATTTGCTAGATTATCTAGAACAACAAGATGACATGCTACTCTCTGATAAGCTGGTATTGCGGAGGCTTCGGACAGTTATAAGAAGAAAACAGAGGATTCAAAATAAAAGTCACCTATAGTGCTCCATTCTCTCGCTATGTATTTTCATCTTTGTGACTTCTGTCTGCAGTGGAGTTTATCTAAAACCAAATAATGTTACATACGATTTTAGGATTAGATGCTCTTTTGGATTCCTTAAATTATAGCTCCTTAATGTTGGCTCTGATTGACCAATGACATGGGAGTCATTTGTCGGTGTCTAAACTGTGTTATACTTATTAGATCACATGGCACCCAAGTCTGGGATGTGTTGTATGCTGAATTCCAGCGTGTCTACTGATGGGGCCATGTACACCATAGGCAATCAATAAATCATACTTAAATTGAACTTGGATGGCTTGTTCTGAGTGTAACTTTGTAAAGTAAAATATACCGGGCATGTGGGGGCAGAGTTTACATTTCCACTGCTGAGACTTTTAAGAGAGTTCAGTAAAGATTGTGCTTGAAGGATTTTACTGTGACTTCAGTGAAGGAGATAATACTATAAAGTGTTGGAAACAACATTGCTTTCTGGCAAAATGTAGGTAGCTAGCTATTAAAATTGGCCATTTCTGAGTATAGTGAAGAAAAGATAAAGTTAAAAACATTCCAAGAGAAGGGCATGGAACTCAGCTTTATTCTACTGACAAAAGTTCTTCACATGTTTGGAAGGTATACCAGTGTCGTTCCAAGATTATGAGTTTTCATTTCCTAAAGAATTGTGTTTAGAAAAATTAAAAGGTGAGCTTTATTATCTGTCATCGTTAACTCTTTTAAAAAAAGTGTCAGGAGTTTTTAATATGCTCATAGGAATTTATGTAATATTATAAAGCTTAAAAAGTACATCATTGTTTTTATGGGTATATTTTTGTGAAATTCAGAGATTATGAGCATATATACAGATTTTGGAACCCGCACATGAAGAGTGAGCTGACGTTTGATCTAACATAAGGGAAATGATGGAGAAGCCCCCAACCTGATGTGTGATATGACCATGACTTGAGTTCTTACACCTTCAAAGTAGGAAAACAGCTTGTTTCTTATGGAGGAATGTCTTGGTTGGGCACCAATTTGTTACATTAAAAATGTATTGGTTCGGCCTAAGATGGCTAATAAAAGACACAGAGTCTGAAGTGCACTTTAAAGCTGCCAGCAGTACGTTGGGCAGAATCTAAACTAGTATAAATCTACTTCTAAACTATAGTAAAGAAACCACTCTAAACTGATATATCATACATATACCCCAAGTATTTGCCACTATGGTACTCCTCTGGCCATTCTCTCCCTCTGTCCTCCTTAACAGTCAACCGTCCCCCCTTCTCAACTGTCCATACTCTCTCCACCCTCTCTCCAGGAAGCCCCGCCTTCCACTTCCTGTCCTTCTGCCCAGCTTATTGGCTAAACAGCACTTTATTGACAGTTGTTACATCCATTCAAGACATTCCTCCATAGTCTGTCAGCATTTGAAAGGGCTAAGAGTTAATACATGACTTTTAATACTTAGGTCCTAGAAAAGAGCAATGTTCAGTGATAGATATGGTTCCTGCACTGCAGGCACTATGTTTCAGAAGTAGGCTGAACAGATCAGTGTGGAATTCAGGGTGACATTTTTGCATTAGAAAAAACCTTCCATAGAAAGTAAGATGAACAAAGTATATATGTTAATTACTTCAATGAACACTAAAGGGTTAATCCTACTTTCTCGGCATCTATTGGTTAAGTGTGGAGGGATCTCTGTAGGACAGGTAAGTTCAATAGGGAATGGAAATGGAATTGCTCCTGGCTATTGTGAGCACACTGTAAATAAAATAAATGTTAGACTTGTTTCTAGAAGAAAAGCTCTGAATGTTGGCATATCCAATGAAGCAATAAGGTACCTTTAAAGTACATAAGGTAGCAGGAAGCAGCACCCAGTAAAATTTACTGAACTACAGTAACAGGATTGGTTTGGAGAGCCAAAGAACTGTCACAGGACACTGGTTCTAATAGGTCCATCCATTCATAGGAAGATTCCTTGCGATCTGAGAGGAATTTTGAGCTCTCATATAACAGTTTTTCTGAAATTCCAGTTGCTAATATTCTGCCTTTTTATCTGAGGCTTTAGATTCTAGAACACCTATCCTAGAAGACATCTAAGACTCCACTTTTCTGACAATTCTTTTATCATTTTTTAACACACTTTCCTCTAATTATACAATTTCCACCTGCCTGATAATCTCGAGGAAATGGAATTCTGCACAGATGAGTCCAGAAGTTAGGATCACACACCAAGTACTAGAAACCAGTGAGGTTAAGCACTGTTCAAGAGGAAGCTGTATATTCTGAAAACCAGTCACTAAAAACTGGCAGAGTCTGCCCTTGCCACAGTCTGGGAAAACTGGGCTAAAGAAGATGTTAGCCCATGGATTATAAACAGAAATACAGTTGCCTTGTGGAAACACCAAGGGGGAAGCGAAAGAGCAGGTTTGGACCAAGACATTAAGCAGCATCTCCAGCAACAGCACTGACCTCTGTGCAACTGATGAGTTTGGAGACCACTGGACTTGACCAGTTGAGCATTTGCTGAATTTGCTCCTGTCACTCCTATCTCAGAGTGACTGTTGGAGACTCTTGTCACTCCTAGATAGCCCAGGTTATAGGAGAAACTAGATGATTTCCCCAACGACTATGAAAGAAGGTAATTTGCCCAAGGCCACAGAGATACCAGGGTCCAGGAAAGGAACAGAGGTTGGACTATATGGCCAACTAGCTGTGTGCATGGTTTCCTCCATGTGAGCCTCTGAGGGTTGAACTGATGCTAATCATCTCAACGACCAGCATGACACCTGGCTCCTTTTAGGAGCCCCTTCCTAAAAGTGTATCCTCTGAGGGACAAGGCACATACCCAGGTATAAGTCCAGGCATTATGCAAATTAACATTTACTTTGCTGTCTTTAACACACATTCTGTGAAATACACTATCTGTTTTGAAAGGAAACTCAAGTGTAGCCGGTTGAGATCTAACGAAACATTACCATCTAAGATGTGTTTCCAGCTCTTAGAGAAAACTTGTAGTCCTCCATATCTCAAGGACACCCAGCCATGAGGCACATGACAAAAGGCATTGCAATCAGCTTTTGGTCCTGGGCCTAGCCAGGTAGTTCACACCTGGAATCCCAGGAAGAACTCAGGAAGAAGAGACAGGAGAATCTCTTTCAAAGCAAGCATGGGCAGCTGTCATAGCAGGACCTTGTCTCCACAAAACAAAGTGTAGATATGGAGCTGAGGGGTAGAGTGCTTACCAGCATACACAAAGCCCAGGGTGTGGTATTCCTACCCCTAAACAAAATCAGAAAAGAACAGAGAAAGAAAAAGAAACACTTCAGTATCTAGTAACTTGTTCAGTGTATGTAATTAAAGAGAAAGCTGTCTTCACCAGGCAGCCAAATGGCACTATAAATTCACCAGCTTAGAAAATCCTTGCAACCTCCAGATCCATGCCTCTCAAGGTAGATCATTTCCATTTCCCTCTGACAAAAAGAAGAATAGGTCTAGGTTAGAGGGTATTTCTAGTGCTTTTCCCAGTAGGAGTCTGCTTGAGGCATGCTGGGAATTCTAGACTCTGTCCACAGGTGGCTTTCAGGAATATGCTAGGATGTTATAATTTGGAAAGCTAGAAATGAAAGATGTTTTTAACTACATAATGAAATGATAAGGCATGCTGTTTTCCACTTTAATAGTCAATGTAAAGATCTGAATGAATATTTCTACAGTGTTGATGTGATTTTTCCTAGAACTCTGAACATACTCATCTGAGGACTTTTATTTTCACACTAACTCTGTAATGAAATTATCAGCCATCAACACTGTAACTAATTAAATTACTGGGGGATATGATAATGTCTTTTTTCCTTTTTTAAAATTACAGGAGGAAATGTGATTCAATTATATTAACCTGAGAAGTTCACCTCCACCCAATATGCTTTGTTCTCAAGGGAATCATAATTGCTAGCAAAATATGTGGTCTAGATTTTTTTCTAAGACCAAACTCTTGGCTACGTTGTCCTATATTTTACCCACTCCCAAAATAGACAGTTAAAAAAAATCTGTTGAATCAATTAACATAAAAAAATCAAATAAATCTTTAAAGATAGAAGTTTTCTTCATAAATGCCTGAGGTTATGCACATAAAATTATGTTAATTTAATGACCTCCTCGATTTTTTTCCCCCACCAGTATGGAATGAACCTAGGGTTTTATGCACGCTAGGCAAGTGTTCTACCCCTCCAGTCACAGAATTATTTTGTAGTTTCTTTTTCTGTCTTTAAAATAAACATGAAAGCTGACTTCAGTAGAATTTTCATAATCTTTGTGACATAAACAAAAATATATAAAGTCATCATAATAATATGAATGTAGCCCATTTTTTAATTGCTAACAGATAAATACATTTATATTTTCCTGTTGGACCCCTGACATATTTAATATGTGGAGGGCTTACCCCCTCTCTGTGTAGTGATAAGACATTTTACCAGTAGAATGTATAATATTTGAATTACTTTTCTATGAAAGATAGAGAATTGCTGTTCGGTCTCTGCTTCCCCTGCCCTCCCTGGCAACAAGATTGGGCAGATCCTAAGGAAGCCTGAAGCAGTACCAGCCAGGAGTGATGGAGACGTCAGGCTGCTGGTGAGCTTCATGGGAACAGACTCCCAGGGGGCAGGCTTCAAGGGGCGCCTCTTTAGTTGGCCGGGGGTTGGGGGGGGTAGGGGGAGAGACTTTAAACTTTTGGGGGTGGGTGGAGGTTTTTTGGGTGAGTATACATCATTGGCTGGGGTCAAAGCGCTAGGAATGCCTTATTTGCATGAGGAAGAATTCTAGATATTTGCTGGACCTGACCTTTTAAAGAGAGGGGAAGTTTAACCTGGCTGCACCTATGTCATCTCCTCTGGCATGGCCACAGGATTACAGGGGAGGAGGGAGTGGTCCTCACTCTCACTGCTCTGGAGTTGAGATTTGCCGGGTTGTACCTGACTCCAACCCATTCCTGCTCCAGATTGGCTCCTCCAGATTCCAAGATACCTCAGCTCAAAAGAAAATATAGGATTTTTTTTCCTTTAGTAAAATTATTCATTCACACATTGGACTTGGAGGTTAGCAAGCTGGAGTCACTTGGCCCTACCCTGTGTAGGACAGAGGCTCCTGGCCCAGCCGCTGAATCCAGCCTTCCGCTAGGCAGCCATGGAGGCCCTGGACAGTCTCCTGAGAGGAGAGGCGGCAGAGCCAGGAAGAAAAGGCAAGGCTGAGAGATGAGAACGGTGCCCAGATTAATGCCAAGGAATAGGATGCAGTGGGGGGGGGGGCGATGGTGAGGGATTGTGCTTTCAGACAAAGACACCCAGAACAGAGAATCCCGTGTCCTTGTTACCAAGCGGCCCCCTGGAGGCTGAGATTCCATGGCCCAATCCCTTCCATCTTCCCAGTACTGTGGTCAGTCATGCTTTCCATGCAAGAGGTGGGAGAAGATGGCACAGACTTCTGAAGAGGGGAACAAATGTCCCCACAGCAGCTCATGAAAGGAAATGCCCAGCTCTGGGAAAAGAGGACAGAGGATAGGGTATGCAGGGAGCCAGGGCCCCACCACCCACCCTCTCCAGGCCTGTACAGAACCCCCACAAGGCCCCAGTGTATAGACCTGTAGCCCAGGGGTCTGGGGGCAGGAGAAGGCCACCTCTGGTGGGTCTCTTGGAGGGGAAAGAAGTGGGGAGAGGGGAGAAGCCCAAAGTGGGCCTGGTGGAGGGCCTGCCAGGGAACTCCACCACTCTTGCCTGAGAGTGTTCCATGGTAGCTAAATTGGCATACTACATTTTCAAAACATTTTCTCCGGGGGGGGGTGGGGGGGTGGGGGGGGGAGGGGAGGGGCACTACCGTATTTCATCACACTGCAGACACATTTTTTAATCTGGGGAGTTGGGTTACTTCTTCTAAACCTAAAATTTTTTTTCTAAATGATAACATACAAATTTTAAGTTCTCTGAAATATGATTTTAAAACTGTATGAATCTAGCCCTGGGGAAATCCTTTAGTACTAGCACTTGAGAGACAGAGTCAGGCAGGTCTCTGCTATTGAAGTCAGTCTAGTCTGCGTGGCACATTCTAGGTGAGACAGGTCTGCATGGTGAGGCCTGGTCTCCAAAAATTATTAATTCATTCATTCATAAAAAACTACAAATCTTGTCTTTCTCTTAAAAGTAAAGGCAGATACACATTTCCAACTAGTACATTTACAGTGACAAAGTCTATTACATATGGATATGCAGCAGTTAAACCTTTTTTTAAAAAAGGATCTCTTTTTAGCTGTCATATTTCGTAACATTGATAGCTAATTGCACACATCTGGATGTTTTACTAATTTAGGAGGGGAAAGGGCAGTTTAATCCTTGATACATTATTAAAAATTTGGTATTTAAAAGCATGTCATTTAATTTTCCTTAGATGTAAAAAAAAAAAACTGGAGAGCTAATGACATACAGAGGTTTTACTTATATGTGAATTAAACCTGGTAAGACGTGTCCATATTGTTCATGAAGAGCTTGTTTCCTGTTTACGTGCTCCATCCTATCCGTATTATACACCACAGGAGGGTTTACTTGTGTTTCCCCACACTTTAGATTTCTGTTTTAACCCACTAACCCCCTTTCAGAATAGCAAGCTCCATCCAGGCTTCCAGCTGCCTTTAGGCACTCCCTCTTCTTCCATTCCTCTACACCCTTGTTTGAGATGCCCAGCATAGTTTGGAGGACCACTGGTCATGCATTTTACAGAATGTCCCCCACTTATTCTGTAAACCTTGAAGAGAGATTTTTTTTCTCTCATAGGCTACTGTAACATACACACATACACACACACACACACACACACACACACACACACAAGCTATGGAGGTGCTGTGGTTAGTAACTGTGCTATAAAATAAAAGCAAGTAACAAAGAGATTCCAGTGATGGCTTGAAAGGCTCTTCTCACGTGTAGATTTCTAGCTTGCCCTTAAAGAACTCAGCTCTATTTGCAGGGGAAAGACTGGAGGGTTGAGTATGGGCAGTTAGTCCCCTTCTAGTAACAAATAGGACTGAAATGTGATATAATTTAAAGTGTAATTAGAAGACATATAGGAAAATTTGATAGGTGCCTTAGGGATTTTTTTCCCTCCTGATACCCAAAGGTACCATGTCTTTTCCAACACCATTCAGCTCTGTGATATCAACTATCTGTCCCATAATTCTGACACTAGCCAAAATTAGCATCTGACATTTCAGGTTTAAAAGCTCAGATCCACAATGGTTGCCCTAACTTGAAGTACTAGTTAAGCATCAAATCCTCAGGTTAGGATTCCCTTATTTTACACAAGGCTCACTAATTTGCTACACTCACTCAGAATTCAGCAACATAAATATTACCGCTCACAGTTTATTATAAAAAACACAAAGAGCCAAACATAGAGATGTGCACATAAAGATCTAGAAGGTTCTGCACACTTTGACACTGTGGAGTTGACTTACATCACCTTCCTGCATATGAATGTGTTCAACTCAAACTCCTGAACCTTGTTGCTTATATGGGCTTAGGGGTCTTTCTGTTGTGTAGGTATGATCAATGGCAGCACCAGCTGTTGGCCACTGACTGAATCTCCAGCCTTTCTTCACTTCCTGAGGGTCAAATTGTAGAGAATATTGTCAAACAGAGGTTTGGGGAAATTTTCTATATGCGTTAAAAAAACAAAAACAATGAAAATTTGAATTATTAGAAAAGGTATACAGTATTTTATGGTGATGTGGATAAAACAGCAACAACAAAAGAAAACAAAAAAACAAAAAAAACAAACAACAACAACAACAAAAAATCAAAGGTATGAACAAAGAAGCCAAGGCAGTGAGAAGGTTCTGTAAGAGAGAAAGAAGATGAATGATAAGACCAAATTTGATAGTTGACCCAGGAGAATATAGCAAGGGCTATGCCGTGCATCAAGAGTATTGACAATGTTGGAGATAGTCATGTCAGCCACCCATAGTTGCCTTCTCATCCATGGGACACTCAGCACAGCACGCCCATTTCCCATGTGTCACTTGCTTGACAGTGACTGAGTTTCTTGAGGCCACCTGCTCTCTGAAATTTGTGTGAAATTGTCCTGTGCTTTCCACTTTGCAGTCACAGCTGGCTTTGGAAAAGACCCAGAGTTCTCCCACATATGCTGCCAGTGTCCAGTGTCCTTGTGCTCTGCCCTTTTTCTTTAGCTTTCATGACTTCTTCCTCCAGCTGCATTGACCCAGCATGATCCCCTTTCCTGGACTTCTGATGGACAAAAATGTAATTTTCTTTCTTTCTTCCTTCCTTCCTTTCTTTCTTTCTTTCTTTCTTTCTTTCTTTCTTTCTTTCTTTCTTCAGTTAGTTTTCAGGAATAGCTGCATACTGACCACTGGAACACCAGACTCAGATTGATGACAGTTTGTTTGAACACTAAACAAGAACTGAATGGTCAGGGCCACAGTCTGTAAATTCAGACAGTGACATTGGTAACAAGAACTGACGAGTCAGGGCCAGGGTCAGAACTTGGGGAATCAGACTGTGACATTGGTCTGCTTCTAAGGCAGGCTTTTTATAAGAAAAACCATAACCAGGTAACCAGGTGAGAAGCAAGGAGGGAGGGCAGCGTAACATCATTTTGATTAGCCAAACACAAGAGGAATAGATTTTTGTTTTGAGCATAATGTAACCAAGTGACTAGACAAAGCATTTTAAGCTGATTGTGTGGGATTTAGGGTAGAGCAGCTCTTGGGGGCTTCCCAGCTCTCTGGGAGTAAAGAACATAGCAGGATGTTGCTGCCTTAACTCTAATAGAACATTATTTGTTTTTAACACATGAAGAACATGCATTTATCATCTGTTGTTTTATTCTAAGAAGCAAGCATTAAACCCTCCTGGTTTTAGGCATGTAGGGCCTGAGGACTTAAACTTAATTTTACCTTGTAATCAAAATGGAGACTTGAATGCAAAGAACTAGTGTTAACAGAAGAGCTACAGCTATGCTAGAAACTAAAGTAGGTCTAAACAGAGGGGCTATAGATTTTAAGCAGGTTACAACACTTTCTTTCTTTCTTTCTTTCTTTCTTTCTTTCTTTCTTTCTTTCTTTCTTTCTTGTATTTACAGATGAATCCAACTGTTCATTAAGCAATTATTTCTATTCCTGATAACAGGAAAATGAAATTCTTAAGAATTTTAAAAAATTGGTCTGACCCAGCAACTGCCCATTTGAGATTTATTGTCTTTCAAGCAAATATTCAAATCCACAGTCAGAAAGTCAATTTGAAGCAAACATCATCTAATATAGGCCCTTAAGTTTACAGCCTGCTCTACCTCAAGGACTTTAGATTCAGGGAAGAGGCCTCTGCATCCTGTTCTTTCTCTGATAGCTCCTTTGGTTTAGGGCAGCTGTTTCCATTGACAGCTTAGGCACTGGCTGTGTCAGCTACCTTATAGTGTGAGGCTGATGGATTTCTGAAGTCTTGGGGAGTCAGGGACTAGTAACAATGCAGCCCCATCATTAATTATGACTCCTTGTTTTACTTTTAATGAGATCACCTGCTTGTTACCCTTTCATCAAAAAGAGCAAGTCTTCTCCTCCCATGGACACTTTGCTGCATCTTCAAAACTACCCACTAGCCACAAAACCATACATGCTAAGCAAGCACTCTACCACTGAGTTACAGCCCCAATCCACTCACTAACACTTAATGCTTGAGAAGGCAAGGTTTTTATTCCACCCTTCACTCTAGCAGTTCAGAGTGCTGTTTTTGTTGTTGTCATTTGTTCGTTCTTTCTTTCTTTCTTCTTCTTCTTCTTCTTCTTCTTCTTCTTCTTCTTCTTCTTCTTCTTCTTCTTCTTCTTCTTTTCTTCTTCTTCTTCTTCTTCCTTCTCCTCCTCCTCCTCCTTTTTCTTGGTAAGGACAGTAATCAAATAATTCTACAGCTAGTCATTAGGAGTCAGATGCTCAGTGGGCAATGGTCCCTTCATCAAACCTGAATACTCAGGTTCAATGTCTGGGACTCATTGGTAGGAGAGAACCTACTTCTGTAAGTTGTCCTCCAATCTCCACACACATGCTAGTGGCATGCATACACACACCACACACACACACACACACACAGAGGCACAGAGAGGGAGGGAGAGAGAGGGAGAGAGAGAGAGAGAGAGAGAGAGAGAGAGAGAGAGAGAGAGAGAGAGAGAGAGGGAGAGGGAGAAGGAGAAATGATTTCTTGGTTTTTTTTTGGATGCAATGGCCTTGGGCTTAGTATTGCAGGATCTCCTGGTACCAGTTCTTACCTGTTTTTCTTTTCAGCGTTCAGAGTCAAAATCAAGACTGTGTACATGTTAGGCAAGCACATTACCTCTGTGTACCTTAGGCTCATCTTTATGTCTCTTGAAGTCTTAAATAACACGAGTGAAAAATCTATCAGTCAAAGTCCTCTATGTCCTTTTTCTTCATATTAAAATATCTTTGTGAACAGAAAACAAAGCAACAGCCTTTTAAGATAACTAGAACTGACAACTATTTCAAAGGTGATGAAGTTGTTTCTTTGAATTCCAGTGCAGGTGATGCTGGCCTAAGAAATGCAGTACTCACTTAAAGTAGTACTTCATAACAGAAAATGGACATGAATGGAGGAAGTGGACATAAGAGGTCAGACCCTCTCCAATATCTATCACCGACTTTTAAGTGTACAAGTCAGAAAATGGGACTGTGTGCCAGGTACAAGTCCTTACTTTGGAGTTAGGATGCCCATCAATCAACAAGAGACCTTCCTAGTGTGGTTGGTGCATCTGCAGAGGGACACCCCCACCCCCACCCCACTCACAAGTATCCCTGCTTGAGGGCTTATGCTATGAGAACCTCTTGACATTTTTTATGATTTTTGTTGTTTTATGAGTGAGTTTTAGTTAGCATTGTGGAACACACACTAGTGCGTTGCAATTTTCACGGTCTCTTACTTGTTGTCTCCATGAATAGCTTCCCAGGCTCAGTTCCCTTGCTTTGACATCTCAAATTCCACTCAGCTTCTCTTTCCTCACCACTGCTTGGTGATCACTGCTCACTTATAGTCCTGCCAGGGGTCTTGCACACATCATGCTGGCATGCTGTCCAGATGTTTAGTAGATAAAACCTAGCAGAAGATACTCTGCCTGAGCTGGCAGTACTGGGTGGCTAGGATTAACCTCTCATTTAAGCTCAGTGCAGGTACTGAGCACTTTTGCCTGGGATAACCCTGTGACAGATGCCCTTTGATGTGGATTAGGAATCAGACCCATGGGGAGGAGGGCACTGATTTCCCTAGCTTCAGCCCACACAGGCTGCCCTGGTATATCAGAGGCCTGCAAGGTGAGCTCCAAGCACCCGTAAGGCTCTGTGCCTACCTATGTCCTTGAATGTGTGAGCCTAAATTGCAAAAACCAACATAGCAGGCAATTTCCCTACAAAGTACAGTATCAGGACTTAACTCTGTGATATATACTGTCAAATGTTAAATCAGTATTGTTCACTATATACTTGAAACATTTTTCCATGAGTACAGAAGAGGTCACAAAATGATGATGAGGTGACAAAATAAAGACTCACTCTAAGTTTACAATAAATAAAATAAAATGAATAAAGTCAAGGATACAATGAACAATAAGCTGATACTGCTTTCTGTCCCCATGCTGTTCATATTTAGTCTTCTAGTATTTAATATCCAATGAAAAATAAGCAGATGTAATATTTCTGTCCTACTCTGTTGCTACCCTCTCCCAGTCACTCTTTTTAAATTTTCTTTTTAATAAAATTTCCCAAAGAACTTGACATAGTCTGGTTTGTGGACTTTCCACCAGATTCTTTTAGGTGATTATATTTCATTTTTTACCCCTTTCTTTTCATACTGCCTCTAACCAACATGACTTTAACCTCCCTTGTCCCTATAGCTCTCTTGTCTGTTCACTTTGCCCTCCTATACTTTCTCCTTTATGAACACAATATTAATCACTACTTTGTTCTTTCCCTTTCATTTCATATTTGTAGCAATTTATATCTTCTCTCAGTCTTTCTTACCACTGTTTTGTCTCAAATGGTGGTCAAAGAGGGTCTACACTTCTGTTTTAATTATTTTTCATTTAAGGTAGTAGAATGCCATTACCAAGGCAACTTAGAGTGGAAAATATTTATTTGGGGTTATAGTCCCAGTAGGATAAAAGTCATCACCATCACGGTGGGGAAACAGGGCAGCAGCCAGATATAGTGGCAGGACCAGATATGCTCAAATCTGAAACCACAAAAAGGATGCAGTTCCACCAACTATGGACCAAGCGCTCAAATATATGCGTCTATGTGGAGCATTCTTATTAAAACTGTCATATTCCACTCCCTGATGCCTATAGGCTTGTGAACATATCATAATGTAAAAAGCAACATATAAATATCCAAAAAAAAGCATTCAGTCCAACTTTAAAAGTTTTCATAGTCTTTCAGTCAACATAGTGTAAAAGTCCAAAGTTCCTTCTGAGACTCAAAGACAATTCTGCAATTGCAACCCCTGTAAAATAAAATAAAAAAGTACATACTTTCACAATACAATGTCAAAGAAAATTATATACACAGAAAAATAAAAAAATAATACATTTTATTCCAAAAAGTAAGAGAGGGGCATAGTGGCAAAATGCTGGAACAAAGCAAGACAGAAACACATCAAGGCAAACTCATAAATCTAAGTCCAATGTCAAAGTTTAAATGGCACTTCCCTTTCAGCTTTGCTAACTGTAACACACTTATCTCTCCTTGGCTGGTCCCCATACCTGTATGCAGCTCTCTTCCGCAGAACCTAATAGCTCTGGCATCTCCAGTGTCTTAGGGTCTTCAGTGCATTCCAAGCTTAACTTCTATAGCCACATGCAATTATCTCTCAGAGTTTCCCTGAAGATACCAGTCTCCTCTAACACACAGATAAACTTCTGAGTGAATTCTAAGATAACACAAACAAATAGATGAATGAGATGAGGAAATCAATACAGGATCTGAAAGTAAAATTCAAAAGGTGGAAATACTGGAAAAAACTGAAACACTAGAAATGAAAATTTCAATAAGCCAAACAAAAAAATTGTGGCACATCTCAGCAAGATAATAAATCACAGACAGGATAGACTATCAGGGCAAGAAGGCAAGGTAGGAGAAGTGGAACATTCAGTCAGTGATACACATTAGAAGGAACAAATAAAATTTGAGATATAGACACCATGAAAAACATCAACTCATGGAGATCATGTGAATAGGAAACAAAATTTTATACCTTTTCCTCTCCTCCAGTCTCTCCTCCTCCCTAGATTCTCTCTCTGTCTCCCCATGCCTTGGAACCTTAGCCAGGCCTATCCCATTTGCCCTGTCCCAGTGTGATGGCCTTTTATTGGTCAAACAGATTAGGCTCTTAGGCAAAGTACAGGTGGGACAGAGACAGCAAGAAGTAATTAGCATCAAAATACATCATACCAACCTCTAACAATTCCTCTTTTCTGTCTAAATAAAAAGGCCATTTTTATATACAGTAAGAACAATTAAGAAAAATTATAAAAGCCAATAGATAAGACTTACATGCATAATGTCTAATCAAAAGGTATTTGGCAACCTTGATGAGTCTAAAGTTTTGAATCTAAAACAGTATCTATCAAAGCTCATATGTATCAACCTAAAACATCTATCTAGACCTAAAAGTATCTCCTTAACTCCTAAACAACTAAGCTTGTCTGGTCTTCGGCCCCATCAGAGCCTTTAGAAGGAAGAAAATTAACTACCTGAGTAAACAGGAAGTTAAGGTTAGCAGCTTCCAAAATGAAAGAAATGTCAGAGAGAGTTCACTACCTGAACAGTCACCCAAAATGCTCTCTAACGTTAGAGCATCATCTTCAGCCTTCTGGCCCAATATTTCTGACAGACATACTTGTGAAGCAGGAACCACTGAGGGCTTGCCTACCCTGTCTTGGCAGAGGTTGGCTGTCGACACTGCCTGCATCCATACTTGCCCATCTTAGGCAGAACTCTGTGGGAGAATGAGAACATTTTGCCCAGTTGCTATTTTGTCACACTCAAAGCCATCTCCACAAGGAGTTTTTTTTTTTTTTTGATACTCATCATCTTCTTTGAGGTAGGCTGGGTGTTGCCAGGAGTTAACCTGTCATATTGTCAAAGCATCCTAAAATAATAAAAACATTCTTATATGCCATATTCTGTAGGTCTATGAGGTTTTTGAAGACCATATCTAACTATTTTACCTTATCTATATGTAGAATCATACCTATCTGTTAGATCTATGATGTATATTTCTATACTTGACATGACCATGAGTTGATCAACTAACAACTGTTTTGTATTACTTACTTATCCTAAACAGCCTGCAATGGTAGTGTCAAATTATTGGAAATAAACCTTGTATTATAATTGAGTTGGATGGGTACAATACCTCATAATTAGAGTAGAAATATATATATATATATATATATATATATATATATATATATATATATACACATACACACACACACATACACACATATATATATGTGTGTGTGTATGTGAAGAATAATATTAAATTTGAATTGTATTTCAATGTATCAAAATTAATCTTATTTTGTACAGAATTTTATATAGAATTCTATATCGATGAATTAAAATTAACATTATTTGTGAGTAACAATTAAGGCCTTATGTTGAGAAATAGATTCAATAATCTATTTTTTGTCCTATCATTCCTACATATTTCAATATTTCCCCTTTCTTTTTTTCCAGCCCCTATCTCCATACCTAAGAAATAAAGATAAAGGAAAAGAGAGAAATTTCTAAGTCTAACCTCATTTTTTCTCTGAATAAGACCAATATTAACTTATAACCAACTCCCAATGACAACGAACATCTATAGCCCAAGAAAGCAACCAAAAACCTACCCAATCCTGCTTGAGGGAAACAGGGTGTCTTCCTCTTAAGGTTTCTTCCAGCTGATTTGGGGCAAATAATACCTATGTAGGGCCCAAATAAAATTGGAAAAAATGATTAAACAAACTAGGAATAGTATTTATGGTCCAGTCTCTAAATGTTGAGAAATTCTAGGCTTAATATAAGTCCTATGTGGGATAGTCTGAAATGCTGGACCAACTGGGATCAGGAGCTTTCTTTGAAGTTGTTCTTTTCTGATGAGAAACAGCAACTGAAGCACTTGGGGCTGGAACATGAAAGATGCAGGCTATCAGCATCTCAGCATGCTGGCAGAATGAATCATGTCAGGTCTGATCCAGCATCAATGTCTGGTTCCTTTATTCTAAAAACATATAATTTCTCACAAGCATTATACATTATACAGTCCTAAAACTATGAATATATTAGGCATGCAGGATACACAGAAGAATTAAGGCTGGTTCTCTGCTCTTTGAATGAGCAGAAGAAAGATATCTGTAAATCTTACTTCATGCCATATGAAAAATGCCATCTAATCATAAATCATGGGGATTCTGTAACCAACAAGAAACTTTGGCTATGAATAGACATTCCTGTCTTATCCAGTCTCAGAGCTATTCACATGTAGTGGGATTAGCAATACAAGTTAACTGCTTGTTCTGCAGTTTGAATTCATGTAAGTATAGACTGACTTAAGTTAGCAGTCTCTCTTTCATCCAGGTCTGTTTCATTTTGACTTCTTTCAAAGAAGAAGTTAACATCGCCATTAACAATGAACATACAATCATTATCATAGTGAAGTCAAAACAAGATTGTATAATTCTAAATGTCCTTCTCTATGCTCTATGATACCTGATGTAAGGCCAAGCCACTACCAGTTTCCTTAGTGAACGCTTCCCGTTTTAGAGACAAGCTGGTTGCCCTGAGCAAAAGAAAAGGCATTAAGCTTTAAGCTTTATATATAAAGTCCCATTTTATTTTAGAGTTGATGCGTACCCTAGCCATCTTGTGCTTGTCTTTTTACATTTGTTGTGGGTGTTTTTGTCTCTCCCCTTCTCTCCATAGAGGATGGACACTTTCACCTTTTAGTTATATGAATTGTAGACTTTGAGTTTCTGAGACTAACTAGACTGATATATAGTTTATCACCTGTAAGTCCTGTGTCTTTTTGGTTCTGGTGTGACCATCACCTGTCCTCCGGTGAAAGTGCCTCACATTTAGAGGGATAAGCCAGATGCCAGAGCAGTGACTCCTCAACTCACTCAGCATACAAAGGCTTTTTGACGTGGGAGGCATGCAGCTTGCACATCCGTCTCCCTACCTAACTTTGCTTCTTATGTTGACCAACAGAACATATCTCTTAGGCCAATTATCCTTTGACACCAGTTCTTTTGTGGAAGCTCCACCTTCAAGGACATTGGCTGGCCTTTTTAGAGCAGTGACATCATTTTTCCTTATATAAACCTAAGATTGATGTGTATCCATCCTTTAGATAAGTAAGGATATATAAACCATTATTAAGAAAAGGGAACTTAAATAGTAAATTTAAAGAAAAAAAATTTTTTTTCATTTTAAATCCTGGGCTGTCTTTGCAAGTAACTTACCTTATTAGCAGGGATCATGCCCTGTCTTGCTATGGAGACCATCTGGTCTACAATGCAGAACTGCACCTGTCTTTGTCTCCATTGTGTTGGGGTTAAGGAAGTGTGCCACCACTGCCCTGCTCAAATATTTCATCTCCATTCCAGTCAGAATCTTCAGAAATCTCAAGCAAAAATCAAGCAAGGAAACAAAAGTCTAAGCTTTTGGTCAGTTGTGCCAATTTAGGCTTCAGTTAGTTAGTAAATTCCTGGGAATTTAGTTATTGCTATCTCTTTTTGGTGGACCCTTTCCAGAAAGAGCTCTGGAATTGCAACTAAGGAGCTCTGAATTTCAGCAACTATCAACCCTATGGATAAGAGTTTGGTTCCTTCTTCCCTTTCTGTTGCCAGTAATTTAACCTCACATTTCTCAGTGTTCTGCCTTTCTCCCTGAATTTTTTTAGAGAGGTATGGAAAGGTGTGATTATGATTAAGCATATTGCAGCCATAAAGCCAAAACAAAGCCAAAAAAGATCCAGGAGCCTTCTGCCATGACACATCAGAGAGGAACCATAGCAGTCTCTATTTTATTATTTTTCTAGGTGATTAACTCCATTTGCTAGGCCAGTTTAGAAGACTGCTAGCCTTCTAGTTCCACCCCTCCAACCTGCCACATGTCTGCAGCCATCTATGCTCTGTGAGAGTTGAGCCCAAAGGCAGCTAGGAGCAGTGCCTATGAAATGTTTGGCCCTTGGACACTCTCTGGGAGCTAATCCTTTCGCCAAACTATGACAAAACATGATTTTTAAGGGTGTGGAATCTTTAATTTAGTTGAGCACCAATTTGTTGTGGTTATTTTACCAGTATGGCCTAATAATAAACATTATAATTATTGTTATGACAGTATTTTCTAACCCTCTAGCAATCAATCAAGACAGAGACACCTGTTATATTTTAAAATAGCCTTAGTTAACCTGGGTCAGGGCAGATACTAACCCCCTAAACTACTTCCCATAGTGGGGCAGGTATGGAATACCTGTCCCAATCCCATGCCATCTGGTTCTAATAATTTCTATCAAGCTACCTCCCATCCATAATCCCATATACTTGCTAATGTTCTTCTTCATCTGGGCCAAATCCTCCATCCACACTGGCCATGCGCTTCTCCTCCACCTAACCCATGACATGGCCTCCTTCTTCCTCTCCTCTCCTCCAGTCTCTCCTCCTCTGCTGCTCAATTTTCAACATCTGGTTCTGAGATGCTTGCTGTGGGTTTCCTGTTGGTGAGGTTTACAATAGTGTCGACCATGAACTTGACAGAGTATTTACTTTTATTTTTTCCTGTGTGTAGGTGTTTTGCTTGCATGTATTTATGTTTACCATATGAATACCTGGTTCTGAGGAGGCCGGAGGCGGTGTTTGAACCCCTAGAACTGGAGTTACACACTGTTGTGACCTGCTATGTGAGTGCTAGAGATCAAACTCTAGTCCTCTAGAATAGCACTAAGTGCTCTTAACCACTTAACCACCTCTTCATCCCTTAGAGTCTTTTAAAATGGTATTTCATCATTGCTCTGATGATGTCAGTGTTTTCTTGTGTCACTTCTCTTTTTTTGTAAGTTTAACATTTGTTCATCTTCCTTTCTTTTTCTCTTTAAAATTTCAATTATTGAGTATAATGTGGATTTTCTGAGACTCCTTTTCGTATGTATGTGTCTTAGTCACTCTTTTTTTTAAATTTTAATTTTAACTTTTTTTAGTCACTTTTTTAATGATGTGAAGAGACACCATGATGAAGGCAACTTTTATGAAAGCAAACATTTAATTGGAGGTTTGTTTAGAGTTTCAGAGGCTTACTTCATTATTAACATGGCAGGGAGCATGGTTGTTTGCATGGAACAGTAGAGGAGAGCTACATCCTGATCTGCAAGCAGAGGGTGCAAGACTATCTGGACTTGGCATAGGTTTTTAAAACCACCCCCAGTGACACATTTCCTCCAACAAGGCCATACCCCCTAATTCTTCTAATCCTTTCAAATGGTGCCAGTCCCTTGTGACTAAGCATTCAAGTATATAAGCCAATGGGGGCTATTCTTATTTAAACCACCACAGTATAGCCCAAGCCATTCACTCACTGGGCAACAGAAATTCCTCAAGCTCATTAGTATCTGTAAGATGAGTCTGTTTTTCTTATTCTGATATTTAGATTCTATTTATATTGCTATTGTAGTCTTTATTTAGTTTACCTTTTCTTATAGCTGTTACTCAGCTTTCCCTAGTTGTGTGCATGTTAAAGCTGACCATTCCTGTGTGTTATCCACTATCTTGGAGCCAATCATAAAGCCCATTTCATAATATTGTTGACTACCTCATGCTATTCAGTGGCTACTGTCCTCTCTGGATTCTCATTATAAACATATAGTGAATGTACATTAAAGTATGGGTTCTACTGATTGTAATGGGTATGTGTAGTTATATGGGGAATTGATGAGCTCATTCTATGGGTTGTTCAAAGAAGTAGACATCCTGGAAAAACAGAAGATGTATTCACAGAGAAAGTAAACGTAACAGCTTTATTGAAAATAGTTCCCTTAGGAATGGGTTGGTGTTTTATAGGGCTCCTGGGTCTTCCCTTTTCCTCTGTTGATCCTCTTTAGATAGTCCCCTATGCCTTTCCATCATTTTTCTGCTCAATATTTTCTGGGCTCAAGAAACCACCATCTTAGGATGGATAGTCTCATTTTCCTTGTTTACTGATGTTCCTCTAATTTTCTCCCAGGCTCTTCTCTCAGAAATAAACACTGACTGCTGCTGGAGATTGGGCTGCCATTGCTGCCTCACACTGAGAGGAGGAAGTAGTTAGGAAGTGTCAGTATAGGAGAGAGGATGTCTATGGAGAGGGCTCTTTCAGATGATGTAGGGAACTGCTATAAAATTCTAATAGGCAGTGCATCTGGGGTTCTATCTTTAAGACTATTTATAATATGGTAGTTTTGATGTGCTAGCTTAACCTGGCTTTCATAACTCAAGAGGATGGAGAGGCAAAAATGCTTCCCAAGCAGAGAGAGTATCATTGTTGGGGGCAATCTCCCTTCTGAGGAGAAGCATTTTTCCCCCAGTGGCAAGTGGGAAGTTTCCCTCCAGTCTATGGTGTTAGACATAGTTTTCCATTCCAGTTTTAGCAAAAAAACAGTACTGAAGGTATAAAAAGGACAACATTAGAAGACATTGCAATAAGAACATATATACCCCAAGGCATAACGACCATTCCCAGAAAAGTCCTATATAGTAATCATAGGATTTAGTAATATGTAATCAATTGAACAAGGTTCAGTTAGAGTGGATAATAGTATTGGAATATGTCAACAAGTTTAGAGTAAGGAAGAAAAGATAAGAGTCAGTAATATAAAGGTACAAAGGGATGCTAGTCATCTAGGAATTAGATGGCTATTTCTTAAAAAACAGTCTAAGGTCTTAACAGGCTCAGGTGAGCATGTCCTTGAGTTATTGGAAGTAATGAGCAGCCTTGGGTTCAGAAGTTAGAGGGGGTTGAGGAAAAAATTTGGTGGTCTCAGGAGCCGGGGAAGAGGCTTAGCCATTTAAGCAAACCTAAGAATCCAGATCATGTAGAAACAGAAGCCTGTAATCCTGAAGAAGATTTTTAGTTTCCCAACAGTCAGAGAACAGAGTAGGTCAGGGAATGTCATAGCCATTCAAAGACCAGGATGCATTTTCTTCTCTCAAGTATCAACCCCAAGATTGTGACTGAGGATTGACACAGTTGGGCCTTTTTCTGATAGACCTTGTCTTCTCTTCTGGCTAAAAAGTTGAGAAGAAATTCAGTGCTCTGAGAGACTCTCTTTCTCTCTCTTTTGCTCAGATGCTTCACACATTACCGGGCCATCTATATATTGGAGAAAAGATATACGTAGACTGGCTGGCCCAGCAGAATCTAGCTGATAATTGTGGACCAATTCTGGATTGTATTTAAAATAAAAATAGGTTGATAATGTTGAACTGTTCCTCTCTCTCTCTCTCTATCTCTCTCTCTCTCTCTCTCTCTCTCTCTCTCAGAAATAGGATTTGTCCAATTAATGGACAGTATTTTGGTTTTCTTTCTTTTTTTCCTTTCTTTTGTTTCAGTTATCACACAGGGGATATTAGGGATATGCCTCCCAACAAAAGAAAATCAGGGCTTTTTGTTTAAGTGACTGGTGTCCAAGTCCACCTACTGTTTGAGAAGACAACCTAGTGGTGACTTTGGAGGAATCCTGGTGTCAGTTAGTCCCGCTACAATAAGGTTAGGAGGAAATCTAGAGAAGTGTCAAATCAGTTTGCCCTTCTCCTGCTTGTATTTCCTAGTTTACAGGAAGGTCCATCTCCAGCCTGTTAACAGGTGACAGTGTGTGGTCTAATCTGTCTCAGGAAAATGCCAGACAAAGTAGTAGTATTTCTGTATCTACCTATGTTTTATTCCCCTGCCATGTCCCATTTTTCTCCTTTAGTCTTTCTTAGGGCCATATTCCTCTTTTACCCTCACCCACAGGTAAGGCCCAGGTTTTTTATTTTTTATGCCACTATTTCTCAATAACAATTGATTGAACATCTGACTTCTTGCAAGAAGGGGTTTACAAAAACGTATCAATCACAAAGAGGGTGGATCATCAATGGGGAGATAACTAAAGCCATCCATGGTGAGCCAGGGGTACCTACTTGGGAGGAAAAGTACCCATAGTCCTTAGGATTATTAAAATATAAGGGTCCATGGTGCAACTGGTGGACATATGCAAGGACACTATTAGTTACTAGGATAGTAATACCCTTTCAACTTTTGGAGATTCTCAGGTCATAGTGATCAAGCCAGGGGCAGGATAAGATGGTGGTGTTTAAGGTGGAAAAGCAGTGTTGGTAACACGGTAGTAGTGAAACCAGATATTACATCTCCTCCATCTTCACCATAGGAAGCAAGAGCCTAGGAGAATCAATCACCCCAGGTGCTTAGAACACAGCAAACTGACTTCAGAGCCCCAGCACTTAACCCTTTCTTATTCTTCTTATCCTGAAGTAGTAAGTAGTTTCTGCTATGCCCAATGTACCCCTCTGTTGCTTCTGGACTATACCCTGAAAGTTGAAGAAATGGTTTATTTGACTCAGTTCCAGAATATAGTCCATCATGGTGTGGAAGTCATGTCAGTAAGAAATGGAAGTGGCTGGTCACATTGCACTGCAGTCAGGAAGAAGAGAGCTATGAATGCAGTACTTGGCTAGTTTTCTGCTTTTCATGCCACCTACAAACTCAACCTGTGAAATGGTGATGCCCATTTTTAGCATATCTATTTGTACTGTCATTGTCTATGTCTTGTTTATGCAACCATTTCTAGGAGAGCAGCCTTTTTGGTACTCTGGCTCCTACAATCTTTCTGCCCCCTTTTCTGTGGTGTTCCCTAAGCCTTGGGTATAGGAATTACATTTGTGATGAATCTGCTGGGTCTGGGATTCTCAAAACTAGTTGATACTAGTTTATATTGGAATTAGGAATTATGCAGGTCTACTGTTCTTCTAAGATCCATGACCTCACTAGCCCTGGGCTTGTGGGAATATAAACTGATATTGTCACCTGGAAGTCAGTATGGAGAATCCTCAAAAAGCTAAAATCAATTTATCATGTGACTCAACTATACCACTTTTCAGCAAATGCTCAAAGGAATTAACATCCTACTATACAAATAATTCTTTACTCAACATGCTAATTGCCACTCTTTTAACAATAGCTAGGAAATGAAATCAACCTAAAAGTTCTTCAGCTTATGAAAGTATAATGAAAATGTGGTATATGTATGCAATAAAACACTATCCAGAAAGCCAGGCGTGGTGGCGCACGCCTTTAATCCCAGCACTCGGGAGGCAGAGGCAGGCGGATCGCTGTGAGTTCGAGGCCAGCCTGGACTACAAAAGCGAGTCTAGGTCAGCTAAGGCTACACAGAGAAACCCTGTCTCAAAAAACAAAATAAAACAAAACAAAACACAATAAAACAAAAACACTATCCAGATATAAAGACAAAAGAAATTATAAAATTTGAATATAAATGGATAGACTTGAAAATAATTTATTGAGCGAGGTAATCCAGACCCTGAAAGACAAACATTGAGTGTTTTTTCTGTTTTGTGGTTCCTAGCCCCAACTCTTCAATATGAGTGTATAACTTGAAGTAGCTGCAGAAACCAGGAAAGGAAAAGGGTCTGTGGGGGGTGTAGAGAGGAGATTAACAGGATAGAGGTGATATGAAAGCGGAAATGGAAAAAATGGGAAGCGGGACTGTAATTGGGGAGAGGGGCAAGAAGGGACAAATAACACTCAACATGGTTGAAAAAGCCATATTATATTTACCTAAAATTATATTTGTGTGTGTATGTATGTATGTGTGTGTGTGTGTGTATGTATGTATGTATGTATGTATGTATGTATGTATGTATGCCATAATCTATCAACAAATACCTGGCATGTGAAATCTCCATTCAAGTTATTAGGGAGGGGAATCTAAGAGACTACCAAAACTTTATAGTATATTGTTATAGCCCAAATCTTCCTCTCAGATATCGAAAGCAAATCTGCCGAAGACACTGCATACTTCAACACAGTTTCAGCTGAATCAAATCTGAAAGCTTCCTTCCTGCTTCTGTTCCAGTTTTCGTAGTACCAGAAGGTGCTATTTGAGCTGCCATGGGAAAAAAGCAATCAATAGTCTCAACGAGTTATGATACCAATGGGCTATAATAATAAACAGCATGACAAGACATCCCTGAAGATGCAATAGCGGCACTCATATCTGATGGTAACCAAAATCCAGATAATTGGACCTAAGGCTGTTCAACAGTACAGAGGTTATGCCTGACTCTAGAAATCCAGCCACTTCAGTTGCTTTGACCAAGATAATCCTTCATAGGGCTTCTAAAAGTATTTCTCCTAGATGACTCTAGATCCTGTCAAGCTAATAAAAATTAACCACCGCAAGTACTTGCAAGGAGAAATACTTAAATAGCTTGGCTTTAGACTATTTTCGTTAAGATTGTGGTGTCCACAGTAGAAAAAGCAACTCAATATCTCAAAGAATTTTATTTTGTTGACGTAGTACCTATGAAATATTAACTTTCAAAGCCACGTAGACTTAGCCGTTTTCTTCCAAAATCACAAAATTAGATGTAGATGATTTATAAGTGTGTACAAATTACCTATATAATAGAAATCATATGAAACCCTTATTTATTATTGTATAATCATGAATTTAAGCAACTCCTCTATGAATAAACATGAATATGAACCACATACATATATTTTGCCAAATTCAAATTAATTATCTCTATCCTCACTTCTCTCTACAAGACAATGAAATCTCTGTAATAGCCAAGGACTCTGTACATAATAGCTTGATGGAAAATGAGATATGAAAGAGATGATGATTTTAGTTGATTGTGGCTAAAGTCTCTCACTTTTGTAAAGTTTAAGAAATCACAAAGAGAGGGACAAGATGGCGGTGCATAGTATGGACCTTAACTAGAGAGCAGAGGATCAGAGGAGTAGAGGCTGGGAAATGGACTGAAGGGAACAAACCAGGAACCCCAAGCTCCCCACTCATTGCAGCTGGACAACTCCCAGTTTGGAAGGTACAAACTTTAATCACCCTGTGCTCATCCAAATACAGGAAAGAGCACAGACCCCCTGGGGAACAGAAGGTCTGCTGGGGCAGTTGCAGCAGTGTATGGCAGCAAGGCACAGCAAAACAGGTGAGCAAACAGTCTACAATCCAAAACATAGTCTTGGGAACTTATCAGACTAAACAAGTGGGGAGGATAAAAAGAAGCCCCCACCCTTACCCCAGCCCCACTGTGGCTGGACTTCCCCCAGGGTTAGGAATCAGAAGCTCCAAGCGTACTGCATCTTTTGAGTACCGGAGCACGGTAGAGCCCCTGCAGAACAAAGGATCAACACAGTAGAAGCAAAACAGCATTCTGGCATTCAAGCCACTTTTCTACTCTGTGGCTGATTCTTCTGAGGAGAACAAGTAGCCAGAGGAACCTTATGAAATCACAGATCCTAGGTGGCAGAGCTTGGAAGAATTTAGATGCAGGACAGTGTCTACCAATCCAGTAGTATATGAAGCAGCTTCCTTCCAAAGGTACTCACTCCTGTGACTGCCAGCTTAGAAATCCCAAGCCCTCTCAGAAGATGCCTAAGGGAAAGGGTAAGAAGACAAACAACAAAAACCAGGACAGCTAGGCTCCACCAGAAAGGCCAGACATCAACAAATACTCTAATGCAGCTGAATCTCAGGAAAATGACCTTAAGACTATGCTTACACAGTTATTTGAGAATTATAAAGAGGAAATGAATAGATCCTTCTAATAATTTCAGGACAATACAAGCAAATGAATAGAGGGCATGGAAGAAAAACACAAAATCACAGTTAAACAGGCAATGAAAAATGAATAAAGCAGTTCAAGACATGAAAATGGAATTAGATACCATTAAAAAAAAACCCTCAAATTGAGAAAACCCTTGAAAAGGAACAATTAGAGAAGAAATCGGGAATTGAACAGATAGGTATAACCAATAGAATGCAGCATATGGAGGAGAGAATGAATATATATTTGCATTTAGGAGAAAAGTTCTGTGGAAATCTGTTAGGTCCACTTGATTGATGCATAACCTCTGTAGCTTGATTATTTCTCTATCTAGTTTATGCCTTGAATATCTGTCCATTGGTGAGAGTGGGGTGCTGAGGTCTCCGGTATTATTGTGTTGTGAATCAATGTGTGGTTTAAACTTTAAAAGTATTTCTTTTATGAATGTGGGTACCCTAGAATTTGGGACATAGATATTCAGGATTGTGATGTCCTCTTGGTGGCTTTTTCCTCTGATGAGAATGAGGTGTCCTTCATCTTTCTTGATCAATTTTAATTGAAGGTCTACTTTATCAGATATTAGAATGGCTGTTCCTGCTTGCTTCTTGGGTCTGCTTGCTTGGAAAGGCTTCTTCCAGCCCTTTACTCTCAGGTAATGTCTATCTTTGTTGCTGAGATGTGCTTCCTGAATGCAGGAGAATGATGGATCTTGTTTTTGCATCCATTTTATTAGTCTGTGTCATTTCACTGGGGAGTTGAAGCCATTGATGTTGAGAGTATTAGTGACTAATGGTTATTGGATCCTTTTATTGTAGAGTTGGTGGTTGATTGTGTGTGGCTGTGCCTGTTTTCATTTTGCTGTTATGAGATTATCTATATACTGTGTTTTCTTGTGTGTGGTTGACCTCATTGTGATGAAGTTCTCCTTCTACTATAAGACCCAGCCATACCACTCCTGAGCATATACCCAAAAGATGCTCTCCACCATACAACAAGGACATTTGCTTAACTTAATAGCAGCTTTATTCATAATAGTCAGAATCTGGAACAACCTAGATGCCCCTCAACTGAAGAATGGATAAAGAAATGGTGGTACATCTACACAATGGAATACTATTCAGCTATTAAGACACAAGGAAATCTTGATATTTACAGGCAAATGGATGGAACTAGAAATGATCCAGGGAGATAACCCAGACCCAAAAGACGTTCATTGTATATATTCACTTATATGTGGATTTTAGCCCAACAGAGATGTCCTCTGAGAGGTTTCACTCAGCGGGGCATAGGGAGAGTTACTGATACTCAAAGCTGGACACTGGCAGAATGCTGAGAATAGTAGGTAAGAGTAGGGGAATGGAAGGTCTGGGAGGGAGCAGGAGCTCCACAGGGAGACCACCAAGGCCCGTGGGTCGAGGTACATGGGGGCCTCCACAAACTGATGATCCAGCCAAAGACAATGCATGCAAAGAACCAAGGTCCTCTTTTCAAATGTAGCCAATAAACTGTGGATTCTCCACATGTGTGGAAGGGAGGGACTGCTGCTGAACCTCTGACATGCACTCAGGGGCCCAGTATGTGGCCACTGCTCTTTGGCAAGACGGCCTAGTGGACACACATTGGAAAGGGATGCAGAGTACTCTGAGGATAGGCTGTTCTCAGAGGTCTAGGCGAGGGAAATAAGCAGAAGAGGGAAGACGGTGGCAATGGGAAGATAAGAGGGAGGGGATAACAATTGGGAGGTAAAGTGAATAAATTACAATAAATAAAATATTCACAAAGGAGAGGGTTGCTGCAGAGAGTGATGCACCAACCAAGGACCCTGCATGGTGAGGACCTAGACATTCAGCTCAGTTGTAGTAGATAGGCAGCACAGTGTCCTTGTGGGTCCCACAACGTGGGGAGTAGGGACTACTTCTGACATGGACTCTGTTCCCCCAATGTGGATCACTTCCTCGGCCCTGGGTGGACTTTCCAGAACACAGAGGAAGAGGATACAGATAGCATAGATGAGACTTGATGAGCTGAAATCAGATATTAGGGAGGGAGGAGGGCCCCCCCATTATGAGGGACAGGGGAGAGAGGAGGAAGGGCTGAGGGAGGAAGGGATAGGGGATGAGGGAGGGAGAGTGGGATTGAGTGGTGATGAGGGAGGGGACCACAATCGGGATGTCAACAAAACAAAACAAAACCGCAGAACAAGCAGGTAATTTATATTCCTAATCCCACCGCATGGGAATAGCTCTGAGTCAGGCCGAGACACGGATGTCTATGCATAGCCACTGCTTCTTATGGTCACAGAATACATGTGACTGAGGACTAGATGCCGTTCTTCACATGGCGTGAATGAAGATTTGCAGATGTCTTTCTTCTGCTCATGTAGAGAGCAGAGAACTAGCCTTAATTGCTATGTGCACCATGCACACCTCATACACTTATAATTTCAGAATGGTATAATGCTTGTAAGAAATTATAAGTTTTCAGAACAAAAAAAAAAAAAATCAGACTTTGAGGCTGCACCGGACCTGACAGAACTCATTTCTCTCAGCATCCTGGATGCTGACATTGTACATTCTTCGTGGTCTAGCACCAAGTGCTTCAGTTGCTGTTCTCCATCAGAACAGGACAGCTCCCAAAACATCTTCAAAGCAAGCTTTTGGTCCCAATTGATACAGCACTTCAGACTGTCCCACACAGGACTTTTACTAAGCCTGAAATTTCTCAACATTTAGAAACTGGACAACAAATGCTATTCCTAGCTTGTTTAACCATTTTCCCAAATTTTATTTGGGGCCCTGCAAAGGTATTATTCATCTCAAATCAGCCTGAGAAAACCCTAAGAGAATGACACCTCATTTCCCTTAAGGGGGGTTGGGTAGGTTTTGGTTGCTTTCTTGGGCGTTAGGTGTTTATTTTCACTGGGAGTTGGTTATAAGTTACTATTGGTCTTATCTAGAGAGAAAACAAGATTGGACTCAGGGATGTCTCTCTTTTCCTTTATCTTTCTTTCTTAGGTTTGGAAATAGGGGCTGAAAAGAAAGAAGGGGGAATATAGACATATATAGGAATAATGGGGGGTGGGGAAGTAGATTATTGAGTCAACTCCTCAAACTAAGGCCTAAACTGTGCTCACAAGGTTATTTTTAATTCATTATAGAAATTTGTATATTGATGAAAAATAAGTTTTATTTTGATACATTGATATAGTATTCAAATTTAAGATTATTCTTCACACACTTTATATATATGTATATTTTCACTCTAATATGAGGTATTGTACCCATACCACTCAAATAGAATTCAAGGTTTACCTCCAACACTTTGAAAATCCTACTGTGGGCTATTTAGGATAAGTAAGTGAATTGTCAACTGATCAAATCATGGTCATTTCAATTACTAGTCTATTTATATCACAAGAATATGCACCCTAGATGTAACAGACAGGTATGATTCTATAGACAGATAAAATAAAATAGTTAGATTAGGTCTTCAAAAACCTCAGAGTCCTACAGATTATGGCATTTAGATATTTTATATTTTTTTAATGATTCTTTGACAACAAGACAGGTTAGCTCCTGGCAACACCCAGCCTACCTCAAAGATGATGATAAGCATCAACAAACCTCCTTATGAAGATGGCTTCAAATATGGCAAACAAGCCACTTGAAAAAATGTCCTTGTTTCAACCACTGACAGAATTCTGTCTAAAACTTGGCAAGCTTTGATGCAGGCAGAGTCGACAGCCAAACTCTGCCAAGACAGGAAAGCATGTTCTCAATAGTTCCTGCCTCACAAATATGTCTGTCATATATACTGGGCCTGAAGGCTGAAGATGAGTTTTAGAGTTTTAGAGAGTTATGGATGACTCTCCAGGCAGCAAACTGTCTCTCTCGCTTTTTTTTTTTTTAATTTGGAAGCTGCTAACTTGCACTTCTGTTTATTCAGGTAATTAATTTTACTCCTTCTCTGATGAGGTTGAAGGCCAAATAGTTTAGTTACACAATTAAGCTAAGTTGTTTAGGGCTTAAGATGTTTTTAGGTCTAGATAGATGCTTTAAGTTGATAGAGATTAGATATAATAGATACTGAGTTACATTCAGAATTTTAGACTCACCAAGATAGGAAAATGTTTTCTTCAAGGTTGCCAAATATAAACAGCCAAAACACTATGAATGTAACATGAACATAATTCCTGACTGTTCTGTGGTTCTTCATATTGTATGTAGTTTATTTTATATATGTGTAATAATATAAATGTATATATAAAATCAAAGAAATTGAATAAAATTATTTTAAGTTAAAAAAAAAAAGAAATCATAAAGACACAAATCACTATCTAGTCCTTTTGGAGAAGACCATAGGTAATGAGGTACTTGGAAGCTCATGTCCTTTAGGTGTGTAATCATTGGGTCTCAGGCCATATTGGCTGGGATGATGAGCCTTGATATTTAACATTTACTTACTTCTTATGTGCTTCAAGAAAATATGCAGAAGCAACTAACCGGGGTCCATAGGTGCTCACAGAGACTGAACCACCAGTGAAAGAGCATACATGAAACTGACCCAGGCCCCTCTGCATATGTGTGACAGTTGTGAAGCTTGGTCTTCACATGGGACTCCTAACAGTGGGAGCAGGAGCTGTCTCTGACTCTGTTGCCTGGCTTTGGGAACCTTTCTTCCTACTGGGCTGCCTTGTTTAGCCTCAACAGAAGAAGACGCACCTAGTCTTACTGTTACTTGATATGCCAAGGCTCTCTGATATCCTGGGAGGGCTTCCCTTTTCTGAAGAAAGTGGAGGAGGAGTGGATGGGTTTGGAGAGACCTGGGATGTGGAATAGATAAATAAAGAAAGAAGGAAATATGTGCTGAAGGAAAAATGAAACTAGGTGAAAGGAGGAGAGGGAGAGAAGGAAGAAAAATGAAGGGATAAAATAAGACAGTAAAAGATAAAAAGGAAAGAAAGAAAACTGGAAATAAAGAAATGCAGCTGTGATCAATCAAATCATACACTGGAAGCTAAACTTCAGTCAGGTCGTTAGGAAATCAAATAAAGCTACATATATTTGATACCTCTATACATAGGAACTTATAATTACAAACACATTACAAACAATCTACTATCATGGTCATTGCATGACATCGAACAGTCAAATAACTGTTATTCAAAAGGATGTTTTTGTAGATTGCTAGAGCCTCTTGAAGTTTTATTTCTGTAAGTTTTGATGATAATTCTTTCACATTGAATGAGCAAATGTGCAGGAGGGGTAATATAAGAATAACTTTTATTCTCCTGGCTTAACTGTCATCTGGGAAGCTTACAGCCTCCTTCCCCTAGCCTACGCTTAGTCCTGGAAGTTTCTAGCCTCTGTACACTCTAACATAGGCCTAGACTATTTCCGGCCTCTGAGACTTACTGCTTACTAAGCCGACCCTTACTAGTTCTTTCTCTGAGCTCTGAGATGACTGCTTCAACTCAGTTGTTCTGGCTCAAATTCTTCTCCCTGCTGCCTTATTTAATCTGGCTTCTCCTATGGCCAGGAACTGCTCTGCTTGACTGCTAACTCAGCAATCTATTCAACTCTCATGGCTTCTTCCTATTTTCTGGCTTATGCCATTTTCACCTGAGTTTGCTCTTTCAAACCCAATTCTCTATTACTGCCCTGATAAAAACTGCCTGCTCTCTCTGTAAAACTGCCTCTTAAGTAGCTTCCCTTTCCTCTCTCTTCTCATGAGAGCCTATCCTGTTATGTCAAACATTCTTGGACTTGTCACCTTTTCTGTCACTCAATTAGACATCACTTTCAAGCATGAGTGCTTCCTTCTACAAACTAACTTACTTTCCTTTGGTGTTAAAGGTATGTACTACCAGGCCTGCACCTAAGCTTTTCTTTACCTGACACTTGCTCTATACCAGACTGGCCTTGAACTCAGATCTCTTTGTCTCTGTCTTCTGAATTAAAGGCATGTTTGTATTCCAGCCAGATCACACATACCTAGAAGATCTTTGGATGTGATTTCTTGCCCAAACAGCTATATTCTGAATTAACATTCCTCTACAGGGTGACGTAGGCTAACTTGGAGTCTATAGATCCTGCAGTTTTATGAATAGAAGTCACACGGCCTTTGAATTTAGAAAGAAAACAGTGACAATATTGTTCTGCCAAGTTGCAATTTAACCTTTCTTCTGATTAAGAGTATGAGCAATATGTGACCGTGTCATCACCTTGTAGTGCATTGTCTTATCATCTTACATTCTGAAGATGCTTCAACAACAGATACTTGTCTGCTTGTCCAAATACACAGTGGAATTTAGAATGTTTCTAGCTTTTGTTTTCTTTGTGTTAAGACATATTCAACCAACCACATCTTTGTTACTAGAAAGATCTTGATAAACATTATTTTTTATTTCTTCCATTTCTTATGAAAATATTTTCAAAGAGTCCCATGGGCACAAAATAGATTTAAAAACTGTTTTTGTTGTTGTTTTGTTCCTGCAAGGACAAGATTCCTCCCTTCATTGCATATTATTCTGGCTAGTCTAGAGAGCTAGCAAAGGAAAGCTGTGGTGCTTACAAATGTAGTACAGCAGGTGGCAGCACATCACAGACAAACTCGTCAACGTCAAAGTCATTGCCTGCAATATAAACAGTAAGATAATTAAAGTGAAATGAGGTTTTAGAAAGTAGACTTTGGTACTTTATAGTCTTCTAACTGATATACTATGCTCTTTATGCAATATACATGGTACCCAAAATATTTCTCTATTTGATAAAAACCGTTCTCAGTTCAGGAGACACAAAAAGAAATTAAATTATGTCCTAGGGTTTCTTAAATATGCTTTGAAAAGGACCTATAAGCAAACCAGTATAAAAGTAAAATATATATCACCATGAACTAATTAACATGTATTTTCCTTGTGTATTTGATGGATAACTTCTGAATTGCATGCAACTATTCTTCTATACATACATTATTTATAATCACAATCTAATTATCTTAGCTCTAAGATAATCACAAGCTCTAATTAAATTTTGTAATATTATAATTTATGTTTTTTGAGACCTTCATATATGAGTAGTGTATATACTCATATATATACGTGAGTGCTGATGCCTTCCCTTTCCCTCCCTTCAACTCTTCCTATGTATCTCACTCTCTTTCAAATTTATTACCTCTTCCTTGTTATGTTAAAAGTGTGTGTGTGAGCGCGCGTGCACACACCTAAGCACTTAGAGATGACCACGCGCAATTAGATAACTTATCAAGGGTCTTATTCCTGGAGAAAGTTGATCCTCCTACTCTCAACAACAGCTGATTTGCCTTTAGCTCTTCATAGACTGATGTGGCCATGTGAATCTCCCCCATCCATATTTGCATGTTCATTGACATTGTCATTAGGCATTCACATTGTTGAGATTTCAAGATTTCATGGGAGCAGCTGCCTTGTCACATCTAAGAGACAGTTTCTTTCAATAGACTTCCTGATCCTCTGGTCTTACATTTTTCTCTCCCCTCTTCTGTGGTTGTCCCCTGAGACTTAGGTGCAGGGTTTGCTTTGCAGTTGCCTTGGGGCTGAGCACTTTATCTTCAGTTGTTCTCTGTATTTCTGTAATAGTCTCTGTGTGCTGCAAAAACAAGCCTCTTTGGTAAGGGTGAGAGCTACACTTATCTGTGGGTATGTATAAGGATAGGCATACAGAATACAGTTATGAATTGGTTAAAAAGATGACAGGCTGCCAGGGGCGGTGGTACATGCCAGGACCTGGGACGCAGAGTTATCAGTTCAAGGCCAGCCTGGTTTACATAGTGAGTTCCAGGCCAGGGCTACATAGTGAGATATTGTCTCAAAAACAAAACAAAACAAAACAAAAAACCACCAGCACCACCAAAACAAAACAAAAACAAAAAAACTCAACCAACCAAACAACAAAAAAACCCAAGCAAACCAAAACAAACCAAAAAACCAAAACCAAACCAAAACAAAACAAAAAGAAAAATTTTTTTTTAAAAACGGAAAAGAAATTTCCTGTTGAGTGTATGACTTCTCCAACCATAAGTAGTTAGCTATATTTACAGTACCAGGCATGAATTACCTCATGTTGAAGTCTTAAGTCAATTTACACACTTGTTATTATTAACAAGTGTTATTCTCAAGATAAAGTTGCCATTATTGTATATTGCAATATTGAGGATATCTTACCAGTCTGGTCATTATTGTAGTTTGTATGATTTATAGCTGCATAGGACTATTGATTGTTTTTCTGCCCTTGGCAGCTAGCACAGCACCTTCCAGTACTGTGAGAGTTAGTCCTTAAAGAAAAGGCTTCAAAGTCAGTCCCAGCTTGATTCCTTTAAATCTTGTGTGTGAAATGTGAGGTGCCTTGAAAGTATTATCACTTATTGTAGCATAACTCTATTTAAACTCATCTATCTATCTATCTATCTATCTATCTATCATCTATCATCTCTATCATCCGTTGGGGGATGGTCTGATCTATTTTGATGCTAATTACTGCTTGCTGTCTGTGACCCACCTTTTGCTTAATAAAAAGCCATCCCACCTGGGCAGGGCAAAGGAGGTAGGTGGGGCTAGAGGAGAGAAAGGAATTCTGTGAAGAAGAATGACTGCTGCCAGGAGAAAGGAGAGAGACAGGAAGTGAAGAGAGGAAGGCCGCCGTGGGTTAGATGGAAGAGAAGCACATGGCTGGCGTGGATGGAGAATCCATCCCAGATGAAGAACATTAGCAAGTATTTGGGATTATGGATGGGAGGTAGCTTGAGAGAAGTTATTGGAAGCAGATGGCATGGGATTGAGGCAGGGATCCCATGCCTGTCCCACTATGGGAGGTAGTTTAGAGGATTGATATCTGCCCTGCCCCAGGTTAACTAAGGCTATTTTAAAATATAACAAGTGTCTGTGTCTTGATTGATTCCTAGCTGGGCCTACAGGTAATACAGATAATTTTTAAAAACAATAATCATCTGTCTATCTGCCAATAGAGATAGAGATTACATGTATATATATATCTACCTAATTGGCCTCTTTTTCAGTACTTTTTATTGTATGCATATAAATATATATCCATGTATGCATATACATATCTGTTTCTAACTATAAGCTGTTGAGTGCATAGAATGCTACCTGTATGTCTTCACGGTTGACAGCTTGGGACTGGACAACCAGTTGGAGCACTCTTCCTTGGGGAAGGCCACTTCTCTTGTTCCCAGTTGTCTATGGTTCTTTGTATACAGTTGAGGCCTCGTGGGCTTTTCTCAGTTGAACTTCCTGTGTCTGTTGGTACCGTCCTTTTCAGCTGATGTTTGTCAAACTTTACAGGTATAGCTTCTGATGTGACTGGGAAACACAGTTTTACAGCAAACACCGTACAATCTTTCTGCCCCCTCTTTTGCAGGAGTGTTTTGTTTTATATATATATATAGTTTTAGTAAGCTTACGAGATAGTTTTCCTATGGTGTTTAGAACATTGTAGTGTTATTTATTTTTTCCTTCCCCCCTCTCCTGATTGCTTCCTCTTCCCTCTCCAGTTAGTCTCTTTCCCTCCATATTGTCCTTGAAGAACTTACTTCCCATTATCCTTCTCTCTAGAGAGTCTCCCCTCCCCCACCCTAGTGAGTCCTTTGTACTTTCTTGGCTTTTGGATCTATTTCAGGTTTTATGTTCACATCTAAATATTTGGAGATAGAATCCATAAGTGAGAGTGTTTATGATATTTATCTTTCTGAGTCTGGGTTATCCCACTCAGTATAATATTTTCCAGTTCCATCCACTTAACCTGCAGATTTTATTGTTTAATCTTCCCTTATAGCTAAATAATATTGCATAGTCTCTATGTGCCGAGTTTAAAAAAAAATATCACTCAGCCATCGAAGGGCATTGTTTCCATTCCTAGCTATGTTGAACAGAGAGTCACAGAGAACATGGCTGAGTATCTCTAGTAGAATATCTAGTCTTTTAGGTATATAAGCCAAGCAGTGGTATAGCTAGCTCATCTAGTAGGTCTGCCTCTAGCTTTTGAGAATTCTCCACACAGACTTCCAGAGTGGCTGTACCAGTTTGCAATCCCACCAACATTGGATGAGGGTTTGGTTCCTTTCCCTGACCCCCACCTGTTCAGAGATTTGTGGTCAGTTGTTTTGCTAGTCATAGCCAGTCTCACTGGATAAGATGAAATTTCAAGGTAGTTTTTATTTTCATTTCTGTAATTGCTAAAGATATTGAATAGTTTTAAGGGAAACTGTCTTTGCTATTTTTATTTCATGTTTGTGATCTTGCTATTCAGGTATATAGCCCATTTAAAAACTGTTTCTTGACTTTCATTTGTTTTTTAAGTTATTTGTATAATCTGTGTCTTAATCCTCTTGTATCTTCGGCAAAGATTTTTTTCTCACTCTACAGGTTCCCTCCTCACTCAACTGATTGTTCCATTAGCTGTATAGAAGGGTTTTAATTTTCTGAGATTCCATTAATCAGTTGATGGGAATAAATTTAAAAATCATTTTTATACTTGTATCTTATAGGGTACTGATTATGTTTTCTTCTATCAGTTTCTGCATTTCAGATTTCACACTGAGGTCTTCGATCCATTTGGAGTTGATTTTTGTGCAGGGTGATTTTGGGTCTGATTCTATTTGGGTTTCATTCTTTTATATGTAGTCATTCAGTTTTCCCAGCACCATTTATTGAAAACACTGTCTTTCATTGTTTACTTTTGACACTTTGTCAAATATCAAAAAAAACTGTATTATATGCAGTCATATTTGGGTCTTCCATTTTGTTCCATTAATCTACATGTCTGTTTTTGTATCATTGTCATGCTATTTTTATAACTCTATTTTTGTAAGATGATTTGAAACCTGGTATAGTAATCCCTCCAGATTTTTCTTTTTGTTCTGGATTACTTTGGTTATCTAGGGTCTTTTGGGGTACCCTATAAAATTTAGGATGGATGTCTTTCAACTGGGGAGTTAGGCCATTAACTGCATCTATGTAAAATATGTATAAAGTGTGATTAAAGGGTGTGTGTTGAATATACTCGCTCCCTCTTTCCTCTTTGTGTTCTTATTTATACTTTGTTCTTTGATAATTATGGCTTCATTTTTTTTTTCTGTGATCTCTTGGCCTTGCTTTAGTCTCTCTTTGTTGCTTCTCTTTCCCGGAGTCCATTCTATTGGTGAGGGCAAGGGGTTCAGGTCCAGGGGGTGAGTGGTGCAGTGAGCAGGCCAATGGATGCTCATCTCTGGGCACCCCCCTCCTCTGCCTGACTGCTCTTATGTCTTTAGAGCTGCTCCAGGCCATGAGACCAAGGGCGCTTTGTCAGGAAAACCCACATCAATTCACTCTTCTAGAATTCTACAAAGGACTGATTTGATGGATGTGGATTCTTTGTATCAATTTTTATCATGGGAGTTTTCCCCCATTCTCCTTTAATCGTGAAAGGTAGTTGGATGGGTACAGTAATGTAGGTTGGCATCTGTGATCTTTCAGAGCTTGTGGGTGCATTGCTCCAGTTCTTCCAGCTTTCTAAGTGTCCGTGAGGAGTCAGCTGTCACTCTGAAGAGTTTTCTTTTTATGTGACTGTATGCTTTCCTCTTGCAGCTTTCAATACCCTCTCTTGATTGGCCATTTTTAGTGTTTTACTTATGATGTGCTGTGGTGATTGTCCTTTCTAGTCTTGTATATTTGGTGTTTTGTGTGCTTCTGGTAACTTTATAAAATGTCTTCCCTTACTTAACGGAAGATTTCTTCTCTGATCTAGGCCGTTGGCTTGGGCTTTGTCTCCTTACATGCCTTATAGTCATAGATCTCATCTTTTTTTTTTTTTTTTTTTTTTTTTTTTTTTTTTTAGTGTTTGAAATTTTCCGAGTACCTCTTTTATGTGTTAACCATTTCGTGTGTCTTTAAATATTTTTCTTGTTCTTTAAGTAAAGTGTATCATTTGTCTACTTTATCTCTGAATTCTGATACTCTCTCTTCTAACTTGATTCTTTCTACTGGCAAGGATTTCCCTTGGGTTTTCTAACTAGGTTATTAAATTCCTAATTTAATATTCACTTAATTTCAAATTTTTTCAGTATTTCTATCGCTATTGAATTCAGTTTTCAAGTACTGAAGTTACTTCATAATCTCATTCAACTATATACTTGTTTTTCTCTGGAGTTTGTTCCTAACCTCTGTAGGTTCATTTTGGTGTCTGTTTTCATCTTCTTTAAACCCTGTGAAAATTTTTGGATCATGTTTATTATGTTTCTTTTAAATTATGTTTCTTAGGTTTCACTTAGGTAATTTTCCTTGGAGAATGTATGATTACTTTGTTTTAGATGAGAGATATCCTGGCTTTTCATTGTTTGCGATTTTGAGATTTGAACTGTGCACATTGCTTCTTTTGTTGCTTGTGTGATGTGAAGGCCCAGCCTCCAGTTTGCTTCTGTTTCAGTGTGTCTGAGATGAAGCTATAGCCTGCCTTCACTGAGTGGGAGTTTTTATTATTATTATTGTTGTTGTTATTATTATTATTATTCAGTAGCCCAAACTTTGTTGCTCTCAGATTTAGGCATAAGGGTTGATAGATTAGTCCTTCAGATAGTTAATGTTTATTTTCAATTATAGTGATGGGAGTGATTCTAATTTGTTAGTAACAAAGAAAGTATACAAATACAACTCCTGGCTTGGCCTACGTAGCTGACGCTATGGAACTAGCCCTGAAAGTGGGAGGATGATTAGGTGGGTGTGTATCCAAACTCAGTAATTCTTAAATTTAAAAAGGATGATTATAGTTGGCAGAATGGTCTTTCTGCCCCTAATTCCTTGTTCATCTCATGAAGAGGAAGAACAATTTCTCCTTATTGAATCTGATCTATTGTTAGCAGGTTTTTTGGACAGTAGAGTATGAGAGCAGTGACACTGTGCCATGTCAGAGTTTAGGATTCAGATGCCCTTTTTTGTTGTTTTCTATATTTAAACCTGGCCAGTGCTATGCTAATTCTTGATCCTTATGAGAAAATAATCCTTAATTATTCTTCAGGTCAGAGACAAATGATAGATAGGACCTATGGGCAAAACTGGTTTCTTACAGTAAGTCAAATCCTTGAAAATATTGCCAAGAGTCAATCTGTTCCCAGACAGATGAGAGAGGCCTAAATAGGACACAAGATGTATGCCAGGGGACATTTACTACTTTTAGCCAAATAGTTGAGGTAAACAATTTAAAAGAGGTTTTTGTTGTTATCAATTTTAGAGGTTTTGGTTCTCATTGCTTTGGGCCTCTGCCAAGGGTTACACAATAAGAAAGTGTGGGAGACCAAAGCTGCTGGCATACAGAAGTCTGAAAAGAGAGGAAGAAGATAGAAAGGAAAGGAAAGGTAGAAGAGGGAGAGGGAGGAAGGGAAGGATGGAGGGAGGGAGGGAGAGAGAGAGAGAGAGAGAAAGAGAGAGAGAGAGAGAGAGAGAGAGAGAGAGAGAGAGAGAGAGAGAGAATGAATAAGATATGACCCCAAAGGACTGATACTAATGACATATCCCCTTCAAGCAATTCATAACTATTGTAGTATATCAAATTATGAACCCAGCAATGGATTAGTCTGCTACTCAGCCCTCATGATACAATAACTTCTCCAGATCTCTTATCTGTGAACCACTGTTCCATCAGGGACCAAACTTCAACATAAGGAGCCTTTCAGGGATGTCCAAAATACAAACAACAGCAGGTGGTGGTATTTGGTGCAGTAATACAGGACTATAAAATAGCCACAAACTGTTACTTAACTCTGACTATATGTATGCTCATGACTGGTCCAAGTGTCTTTTAGCAGCATGTTCATATGCCTCAGCATTTTACTGCATGAAATCCCTTGGCAGCCCTACCCAGATCTAGCCAATGGACAGAACACTCTCCACAGCAGAGTGGAGAGTGGGATATTACTTTCTCACATACTCTGGTGCCTCACCTTTGACCATGTCCCCTGGAGGGGGAGACCTGGTGGCACTCAGAGGAAGGACAGCAGGTTACCAAGAAGAGACTTGATACCCTATGAGCATATACAGGGGGAGGTAATCCCCCTCAGGAACAGTCATAGGGGAGGGGAAGAAGGGGAAAATGGGAGGGAGGGAAGAATGGGAGGATACAAGGGATGGGATAACCATTGAGATGTAACAAGAGTAAATTAATAAAGGAGAAAAAAAAAAGAAACTGGGGTTAGGGGAGTGTTATGGAACAAATTTTGAATCCTCTGGAACTGCCTGACATAGCATTTATAAATCGAGCTCCTGGGAGGTAATAAGCATTAAATTAAATAAGCTAAAGATAAGGCAGCATGATACGATAAGAGCCCTTAGAGGAAGAGTTGCTATAGCATGTTCTCGCTTGGAGTGTGCACTCAGGAGAGGCCACTTGAGAGCACAGGAAATTAGCAGCTTCCTTACAAGAAGCCAAGCACACAGGCCTCAGAGCAAAACCGATCTCAATGGCGTCATGATCTTGGGCTTCTTTCCCTGTAGGACTGGAGTGCTACATTTCTATGTATAAGTCTCCCCGTTGGCAGGGTTTTGTGATCAGCGGTCTGCTCCGACGGATTCAGGCTTTACTGAAAGAATAGAGAAGAGGAGAAGAATGATAACTAACACTTCTGCATCTTTCCATCATTCTAAGGAAAGGGGACATTGTTCATCCCTCTGCAACAACCTAAGCCTAGTTGTACTGACTGATGAAAAACTAGGGCACAGAAAGGCTAACTTACTTGTCCAAGTACACATGGCTGGTAACTGACAGAGTCAGAGTTTGAAGTAACAGTATTGATCTCTCCAACCTGTTTTCTTGGCTGTGTTTCCCCCCCCCCCCCACCTCCGAGTGCTGTAACATGCTTAACCAGCTTAAACTCTATAGTTCCTCTGTTGAGACCTACTTTAGTTTCCAACACGATTGTAGCTCCTCTGTTAACACCAGCTCTTAGCATATCAGAAACCATTTTGATTATAAGGTGAGATTAAGTTCAAGCTCTCAGGCCCTACATGCCTGAAACCAGGAAGGTTCAATGCTTGCTACTTAGAATAAAACAATAGATGACAAATGCAAGTCTGCTTGGGTTAAAGACAAATATTGTTTTACTGAAGTTAAGGCTACAACATCCTGCTATGTTTCTTACTCCCAGAGAGATGGAAAGCCCCAAAGAGATCCCCTATCTTAAATCCTAGCCAATCAGCTTAAAATATTTTGTCTAGATACTCAGACATTATGCCCAAAATAAAATCGATTTGGCTTATGTTTAGCTAATCAAAATGATATAACGCTGCCCTCCTCCTTCCTTCCCTCCTAGTTAACAAGTTGTTATCTGGTTAGAGTTTTTCTTTAAAAAGCCCTCCTTAAAAGCAGACCAATGTCATGGTCTGAATTCCGAATTTGGACCTCGGCTCTGACTGGTCAGTTTTTGTTACCAGTGTCATAGTCTGTGGCCCTGACCATTCTGCTCTTTGTTCAGCGTTCAAATAAATTTCTATCAGTCTGAGTCTGGTGTTCGAGTGGTCAGTGTGCTGCTGTTCCTGAACCCTAAAATGAGAATGAGCAGTAGCAAAATGAAGTAGGGGAGAAACACACACACACACACACACACACACACACACACACACACACACACACACACAGGCATAAGTGGTGGATTCAGCACTGTGAGCACAGTCCTGTTTTCCTTCCGGTTTTCTTTAGACTCAGTGCTTGCCCCTGGGAAATGCTTTGCAGCTGATGATGCAGCCAGTGTGAAATCTTAGTTTCTGGAACCTTCTCAGGTGCTGAAATATTCTCTCTATCCCACCAAACCTTTTCAGAAATTTTTGGAGCCCTAACCCTAAAAGCTGGCTGACAACCAAAAAAAGATGCGCATATAGGGCCTTGCACGACCTGCGAATGTGTTTTCACCCGATCCTTTCTATGCTGCCACAGGTGACACGCTGTTGGCAAACAACATGAATATACCGGTTTCAGTGCGCAGAGCAGAATTCCATGTGCACTTGTAGGCATGAATTAAGAAGATATTTTTAAAAGGAGGCTAGAGAGAAGGTTCAGTGGGAAAAGTGCTTGCTGCGCAAATACGAGGACCTTAATTTGAAACCCTGACATCCATGAAGGCAAGCACTGAAGCATGGGTCCAGACCCCCCAGCACTATGTGGCAGGGCAGAGAGATGCATGGATCCTGGGGCCAGCTGGCCCGTCAGTCTAACCCAGCTGGCGAGCTCTAGGTTCAGTGTGGGACCCTGTTTCATATAATAAGGTGGACAGCGATAGAGGAAAACGACTGACATTGACCTTTGGTCTTTGGCTTCTGGATTCGCACACATGGCCGAGAGAACCACACCATCCTCTCCTCTGCAAAGACACTGAATAAATACCACTTATTCCTTATTATTTCATGTTGAATGCAAACAGGATAAATTTACAAATAGATTGTGTAACTAACTTCCTCTATCAGGTGGCAGAACAACTGCAATTCTGAAGAGGACAAATGTAGTGATTATTCCGAATGGCACACAAAGGCCACATTCAGCAATTCCCCAACCCTGAAACCCATTGCCAGTGCTGCCAGTTGAACCACTGGGCCCTGCACTAATCACTCAGAATGTCTGCTACATTTTATTTTTTTAGTAAAGGAGAGCCATTGCCCTGACTTCTACTTATTAAGACAAAAGGCTCCAATGATTCAGTAGCCAATGTGGTAAAGGTGAATAACATTCCATGATAAGCAGAGGAACAGGTCAGAGGTGGCCCTTGAAGACAGAAGACCAACAAAGTCAAGAGATGAATATACAGATTAGATAGATGTTTACATCTAATCTGGTACATTGTCTGGTCTAGACTTCTTCCTGAAGGGTGTGAGGGAAGGAGGCATCAGAAAGATGTCCAGATAAGAAACTTAGAGTGTGAGTGGGCTAACTAAATTGCAAGGGTGCTATGGGTTATACAGGAAGTGGCTACGTTGCCATTGACTGTCAAATGCTAATTAGTTCCACTTACTGTGCCACTTCTCCATGTGCAGCTAAATGAAAAGCAAGCTGAGCCTAGTTATGGACAAAAAGAGTCTCTATCTTGAGAGTTGTGACTAGAATATGCCAAGCTGCCATATATTCCAAATGCAAGCCACTTTTCTACAAAGTTTTGGATTTTATACACTCTGTCCCACTAAGTCCCCCCCACCCCCAGTTTTCACAATTTCCTCTCTCTCTCTCTCTCTTTTTAAATCTATGTTGTATAATATTGGCAGAGATTCTATCAGAGTACAAAGAACATGGCAATAGCTGCATACACATTGAAGCTGCCATTTTGAAAAGGCACTAATAAATGAATAGAGATGAAAAGGCCTTGAAACATGTGATTAGAAGTTGCTAAGTCTGTAATGCATCGGCATTATTTATTGCTACACAACAAACAGCTCAAAACTAAATGGTTAAAATAATGATGATTGTTCTCTCAGTGAGTTGAGAGTCAGGAAGGGCACAGCTGCCAGGCTTGCCTCTGCTCTCCGTGGTCTGAGCTTCAGTGGGAAGGCATGGGTGTGGGGCAGCAGGCCTCTCACAGGTGTGCCACATTGACTGCTCCACAGTGCTTCTTAAGGGTCCCGATTTTCAGCTACTCCCCCAGGGATTGCTGCAGGAGGTGTAATCATTTTGTAGTTCTGTCTTTAGGAGTCTTCACTTCTGCTTGTCCTAAAGACTGCACAGGCCTGATTCTGTGTGGGAGGGGTATGATGCTTGTGTGAGACTGTGAATAATTAGACAGGAAAGCATTTGATCAAGTGTCAAGATGTGGGCTTTCCTTTGCCCTTTGTCCTTCTTTGCCACTAGCTATGCACAGCCTCACAGAAGGAACTTGGTGCTCCTGACCAAGTTTTACTAAAGAATGTTACCTGACCCAGATTTATCGCCTATATAATTCTGAAATAGTTAAAATCATAAATGTTCATGCAGTTTTTTATCAATATCTCGGTAGCTTAGCATATGCACAGTAACACATGGCATAAATGAATCTCATAAAACGGCACCCTCACACAGTCAAACGGCATACCATTGTTCTTGGCTATTGCAAAGCAGAAGGCTTCATGTAAAATTTCCAAGTAAATTTTAATCTAAGCATATAAGCCACCCACTTAGATACCATAAAAAAAGATCCTTTATACTTAGACATATCCTCAATTCACCAAGCACCTAAAAATTTTCTATCTTGTTGAGTACATATCCAAGGGCAAATGATTGATCCTTTTTGCCACTTCTGTCTTTCTTTTCTTCCTATCTCTGTGCAAAGTCTTTTCAGTCACAAATAAGCACCTCACTCCTTCTTTGACAATTCAATTATATTGGTAGGGTTACTATTCATGAAGAGTCACTCTCTACTTGACGATCCTTTTCCACCCTTGTATATAATCCCATCTCTAAAGGGGCACATTCCTCATCAGAGGAATCTGCAGTCACTGAAGAAAATAATGTGCTCACCACAGTGCCCATTTTTACGAAGATGAAGCAACAAAAACTTGTGCATCACCACAGCAGAGTTAAGGTGACATCTGACAGCCTTGGAGAGGTGAGTCAGGTAACCCCGAGGAAGCACGGGTGCAGCACACTTCCTTATTCCCTAAATTTAAACAGAATCCTGTCTAGTTTTTTTTTTATTGCATTTTCACTTTCTGAGATAATTACATATTCATATGTTTGTATCTTCCTTTACTCAAAAAGTTCAGAAGAACCGAAGTACGTGAAGAACTGAGGCAGGCAGAGGTGGCTTAGCAAGCCAGGACTCTGCTTAGACTTTCCTTACAATGTGCTTGACTTGAGACCTGCAACTGCACTGATTATATATATGCCTTACTCCAAAGAGTACAATTGGCCAGTCCTCCTTCAGCAACTTCTGGAAAACTACTTCTGTGGTCAAACAACTCCTGGAATGTATATTTGAAAACTACGGACATCTGGTTGAACTGGAATGGACTGTGTTTGGGTATATGTGCAAACTGTGTCCTGAAGTGAACTTTTAGGGCAAATTCCCTCTATTGATCACCTGGTGCTTATGTATAATTTGGAGTGCATATTTTTTTTAAAAGATGCATCATGAGAAAGGACATTTTGAGAAGAGAAAGACTTACATAATCCAGCTTGCCAATCACAATGGGGAAGTACCTTAGCTATGGCCTTCAGCAACCAACTCCTCTTCTCCCTGGAGCCAGAGGAGGAAGCCCAAAATGATAACTGCTGTTCTTGGGCACTGTACCTCAAGTAGCTCTCTGATCTCTTACAGTGTATTTCTGGTGCTGTCTCTTTAAGTAAAGCTTGCTACTTTTCAATTTGTGAGTATTTAAAATTTTTTTTGAATAAGAATCCAAGAACTTGGAAACACTCAATCCAGACAAGAACAACAGAACTTGTTCAAGGTCAAGGCTTCAAGTGCTGACTTAGAATAACTCCCTTGCTTCAGAGATCCATTAGAAGGCAAGGTTAACGTGTGGTGTGAATGGCATCATCACTCTTGCCCATTGCTCCTGTGGTGATATTGGGTCACTGATCCCGTCTCAAATGACTTCTGAACTTAGCTACTCCAAAAAAGAAGTTTGGGGAGGGAAAGTCAGAAATGTTGAGGTAATCTCCACTGGGTGGTGCTGTGGTGTCTTTGAGCAGGAAAAGAGGTCTGGACCAAAAACATCACTTTTAAAACTTCAGAAACCTACCAGCTCAATAAGATGGTAGCTCTTTCCCTCAAGGGGAGGTTACTAGGGTGTCAGTAAGTGAACTTGAAATGCTGACATTGAAAAGAAAGCTGAGGAACCTGGGAAAGACAGATAAATTTGAATTATTTAAATGATGAATTTACCTCATATTCAACAGAGATTCAGCAAGAAAAGGGGTTGGCAAGGATGAGTGCCTATAATGCAGGCACTATGGTAGATAAAGCCTTTCGGGAACTAGTGATTGAACCAGAGTCTTGCCTATGCCAAGCACTTAGTTTTCCAACTGTACAATATGTTCATACTTAAGCTTTCTTCTTTTAAAATGAATATTACTTAGTATTATCAACTTATGTGTGCGACAGGTATCAACATCCCTCAATTAGGTTAAATAGTTTGTTTCTATCATGCATTTTATGATGGGATTTACGTATGAGACCAAATCTCCTGTAATTCTTGGAGACAGTCACTTTGTATGTATTATACAGTCATATTAATCAGACAATCTTTCCCGTCACAAATATGAGCAAGAAAACAGATCACATATGCATGAATATGATGGCTCAGGTGTTACCGAAGCAAAGATCAGTCAGGATGCCCTTTCAGTCATGCAGTATGTACAAAGTGGCAGTGGGACTGCACGATGGGTCCCAGATTCGCCAGCTGACCTCCAGTGTGTAATGACATCAGCTCCAAATGTATCTGACTTGTAAAACATCTACTTATTCACTAAAAAAGAGTGTCCTACTTAGCTTTTTGTTGCTCTATTAAAATGCTATGACCAACAACATCGTGGGGGAGGAAAGGGTTCCTTTGGCTTACACTTCCACCTCACAGTCCATGTCTGAAGGAAACTGAGGCAGGAAGTGAATCAGAGACCACAGAAAAATGTTGCTTGCTCAGCTGCCTCTCTTTTCCCATTCAGGCCTACCTGCCCAGGGATGAAACTATCCACATCAATCAGCAATCAAAAAAAAAATTGCTTCACAGGCATGCCCACGGATCAATCTGATGGAGGTACCTTTTTAACTGAGGTCTCTTCTTTTCTGATATGTTTGGGTTTGGGTCCAATTGACAAAAAAACTTTAAATGCTTAAGAAAGAGAAGTAAAAAAAAAATCTGCCTCAATCACTTGAAAACTCATTAGTATGCTCAGAAAGATAAATACAGCTCTTTCTGACTGCCAGGTATTGGAAAGAGATCAAAGGAACCCAAATAGATGGAGTTAGATTGTTGCTGGCCTATCTATTAGATAGTGATCTGTTGGATGACTGTGAATGGGGGTTGGAGGATGAGAAGGAAGAGGAGGAGGAGAGGAGATGAAAACAGTGGTTAAACATCTGAGGCCCAAAGAAGAATAGAATTACTAATAGTAGTGTAATAGATCAGGCCTTTATCATGAAAATATGAGATCTGACTCTAAAGCTGTTCACCAAGAGAAATGAGTAGTCCTTTAATACAGATACACCTGGGTGTGCGTGCTGTTGCTCTCCCTATCTTGTCAGTAGTCAATGTCCAGGACTGTACAACCTAATTCATTGTCTCTTTAAAATCTTTAGTTTAGTCTGTGTTACTAACAATAGTTTTTTCTCCAGTATACTATTCTGCTAAATGTTTTAGGAAATAGAGATGACTAAAATTAACTTTTAAAAAATTGAGGCCAGTTGCTGCTGATCTGATCCTTGTGTTACTTGGGATTAGCAGTTGCCTTTGCCCCTCTCAGGCTTTTATCACTGCTCCATCTGCTGGAGTGAGCCTGCTCACCCTGAGCCTTCCCTCAGAAGTGTTGAGGGCTTTTTTTTTTCTATGTTGACTTTCCTGCACACTGGTTAAAGTCCAACCTCAGGTATATTGGTAGAGAAGACAGTTGTCTTACCATAACTGTAGGACCTCGTGACATGTTCATATTCCCAAGAGACTTGGGTGACCTAGAAGTAAGATCAAAGTATTGGTCCTCTTAATGCCTTGTGTGTATCCAAGTAGACCTCCAAACATAGCATTTGAAAATACAGAAACTCATCTCACTGGTATGAAAGAAAAGCTTGAAGCTTGGATATAAGACATATTTGATTATATATATATATACATACAAAGCAGAGCTGTCTTGGAGATAGATAGATAGACAGATAGATAGATAGATAGATAGACAGAAGCTTAAATAGCAAGTTGGAAATACTCTATATGGCCAAATTGACAGTAATGGCTGATCAAATTGAAGATGTTTTTATGTGCTTATTGACATCTTGTATCTTCTTTGAAGAAACAGGTCCTTTTTCTGATCTTTCCTTTTTATTATTGAGTTGTAACTAATATATATATGTGTGTGTGTGTGTGTGTGTGTGTGTGTGTGTGTGTGTGTATACACACACACAGTCATTTACATACAAAAATACATACAAAGTCACTTATCATATATTGGTTGGGGTTGAAGACATGCCTCAACAGTTAAGCATGCTTACTGGTTTTGCAGAGATCCTGGATTTGGTTTCCAGCACCGTCATAGTCACAGGCATAATAACTTCAGTTCCAGGGCAGCTGATGCCTTCTTCTGATTTCCACAGCTCCTGCACACAAACATGGTGCACATACATATATTCAGGCACATATACATACATATAAAAATATATAAAATAATTTATATAAAATAAAAATGAAATAAAGAACTGTATTTTAAAAAGAATGTATTTTTCCTGAACTCACTGTTTCCTAAATTATCAAGCTATTAAATTCATTGAATGTTATTGCAAAACTTTTTTTTTGTATTTTTATATACTAAGATAATATTGAATTATCAGTAAATCTGAATTTTGTAAACAAAGGAAATTGGGGACATAGCTTTATGTTATACATGCTATGCATAGTAGTGGTATTTTTCCTGTGCATATTTGTTTCTGTATTGGCTCTTTCCCACACACATTTTCCTTTTTGTTGTATGATAAGTAAAATCTTTATGGATAATGTAAAGCCAAATATTCTCATATATATTAAATTATTTTATTATCCTATGGAGGAGAAAGCCTTTATAATTATAGTTTACAATCTAGGCCTTTAAAACTAAAAGATTCAAAATGTTAACTATGTGAAATAAATACCCATTTCAATATATCACAAACGGAGTCAAGAGTTAAAAGGTGACTGGAAAAACGTTAAAGCATAATGTTTTAGAGATGAAGTGAATTTACTTATTACAGATACAACTCTTATAAATAAAAAAAATAAAATTAAAACTCCAATAGAAAAGAGGACAAGAGATTTGAAGATGGCATTTGTAGGTAAGCCAGCAGCTTTCACTCATCCGAGTGATGAGTGAAATCAGAGAGATGACACCATTTCCCATGATTAGATTATTATGACTTCGGAAGCTTGCTAACAGAGCCCACAGAGCCTGGCTTAGCAATCATCTCTGAATTACAAACAAAATTGTTTGATGTCTTTGCGAATACTCAAAACGACACTTGGAAGGATTCATTGGTGGATGGAAGCAGAGATGCAAGGGACATTATTCAGCATTTATTGTGTATAATACTTAAAGTCAAGGGTTTGTTGCTTCCTGTGGTTCACTGGAAGATGTGATTCTTTAGCTATGTCTGCTTGATCCACAGAAGGAAGAGAGACTAAAGCATTGACATGAACAACCACAAAGAAAGGATAAGACTCCTGCAATAACTCCCAAGGAAAGCCTTAGCACTTCACTAGGCTACTCTTGGTTTAAACACATAAAACCTATAGCTGAGAAAATGAAGCCAGATGTGTGGGACTCAGTAGCTGTGGCATCACAGAAAGAAGCTAGAAGACACCAAGTTCACTTATATCATGTATTGTTTGCGACATCAGAGGGCCACAATCAGACCTCTTGTTTGAAGTTTTACAAATAAGCCTTACTAGAGCTCAGTTCTCATACCTTTATGCCTGAGCTATTTTCATGTTCTTTATTAATCTTGGATGCTTGTTGTTAATTTTAATTTTATAACAATATTTTGCATCAGATGGTTCAAAAGAATAACCTTGAAAATAGGATACACCCACACCCACCCCCACACCCCCACACACATACACACACACACAAATGACGATAAAATCAGCTTTTTTATTTTAACCTTCAGAAGCCTAGTGACAAGTTTGGATATGATACAGTTACAGGAAATCTGTTCCATTTCTTCTCTCTGCTTGTCTTCTTTAGAAATTGCCCCAGTAGGAAATCTCTGATACAAGAAGTCCACTGTCAAACACATGGTTTCACACTGTTCGTTTGTTCTTGAAGCTGGCAGTGGCTTCTCTTCCGTGTGCTTGAAGCTCTGATAGGAATGATTTTTTCCACATTAGGCACAACATGGCTAGGAGAAGCCTCATTTCCCAGAAGCAGATAGCAAGCCTGAAAATTGTTGTATATATTCCAATATTGTCATATAAAGCACACTCTTTTTGTTCATCAAGAGGCTTATAAATGTTTACAGTACTCTTCTCCTCGGACAGCCTGGTTTTGTTTTGATAACATATTTGGTAGCATTTCAACCTGTCATACCTAAGGCTTAAAGTGTATTCGTTGTTTAAGTAAGCTGTTAAATTAGTACAGGATTTCAACAGCAAAACATTATATTAAAATGAAAAAGCATGAAATTTTAAGAGATAATGAACTAGGACCTACTTATGCTAAGTAAATATAAATATATCGAACTCTTGCACTCTGCACTGAACACTTTATTGCTGCACTTCACAGAGTATTCATTTCATTGGCAACACATATATGACACTAGGTTTGCACTAAACAGTGACTTCGTTTTACTCTGCACTAATTTCTTTAGCCATAAAATCAAGGGGACATTAAATTAGCTCCACGTTGGTGTGAAGTTGAATTGAAATAGCGTCTGGATGGGCAGCGCCTGCTTCTTGTGCAATGCTGAGGAATTATCTTCCCCTCTGGAGTCGTTTGTGTTGTGTGCTCACATAGATAACTTGAGAAGCCAAGGTGCTAATCAAAGACAAAGAGGAGAGGCTCAAGTGCCTCAGTGGAGAGAGAAGATGGTTGATGGGGACCAGGTGGACCAGAGTACGAAGGATGAGTGTGTAGTTACACAGAAAGGCTTTCAGTCACCATGGCTCCTCAAGGACCACTGAGACCTCTACATGATACCAAGACACCATGCTCTCCTCCTCAGCTTCAAGGCATTCATTTCTTTGGTAGTCTTAAATCAACAAAGGAAGAAATCCTGATGAGTCATATTTCAATTTCTTCTCCTGGGGTGGGTGAGGGGTTCTGTGTGAGGAAAGTGTGTATTTTTTTATTGAAATCTATGTATAATAGTCCCAATCTGGTATTTAACTGCATTCCACCTGAGGCACAATCGTGCATTCTGCAGCTGAATCTTACTCCTTCACATACAACCCGAGTGACTGCTGAAGGAGAGGCAAGCTGGGAGCCCCTGCTTTCCATGTGTACAACAAGCCGCCTGCAACATGCTGAGGGAACCGAAAGAACTGAATGGAGTCTCCCTCAGTTGGGATACAGTTACACTTACCGGGAGAGTCACTGAATACATTTGAGGCATCACATGGGGTCTAAGGTTCAGTTGCTGGCTGTTCTATCACATTCCGGTGCCAGACCAGGGCAAGAAAGTCATTTGGCGACTGTTGTGGGCTGGGTGTGAAGGGTGCCCTGGGGGAGATTGCCCAACTTGTGAATGAGTGCTACAGTCCGGAGCAACATAGAAGGAGGGCACTGTGGCTGACTTATCTCAATGGAAGCATGGCATTCCAGACCATCCCAAGGTCAAGTTCAGAAAGTCAGCAGTGGGAGGTTGCAGTTGGAAGCTACATGTGAACATCAAGAATAGAGCGAGTACATTCACCGTTCTGAAAGGAGAGAAGTATAAGAGGCCTTTGTTAATGAGACAGGAAAATCATAGCCTGAAAATGCTGACAGTGACATTTCAAAAGGCTCAATACCTTAGTAATAGCAAGAGCACGCGAAGAGGGAGAGAAAAAAAAAAAAAAAACCCGAACTTTCAAAAGGAAGAAAACGATCAAATGTCTATTTTCTCTGAGAACTTTATGTTGCAAGGTTACTTCAGTTCACATTTCCTAATGGGGATCTTCAGAGGGAATACAAGGCTCCCCTTGTGAAGCATCTTTGCTGGGAATATGTGACTGTGACAACCGCCATTTGACTGATGGCTCAGCCCACCCCCCTTCTGGCAGTCAGAGATATCCAAACCTGAGTTCACTTATAAAATACCCATGGGACCAAAGCCCTCAAGCCTGCTAATGCCTCCCCCATTCCAGCATGAAGTGCTCGGGGAATAGGCCAACACTTAGAGACACTGAATGGGGAATGGAATTCCAGGAACATGCCTGACTAGGAACCTAGCAGGTCCCTCTTTATCATCATCAGCTCCACACCAGCACATCTCCTCTCTCCTCTATGCCCTCCTTGACCACTGTTTTGCTTTCCTGTCTCTCTTCATCCTGTCCTGCAACCTCTGGAAACCTTAGTGACTACCTTCTTTGCCCCAAGACATTCCTCCTGTTTATTCACCCACCTTCTTCCCCGACCTCACCTCCTCCTTCTAAGAGCTGAGTCATAAAATCAGTTTGACATTTGGGAATTCAAATGAAAAAAAAAAAAAAAAAAGGAAGAAGCACCAAAGTGAGCTTCCCACGTTATAAACATGAACTCCCTGAACCAAGCTTCCACGAAGGAAGCGCTGGTGCCCGTTTTCGACTCTCCAAAAGAAAATTTGTCAAGTGAGCACAAGGCTGGCTGTCAGGATCTTCTGTCCTTGTTACAGTTGTGACAGATTTACTGTTGCTTTCATCCTTGTTTGTTGAGAAGGGATTAAAGAAAAGACCCCACTCTCTCCAATCCGTTCTCCCACCTACCCACCTAAACATGATTTCAGGGACGGGGGACAGGGGCTCAGTATCAGGGAACAAATAACACAGCAGGTGGCCTAGAATTTCCTGAGCAGGCAAGGTGTTGTAGAATTGGGAAAGGAGACAGATTTTCAAACAGGCGGTTTAAGACTACCAGCCACTAGCCTTTCCGAAGGCAACCTTCAAACTACTTGTCATTTCTTGGCTAAGAGGAAGTCCAGGAAAGAGCTTGGGCTCTAAGCTAGCCACAAAGGCAAAAGGGAAACAGAGGACAGTAAATACAATTAGCCCAAACCTCCTTGCTCAAACAAAGAAAAAAGATAAATTCACTGTGAAGGATTTGGTCAGCTTTTCCGTTCCTAAATACACAGCTTGAGTTTTGGGCCACATGGAACAGCCTTGAACTGGGTGAAAGGTTCAATTTGCACTAGAATGCCGTTAGCTGTGGCATTCTCATTTAGCCAGAGGAGGAAAAAGTCCAGTTTCCACACTCAGGACTCCCATGCTGTGCAGCATGCTGTTCTCATACGTACCTCTACAAGTCTTGACAAAGATTTGAGATGACTAGCTCTCTGTTCTTTCCCATCTCAGCTGCCACGTTTTGTGAGCTCCTCTTCCTCGAACTTCGGCTTCCCTGGAAACGCTCTTCAGCCTCTCCTCTAGTTTCCTTTTGGGATTCTCTGGGAATGAGCTCTTGGGGAGGTGAACCTAACCTTCAGTCACCTCACTGGTAGATGGTGGCTACTCTGCTTCTCTAGGGAACGAAAGATCTTGCACAGAGAGAACAGCACCTCAGATTCACAGAGGGACTCAAGAGGTTGATGGAAAGGGTCCTAAATGAACCTGGGTCACATAGTGAATGTCAAAAACTCCTTTCTTTTGCTCAAACTGAAATGCACACATAAGCATGGACGGTGTACGCTTTGTATATTAGTCATATATTTTAAAATCCAAATAAAATAGAGTCTTTAAAGAGAAAACTATTATAAATAATTTTGTTTTTCTTTGTTTGAGGCTGGGTTTCTTTATGTAGCCTTGGCTGTCCTGGAACTCAGAGATCCATCTGCTTCTGCCTCCCAACTTCTGGGACTAAAGGTAGGTGCCACCAACTGCCTGGCTTATAAATGAATTAAAAAAAAAATACCTGTCAATTAAAAACCTGTGGCCTATAGGAAAGAATAAAATAGGAAGAGGGACGTCTAGCAGGCAGAAAGGAGATGCACAAGGGAAGATAGAAGGGAGACAAATGCATGGTACCTGTGCAGAGGTAACCAGCCACATGGCAGAATGTAGATTCATATAAATGGGTTATTTTAAGTTATGAGCTAGTCAGAGAAGGACCTAGCTATATCAAAGAGTGTCCAAAAGCTTGATGAAATCTTAAGAAAGGAGGTAAGCCCTTCCTTCTCCAGAATAAATGACAAACTTCAGACAGTCCTGGTAGATGAATGGCATGAGAGAATATTTATTTCCTGAATCAGGGAGGAGTTTTGAGGATGAATGTGTTTGATTCCTTGGGACTAGGGGTGCCAGGGATGGTTGATTTACATGTTACAAACATCCTTATCATAAGAGAGGGAAAGCAGTACTTAATTATCCAATGGGTGGGGGAAGAACTCCAGCTACAGTTAAAGGTCATTTGTTGAAAGCCAAGGCAGCAAGACATCTCATTAGCATATGGTGGGTGTTTTCAAGAATCCCCAGGTGCTTGCTGAATGGGTTTTTTTGTCAGGAAAAGTTTGGGTTTGTAATCTCCCTAAGGGCTGTGTGACTTTCCTTAGAAGGTAAGGGCTTGCCCCCATCAGGCAGAGAGGGACCCAGCTGAGAAAGGGAGTCTGTCCTCTCACACTAAGCTCGGAGACTACCTGGAAATGGCAGACTTCAACCTTAACAGCAGCATCCCACACAAGAGCGTCATAAAACCATGATAAGCCTAGAGTTTGAACATTTGTTCTTTTATGCATGGTCAAAGCATTTCTGATTCCTTCTGAAGGATTTGCAGGTTCCTTCTCTGGTGAAGTTCTTACATTGTGGGCTTTGCAGGTCACCAGATCCAGGGTAAAGTTCCAGTCTCCCACTCACTGGTATTGCGGCTATAAACAAAGGATGGTACCTCTTGGAGCCTGTCTCCCCATCAGTAAAATACTTACCTCACAGCTGGACACAGGGGTGCACACCTATAATCTCAGCACTCGGAGAGGCAGAGGCAGGTGGATCTCAGTGAGTTCGAGGCTAGCCTGGTCTACAAAGAAAGTCCAGACCTACCAGAGCTAGCTACACAGAGAAACCCTGTCTTGAAAACATAACAAAAGAAAAAAACAAGCAAACAAAGAAAACCTCTTACCTTACTGTGTTGGGAGGAATAAAATCGCAACAACCATATACAGAGGCTAGGATAGCATTTAACACACTCAGTGGTATAAATTGCATGTTTCATCTGTAATACACAAAATGAAGAGAACATCAACATAACCTTTACTTGAGTGACCTTGAGACTCTGGGCCAGTTCTCCTCCATTAGCTCTCATCTATTTCTGAACTATGTAACTTTAGGTAACTCACTTATACTCAGTGGCTCAATTTGTTCATTTGGAGAGCATGGATCACTATAACAATATCTACCAGGCTGAGTTGTGATATGGAAATGATTGATATTAGAACACTATCCAGTTGAGTAAAGGTGCAATTAAATAAGATGATCATATCTCTTTCAATTCGAGAACATACTTGAATATTTTTGTGATCACATGTATTTATTCAAAGGCAGCTTGTGCTGACATCCTTTTGAAAAGCAGCCCCAGAGAGGATACTGTGAGGCTTTAGGAAGCACCTCCTTTATCTAGCCAAAGGGAATTAATTGGCTTTAAACTCCTAGCTCTCAAATTCTATTTCTGGTCAGTATGTACACTTTCTAGAATGGCATTAAAAATCATGAGATAAAATTGCCTTTCTTTGTGTTACCAAAATAATAAATGAATTACTACATGTGACGAGTTTAGTTTTGTGGCATGTCACATTTAGTCTTTGAGGTCATCCCTTTAACAAGAAGTTCCAACCTCACCCTCTTACATCTTTAGAGACACTTCTGCTTTTTCCATTTTGTGGAAATGCCCATGACTCACACAAAGCAACAGAATTCCATGCATCACTCTTAGCTATTGCTACATGACAGGGTTGTGATAGTAAGTTAGCTGTATTTGGTGCAGCGTGGAACACTGAGACCTAGGATCAGCAAAATAGAAGATTTTTAAAATTTAGAATAATTTACGAGCTGTGAGTTCAGCTAGATTATAATGTAATATAAGTCATCCTACCACAGAGATATTTGCATAGCCATGTTAATTGCTTCATTACTTGTAATGCCAAGCAATAAAACCATCCTACATGCCTATCAACAGATGAATGGATATTAAAAAGTGATCTATGTACACACTGGGGTTTTTATTCAGCCTTAGAGAATGAAATTGTGTTATGTGCAGGAAAATGGATAGAACTGGGGTATACATCACTAAGTGAAATAAAGCAAACTCAGAAAGACAAACATTGTATATTTTCTCTCACATTCAAGTCTAGGTGTGTGTGTGTGTGTGTGTGTGTGTGTGTTGGAGGGATTGAATGAAAATGGCTCCTATAGTGGCACTATTAGGAGGTGTAGCCTTCTTGGAGTAGGTGTGGATTTGTTGGAGCAAGTGTGGAGGGGGTAAGCTTTGAGGTTTCAGATGTAATACTGAGATCGCTCAGGTGGCCCAGGTCATGAGACCCTCGAAATGACCACTGGGACTCAATACCGATGCAACATAAACAGGTTCCTGTATTACAGGCTCAGAGCTTGGGTCACAATCCTTCCTGACACAGCAGGGTAGGAGAGTGACCCTGAACTTCAAGGGCAATGGGTTTATAAAGGGAAGCAGGGGTTGTGGATCACAGGAATGTCAAACCTTTAGGCAGGTTGGGTAGAGACTGAGTCTGGAGGGAAAGTTTCTGGAGACTGCAGTACGTGGTCATTCCCGGAACACGGGAAGAAGTGAGGTCACTTGGACGACAAGTTCTCACAGAACATTCACAGACCACGGTATTAGTTGCAGAATATATTTTACATATAGACCATGGCATTAGTTTTGTCCTTACACAAATGCTCGAGCCAGATCCAATGTCATGCTTCTTGCTGTCTGTGGATCCAGATGTAGAACACTCAGCTATCTGTCCAGCACCAAGTCTGCCTGTTTGCTGCCATGCTCCCTGCCATGATGATAATGGAGTAAACCTCCAAAACATAAACCAGGCCTAATTGAATGTTTTCCTTTATAGAGTAGCCATGGTCATGGTGTCTCTTCACAGGAATAAACCCCTAAGAGAAGTTGGTACCATGGACTAGGGTATTGCTGTGATAGGACTGACATAATTGTTTGGAGGAATGTGGACTTTGGATTAGGAAAAAATCCATATTCCACCAAACTGGAAAAATCTAAGGGAAATGCTTAAATTTGTTGAAATACATAAACTAACAAAATTAAATCAAGATTAAGTAAATAAATCGAATAGACCAATAACCAAGATTTTTATTTTATGTTTCTATTTCATTAGTGAGTTTATATTTTCTATGAACAAACTCTTCACTTTATTGATTCTTTGTATTTTTTGTTTATTTCTATTTCATCAATTTCAGTCCTGAGTTTGATCATCTTTTCCTGTTTCTTCTTTTTGGATGTTGTTGCTTCTTGATTCCTAAAGCTCTCAGGTGTATATGTTATTTCTATAAGATGTGGGGTTTTATTGTTGTAGTTATGGCTGTAGGTATGGAGTGCTATGAACCATCTTACAGAATTGCGTGTATTCCTTAGATTTTGGTATGCTGTGATTTCATTTTCATTTGGTTCTAAAAAGATTTTAATTTTCTTCTTAATTTCTGTTTTGACCCATTTTGCACTCAGTAGTGGGTTTTTCAGCTTCTATGATTTTGTTTCTATTGTATTGCTATCCAGCTTTTACACATGGTGGCCAGAAAAAAATACAGGGTGTTATTTCAATTTTCCTATATTTATTGAGACTTGCTTTGTTTCTTAATATGTAGTCAATTTTGGAGAAATTTCCTTATGTATTAAGAAGAAATTATATTTTTAGCATTTTGGTGGAATGTTCTATAGATGACTACTGGTCCACTTAAATTGTGATATTCTTTAATTCCAGAGTTTTTATGTCTAGTTTTTGTCTGAGTGGCTTGTCTATTGATAAGAGTTGGTTATTAGAATCACTTAGTATCACTGTGTGGGGATCAACATGTTATTTGAAATACAGTAGTATTTCTTTTATGAAATTGAGTGCCTTTGTGTTTGGCTCATAAATGTTTAGAATGGCACTATCTTCTTGGTGGATATTTCCTTTAATGAGGATGTAGTATCCTTCCATAACTCTTCTGATTCAATTTAATTTTATGTTTGATTTGCTAGACATTAAAATTGTTATACTACTTGCCTCTTGGTTCTATTTACTTGAAATATCCATATCCGCTCTTTTCTTTGATGGTGAGGTGTGTTTCTTGGAGGCAGCAGAAATATGGAACCTGTTTTTTAATCCATCCTGATAGTCTGTGTTATTTTATTGGAGAAGAGATCAGTTAGTGTTCAGAGTGTTATTATTGTTCAGTGTTTATTCATTTCTGATGTTTTGCTGTTTTCATTTGGTAAACTGTTCTGGGATTGTTTTTTTCCTCATGTTCTCTTTAGTACCTTATATTCAGGCTGAATTTTTTTTCTTATTTGTCCTTGTAGAGCTGGATTGATAGACTTAAAATCTTTTTTCTTTCTTACTTTCTTTCTTTCTTTCTTTTTTTTTTTTTTTTTTTTTTTTTTTTTTTTTTTTTTTTTTTGAGACAGGGCTTCTCTGTGTAGCACTGGCTGTCCTAGACTCCCTTTGTAGACCAGGCTGGCCTCAAACTCACAGTGATCTGCCTGCCTCTGCCTCCTGAGTGTTGGGATTAAAGGCATGAGCCACCCCCCACCCCCACCCCGGCCAATAGACTTAAATTCTTCAAGTTTGTTCTTTATTATGAAATAGTTTTCTTATTCCTTCAATTGTAATAGTTTTGTGGGAACTGGAAAAGAGCTAGCTTCCCTGAGCAGAAGCCCCCTCCCTGCCCTATGCTCAAACAGCTTGAAGTCAACTTCCCTGGGAGCTAGAGGAGGGGCTCACTTCCCTGAGATCCAAGCAAAAGCTCACCTAATCAGATTAGGGCCAGCTTCCCCTTACCCAATTGTGTAGGAGGCCTGTGGTGTAACAGCTACAGCAGATGAAAAATATAAATAACAGTCCCCCTACAGCATGACTCAAAGCTCCTCTGCCCTGTACCTTATCAGTTAAGGCCAACTTCCCCTATGCCCCTTACCCAATTATGTGATATCAAGGCTGGGAAAGTCCCGCTTGTAGTTTCTGCTCTTTATTTTAGCGTTTATGATGATGATGATGATGATGATGATGATGATGATGATGACGACGACGACTAATGTGTGTCATGATGAGTTTCTTTCTAGTCTTATGTTGTGTTTTTTATGCCTCTTGTACCTTGATAGGCATCTCTTTAGATTTGGAAACTTGTCTTATATGATTTTGTTAAAGATATTTTCTCTGCATTTGAATTGGGTTTCTTCTTTTTTTCCTTCATACCTATATTTATCTGTTTCTTCTTTTCCTACTGTCTCAAATGTTCTGGATGTTTTATTCCTTGATATTTTTACGTTTAACATTTTCTTTGACTGAAATTTCATTTCTTTGTCTTTAAGACCAGTTTGTCCCTTTCAGATCTTTTTTTTTTAATTTTTGAGTTTTCATTTTGAGTTTTACTTCAGTTTGAGTTTTCTTTAACAGTTCTTCTTCTTTGTTGAATTATACTTTTGTTTATTGAATTTTTAAAACTATTTCATTCAACCATTTCTGTTTTTCTGTTTTTTCTTTTAAGATTTATTTATTATGGATGTACACAGTGGTCAGCCTGCATGTATGCCTGTAGGCCAGAAGAGGGCAGCATATCTCATTACAGCTGATTGTAAGCCACCATGTGGTTGCTGGGAATTGAACTCAGGACCTCTGGAGGTACAGCCAGTGCTCTTACCTGCCCTTATGTTATCTTTTTATTCATATCCTCTTTAAGATCTTTCAACATATTCTTATTTGATCATTTGAAGGCATTGTCTTATACTTCAGCCAAATTGCTTTTCTTAGCTAAATTTTCAGCAAGGATGATGGCTTCTGGAGGAAGCTTCTTGCTTGTTTTTGCAATAGGTATCTGTAGTTACAGCTTTTGTGATGCTTCTTGGTATGGAAATCATCCCTTGTTGGGTGGGTGTTTGGGTCTTTGTTTGCTATTGCCTGATTTTCAGGTGGCTGACCAGCTCAATAATGCTTGGACTTCAGTCTCAGAGTCACCCTGGGTTTGAGATTTCAAACTCTTATCAGGGCTTGGCAGGTGCCATGAGTAAAGTTGTGATGGGAACTTCAGGATCATACTCCATGCACCCCCAGATGAGAACAGTGGGAGCAATGAGAAGAGGCAGGCGAAGGATAGTGACTCTGAGGTTCTCTTAAGGGGGGTTTGTGATCAGGCTCTGTGTGGTTCTTTTCCCAGGGTCACTGAAGAGTGATCTAGCTGCAAGGGAAGGTGAGGTGGGAAACTCGACTCTGGGAACACCTAATTGAAGTTGTATTTGGAACTCTGGGCTCAAACTCCAAGATGTTGTATGGAGAGAGGTCAGTGATAGGTGAACAGGTAGGAAATTGTTACTTATCACTTATCTTGTAGGTTTTGAGGGTTTTTAAAGTTTTATCATTTAAAAAAGTAACACATTTTAGTCTTTTTGATCAGTTAAAAAGAGTTTTAGAGGTTAGGAAAACAGCTGACTGGGTAAGAACATTTCCTAGGCAAGCAGGGGGACCTAAGTTTGAATCACAACCACCCGTGTAAACTGTATGTGTTCATAAAGCCTTCTTCCAGATTCAGTGAGAGACTCTGCCTTAATGGAGTAAACTAGAAAGTGATAAATCAGGACATGCATCTTCCTCACCTGGCTCATGGGCTCATGGGAATACACATTTACATATATCTGCACTTACACCATAATCATACATACAAAATAATTTAAATGTATTTCTATGTCTTAAAATATGATTACTTGCTATTATTTTTTTACAAGTTTTTATTTTTACTTTTGAATTCACAATGATTTCATTTTTTAGAGGTTCTAGATGATCTTACCCTCAAGTGCTGATACAGTTACTCCCAAACAAATGAAATATTTGGTAGATATTTTAATATTTTTCAATTTTGCCATGTATTAGATTATCTTGTGTAAGTGAAGGTTTTTCAGTGATAAACATCTTGATTAAACTTGGGGTTTGCTGTACTGGTTTGTGTTGGGGACAGTCCGTATGGCCAATGTTCAGCCATCTTGTCTGTCATTTACCAGAAACCAGCTGACCCTGTCATGGCTCGGCAGTTAGACTAAAGATAAGATTTAGACGGAGCCACCCTGTTGTAGTTTAGCAGTTAGATTAGATAAAGATAGCAAAATATTTGGTATGGCAGAACGTTGTGACCTGCTTGGAATTCCTCCGCATCTTGAGATAGCCTGCAGCTGAGTTGCCATAGCAATATGCTTCCCTGCCCCCTGCCTTATAAAAACTCTGTGAAAATTTTCAATAAACGGGGCTTGATCAGAATCCAGACTTGCCCAAATTTCTTTGTGTCTCCTGTCCACCCACTTGTCTGCCCCCTCCACAGGTACCCATTGAAGACCCCACAGACTGGGTCAGGTTTGCTTTTATATATTGTAATGTGTAGTATGGAAAGAACTTCCATCACTATTTTCTTTCAGAAAAATAAAACCACATTTATTATGATTGATTATCAGGATTACATGTTGGAATTCTAACTCTTGTTAGGTCAAGAAGGTGGAACCCTCATTATTGACATTAGTGGTTGTAGAAGAGACTAGTTCTCTTTTCTGCTGTGTGAGGATAAGAGAAGTCTAGGGAAGTAGCACGTGCACAATAGCCCACGTCAAGACTTGACTGTGCTGGCCCCTGATTGCAGATTTCCACCTACCCAGTACAAGAATCACATTTCTGATTCTATGCCTCATCAGGGTTCTTCTCAAAGTCATTCCCTGAAACTTTATTATTCTAACACTGTACCACCCCCTGTTTCTCAATTCTGCTGGACTTGCCACATGGATTATATTTATGCTTTTAGATTAAGCTGCATGAAACAAATCTTCAAATTTCTGTCTTATATTCTTAGAACCCGAGTCTCTCTTCAAGTTGTGTAGACTATTTTAAGTATGTAGGAGTTACCATGGGTTTTGTTTTGGTTTTTTTTTTTCTGCTTTCCTTTTATTTGTTCTTTAAGTTTATTTTGATTAGGAAGAAGATTACTGGAGCAGCTGTGCATTCTAAAGGACACCATGCCTTAGCACTTCTCCCCATTCTCTGTTTCTTACATTCTTTCTGCCTTTCTTCCAGGATGTTGTCTTAGCTTTTTGGAATGGGGGGCGACATAGACATTGATCTAGTACTGAACACACTCAGTTACTTATACTCAGTGTTTTGTGAACAGTAATGAGCCTCTATTAACTAGTATCTATTGCAATAAGAAACTTCTCTGTATTTTCAGTGGGAGTTGGTTATAACTTAGTATTGCCTTTATTCAGAGAGAAAACGAGGTTGGACTCAAAGATGTCTCTCTTTTCCTGTATCTTTCTTTCATAGGTTTGGAGATAGGGGTTGAAAAGAAAGAAAAGGTTAACATAGAGATATACAGGCATGATAGGACAAAAAGTAGATTATTGAATCTACTCCTCAGCTTAAGACCTTAATTGTTACTTACAAATAAGGTTATTTTTACTTCATTGGTATAGATTTTTGTATATTGATGTAAAATAAGTTTAATTTCGATACATTGGTATAGAATTCAAATTTAAGATTAGTCTTCCACACACATAGATATTTCTACTCTAGTAGGAGGTATTGTACCCATACAACTCAACTATAATACAATGTTTACTTCCAATACTTTGGAAGTGCTAATGCAGGCGGTTTAGGATAGTTAAGTAATACAAGCTAATTGTTAATTGATCATATATGATCATGTCAATTACTAGTCTATTTTTTTCACAAGAATATACATCCTAGGTTTAATAGATAGATATGATTCTGTAGACAGATAAAGTAAAATAGTTAGATAAGGTCTTCAAAAGTCTCAGAGACCTATAGAATCTGGCATTTAAAGTTATTTTTATTGTTTTAAAGATTCTTTGACAATAAACCAGGTTAACTCCTTGCAACACCTAGCCTACCTCAAATAAGATGATGAACATCAATGAACCTCCTTATGGAGATGGCTTCAAATGTGGCAAACCAGGCACTGGGCAAAATGTCCTCATTTCTGCCACAGACAGAATTCTGCCTAAAAATGGGGCAAGCTTGGATGCAGGCAAAGTGCATGGCCAAACTCTGCCATGACAGGGTAAGCAAGTCCTCAATAGTTTCTGCCTCACACATATATCTGCCAGATATACTGGGCCAGAAAACTGAAGATGATGCTCCAACATTATAGAGAGTTTTGGTTGAATGATCAGGCAGTTAGCTGTCTCTGTCATTTTTTCATTTTGGAAGCAGCTAACCTGCACCTCCAGTTTACTCAGGTAACTAAGTTTTACTCTTTCTCAAATCTCTGATGGAGTTAAAGACCAAATAGTTTAGTTTTAAAATTAAGCTGAGTTGTTTAGGGGGTAAGTTATTTTTAGGTTTAGATAGATGTTTTAAGTTGATAGAGATGAGATATGGCAGATATTGTTTTACATTTAGAATTTTAGACTCACCCAGATAGGAAAGATGCTTTCTTCAAGGTTGTCAAATACAAATAATCAAAACATGATGAATGTAACATTTATATAATTCCTGATTGTTTCATAGTTCTTGTTTATGTAGTGTATTGTATTTATGTGTAAAAATTTTTTAAATGTAAAAAAAAATTATAAAATAAAAATGTCTACAGAAAAAGAGAGAGAGAGAAGCTTCTCTGACCAAGTTTAGAGGAGCAGCACAGACATATGGATTTACACAAATATTTAGAATCTTACCATTAAGAAAAACAACCTCATTCCTTTCCTCTGGTAGCAGCCATCAATGAGGCAAGATGGGTGCATCCAGGAGCTATGGAGGAAGAAACAGTCTAATGTGTTGTGCTTTCTTCTGAGGGTTTGCTGCTGGAAATACTGACAGCTCTCTGTGCTGCACAGGGCTCTCTGCTCCACTCGGCCTGATAAGGCAAGTATGCGACACAAGGCTAAGCAAGGTTATGTCATAGGATTCTTGTCTGCTGTGTTGGTTGCAAAGGACCAGTTCCTAAGGGTACAAGTCATAGCAAGCCTGTCCACCATGGTGGTTTTTTAAGAAATATTTTTTACTTTTTGCATATACATTTATATTATTACACATATATACAATAAATTGCCTGTTGTTGTTAAATGTTTATTATTAGGCCGATACTTATTATTACAGCAGTATTTTCTAACCTGCTAGCAATCAGTCAAGACACAGACACCTGTTATATTTTAAAACAGCCTTAGTTAACCTGGGGCAAGGCAGATATTAATCCCCTAAACTACTTCCCTCAGTGAGCCAGGTATGCAATCCATGCCCCAATCCCATGCTATCTGCTTCTAATAATTTCTATCACGATATCTCCCATCCATAATCCCATATACTTGCTAATGTTCTTCATCTGGGCAGAATCCTCCATCCACGCTGGCCATGTGCTTTTCCTCCACCTAACCCATGATGGCAAGACCTCTCCTCTGGTATCTCTTCCCAAGATTCTTTTTGTCTCCCCAAGCCTGGGAACCTTACTCAAGCCTATCCCATTTGCCCTGCCCAGGTGTGAAGGCCTTTTATTGGTCAAACAGGTTAGGCTCTTAGGCAAGGTGGGTCACAGAGACAGTAAGCAGTAATTGGCATCAAAATACATCAGACCAATGCCCAACAACTACCTATTGCAAGAAGAACCATGAAATAATCAGGAATTATATAAATGTTACATTCTTAGTGTTTTGGCTATTTGTATTTGGCATCCTTAAAGAAAACATCTTTCTTATCTTAGTGCATCTAAAATTCTGAGTGTAAGTCAATATCTATTATATCTTGTCATTGTCAACTTAAAACATCTATCTAGACCTAAAAACATCTTGAACCCTAAACAACTAAGCTTAATTGTAGAACTAAACTATTTGGTCTTTAACTCCATTAGAGACTTGAGAAGGAATAAAATTAATTTCCTGAGTACACCAGGAGTGCAGGTTAGTAGCTTTCCAAATGAGAAGATGACAGACACAGTTTGTTACCTGAAGAGTCACCCAAAACTCTCTATAATGTTGGAGCATCATCTTCAATCTTCTAGACCAATATATTTGACAGACATATTTTTGAGGCAGGAACTATTGAGGACTTGCTTACCCTGTGTTGGCAGAGTTTGGCCTGCGGGAAAAATCGAATCAGGATTCACGTGAAGGAGGGAATGGGGATTGAAAGTAGTGTACAGAGATGCGAGAAATAACGAATCAAGTCAAGAAATTTCTGATCAAGATTCTCTTTAATGCGGAGAAGACGTTATATAGTAAGGTCAATAGGATCTATTCTGATCCCCCCTCTCCCTAGCTCCCAGGCAAGAAGAACACAATAGCCTGAGTAGCTCCCTGTAAGAACTTCCTATTACTGAGCATCTCTCTGAAAGGATTTCCTTCACCCTTCAGGTGTTTCTCAGTAGGGACTTCCCTACTTCTTTCAAAGGTCAATAGTCCAAGGATGGCCTGGAACACAAAGACCTCCTCTGGCCAAGCTCAGCAGCTAGAAGGTCACAGCATGCAGTCTAAGCCGGGATTTCTGACACGGCACACTTTGGCATGGCTCCCCACACTCTGCCTGCATCCAAGCTTGCCCCTTCTTAGGCAGAATTCTGTCTGTGGTAGAAATGAGGACATTTTGCCCAATGGCTTGTTTGCCACATTTGAAGCCATCTCCATAAGGAGGTTATTTGATGCTCATCATCCTCTTTGAGGTAAGCTGGGTGTTGCCAGGAGTTAATCTGACTTATTGTCAGTGAATCTTTAAAATAATAAAAACATTTTAAAATTCCATATTATGTATGTCTCTGAGGTTTCTGAAGACCATATCTAACTATTTTACTATATCTTTCTATAGAATCATAGCTATCTGTTGTGCATAAGATGAATATTCTTGCAATAAAAGTAGACTAGTAATTGATATGACCATGATTTGATCAACTAGCAATTAACCTGTGTATCTTATTTATTAAAAACAGCTGGCAATACCACCATGTTGTTAAATGGCTAAAATTTGCATGAAGCCTTCAGTCAGTTGCTGAGGAAAGAGCTGGATGTCATTGTGGGGCATTGAGAGTCCTGAATTCTTACTGGGTTGGTGAAAATTCCACATATAAAAATTTTTAGGTTATCTTCATTGATCTATCTGATTACACTATCAGAAGAATTCCTGACAGCCAGTGGATCAGCAAACCAGTGTACAAACACAGAGAAATATGTGGGCTGACGTCTACTGGCGGCCTTTGAAAGGGTCACAAGTCCCACCATACTATTGGTGGCTCTCGACGTACAGCCTGGAGAAGACACAATACTCTCCAGCTCCACCATTACCACTAATAAATGAATGTTTGTAAAGTTCATACCCCATTAAACAATTTAGGGCAGTAAAAAAAAAAAAAAAAGAAAAAGAAGAAGAAAAGAAAAACACCAACAAAAACAAATCTTTTGTCTTTATAAGTTAGTGACTCCTAATTCTTTGTAGTAACATGAAGCTGAATAGTATATATAACCAGAGATGATATTGCAGAATTCTATTAGGCTCTATTTTAAAATTCTTTAAAAAAAAACAAACAAACCCATATTCTTCTTTGAAATGACTATACCAATGTAAATGTCCATCAAAAGTATGTAAAGGCTTTTCTTTCTTAACATCTTTACTGGTCCTTTTATTAGTAATCATCATTGGAGTGTGGTAGCTAAGCTTGGTCACTATCTTAGTCTTCTATTGCTGAAAAAAAGACATGATGACCATGGCATCTCCTACAAAAGAAAACATTTAATTGGGGTTTACTCACAGTTTCAGGGGTTTAGTCCATTACCATCATGGCTGACAACATGGTGGCACGCAGGCAGACATGGTGCTAGAGAAGTAGCTAAGAGTTCCACATCTAGACCCACAGGCAGCAAGGAACCTCAAAGCCCAACCCCACTGACACACTTCCTTCAAGAAGGTCACACCTACTTCACCACCTCCTAATCCCTCGCAAACAACACCACTCTCTGATGACCAAAGGATTCAAATATATAGGCCAATGGGGCCAATACTTAATCAAATCACCACGGTCATTATCTTGACATACCTAAGAGAGACTATTTTCAGGAAAGGAAGGAGCCAACTGAACACTAGCAAACGCGTACATATCCTTTTTGTGGATGTGACTACATGTTTCAATTCCTGCTGCTTTGACTAAAGCACAGTGCTTTGGACAGTGCCGTTGTGTTGCATTTCCCTGTGTCAAAGGATAGAATTTAAACTGGTGGAAATCTGAAGACTACACGTGATACAGTCTGAGCTGCATTTAGAGTTCCTTCTGTTCCTGCTGAGATCAACAAAGCATCTTCAGTGATCTGCCAAATAGATGTTTCCCATCAGACAAGGTATGGCCTAAGGCATTACTGTACCATCTACCTCTGCTGTACAGAAAATATCAGCATCTGTGCACATAAAACAAGGATGAAAGGGGTCCGTGACAGGGTAACTGTTTTAGCAAATGTTCTGTGTCACCTGCCCTTTTTGCACATTTAAATTCAGGATGCTGAGATGCTGTATTTCCCAGTAATGTTAATAAATTACAAGCATTTGGTGATTTTAACTCTGTTTGAAGGCTTACAATATTAGCTGCTTTGCTTTTGGGAACATTTGGAGGAGTGAGATCTTTCCATGAAGGCTTACTTACCCTTTTACATACAAAACTAGTTCCCAATCCACAGCAAACTTACTAAACACATGACAAGATTATCAATAATGGCAGTATATAACATCCCTTCTTGGTTTGAATATTTTTTGTTATAACGTGTGTGTGTGTGTGTGTGTGTGTGTGTGTGTGTGTGTGTGTGTGTGTGTGATGTAATCATTGAATAAGGAAATCCAAATGCAAATTGTATTAAGGTCCTAATAAGGTCCTAATAAAATACCACCCTGTAATGAATGTCTAAATGCTCTTGACATACTGATTTCAATTTTCTCTTTCTATAATTTTGCCCAATTTAAATACTTTGAGTTAGTAGTTCTCAACCTTTCTAATGCTATGACCCTCTAATACAGTTCCTTATGCTGTGATGACCCCAAACATAACAGTTTTCTTTCTTTCTACTTCATAACTATAATTTGATAGTTATAAGTCAAATGTAAATATCTGATATGCAGGATATTTGATATGTGACACCTGTGAAAGAGTCTTTTGTCCCCCCAATGGGTTGCTACCCACAGATTGAGAACCACTGATGGAAATGAATATAATAACATAGCATTTAACATTTGTCTTTTCTGACTGGATTATTTCAGTATACCTTTGAGGTTCACACATGCTGTATCATCACAGTCTTTCTTTCTTTCTTTTTTTAAAGGCTGTGTAGTAGTCCATTGCATGTGCAGACCACATTTTATTTATTCATTGTTCATGGATACGTTGGTTTGCTGATGGATACTTTTATCTCTTAGCTGTTGAAAATTATAGTGAATTGTGCATGGCTGCGTAAATACTTTTTAGAGATATTTTGAATTGCTTAGGTTATATTCTAAGAAGTGAGATTTGCCTGCCCATTAAATGATACATTCTCTCTCCCAGCAGAGTTCCAATAGCAAAGAGATTCTTCATTGACTCCACAGTGCTTGGCATTTACCAACCACCCAAATAATACATCCTCATTTCTGCTGGGATGCAAGCTCACTGAAGAGAGCATTCCTTCCTGAACTGGTCATATCAATGATCTCAGTGCCAAGAATTGCCTTTGGACTGGGGTAAGCTCTCACATACTTTTATATGAATGAGTTAATTGTCTATAGTGAACAGAACAGAGGATAAACTCTAACCTGCTAGTAAAACTATAGATAAATCCATCCTTACAGCAAAGCAGGACTTTACCCTCCCAAACGTATCCAAACATGTTCTTTACATTTAGAAGTCACAAGAAGAATAAAAATATCTTGATATCCCTCTATTGTTTGTTCTGAATGAATGTTTTCATATTTGCTTCTTTTTCTTTCTGTGTGTTTATGTTGCAAGATCATGTGAGCATTTGGGGCATTGGTCACAGTGCATCTCTTACATATCTCATTCTGATTCTTATAAGAAGGGAATTCTCTCCCTCAGTCACTATTCAAAACTCTACTCAGATAATTTATCATAAAATACAACCTCTAGGTAGCATTGGCCCATATTTAAGCCCTCAACTTTCCCCAACATATTTTTAACTAATTTTATTTATTTAATCACTTTACAGCATGATCCCAGGCCCTCTCTCCTTTCTTCCCAGTCCTGCCCTCACAACTCCTCCCTCATTCACCCTCCTTTTAGGAAAGGGGAGGCCCCCAAGGGGTACCAACCTACTTTGGGCCTCATGTCACAGCAGGACTAAGTTCATCTTCTTCCACTGAGGCCAGACAAGGAAGCCCAGCTAGGGGAAAGGGATTTGAAGTCAGAGAACAGAGTCAGAGACAGCGCCTAGTCCCCTTGTTAGGGGACACACATGATGACCATGCTGTACATCTGCTACATTTGTGTAGTGACTCTAGGTCCAGCCACTGCAAGGTCTTTGGTTGGTAGTTCTGTCTCTGTTGGCCTCCATGGGCCCAGGTTAGTTTACTCTGTAGGTCTTCTTGTGGTGTCCTTGACTTTTCTGGCTCCCTCAATTCTTTCCTCCACTCTTACACAGAACCCCCTGAGCCTGGCCTATTGTTCCTATTGTTTGTGCATCTGTTTCCATCGGAGGCTTCATCAAGGCCCAACATGTTTAATCAATTATTGTTTTTGAATGCCAAGCTCTACATGGAGAGTAGGCCTACTGTTTGCTTGTCCTGTCACAAGTCCCCTTAGATACAGTTACCTGGCCCCTGTCTGATTCCCTGGCAATTGGCACTTATGAAAGTTTGGATAGTTTGCTTTGCACAACTCCTTCATCTGTATCATTTAAATGCTTTATTATCATTATATTCAGTTTAATTTTTTTTGTAATAATTTGAAATTCCCAGTATATCCCAATCAGAGGTATAACTTCCATTTGTCACAATTTTTTTTAAAGTTTATTTCTTAAAATGTTTAGCAAGAGTAGTTTGTAGGCCTTCATTTTCCTCTGTATAAAAACTCAATAATAGTAATTATCCTCTGGCATATAACAACTCTGTATTAGTTTAAGGAGCATATTTAGCAGGTAGATCTTTTCTTTAGAAAGTAGTATGGAGAACTACCTTTCTGGGACAGGAGAAAGTGAAAAGTACCAAGGGTATGCTAAAGGAATGAAAAACGTGTAGGATTCTATGCATTTCAGCAGTCTCTGCTCACCATGTTCCAGCCCCTAAGTAGTGTAATTCATATTTGTTGCTTCCCTGGACCCAGCAAACATTTCAAAGTGGCAATAAATTTGTGATGTATATCAAAGACACATGGAGAGGCAGTTGCTAATAATATATAGACTTTTCATACTTAGCTCAATAACATTCATTGGAAATGCAATTTCAAGGCATTGTACATTTGCTCAAACTAAGACAATGATTAAAGTTTGGACAAGCATGTCTTTGAGAGCAAAAAACTCTACATAGCTCACAGATGTTACCTGCAACTAATATCCTACAATGTTTCATACCATGCCATGATTAAAACTGTTGGATTCTCTCTAGAGAAGCTCAGCTCCATTGAGCATGAAATCGGAAATATATGCCCTGGTGTAGAAAAGGGTGAAGTGCAGGGTCAAAGGAGCTCAAGGAAGCTCTGAAGCCTGAGCCTGGCAGCAAAGAAGTCCTGAGCAGTCTGTAGCTGCTTCATGGGCAGCTGGTAATGGAGGCTAGCTTGTAGTTTCAAAACAGGAGCCCAGTTTTAACAGCTGCTTCAGCAACAGCTGGCCACTTCCTCCCGGCAGTCTGGGACTGTGGTGGGTGGAGCTGTGGTAGAAAGATGGCCTTGCTGACCTGTAGATGGATGGCAGAAGCTCACAATGGGCAGCAGCATGTAGCTGACTCACCAGTAGCCAAGCCCCAGGGGTTCAATGATGAATTCACTGGGGAGAAGAAGAGCTCATCCTTCCCCAGAATAAATGATGAGTCTTAGCCTGTCGTGGTGAGATAGATGATGCTGGTCTGTTTATTTCAAGTGAAATAGGGACTTAAAAACCTTGGGCAGTAGGAACGGTTTTGAGGGTAAATGTTTTTGATTCACTGGGGATAGGGGCCCCCATGGATAGTTCATTTACATGCAATACCACAGCCCTATTATAAGAAGGGGAACACAGTACTTAATTACCCCCTAGGCGGTAGAAGAACTCTAGGTATGGTTAAACATCATTGGTTGAAAGCCAAGACCTTTAGCATAGGGTGGGTGTTTCAACGAATCCCCAGGCACACACTGAACAGGTTTCTTATCGGGGCTATGTGACTCTCCTTAGAGAATCTGGAGTTGCCCATATGGGGAGGAGAAGGAACCCAAGTGAGGAAAGGAGTCTGCCATCTTGAACCAAGCTAAAAAAAAAACTATCCAGAAATGCCAAACATTGATCTTAACATCATAGTCCCACAAAAGGGTATTTTTTATTAAGAGAATGAACTATCTTATATAGGAATGGATAATAAAGTGAATGGATCAAAGCCCATTAAGGGAGATACTCCTAGTCTCCAATGCCTGAGATTTGGGTAGATGTCAATGAAATCATTATACCACTGCAAATGTAGAAACAGCCCGGAATAAAGAGAGTTAGCCACATATTAGACAGTTCCTTTTGTGGTAAAATCTTCATGTCTAGGTGAAAAAGGCACAAAACTTTCCCTTTCCTATCACTTTGATTCAATTCTACTTCTCTATAGAGGACACTGATTTCTATGTTCTCATGTATTGGGGGCTATGGATGGGGCTATCACTTCTCTGGCTTTTTCTTCTGGCTGTTTATGATATAACACTGAAATGAAGCCTTCAAAGTCCCTGTTCTGTAAATTACCTGATATTCATACTTCTTCCCATTATTTATGCAGCACCTGAAGGCCTAGTTGATAAATCACCATTGCTCTCATAATTTAAAACTTTAAAGTATATGTGAGTCATCACATAGCCACTTTCCTGGACGTGTAACCCACATAATCACAGAAAGTGCTTGGAAAGAGCCTGTGTTGATTGCTCTACTACCACCACCATCTTGAAATTCTTAATTTTGGAATAAACACATTTTTGCTCTGTATTCCAATTAACCACAGAGGAAATTCTGATTTTCTTTGAAATTGGCTTCCCAGGAAGCAGATTCTGAGCTGGAGATTATCATAGATTATTTGGACTGCTTGTGGTATCATCATGTGAGAAGGGGAGGAGCACTGAGCAGAAGGAGAAGTTCAATAGACATCTCAAAAGTACAGTGATACTATCATAAACTTTAACAGTTATTCCAAGTTCAGGTATAGAGCCTGAGGTGGTGTTTTTCTACAAGTGCTTTGGATATGGTATTCCTCATGGAGTAAATATGATTTGAGAAAGCTGACTGTATTCAGTCAAGGAAATTCCAGAATCATCTTACAGCTGAAACTTATTTCTCAGCAATTAAGGGAGTCTGGACTGCATAACAAATCATGAACAAAAGTCGTAAAGATAATAGCTAAGTGATTAGTTCTTTAAAAATCTTCCTGTTAGCTCTCTGGGTACTTTGTCATTGTGCCTTACATTAGTAATGTTTGTGTCCTCATTTTTTTTCTTCTGGTATAGCTCAGCACACATTCCCTCTTTCTTGGAACAAAAGAAAGCAACATGGTCCTTATATTTAAATTGGCATTGATGCCCTATCAATAGAGATACAAATAATATGTATTTACCTTTAGTAGAAAGGGTTTTAGTAGCAAGTGTTGAATGCTCTCTCCGCTCTTCTTCTAGATTACATGTAAAGATCTCCAAGATGACAATTTATAATCTAGAAGCATTCTATCTGTGTGAGTCAGTTCTGGAAAAAAGTTCTGAGGGACAAGTGTCTTTCTGAGTTAGAATGTGATAAACATGATGGAAGCACTGGTTTCCAAGCCCAACTCATCTCATCTCATCCAATATAAGGCAGCTCAACCCAACCAGTTTTAACCTAGAAGAATAATGTGAGAAGTAAAGGAGGGAATCTGAGGAAGTAGAGTGCAAGTATTAGGCACCACTGGGTGGATAGGAAGAACTGCTTCTTTAATAATCATGAAGTTCTAGGCCAGGTGGCAGGAACCATCAGGCTTTAGAACAAGCAAGATGGAGGTATTATACTGAAAGTGAATGGGCCTGAGAATACTCTTCTTGAGAAGGTGTTGAGAAGAAGCCTTGTGTATATTTTAAAGATATATAATATTGGTCTTAATACCATAGGGTCCCAGAAGAAGATCATAATGAGGGATGATGGGAAGGCACTGAAGGGGAAGAGGTGTCTCATACTTTTGGGTCAACAATGGAGTTTGGAAAAAAACAGGGTGAAGCATTAATGTCATCTAGTGGACAAGGAGAGGGAAAATTCTGGAAGGAGTTGTTTGCAATATATAAAAAGGAAAAGTATTGTGGAGAGCCACAGATAGCAGCGCCCCCTGCTGCTTCCCCGGCGCAATGCGCCCCTTATGCGCATGCGCAATGTGCCCTTGAGTGAGCCCCTTATGCGCATGTGCAATGCGCCTTTGAACGAGCCCCTTATGTGCATGCCTGAAGGCATAGCGTGAGGTGGTGTGATCCGAACGCACCAACCAAGAGCGACAACGTGGCAGTCTCTGATAGGACCAGGCACACTACAAAGGTTCTGTGGGAGCTTTTCCCGAGGTCACTCCGGTAGTCAAAGTTTCTGAATAAACTGATGCAAGAAGAGTTCCTGGTGTTGGTGTCTTTCTTGCTGGTCGGGGGCGGCATCGACAAAGTATGATTTAGCCATGATATCTCTACCCTGTAGTGAGGTTGGACAACTAGGCATGAGGAAGAAGGAGTGAGCAATCAGATGGCTCCAAGGAGAACAAAGAAGAGGACCTGTAGCCCTGAATTGGCAGAGCTAGCAATCAAAACCCCCTGCAGAGATCTGAGGAAAGAAGTATAACCTAAGTAGGTCCTGAACCTATTAAAAATGACAGAGACTTACTCATTATCTGGACAGTCACCCTAGGCTCCTCTGTGGTTGTCAGGGGCCAAAGACTCAGGAAAGTATCAGTCTTTGGGTGCCATACAATGCACCCTCAAGCTTTCCCCACCACACAGGAAAATGCCAGGTTTTGGCTACCATGTCTGGAAGATCAAAGAGACTTTCCTATTGAGGAACTTAGGGAGCTGACCTATCAGGATGGATCCTCTGGTATCCACATTTGGGGACAGATTCCGGTGGCAGTCAATGAAGTTGGGCAGTTCATTGCTGAGTAAACAGTGTTGTCACTCTTGAAGCAAACTCCAGGTGTATTGCATTGGAGTCACATGTTCTTTGGAGGTAGCCTCAGGGCTGGTGCCAGAAGCTGGTATTCTGTCTATCATAGTGTCTTATTTAAGGTTACTATTGCTGGGATGAAATACCATAACCAAAAGCAAGTTGGGAAGGAAAGTGTTTATTTGGCTTACACTTCCACACAGAAATCTACCATTGAAGGAAGTCAGGGCAGGAACTCAAACAGGGCAGCAACCTAGGCACAGGAGGTGGAGTGCTACTTATTGGTTTACTTTCCATAGCTTGCTCAGCCTGTTTTCTTATAAAGCTAAGGACAACCTGTCCAGGGATGACATCACATACAATAGCTGGGCTTGCCCACATCAATAACTAAGGAAATACCGTATAGCTTTGCTTACAGCCCAATATTTTTTCCTTTGAATGTTTAATATATTTTATTAATTTATTCATATTATGTCTCAATTGTTCTCCCATTCCTTCTATCCTCCCATTCCTCCCTCCTTCCCACTTTCCCCCTACTCCCCTCCCCTATGACTGTGACTGAGAGGGACCTCCTCCCCCTGTATATGCTCATAGGGTATCAAGTCTCTTCTTAGTAACCTGCTATCCTTTCTCTGAGTGCCGCCAGGCCTCCCCATCCAGGGGCCGTGGTCAAATATGGGACCCCAGAGTTCGTGTGAAAGTCAGACCCTACTTTCCACTCAACTGTGGAGAATATTCTGTCAATTGGCTAGATCTGGGTAGGGGTTCGAAGTTTACTGCATGTATTGTCCTTGTTACAGCCCAATTTTACGGAGGCACTTTTTGTTTGTTTGTTTGTTTTGTTTTGTTTTTATTTGAGATTCTCTCTTTTTGAATGACTTTAGCTTGGATTAAGTAGACATCAAACTGTCTAGCACACATAGGAATCCCTTTCTGTTCTTTCCTGCTTCTCCCTTTCATTAAATGTCTTAAATTCCATAATCAACAGATCTTTCTGAGGGGTCTGAGGGGCATAATCTAGTACTTGATTTTGAATATTATTTTACTCTAAACAAACTTTAATTGCTTTCAGTTACTTGCTTCAGGCTTGACTTTGACAATGTATATAGAAAGCTAAAGCTTATTTTTGTAAATGAATTACATTTGTATTCATCATGACTGCAAGCATAGTTGTGAACACATTAAGGAATTTGATCATTTATAAGGATACTGGCCACTAATTTTCATGTGGTAATTATCTTTAGCAGTTTATAAAGTTAGTAGCTTTTTAAGATTAAGATTTAAACCTAAAGAATTATAACTTTGAATTGAAAATTCTTTAGTATAAAATTAAACTTTAAACCATAAACGCAGTCAACAGAGACTAAGAACCTCATATTCTTCATCTTTTTACAGTGTACTTTTACAAAATATCATAAGATTTTAAAATATGACTCAACTTCTGAAAATAGCTAAAGCTTAACAAAATTATCAAAGATATAAGTAGTTACACACACATCTTTAAGTCAGTTTCTCTTAGCCCGAATATACCACTATAACCTCAGAAACATACAACTCTTAATCAGACATTTATTGTAAGTTCTATTTTAATACAGAAGAATTCAATCCATGTTATATATATATAGTGTGCTGTAACATCCCTCCTTCAAAAAGGCCACATCTAATTTATCCAAATAGTACACCAACTTGGCACCAAGTACTGAAACACACGAGCCTCCAGGGGTCACTTAAACCACCATGTCACCTCAGCTCAATTCACACTCTAGTGTGCTGGCTAGTTTTATGTCAACTTGATACAAGCTAAAGTCACTTAAGTTGGCAAAGGGGATACTTCAATTAATAAAATGCCTCCATAAGACAACTGAAGACAAGCCTGTAAGGCATTTTCTTAATTAGTGATTGATAAAGATGGACCCAAACTGGGGAATACATTTCCCCCCTGAGCTAACACGATACTGTTCTCTAACAAACCATCTGGATAGCCATTAAAACCAATGGCCACCAGAGCCACAAATGGCCTCAGCGCCTAAGGGTCACAAAGTTCTTTGAAGAAAACAGACTTAAAAGGTAGGAAAAGGAGATTTGAAAAAGTAAGGAGATTCAAGCTCACAGCTGCAGGAAAGAAGCCCTACCAGAGATAGAATTACCTAGCAACTGATCTGCCCCACAAGAGATAGGAAAACAGACCTTCTCTCGGCAAAGCAATAAACAAATAGAACAAAGGAAGTTAAGCCATGGGTGGTCTTGGCATCTCTTTCTGTAGCCTGGCACCTTTTGGACATTAGACCCCCTTATGTTACTCAACCAATAGATGATTGCCAAACTAGGATCCTCCTCTGCTTAGGGGCATTGGGAGGAAAGGATCTTATAAAAAGTCCCCAGATCAATGCCCTAGGGTCGCTTCCTGATACTTTTGATTTGGTGTCGGGTGCGATCCAGCTCAAGCTAAAACATTAAAGATTCCTCTTGTATTTATAGCAGTTTTCGAGTCTTTCTTGTTCTTTTTGGGGATCTTGAGCTCTGGGCAACATCTGGTGCAACACCTCCAGGTTCCTGCCGTGTTGAGTTCCTGTCTTGACTTCCTTCAGTGATGAACAGTGATATGGAAGTATAAAGCCTAAGTTGCTTTGGTTACGGTGTTTCACTACAGCAATGGAAACCATAGCTAAACCACCTATCCAACCCATCTCTGTCCAATATAACTCCTCAACTGATCCTCCACTTCAACATACAACCCAAACCAACCTACCTTGTCTCATCTCATTCCCCATCAACCCAGTTCTGCCTTGACTCAGCTTCCTTCAGTCCAATATACCTCAACTAACTTTCCTCAAACCAACAAACACCCCAGCCCAACCTACCTTAAACCAAGTTTTTCTACCCAACCTAATTTAGCTCAGTCCACTTCCTTTTAACGTAAAGCATATCAACCCACCTAACCACAAAGCAACCAGTCTACCTCAGCCGAACTATCCTCTGTCCAACCTCTGTCAACCCAACCCAAGGAATTCTCATCAGATCTCCAGAAAACTCCAGGATGCCATTTTCTGCATAAATTTTGGTCAGGGTTTTCTCTCTCAGTAATCTGCCTTCCTACAATGTGCAGGTTGCAAGCCACAGTCTTTTCCCTATACCATGATTTGCTCTGAATATTGTTTTTCTTTTGTCATACCCTTGAATTAAAGCCATAGCTCAGGAGAAATCCAGCAATTCTTTTTAAACTGATGTTCTATAATCACTGCACTCTGCTAGAAACAATGTAATTTGTTTGCTAACACCACTATGAAGTAATGACTTCCATTCTCAAGTGAACTTTAAACTATTGCCTAGAAATTTAAATGCTGGGTCAGAATCCCATCCAGTCACCTCATAAAGGTTCCTTTGCTTCACCTCTTCACAAATATCTTCAAAACAGCATTAAGTCCTGAAGAAAATCTACTCCCCCCAAATCTGGTGCCTGTTTCTCTCTACCAGTGGAACCTGTAGTGAATGTAAACATGTTTTTGTTTTGATCCCAAATGTGGGATAGGTATTGGATATAAACATGTTTTTGTTTGGATCCCAAGTATGAGATGGGGAATAGACTTGTGAGAGAACATGGGTTGTTTATCCACTTAACAATCTCGGTGCGGGGGTGGGTGTGGGTGTGTGGGGGCTTGGGTTTTGCCAGCTGAAACACATCCTAGTACAGACTCTGACAGGAGATATGTATATGAGCTCAAACAGGAGGTTGGGGCTTTTTGGATCTTGGTATTGTTTGGCTGTTCATCGCTGCATTTCATGACGCTCCTAGAGAGAACTGCTCCAGTGAAGGCTTCGGGGCTCTGGGCTTCAGCTGCTGTTCCAGGTTCCAGCAGCAACATTGGTGGGTGGAATTGCTGCTCTGCTGAAATCCTGCTGACTACGCCAGAGCAATTGCTCCCAGGAACTGAATTCAAGAAGGTCTACTTCTCCTGTTCTCGTTAACCTCTTTTCTCTCCCATTTAGGGTAGGTGGGTTGGAAGGGAGGCATACACGTCAAAGAACCCCAAATAAAGTTGGTTTGGAAAAGGTGAAGCCTACAGGAACCGGTTTTGTTTTTGTTTTTTTTGTTTGTTGTTGTTGTTGTTGTTGGTTTTTTTTGTCTGTTGAATGGGACAAATGGCCGTCTTTGGTGCCTGTTAGCATACCAAAAGTGCATGTTGACCTCCAGACTCACCCAGCTCAGGGCTTCCAGTTTTTTATTCCTTTATCAACCTGCCATTTTGGTTAAGTGCCATCTTAGTTCTTTCTTTTGTCTTCCTCTCAGTCTCCTTTGGCAGCACAGTCTTCTCTGTCTCATCATGCTCCCCCTCCCTCCCTCTTCTCATAATCCTGTTCCGTGTGCTGACCATACTCAATGTACTACATTCTCCCTCTGCTCTGGACTTTCCCAGGTAACTCTGGATATTCTGTCCTTCTTATCTACAACAAAAGCTTTCCTCTCTGCCATACTTTGAAATGATCAGGATCTCTCTTTATATACTCAGGTTTTTATCCTATTTAATCTTAGCAGAAGAACTGCATTTTTAATTTTTGTAAAAAACAAAAAGGCTCTATAGAGAATTCCCCTCTGCCTTCCTTTACCTATAAACTCTTACATAGTACTCAAAGTAGTTATGAATTTTTTTCTTTTCTTTTTTTCCAAATTATATTTCACGTCAGCCTTTGAATGCCTGTTTCTCAGAGCTGTGAGACTCACTTCCCTTATCGTTCTGAGGTTGTTCAAAGGTCCAGGGAACGTGACTGAGCCTGCTCCACAGGGACTCCCACCTGTTATGGTTGCTGTTGATACCACAGAGCCAAATAAGCCTGGTAGCTCTATCTCTTCTTGGTCTCTGAGAGGTGGGGCATGACTCTGCCTCCATCCTCGTGTCCTTCTTGCTCCTCCTGCTCCTTGTGATCACGCCATCTCTGGAGAGCATCCACTGATGAGCATTTCTTTTCTCAAGACATTTCCTAAGCTTAGTGTGTATTTCATCATCTTCTCGATTTCAGTCTCTCCTCTGGAAGCTACTCAGTGCTGCCTCCCTCCTCAAACAAGACCCAGCAGGGCTCCTACTGTGACTTCTATCCTTCAAACACAGAAACTTAGCAGTTGTTTGTCTTATAGAAAGCTTTGTGGTCTGCTTCAGTTATGCAGATGTCTTGAGGAAGGGAGCAGAGAGGCCTCCAGGTCAGTTACAGGTAAAAAGAACAATTTAATAGGAAAGAAAATACAGCAACCCAGGATCAAAGAACAAATAGGACATGCTCTCTCTTATATGTAGATACTAGTTTCTAGTTTCTGTCTGTGTATTTGCATGGGGGGGGGGGGGACAGAAAAGGGTTGGACAAGCTGTTAGTATAAAAATATCATAAGAAAATTGTTATTTTGTATGCCAATTAAAATAAAGTATATATGGGCAGCAGTAATTAGACATAGTGAGTTAAAATAAAATAGCGGAGTAGAGGAAAGGACGTGAAGCTGGGGGGTGATGCTGTGGGGGAGGGGTCAGCAGGCGTGGGGGAAGAAGTTGGAGTAGATGCGATCAAAATACATTATGTACATATGTGGGATTCTCAAGTCCCACATTTCAAAATAAGTAAAATAAAAATATTTCTAACAATAAAGTAAACGACACATTAGTAAATGTGCCACTCATTTGCCACTGTAGGTACATCTGTTTCCCCTCCTTATCAGATGCCTTCCTTCTGTTCTCCTTCCTCTCTTTCTTCCCTTCCTTACCTCCCTTCCTCTTTCTGTTTCTTCCTCCCTCCCTCCCTCCTTCCTTCCTTCCTTCCTTCCTTCCTTCCTTCCTTTCTTCTTCTTCTCCTCCTTCTTAAGACAATTCATGAAACATCTGGGAATTCCAAAATAGTGGTGCACAGTATGGACTGTGTCTAGAGAGCAGACCTGGTAAACTCTGAAGGGAACAACCCAGGAGCACAGGCTTCCCCTTATCACAGTGGACAACCTCAAGCACCCTGAATTTCTCCTAATATAGGAGAGAGTGCAGCCTCCCATGAGGAACAAAGAATCAGCAAAACAATTAAGTGAGTGCACGGAGGGTGGGGGGAGCCGGGGGTGGTGGAGGGGGAGGAATGGGGACACACAGAAGGGGATGCAGGCTATCCTCATGAGACTTAATAGGCTGTTACCAGAGGTCTAGGGGAGCAGAATAGGCAGATGAGGGAGGGAAGGTGGGAATGGGAAGATAAGAGGGAGGGGATAATAATCAGGATGTAATGTGAATAAATTAGAATAAATAAAATATACATTTAAAAAGTCCAGGTGGAGGAGGGGGGTACTACAGAGACTGATGCACCAACCGAGGATCATGCATGGTGAGGATCTAGACATTCTTCTCAGATGTAGTAGATAGGCAGCACAGTCTCCTGGTGGGTCCCACAATATGGGGGAGTACAGACTACTTCTGACATGGACTCTGGCTCCCCAATGTTGATCACTTCCCCCTGGCCGGTCAGTCTTACTAGGTGGGCCACAGAGGAAGAGGATACTGGTAGTACAGATGAGACTTGATGGACTGAGGTCTGATATTAGGAAGGAGGGCTTCCCTTTCTGAGGACTAGCAGAGGGAGGGAGCGTGGGATCAGGAGGTGATGAGGGAGAGAGCCACAATAGGGATGTAAAATTTAAACTTCAGAACAAGCAGGTAACTTATATTGCTAACCCTACTACATGGGAATAGCTCTGAGAACGGCTGAGACATGAATGTCTATGCACAGATAATACTTCTTGCTGGTTACAGAATCCCCGTGACTTATTATTAGATGCCACTCTTCATATGGCATGAGTGAAAACTTACATATATCTTTCTTCTACTCATACAAAGAGCAGAGAACTAACCTTAATTATTCTGTGTGCCCTGCACACCTCATACATTTATAATTTTAGGACTCCATAATGCTTGTGAGAAATTTTAAGTTTTCAGAACAAAAGAACTGTACATTAAAGCTGGATCAGACCTGACAGGATTCATTCCTCTCACCATGCTGGATGCTGACATCCTGTATCCTTCATGTTCCAGCACCAAGAGTTTCAATTGTTGCTCCTCATCAGAACAAGATGGCTCCCAGAACAGTTTTGCAGAAAGCTTCTGATCCCAATTGGTCCAGCATTTTAGACTGTCCCATACAGGACCTCTATTTAGCTTGGAATTTCTCAACATTTAGAACAATAGAAACAAATGCTATTCCTAGCTTGTTTAACCATTTCCCCCAATTTTATTTGGCCCCCTACAAAGGTATTATTCATCCCAAATCAGGCTGTAGAAACCTTAATATAATGATGCCTCATTTCCCTTAAGAGGGGTTGGATAGGTTTTTGCTTGCTTTCTTGGGCTATAGATGTTTATTTTCATTGGGAGTTGGTTATAAGTTACTGTTGGTCTTATTCAGAGAAGAAACAAAGTTAGACTCAGGGATGTTTCTCTTTTCCTTTATCTTCTTTCTTAGGTTTGGAGATAAGGGTTCAGAAGAAAGAAGGAGGGATATAGAAATACATAGAGATGGTACAACAAAAAATAGATTATTGAATCTATTCTTCAACTTAAGGCCTTAATTGTTACTCACAAAATAATTTTTAATTTGTTGGTATAGAATTTTGTATATTGTATATTGATCCCTTAGCTGTCCTGGACTCTCTTTTGTAGACCAGGCTAGCCTGGAACCCACAGTGATCCACCTGCCTCTGTCTCCTGAGTGCTGGGATTAAAAGCATGTGCCGCCAAACCCGACAAATGAATTTAATTTTAATACATTGGTATAGAATTCAAATTTAAGATTATCCTTCACACACATTATATATATTTCTCCTCTAATATGAGGTCAAATAGAATACAAGTTTTACCTAATACTTTGAAAGTGCTATTGCAGGCTGTTTAGGTTAAGTAAGTTATACAAGTTAATTGTTAGTTGGTCAAATCATGGTCGTGTCAGTTACAAGTGTATTTTTAGCATATATATCCTAAGTGTAACAGATAGATACGGTTCTATACATAGATAAGATAAAATAGTTATATAAGGTCTTCAAAACCCTCAGAGACCCACAGGATATGGCATTTAAAGACGTTTTTATTGTTTTAAGAATTCATTGACAATAAGACAGGTTAACTCCTGACAACATCCAGCCTACCTCCAAGAAGATGATCAGCATCAAAGAACCTCCTTGTGGAGATGGCTTCAAAGGTGGGAAACCAAGCACTGGGCAAAATGTCCTTGTTTCACCTACAGACAGAATTCTGCCTAAAAATGGGCAAGCTTGAATGCAGGCAGAGTCCATGGCCAAACTCTACTATGACAGGGCAAGCAAGTCCTCAATATTTCCTGTCTCACAAATGTGTCTGTCAGATATACTGGGCCTGAAGGCTGAAGGTGATGCTCCAACATTATAGAGAGTTTTGGGTGACTGTTCAGGCAGCAAACTGTCTCTGTCATTTTTTTTTACCTTGGAAGCTACTAACCTGCACTTCCTGTATACTCAGGTAATTAATTTTATTCCTTCTCAAATCTCTGATGGGGTTGAAGACCAGATAGTGTAGTTATACAATTAAGCTTAGTTGTTTAGGGGTTAAGATATTTTAAGGTTTAGATATATGTCTTAAGTTGATAGAAATGAGATATGATAGATATTGATTTACATTCAGAAACTTAGACTCATTAAAATAGGAAAGATGCTTTCTTTAGGTTACCAAATACAAATAAACAAAACAGTATGAATGTAACAATATAATTCCCGATTTTCTTGTGCTTTTTCTTGGTATGTAGTTTATTTTATTTATGTGTAGTAATATAAATGTATATGTAAAATATAAAAAAATATTTTAAAAAGACAATTCATTATCCTTGCTCTTCTCTCCTCTTTTCAGCTCCTAACACCTTGGTTGGATAGTAGGACTGTCTTTTCTCTTGAGTATCTTCAGCAAGTATCTGCACACACCGAGGAATCATAGTAAAGCCTCTAGCAAGTGTCCTTCACTCCCCATCTTTGCTTTCTCCCAAGTACTTCCAGTGTTAGCTTTTACTTCCATGTCTTGTGCACACCTCTCAATTCTGGGCACAAGTCACCGAATTGCATTTGCTAAAGTCACTTGTGCCAATGAGAACACTTAATTATAACTCCACTAGACTGTTTCCCTACATTTAAAACTGCTGGCTAGCCACAGTCTTTCTCTTAGTTCAGCCAAGGTCCTTCTTTCACAGAGGACCCCTTCTATGTTGGTGAGTCCCTGAGATTGACCAGAAATCACTGTTTTCCTGCTCTCATCACCCCCCCCCCCATCAAGTTATTTCATTCAGTCTAAATTTTTAAGTGTGTAAAAAGCTCAAAATGATTATCTACACATTTACTAAATTGAACTTTATAACTTAAATTCACTGCTAAGGCTTAAATGTTCATATTTAATGCTCTACTCTCATTTCTGTTATTTCAGGGGCAAGTTTATTATGAAAATACTCTAAGCTGTCATTCATGGCGAATTCCTAGACTCTTTATACGTACATATTATCATTATTTCATAAATAGTGGAAAACTACATATGTACTGGATATTCAAAGAGCAAAGATAAACTCTTTTATTCTCAAATTGCATTAAGTTGCCTCTGGTAAAGCTTTTCATCAAATGTATTTGTGAAGCAGCAAAAAGAACAAGGATCAGAGACATCAATATTCTGAGAGAACAGGTTGTGTGACTGTGCTGACCTTGCTCAGTAATTATGGAAGATGGTGCTTTCCGTGGTCAGTACACACAGATTGCATTCCCCACAGAAAACTAAATGATCTGTAGTGTGACCCTGACCTTCCTGCATCAAGATATGGACATTGTGCCTTGCCACTCTCTGAGTCTGGAAGGCCCTCTTGGTTGTGTTGGGAACAGAAGGTGGCAGATCACTCTTCCCAGTATGCAAGTGTCCTTTTACTGCTCTGGTGATGTCTGCTCTCAGCTTCCAGGCTGTGTAAGGCGACTACCCGTGGATGCGCTGGCTTTATAAGAGGAGCCAGCCAAAATCAGCTTGCAAGTGGCCATTTGCATGTTCAGCCCAATCTCCACAACTCCAGTGGCTGTGGTTCCTGATATCTTGCAAGAAAAAAATGACCCAGCTTGTATTGCCATTAACTCCAAACTGTGACAGATAACTATAAAACTGACTTTTAAAATCTATGAACTCTTAAAGTGGTTTATAATGACAACAGAGAGCCAGAATACTATCAAATGTCTGCCTGTATCAGCACAGTTTGGCCTAAGATTTGCTTTGCTCATAACCTGCTACTGATGACATATGGGCCTTATCTCACGACTACTAAATATCATTGGCCAATGGAGTAAAACAAAAAGAACCAAAGAACTGTGCATAACTAGCCTAACATGGACATATATGGTACATTCCTCATTGCTAGTGTATTTAGAATTTCATCCTTAGAACTCAGATGGTCAGCCTATATTATATGCTTTGTGCAGTAGCAGAGTTGTGGGTTTAAATGCTCCCACAAGCTGCTGGGATTCTGATATGGTCAAGGTCACAAATCAGCAAGCCCATAGCCCTTTCAGATTTTCCTTCAAATGGACAAAGGACAAATGAATATTTAACATACAATGGAGAAACAAGGACCACCACCAACCTATGCATCTTTATCTTGAACTGCTTATTTGCTGTTTCAGTAGCAGGCTAGAGCAACACAGCCTTAAATGAGTTCACGTATCTATTCCTACCCAGATTAAAACCTGGACCAGATGGCCCAATGCCATCTACCCACCTGAACACTCCATAGGCATCTCAAAAGCTTGGTGTGAAGTGCGCACACCTTGTTTCCTCCTTTAGCTAGAGTCACTGCAGCCTTCTTTCTCAGTAGGTATTAATCTCCATCCACCTGCTACCAGATTTCTCTCTCTCCCTAACACATCAAATGCCTGTTATACTTGAGATCCCTTAATATGACTTTAGCAACTACTTTTAGGAATGATTTTTCCAGCACCGTTAGTCTCTCCTCATCTGGCTTTTCTAACATGTCTACTTACCTCCACTCAGATAACAGAGTGATGCTATTCTGGCCATGCAGACCCGATACCCACCCACTTCTCCGGCAGTCTGCACTCACAGTCTGGAACACATGTCCTCCTGCTCACACAGCAAGGTCTGTCTTGCCTCAGTGACTTTGCTTCTGTCCTTTCATACTCACTAAATCTTTTCTTCACGTCCTTTCGCACTTTGTTCTCAGCCTGGCTAGCTTCTACTCATTCTTTGGAATGTCACAGCTTTCAAAGGCTCCTGCCTAGGCAACATTCCAGACCAATTACAACAGGATGTATGTGCTTGGCTCCCAGGGCCAGTAGTTTCAATAGTGCTTAGAGGAACTTCCGTGGCCGCTACGCCTTTAAAGTCAGATAGTCCTCATCTCTTCAAGGATGCCTTTCCTTGTCTGACATTCTTTGTCTTTGCAGAGTGAAATGTTCCTTTATGATACCACAATGTGCTAGAACATTTCAATTATAACACGCTCCACAGTGCATTACAATGAGGTCTTTGCAACACTGACTCCCTAAAGGATGTGTGCTCCTTCAGAGCAGGACTATAATCCTACTGAGGGCTGCATTTTCAACATGTTATCTTAGTAGCCACTAGGTACAAATGATTGACCACACCCACCCACCCAGCCACCCTTTTTTGAGAGAGAATGAATGGAGAGTAATGGAGCTCATGCTAGTAAACATTTACACACTATCAACTAAAGAATGAAACTGCTACCCTTTATTATTCTAGTACTACTGATTTCTTATTAGGCCCAAAGCACGCAGGCAAGACTGACACAGTGTTGCAATAAACTGTCTGCTTCAGGATTTGGTATTAAAGATAACAGCATCCTTGTGGATGTCTAAGAGCATCCTCTCACAAAGGTACCAAGGCTCCCAAACTGTGGCTTGAGCTTTGAGGTGGCAGTGGGAGGCACAGTCCATTTCACAGAGTAAAATGAAAAAAAAAAAAAGAGAGAATCTGTTCGGTCTTACTCATTTACTCTGTGTGTGTGCGTCGGGGGTGGGGTGGGGTGGGGTGGGGTGGGGTGGGGTGGTTGAGGGTAGGAGGTAGGGATGCTTTTTCTGCCTTCTACTGTAGCTTGACAAAAAAACCTCTGATTGATTGCACCAGATAGTCATGATTATTTACTTTTGGGAACCCAAACACTGCAAAGAGAACACTAATAACCCAGAGAAAAATGCCGAGGGGAACTAGAAAGCTTGGCAGACTCGCAGACCAAGAAAAAGCCACTCCAGTGCTGCTTTAGCTCACTCACCTGGTGTGGTGGTTCAAATGATAAAAGTTTCCCTTAGCCTCTGGCATTTGAGTATTTGGTCCTCAGTTGGTGGCTGTTTGGATGTACAGGTACGGGCTGTCTAGAGGAAGCATGTCATGGGTATGGGTGTAGGGGCGGAGGGGCAGGTATTTAGGGCTTAAAGACTGGATCTACTGCTAGTTCCCTCTGCTTTATTCTTGTGGTTCAAGATGTGAGCTTTCAGCTCCCAATTCCTGCCACCATGCCTCCCACTTGCTGTCATGTCATCCTGGGACAGGGTAAGAAGATACAGAAGTTCCTCCATCTTGTATTCTTTCTGAGGCCATTTTAGGATAGTCACTAGAATTCAGGCTTCTTGATGGAGACTCCTGTGGAAATTTCCCAACTCTATTCTAGGAACCCAAGTTGAAGATACACCAGCTAACTTATCTTAGCTTCTGTTAAACTGTTTGAGTCAACCTTGGCCCTGCCCCTGCAGTTGCAGAGCAAGATACCAGGATGTGGTTTTTGCCTTCAAAAAACCCTTATTCTGAATACTTACACTATACTTGGGTCCCAGATACCTGTGTGTGGTCCCAGATGGCTGGAAAAAAGACTTCCAATGGCTGTAAACTGTCTCTGAGTCATCCTCTCTGGAGGCCACCTATTACAGACCTACCATTATGGATGCTTATCCCCCTGGAACTGTGATAACCTTGTTTGCCTTGGCCATGTGTTTTATTGCAGTAACCGAAAAAGCAAGTAGTAGACCTGGAAACCCACACCAGGCAATGATTAATATCACTCACTCACTTCTGAGCATCCATCTATGCTTTGAGTTTCTGGAAACTTAAACCAAAAAGTCTCTGTGCCAAGAAATTGAATGTAGCAGTGATGGCCAGGGCACAATCAGAGAAATATGTTTCTAGATAATCAGTTGCACTCCAGGCATTGTGAAAACTCCTTATGTGTTTACTTGCAGCAGTGATTGTTCAACTCATTGCCCTCATTTTTATTTCAGATGAAGAAACAGGTTAAAGATCAGTCAACCTCTGTGCAAGGTTGGTAAAGTAGGATTTAAGTCCATATTTCTGATTTAACTCACCTTGCCTTCCTTACAGGTGAGTCTAAACATATATATGTCAGAGATAAAAGTGAGCGGATGATATATGTTACATAAAAATAAAAGACCACGAGAGTGAATGAAATCTAAAATGACCCTTCTCACCATGGTGTAAGAGCAGACACCACAGGAAGGCTCATATGTGTAATGGATGGACTATGACGAGGAAACTTTTCGTACTATGTTTTGTACAGTAATTGCTCCGTATTTGAGTTTGCCCTTTAATGGTTTTATTGTGACATGTATTGTATTTCCAGAAGCCTTAGGTAAGAGTCAGAATATGATGTATTCTAAAAATACATTGTTGAGTTCAAGACTATTTTAAGAAGTAGGGCTCTTCTTCCTGCCTTTTCCCCAAAAGTGACACATAGGTACACAAAGACGAGGCTCTCCTGCCTTCTACCAAGGAAGCACAGATTAAGACTGAAAACAGGTGTGGCTCCTAACTGGCCGGTGCTTGGCACTAAGGGATTTATTTATATTAACAGGCCTTACTAATTGTGTTTTCTCTGCCATTTATCTTTCTTCCCCAAAGTTGTCACTATCAGATACAAAGCTCCCCCTTTCTTTGTCTCATCCCTTCTCTGAACGTCTGCTATGCTTTGCTGAGGATGCTCTAGAAGATGGACTCCAAAGTCATTTCTTTGAGGATTACTCAATCATTGCATATATCATGTACAAATTTACAATTTCAGTCAACTTATACCTGATTTTTATTATTACTCTGTCTTTTATAAGGGTTCCTTCCAATTACAAGCCAACAGAGGTTGCTATTGCCCCTGAACTTGCAAAGATAATTTCTGTAAGTCCTTCACCCAGCATTCCTTCCTGTTAATAATTGCCTGTTCATTACATTGTGCTTGACACAATCATCAAAACTCAGACATTAACACTGATAATCATACTATGTATTAAACAATAGATTTTGCTAAAATTTCTCCATCATACCTTTTGTTTTTTTGTTTTTTTCAGAATTGAAGAACTTGAGTTTTATGAGATGTAGATGGAAGCAGAAGATATTGCAGGAAAGGGTGCTCTGAGTAATGACAATATGTATGGTCCAGAGTTCCTCAAGAAGAACATTTATTCACAACCCATTACTCTATTAGAAAATGGAGAATTCTCCAGAGCTGTTTCTTGGTCATACAGTCAGCTGTGATGTTGAATGGTTAGCTAGTGATGGAAATAGCTGGTTCAGCACCTTCCTGCTGTGCTGTGATTTCCTGCTGTACTATGGACTGTTCAACTGCTAGCTCCCAGGGCTAACATGCTCTCCTGAACTGTTTGTTTTTTACATGTGTCTGAGTTTTCTGACTTTGGTTTAACACTCTACTACTCAGAGAAAATGCTGATCTATGTATGGTGTGTTTTCACACACAGCACTTCCATTTGCAGTGTAAAAAGAGCCTGCTATACTCTGCTCTTCAGAAAATTATGAGTGTAGTGTTCACTTGGCCTTCTGTCTGCAAGACATTTGAAGCAGCCTGCTAAAAATACCAAATGCACATGGTCAGCATAGGACATAACACCAGACAGACATGTAAGGGAAAAGTTTCTCCTGAAAGCAGTTGTATCAATAACGTGAATCTGAGTCCTTGGGAGACGTTTCAATGATAGAAAACTTCAAACACAGTTAGCTGTATGTTCAGAATCAAATGAGCATGTTGCCATAATGGGAATTACATCTCCAAGCTGATGTTGGTTTGTATGAGACTTCATGCTACTACTCCCTTTTGCTTTCTGTCTTATCCTGAAGATGACTCATCTCCATATTAAAAAACAATGAATCAGAAAAATCCCCTCGTTGACAGATTCTTTTCAAAAAGAAATTTTCTTTGTGTGTGGTAAGATTTACTCAGTAAGTTTCAATTATACAGTATAATGTTTGTTGAATATGATTACTGATTTAGAACCCCAGGCCTCATTCATCCCTTGACTCATATTTCCCCATCTTCCTTACTTATGACCAGTGCCAACTACCATTCTACTCTCAACTCCTATGAGTTTGGCCTTTTAAGTTTGGCCATATATAAAGAAGATCATTCAGTACATGAATGGTTGATATATATATATATATATATATATATATATATATATATATATATATATATATATAAAAGCTACCATCAACTTGCCTTAAAATAAAAGATAAGGGCATTCTGGTACAACTCACTGCAGAGGCACAGCTAGGGCGAGATGCACTGTGCATCATAGAAAGAGAGCAAGGCAAAGTTCACCTTCACTATTTCCTATTGTTGATAAAACTTTGAAGTTACACAATTTTAGTGACATTACTCATAAAGGCACTGTGGTTGTTTAAAATCAGTGGGGATAATAATGAGAGTAATTTGTGGGTAATTACGTTTCTGCTTTCCACCTGACAGTTATGCAAATGAGAAGTAGATGAACTACATGGTCATGTGATGGCTCAATTAAAATTAAGAAACATTTCTGGGAGGACTTTGAATAATGTAGGTAGGCGATTAAAATGCTAAATTAAATATGATTTATCTTAGTTACTTTTTTATTGCTATGAAAAGACACTGTGACCAAGAAAACTTAGAGAAGAGTTTATTGGGGGTTTACAGTTCCAGTCTATGACTACTGTCATGGTGGGGAGCATAGCAGCAGGCAGGCATTCATGGTTCTGGAGAAATGGCTGAGACTTACATCCTTATCCACAAGTAAGAGTCAGAGAGATGGGGGGAATGAAAGGAGGGAGGGAGGGAGAGGGGAAGAGAGGAGAGAGAGAGAGAGAGAGAGAGAGAGAGAGAGAGAGAGAGAGAGAGAGAGAGAATGGTGTGAGAAGTTTGAAATCTCAAAACCTGGTCCCAGTGACACATTTCCTCCAACAAGGCCACGTGTCCTAATCCTTCCCGAATTCTTCCATCAGCTGGGGGTCTAGTATCCAAAAACATACAAGTCATTCTTATCCAACCCACCACTCTGCTTAAACATAGTTTTATTGGGATAGATTTTCGATGCTATAATATTCAGTGTTTAAGGTGTACACACTGTGAAAACTCATCATATCATATCGACAGAGTTGTACAGTCGTGGCCATGATTTGCCTGTAGACTATTTCTATCACCATGAGCATAAGTTTGTGCCTGTTCCCAGTCACCCCATCTCCATGCCTCCAGTATTTCCCACTCAACTGTTCCTCTCTTGCCTTTCTAGGACATTTCACATAAACCAAATCATATAGTAGGTATTCTGTATTGATCTTCTTTCATGAGCATAATATTTCAATTTTAAATTGTCACATGAAACTACACATTGTTGGGAAGATTTGTTGTTTTTATATATGTGAACATTTTGCAACGCTGAAATTGGGCTAACAGTTCACACTTCTACAAGTATTGTTGGGACTATATTAGGAGGTTCTCTTATGGGAACAGCTATCAACACTTTATTCCTGTGTTTACCGAAGGTATCCATTTTGTTACATTACACTTTTAAAAACTAGTCACTAGTCGATGAGTATTTGAGTTAATTTCAGTTTTTCAAACCACAGTGAGTCATATACCCATAAATATTTATGTATGTATGTATGTATGCGTTTTTATTTATGCATGCATGCATTTTACTTTTCTTGGGCAGACTTTGAAGAGCAGATGTTGTAGTTTGAATAAGAATGGCCTCCATAGGCCCATATGTTTGGATGCATGGTCATTAGGGAGTAACACCAGGATTAGGAGGTATAAGCATAGGAAGTTGGAGTAGGTGCAGCCTTGTTGGAGAAAGTGTGTCACTGGGGGTGGGCTTTGGAGTTTCAAATGCTCAAATCAGGACCAGTTTTTCTCTCTATTCCTGTTGCCTTTGGATTCAGATTTAGGACTCCTTCAGCAACATGTCTGTCTGTGTGCCTCCAAACTTTCTGCTACTATTATTAGCCACCATGCTAATAATGGACGAAACCCCTGAAACTGTGAGCTAGCCTCAATTAAATGCTTTCCTTTATAAGAGTTTCTGTGGTAATATTGGCTCTTCACAACAAAAAGAAACTCTTAACTAAGATAGAACTTAATACCAAGAATGGTGTATTGTTGTGATAGTAGGCCTGGTCATGCTTTTGTTTGGAGAATATGGAACACTTTGGGATTTTGCACTAGAAAAGCAATTAGACACTTTAAGTAAGAACTAATAGGCTATCCATGTAGGAGCATGGAAGACAGTGATGCTGAGGGTGATTTGAACTGTGAGAGCTGAGCTCAAGGAGTCTCAGAGGGGAAGAATATTGGTACGTGGCCTAGAGAACATTGTGATATCTGGCAAAGAATGTGGCTGCTTTTTGCCTTTGTTTAAAATATCTGCCTGAGGCTAAATTAAAGCATTTTGGATTAATGGCGTTGGCAGAGGAGATTTCCGGGCAGCCAAGTACTGACTCTGTCATGTGGTTATTAGTGGTGACTTGTTTCCAGGTCTATAATGAAAATGAACAAGCTGACTAAGGAAAAGTCTAAAATGTACAGTTTGAGGAGAAAAGGAGCACCAGGAAGTGTAATAGAGATAAGTCCAGTGCTGGAGGAAATAAAAAGTTTAGAGACTGCTCCTAAATGAGATAAAGGGAGCGGTGACCTCAGGGCAAGACCCCCCTTCCTGCCTCCCCCAGTGCCTGTCATGGTGGTTCACACTTTTAATCCCAGCACTCAGGAGGCAGAGGTGACTGGATCTCCAAGCCAACTTGGCCTACAGAGCAACTTCTAGTACAGGCAAGTTTAGACAGTGAAGGAAAGCATCAAATACCACAAAGCTAGTTCAAAAGTATATGAATGAAGGTTTCTTGTTCTAGCCCCATCGAGCAGAACTTGACCGTTTTGGCCATGTAGGTGGTTCTGGACTTAGAGGTAAGGATAGAAGAAAGAGATTATGCAATTTCCTCTGAAGCTAAGAAAGCTGGTGAGGCAGCGGTCAGGAGTGTGTCAGGGATGTCCTTGCATGGAGGCACAGAAAGGCCATTGTGTGAAGCGGTAAAGGCAAAGCCTCAGTTGCATTGGAGACCCCAAGATGTTGGAGATGCCAGTGTTATGGGACATCTGCCAAGGAGAGCTGCTAACTGGGAGTGGAATCAGACCATGAGAGAGAAGTGTGTTGCAGCCAACAAAGCTGAGAGGAGTTGGTATCTGAAGAGCATTTGACATCAGACATGGAGATGCAGAGTTTAGAGTTTGCACTGCTGATTATAGGTTTTGCTTTGGTCTAGTATTTCCCTACCATGTTCCCTTTCCTCCCCTATGGAATGGTCATGTATATTCTGTGTTGTTATGTGTTGGAAATATGTGATCTGTTTTTCTATATTTTTAAAATTTATAATTTACAGATAATTACAGCTAAGAGATTGCCATAAGTTTCAGAAGAGACTTTGAACTTTTAGATAGTGTTGGGACAGTGATCGACTGTGGGGGGCATTTGATATTGAACTGAGTGTGTTTTAACATTATGATATAGATACAAGCTTTTGGAGACCAGGGAATAGCATGTGGTGGTTTAAACAAGAATGGCTCCTATAGGCTCATCTTTTGGATGCTTGGTCTTTAGGGAGTAACATTCCTTGATAGGAATTAGGAGGTGTGACTTTGTTTGAGTAGTTGTGGCCTTGTTGGAGGGAGTGTGCCACTGGGGGTAGGCTTTGGAGTTTCAAACGCTCTTGTCTCTTTCCTGCTGCCTGTGAATCCAGATGTAGAACTCTCAGCATCTCCAGCACCATGTCTGATACTCTTTCTGCCATGTTAATAATGGACCCTCTTACCCTCTTAAGCTAGGCCCAGTTCAATGCTTTTCTTTATAACAGTTTCTGTGGCCATGGAGGCTCTTCACAGCAACAGAACATTGACTAAGACAGCAGATATGCTGGGTTATAGCACAAGTCTGTCCATAAAGAACCTGACCATAATCCAGTCTCACTAGCAATGTATGTGATTTTGGCTTTCATCATCTTGAGTAAAACTTTTTAAATTTGGGGGTTTAATTGAACTCACCTTCTTGTATACCAATGCTATTTCACTGTAGCTTTGATCTCCACATTGCTATTTAATATTGTACACATCTGCATGTGCCCTATAGGCATCTCAGTAGTTTATTGGCATATGTTCCTTGATTGAATATTTATTCAGGTCCTTCTGCCATCTTAGATTGGGTTATTTGCTTATTTTCTACCTTACACCTCCTGGAGGGAAACTCAATCTCAAATTTATAGCCATTATTCCCTTGCATTTAAAATTTTGTCTTAGCATATTTTCCAAAATAAAACATTTGTTTCTTTTGCTTTAGAAAAATGAATTCATGGTATATGTACTCTTCCCCATTAGAACTCTGAATATTCTTCTAAATTCAATTTGACAAAATCAATTGTTTTCTAAGAAGAATCAATTATTTTTTTCAACAGGAAAGTTAACTTCAAGAAATGAAAAGAGTACAGATGAGACACATAGCTGCTGCTGTTTCTTCTTTGGAAGCTGTAAGAGTAGCAGAAAGATGTGGCTGGTGTTGGTGGCATCGACCATTGAACTGATCTGAACGTTGCATCTCTGTAGTCCTGTTTGGATAGGCTATTTTATTTTCAGTCTGTGAGATTAATTTGTGTAACCTCTATGTATTTTACTTTGAATCTGTTAATTTCATCTCTTATTTGTCTCACTGATTTTTAAAACATTGTTTCCTACTCAACAAAATGTTGGAAACTGATTATCAGGAATTGTGATTTGTATTAGATTGAATAGCCTCTCTCTCTCAAGGATGTGTTAGTGAGTTTGAGCAAAGGGAATTGGAGGTGTTTACTTTGGTTCCTGGCCTTCATGAGTAGAGTTGTGGGAGCTGGATTTGAAAACATACTCTTTGACCCCTTGCTCTGCCTTTTCAATGAAATAAGAACAAATCATTCCATTTTAAAATTCTCTAAATGGGGGTAGGGATTCATTTATCATAGTATAACATAAAATTGCTCTAAATCACTCAGTAAATTATAAATGTTATGTAAAAAGCTTATTAACATCAAAGTATCAAGTAGCTCTTTGATGACATTGGAGTATATACAAATAATAACAATTTGTTTAGGCAATGAAGACTGACATAAGGCTTATTGTGTGGGACAGGGATGTACAAGACTGAGAGTAGGTGTTAGATTGATAATAAATAACCCTGGTTGGAGTGGTGATAAAAAGGCCTTCCAGGAGACCAGATAAGAAAAATTCCTATATCCTTGGGCTTGACGTCACAAGTCATGCATGAGGAAAGCTTCTTTCAAAAGGAGAGAAATCACCTCTAGTACTAGAAACCTATGTAGCTTCCTGGAGATAATGAGCTAATGGGGTTTTTAGAGGACAAAGTTCAACTACTTTACTAAACAAGCAAAATTCTACATGATTCTAAATGTCTATCCTCATTCCCACAAGTAAATGTAGCTATCAGTTCTCATCAAAGGAAGACTCTTGCAGAAAACCCAACTGATCAAAATATAGGGAACAACTGATTTGGGGGTAACCAGCCCCAGTGGATACACCTACAATACAACTTTCACACCTAAGGCTCAGGGAACATCTGAGTAGAGAGGGCAGAATGATTGAATGAGCCCAAGGATCAGGAGCCCAAGGATCTCCTAGAAACAACAGGGAAATATCACTTAGAATGCTTCAACAATATGGTTGCTTAAACAAGAGCTGGACAGATCGACACCAATAGCTATGCCAACATGAAAGGATGAAGTCTCACAGGGATCCACCCCTAAACAAAGAACAATGGGCAATTAATGACTACAGAGGGGAGTCTTCTAGAGATGAGGCCCCTAATTGATTATCCAATACCAATTGTTTAGCCCTGAAATCATTTACATATATGAAACACTAAAGAGACTAAGCAGGTTTTATATATAAATTTATGTATTTACATACATATAGGTAACAATAACAGGAAAATAGGTCATGAATTTGAGAGGGACCAAGTTAGGGTACATGGGAGGGTTTAGAGGGAAGAAAGGGGAAGTTGGGGTGGTGGTGGTGGTAATATAATTATATTTTAATTTTGAAAAAAATAAAAGAAGGTCCAGGAAGAGGGTTAGAGGATAATCTATACCATGCCTCAAATTTGATCATCATCAAGGCCTTATTTTATCATTTTTATCTCTGTGGATGATATGGAGAATACTCATTTGCCACAAGATGGGATATATCACAAATTAGTGTATGTAGAAGGGAATCTGGGAAGGAAAATGATCTTACCACCCTCTCTCTAGAAAATAAAGAGGGGTGGGTGAGTTCTGGAGGAGCCTATAAAATAAGAGTTGAGAGCCCATGGATGAATCCATTGCTTGGCCAAGGTCCATGGGTTTATTTCAGCTCACACAAACATGTTTTCTTCATTCTGTGCTCAACGCAGCTTAGTTCATGTGGAACACATTTATGGGCTTGGTTGTCCCTGAATCTTGAATGAAAATCAGAGCTTCCAGGCTGGGAGACATCCTCAGAATGAAGATTTCAACATCATTTTAGTATCTCAGATGGCCCTGAAGACAACAGATATCATCAAGGAGACAGGAGAAAGAAATAATTTCACTGGTCTGTGGACATTTTTGTAGTTCTTCAAAGATTTACAGTTATAATTACTACAGACAAGATTAAAACAAAAGAACTAACTAATCAGATAAACTTCAGTTGTAGTAAAAATGTATAGTCATGCAAATTCACAAAGGAGAAGGAACATAAAATGTTTGAATAACATAATTATATTTCTCAAGTATATTAATTTAGGATAAAATTAGCACTTATATATTTAATAATATTTACACTACCATAATTTTAATCCATCGAGAACTTGTTACTTTAGTTAGATGTTCACTGTGATTTATTTGTAGGGCCCTTGTGGGTCATAGCTCATCACCTTCTGTCATCTCTAGGGATCAATTCAATTTTTTCGTTCAGATGGAGATAAATGATGAAAAGTGATAAAACTAGCACTTGAACATGAATATGTTTCCCCCCATGATGGCCTTTTTTTTTAAAAAAGAAGTGTGTGTGTGTGTGTGTGTGTGTGTGTGTGTGTGTGTGCGCGCGCACACACACACACACGCAATGGGGTTGCTTTTGTGTACAGATGTCCACAGAGGCTGTAGATGTCAGATTTCTAGAGCTGGAGTAACAGGCATGTTGAGGTGCCTGACACAGGACTCTCATCCTCTTCAAGAGCGATATGTATTCTCTTCACTGCTCAGCTAACTCTCCAGATGCTCAGGTCTGTTTTTGTGACCATCTTCCTATTGGTCTTCAGTCCTTCTAATCATTTTCAATATCAGTATCCTATAGCTGTGGCTACTAATCTACACAATGCCCTGGGTAGACTGCAGCAGTTGGTTAATCTGGCAGCATGTGTATCCATTTCAGTTCTAAAGATGAACATTTTGAGGAATACTCATGGAGGTGAGGGGCACTGGGAACCAAAGAATCTCAGGCTTATGTCAGAATGTCTCTGTGGAAAAACAAAGATTATTTCCTGTGTCTACGGAGTCACAGTACAGACTTGACAAGACAGATGTAGCCTGAGCTGAGTGGGAGCTACAGCAATGACCGCAGTGATCTGGAGAGCATCATAGGATAGCCAGCAGGACAGAGAGCAGACAGGAGCTGGCTTCTGGGTTCCACCAAGGGGTACTGGGGGCAGGCCGCCTGGAGCTTTGTAGCAGAAGGCACCTGCTGCTCAGTTTTGGGCCAGTTCAGGCTGATGCTGTTTTGGGCCCATGGTAGGGCAGTTTACACCGCAGTGCAGAGAATCTTCCCAAATCATGGAGAGTTAGAAGACATTTAGTCAGGCCTCAAATTCCAGAGATGACCTCTGGAGAAGTGTAGTGAGATTTTCCTTCATTCGGGGCAGGGAAACACAGGTCTCTTTAGATAGGTTATTTTCCTTTCCTTGTATGATCGGCTGTCTCTTTAGAATATCTGTTAGAATTCGATATGAATCGGATGACTATTTGATTGATGTTTTGGTCACTTAAGTATCTTGTAAGAGACAGAAAAAGATGTCTGAAAACAGAAAACTAAAAATAGTTTTAAAACTGATACATAAAAAATAAGCTTGTGTGTATTAATGCAGCAAGTGCTACGTTTTGGCCTATTCATGGTGTCCATCATTTGAGTTAAGCATGTTTGTCACCTCTAACATTTGTTATGCCTATATACTGAAATTCCCTTCTCCTGGCCATTGAAATGTGAGTGCAGCACTGTTTTCTATGGACACTGAGCCATAGCCCCTGTTCCTATTCAGGGACAACATATTGTCTGTCCACCCATCATCAACACGTCCAGGCTGGAGAGATGGCTCAGCCCTTGCAGAGAACCTATGCTTGAATGCCAGGATCCACACGGTGGCCCACAAACTATTATCTTCAAAGGAAACTCCAGTTCCCCAAATTCCAAAAAAGCATCCAGTGAGCTCAACCTGGACTATAGGAGTGTTTCTGAAGGTCAGATAAAAGCGAGCATTTCTCAGAAACTGATCCCTCCTCCCCACCACCAAAAGATCTCATTTCTCTTACCTTTGGGCAGAAAGGACTTGCGGATACCTGTAGTGCCTGTCAACATATCAAAGCATATGCTGTCCTCCAGGTTCCTTAGTATCACAAGTACCTGTTACATAGTTCAAAGTCCATGCTAGCACCCCAGCCCTTCTCCCCTCCTCCCCTACCCTAAGCTCATTCCAGCTCACAGGCTCCCCACTCTCAGATACTCGTTTTCTTTACATCCCTGCTAGTCTCACTACCCCTCTCTCTGGTCTACTCCCGCCTCTCCCACTGTGCTTTCTCTAGTCCCCTCTCTTGAAGATATCCTAGCTCATCTTCAGTCCACTTTCTTTCTCTGTTCTGACTCTTCCAGGTGCCTTTGGCTGTATTCTTCTCTCTCTCTCTCTCTCTCTCTCTCTCTCTCTCTCTCTCTCTCTCTCTCCTTCTCTCCATTCTCCTTAACCATACCACAGATCAGCCATGCCATCAATTTACACAACCATCTCTATCTCCATTTCCTAGGGATCTGACACCACCTTTTGGCCTCCTCCAGCACTGCATGCCTATGGTACACAGACATGCATGCATGCAAGTAAAACATCCACACACATTTAAACATTTTTTTCTTAAATCAACAATTTCCTACATTTTTTTAAACCCTTATTCCTGTCATTCTCAGCCTCTGCTAACCACAATTGTCTCTTGACTTCTAGGAATTCAGCGCCCACCCCCCCCCCCACCAACCTGGGGCCAATCAAATCACGCTTATTGAGTGCCTGCTCTATGCTAAATATTGTTCAGGGTACTTGGGACACACCAGAGAATAAAATAAGGAGCCCTTCCTTCCTGGCATGTACAGACTATCGTGTATTGCCACTCCACATGCCTGTGACCTTGGGCAAGTCCCTGCAGCTCTCTGCCTAGTGGACACCAAGCAGGGTGTCCTGCAGATGCTGACTGAGCGTGCACCCTGACCCACCACTCAGACAGCAGAGAGGGCTGCAGACACTGGGGAGAAGGGAGAGGAAGCAAGTTATAGGAGCTGCTGCTGCTTGCTAGCAGCCTTGTTGGCCACATCCTTGGCCTTTTTTTTTTTTTAGCTGCCAGTGCTGCCTCCTCTGCTTTCGCTTTGTCCTCTTCTGCTATCTCAACAAGTGTTTTGGAAGGGGCCTCGCCCTGTAGCTTGGCCAAGATGTCCTCAAAACCCTTCACTGTCTTGGTCACTTTGCTTTTGAACCTGGCAAGACCAAATTCCTGGACAGCTCTGGAGATGCCAAATAAGCTGGAGGAGACCCAGGCTTCCTGATGGATTTTGGTCCACCCGGAATTGTCAGAGTTCACACAGTAAACACATCCTTCCTCCATCACCATCAGCTGGGCATGCTGCTCGGGTGCTGAGTCCTCCTGGGTTGGCATGATGGCGAAATGTTTCCTGGGCAAAAAAGTGTTCCAAAGTTCCTGGAAGGAAGTGTTCACTGCCTTCTAGCAACGGTACCTGAATCCCTATAGCAAACGTGTCTTAACGGAAGGCATAGTGAACCAGGAGATGACCCCTGCTGAGAAGCTTCTGTCACAGAAATTCCTGACCAAGACCAAACAGGGCGCCTCATTGGGCAGAGCAACTGTTTCCTGACAATGTTGCTCACTCGTATGCATCTTGGAGGACGCTATTGTGGGCCCAGAGAATCAGACCATGACCACATTTACCTGGAACATCAACTTTTTTTTTAAAGCCTTAAATGCATTGCAATAAGCTGATGTTGCCTTGCCGCATCATTTCTCAATAAAAATCCAAACCTGGGGTACCAGGAACAAAACAAAACAAAACAAAACAAAACAAAATGACCACACAGCATAGCTGTTGGCTATTCACACAGACCCAAGCACAGAGAAAGCCTGTGCTCTATGGATTCCCTTAGTGAACTTTGTATATGTTCCAGGAAAGTGTCCAGGTCCCTATCTGAGGGGATCCAGCAGCCATTCAACTTTTGCCCCTTGGCATCCCCTACATCTTTGCCTGGGCACTCCCTCTTTAGCTTCCCTGGGTGCCACCACTGTGGTCTCCGAAAGGGGTGCTTGGGTCTTCAGCCTGTGTTGCTAGTTTCTCTACTCCTATGGACAACCACATCTCAGGACTCCATAGCAACTGAGGGTAAATATCCACAGCCCTGGGACCTGAAATCAGATACCAGAAGAAAGATGAGGGAAGCCATGGAGAAGGCAGCAGCATCTGAAGCCTTGCTTCTGACAGGGAACTCAGAGGGAAGACGATGTGTCCAACTGGAGCTAGTCTGTGAGCTCAGGGTGCCATCTTTGTGGCAATGTAAAGCCTAGCCATTGTGCCCAGGCAGGGCACTTTACATGGTCTGGCACTACCATCCAAGGACCAGGACCAGGACCTGGCCCCTCAGTATTAAGTTCTCAGTTTGAGGAAGGTTGTTTTGATTAGCTCAGAGGCTCCTCCCCCACACCTCCCTAACTATCACAATGGTATTTCCAGCCTCAGTAACTGTCTCTCAGTAGGAGCCTTCCCAGATTATGCTAATTTTAGGTGAAAAAAATCTGAACAAAAAGGTACCAATCTCTGAGCAAGAAAACCCACCAATGCCTAAGCTCCCCCAAGCTCAGGACTTGAAATCCCATCAACCCTCACCCTGGAAATCTCTGCCCTAGAAAGCTCCTCCCCCTAAGAAATCCTGTATAAAGGCTGTATCTGCTCAGGTCCCTGCTACCTTCTCCCAGGAGCAGAGGCAGCTGCTTCTGGATCCTTCCCTCCATTGCTTGGGCCCTTCAATAAATCTCTTTTATGAGATTTGCTGCCTGGTTTGACTTTCTCATCAGAAGAAGCTAAGAAATAATGAAGAGAAGAAGGGACGAAGTGAAGAAGTCCGGTGGTGCTGAGGCTTCCGAGCACAGCTGGGGATATCCTCCCCAGGAGCTGCAATGCCTCCGCTGAGAAGATTTCCTCCCAGAGCTGTATGGTTCCTGGGATCCTGTGTCCAAAGTCTCTTGCCCTCAGGATATGTGCAGACGGGAGTCTCTGTTAATTATCATCTAGGGCAGTAAGAAGCTTCTCTGCTGAGGGAAGAGTGATGGTCTCATCCATGAGTATAGCAATATGTCGTTAAGTGTCCTATTATTTCTGTGTTCATTTAGTAGAATAATAGATTTTCTGCGGGGCCCATGATCGGTCTAGTCTCAGGTTCTTGGCATCACTAACAGTTGCAGGTATGGGTTCCAGAGCAGGCAATGTATTAAAAAGCAGCTGATTACTACTGCACATTTGTGCCTTCTCAGAAATGTAGATGCCTACAAGTTTAGGAAACATCTACAGACATTTTTAGGTGCTGTTTCAAGGATATAAAACAGGATGTTGTGAAAACTGGCAGTAAAATGACTTGGTTACTTTCATATTGGGATGAGATGAGTTATCATCTGACTTTATGCAACACCTCCTGAATGATTAATCTGTGTATGTGTACAGGAGTCTGACCCCAAATGAGAAGGCATTGACAAAATGAAGGCAGAGATGGCAAGCTTATCCTGCTTTTACTTCTCCATTAGAATCAGCGTTCAGCAAAATTAGTTTCTAAGGGACTATTGCAATAGCTACAAGACCAGCTCCATATATTAGGGTAAATTTGGGCCCACTGTGCAGTTGGCAGTGATAAAGAATGAAACACAGCCCACCTCAGTTGCACTGAGGTGTTTGCCTCATGCCAGGAAACTTCTAGAATCTTATCTGTAAGCACATGCCTGGCCATGTCAGTACCGCTGGATGTTGCAGGGAAGGGATAGAAACAGTAAATTGAATCTGAGTATTAAAAATCCAGGGGCCTTCACAATATCATGAGGAGGGTATGTGTGCTCCCTGTTCCAAAGGCTGGGACTGGCCTCTGAAGTGCGTCTAGCCCACCAGACTGCAGGTTTATGCCTGATGCAGGACTGGTTTACAGGCTCTATCTTTGTATTCTGGCCTGGGTCTAGAAGTCTGTAGCTCCTAACAGGTGTTTGCACTCCTAACAGGAGTGCAAAGTCTTACCAGGTGAGGCCTGGCCCTGGGCTGCAAGACTAAGCTTCAAGATAGCAGTATATACATTCCTCTCGGGTCTGATTCTTCAATGTTGGAGCAGGACTGATGGTACTCAGTAGCCTGGCCAGTGTCTCAGTCTTTGGGTGCTCACCCATAAGCAGGGATCAAGGACCTTTGCCCAGGACTGGGATTTTCTGTAGCACATCTGTCTGATACTGTGTTTCCACTCTGAGGTCTTAATTCTTTTTCCCTCTCTGGAATGGAAAGCAACTTTCAAGGATGAATGCATAGTCTTTGAATGGTTGATTCCTAGCTCTCTGAGGTATTTTTCTCTTCTCTACCGGCACCGAATGCCTGGTGCAGATGAGGATACTGAGCACCTCAGGGTGAAACAAAAGAAAGCCCTAAACTGAGCACCCTGAAGAGACTCAGATTTACCCCTGTTCTATGTAGACTCAAATGGCATGTCTACTCAAAAAGTTTGAATGTATTGGTTTTATATTCATAAACATTAAATGTTACAAGGTCATTTTTTTCTGCACTGACATCTGATATTCTGCTACTCTTGCTGAGAGTAAAGAGTGAATCCCTCACAAAAAGAAGCTTAAAATTATGTGATGGTTGGAGATATGGCTTAGTGGGTAAGACCATGCTTTTGCAGAGAACACACGTTCGGTTCCCAGCATCTACATGACTCACACAACCTGTAATTTTAGCTCCAAGGGATCATATGCCCTCTGCTGGTCTCTGAGGACACACATACACACACACACACACACACACACACACACACACACACACACACACACACTTAAATATTAACAAAACACATTTTGTGGCTGGTTCCAAACATTACTTAGGAATTCAGCATCTTGAATACTCATTTCTTCACATTTTATGTTACATTTATATCATCATAGCTTTTTGTGTTATTTCCTCATATGTTATTTTTGTTTGTTTTGCTTTATTTTTTTCAAAACACAGTTTCTCTAAGTAGGCTTGTATGTTCTAGACTCACTTTGTAGACCAGGCTTGCTTCAAACTCACAGAGATCTGCCTGCTTCTGTCTGCCCAAGTGCTGAGATTACAAACATGCACCAATATGCCTGGCTCTCATATGCAATTTATATAAGCTCATTTATAAAATGTGTTTTTCCTTTCAATGCTCACTCATGCAATGCTTTTTAAAAACAACACTATGTATTTAAAACTGTCGTGTCTCATGATGGCATGCTACTACTAAAGTGCATTACTTAACAGTTGTCAGTGTCATGTGTGCCATGTTTAATGGCAACCTGTGACTCCTCAATACACAGAGGACTTGTAAGCATTCTGTATGCTATACTAATTCTACCTTGCATCTTAAAAACTGAATTCAACAGGTAGAGTCAGGGTGTCATCGTCTGCCTCCTACAGTAAAAAGTAGTGACTCAGTGGTGGCCTGTTTCACTTGAATTCAATGTGTGATTGACATATCCATGAGCTGTAAAAAATGTGGCAATCATGCAAGCATCTGCTACATGTGTTTGTCTTGATTTTGGCCCTATGATGATATTTTTCTTAATTCATTGGGTTCTAGGATTCAAATTCTGTTGTGGACCTAGTGTGGACAAATTCTATCAGTGACAGGTAGAAATGGTAACATGCCTGGGACAGTTCATAGTAGGTGTGGCCTCGCCTGATATTTTCATGGTTAAAAAATTCATCAGCCAACTCATGCAGCACTGCTTGTTTCCTTAGACCTTCTAACATTTTGGCTGTAGAAGAAATATGGCATGATTTAATAATAAAAAGTTATTCAAAAGCTTCCCTTACAGATTTATCAGAGTAAAACCAAGAAACAAAAAACTAGATATATTTAAGCTTCATGCTGTGATAATTTTATACAGATTGCATGCATTAAGAAGTGATTTATCAGGCCGGGCATTGTGGCACACACCTTTAATCCCAGCACTAGAGGCAGGCAGATTGCTGTGAGTTTGAGGTCATCCTGGTCTACAAAGCAAGTCTAGGAGAGCCAAGGCTACATAGAGAAATCTTGTCTCAAAAAATCAAAAAGAAAAACAAAAACAGAAAAACCCAAAACAACAAAATAAACAAACAAAAACCTGTTTTATCTCAGACTTTCATCTACATCAGATATGATGGCTTCTACTTTGTTAAAATATATCTTGCTTGAAGACAGCTGGACCCATTTTAAAAAATGAAATGTGTTGCAAGACATTTGATCTCAATGTGATCCCTGAGATTGTGAACTGTAAAAACCTATCTTTGATCCCACAGTGATCCCTGAGATTGAACTGTAGATTCCTGTTTCTGATGATTGAGCCCTAACACACCTTTAATCCAAGAACTGTTTGTTTATTGTAAACTGGCGATTGAGGTGTGGTTCAGCCAGCCCTAGCATACACCTTTAATCCAAGAGCTACCTGTACACAGGATTTAATAAAGTTATCCCTAGGTTAAGAGACAGAGCAAAAAACCAGCTGACAGGGATTAAAGAATAGGAGGGACTTAGAGTTGAGGAGTATTTAATACAGTGTACAGAAATACAAGGGGTTTTTGCAGTTTTTAGCTATTAGGCTTTACTCTTGGGATTTTAGCTTTTGAGCTTCTCAGCTCCATAGCATTTGGCTTTTTCAGCTTTGAGCTAACAAGACTTTGGCCTTTTTTTTTTTCCCACCTTTTTCTCCTGGGCTTTTCCATTGGGATATGAGCTGAGTAAGGAGTTCAGCAGGCAAACCAATGACTGGCCTAACTTGAGACACACCCCATGGGCAAAAGCCAACCCCTTGACACTATTAATGATACTCTGCTTTGCTTGTATACAGGCGCCTAGCATAACTGTCTGCTGAGAGGTTTCATCCAGCAGCTGACGGAAACAGATGCAGAGACCCACAGCCAAACAATAGGCTGAGCTTGGGGAGTTTTGTGGAAGAGTGGGAGGAAGGATAAAGGGAGCTGAAGATGTCAAGAAGACCCATAGATTAAACTAACCTGAGCCCATGGGGGCTCACGGAGACTGAAACACAAACCAAAGTGCAATCATGGCTGGACCTAGACCCCTAAAGATATGTAGTAGAGGTACAGCTTGGCCATGATTTTAGTCCTTTAACAGTGAGAGTAGGAGCTGTCTCTGACTCTGTTGCCTGCCTTTGCATCCCTTTCCTCTAGCTGCGTTGCCTTGTCTGGCCCTACTGGAGAGGATGCACTTAGTCCTGCTGTGACTTGAGATGCCTGGGTGGGTTCCTATGCCTTGGGGGCTTCACCTTCTCTGAAAAGAAGCAAAGAAGCAAAGGGGGACTGGAAGGAGAGGAGGGAGGGGGCTGGGATCAGGCTGTAAAGTGATTACATAGATAAATTAATAAAAAAAAAAACCTATGGTGATAGAATTAAAAATGGATAGCTTCTAATAATTTTGCTAATTATTTTAAAATATGCTCGAGGCTTATTCATATATTATTTTATAAGTTGTGTTTGTAAAGTTCATAAAATTTTAACTTAATCATTAATTATTAAAACAGCAGTATGAATAAAAAGAAATCTCATCTGCTATAATATCATTTGCTAAAAGAACAAAAAAAACCTTGGTTAATTTGTGAAATTATTTTAACTATCATACAAATAAATCTCATACTCATATGGACAACAAGGAATTCCAGAACCACAAAAGTAAACAAATATGTTTATTGAAACTAAAGTTACTTTCTTCTTGTCTTGGGAAAAGAATAAAGATCTGACTTTTTGGAGGCTTTGTAAGCAAATAAAAAGATTCTTATTTCTTAATATGCTCATTTTCTTTCTTCCCTTACAGACAGTAGTTAGAGGAAATGAGCTTCACTTCCTTCTAGAAATAACACTTATGAATTTATCAGTAACAACAAATAATTCTCTGGCAGCGTGACTTAATAGAACTTTAGGATGGATATTAGGAGAACACAGTAGGCAGTAAGCAGGTCGGCATTGAAATATTATCTGGCATCCTGATAATCAGCGGTTTTTGTTTCTCAGCTTGTCAGTGTACAGTAAGGCAGCCACACTGGATTAGCTGGACAGACGACAAAAGTTATAGGTGAGACTTGATGTCATCACCAACTCCCTGTTCTTAACTTCTCTGCATTTTGACTCCATCTATTAAATAAGCATGACAATAACCATAATACTGAAGTCATGGGCTCTTATCGTAAGCAATAGGGTATGAAACTTGAAGTAATGATTATAATGTAGTGAACAGGGACCTGTCATTGCTAATTTATCAGCTTTGAAGACAGGCTGAAGTGTACCCATTTATGTATAAATGACCTACAAGGAAAGAACAAACACAACAAATTCTCCGATTTTGTAAATGAGGAGTATCAGGTATATATTTTCATGAACTGTCTATACATTATGACAATTTAGTGTTTATTCCATACCAGTTTTCTCCTTTGTTGAAAATCTCTATCCAATAATAAAGAAAACATACCACCAAATATTTCAGTAAAGTTGATTCTTCAGGTGTGGGCACCATAGAGATGAACATATCGTTCAATACAAAACTGAGTTCTGGCAGGTTTGAATTGTGAATCTCCACTTGAATGAAAGGGTGCTGTATCGGTTTTCAGTTGTAATGAATGGCCACAAGCTGAATAACTTAATCCAACTCAAGCTAATTGTTCTAATTTCAGTTTGTTGCTGCTATTAAAAAAAATCCCTACAAAAATAAATTTAGGCAAGAAAAGAGTTTGACTCCAGCTTACAATTGCCATTGTGGGGAAGCCAAGGCGGTGATTTCAATTGCTACCCATGTTCCATCCACGGTCATACCCACCCACCTTTTTGTTTGTGCTCAGCTTAATTTCTTGACTATTATATAGTTCAAGACCCTTTCCTAAGAAATAGCGCCACCTGCATTGGTCTGAGCCATCTCACATTAATTAGTTTGTGATGATCCCTCCCTGAGACATAGCCACTGGCCAACTAAATGAAGACAATCTCATACTCAGACTGTCTTCCTAGGTGACTATACATTGGGTCCAGTTGATCATGACACTTACAGTCTCATAATTTCTGCAGGCCACGATGTGGCTCACTTCTTTGCTCAGGTTTTGCTTGGCAAACATCTAGGGTGAAGATGATGAAGGAATGATCTCTTCACTGAATACATGGGTTCTCCTTTAAGCTCACTGGTTGTTGGCCGACTTGCTTTCTGTAGAACTGGAGGTGAAATTGGGTTCCTTTTCTCTCCTAGCTTATCAGCTATGGTCTACGTTCAGCAGCTAGAGTCGGGCAGCACTTCTGCAGACGTGAGCTCTGTAGGTGGGTCTTGCGGTATGTGGCTTTCTTCCAGGCCAGTTAATTGGAAAGTGTCTCTCTGACATTTCGCTCTAAGATAAATTGGAGAAAATTATTTTTAATGGCTTAAAATGATTGTGTAAGACTCAGATAATTGTATTTTAAGACCAACAGATTTTCACCTCGAGTTAAATGTAACAGTCATTGAATAATTAAGAGAAGGCATACAAAGTAGGAAAAAAGAAATCTTAGGGACTATCTTGAAATTTTGCCCAACACTGTGATCAGGAACAAAGCAGACTAGATTTGCTTTCATTCCCTGTACAGGATCTGATATTATTGACAGCTCATATATGTGATAACTAAGGGGCTGCTAGAACAGCACTGGGTACACATGCCTTGGGGCTAAACAGGTCACATGGCTCAAACACAGCAAGTACATCCTTAGTGGTCCACCACTTGATTTAATTATAGATCCTCAAACATTACAAATGTATCCTCAATTCCAAGATTAAACTTCCCCATCTCATGTAACAATCACGTGAACAAAAATGTAATGCTTTTATATGATTTGAGGACTTTCCTATTGCCTTATACTGTGGTCTTAATACAATGTAACTTTTATACCCAAAGAACCCATTGGGACTGAAGACTTTGTGTCCAGGGTAGAAACCTTTGAGAAGTAGAGCCTATTTTCAGGCCTTTATGTCAATAAGTGTGAGGTAGCTGTCACATTTTTTTCTTTTCTTTGGTAGTATTCACGACAAGGTTGTTACAACCTGATCTCTCCCCTCCCCCCTCTTTCTCCCCTATTTCAACACTTCAATGCATAATCACATCCTTGCTCTTATACATGTATTCATCTTGTTATTGCCACAATGTGTTATAGCTGAGAATGGGGATCACACCAGTGCTGTGCCCTTGCATCTCCATACGAAGTAGGCTAGGGTCAGGTATTTCAATAGCAAATCATAAGGCTAGTGAATGTATAGCCCCATGTAGATACAGTGATTGTGACTCTTTTCTCATAATTTCAGAGGTCCTATTTGTGAAAGTCAAGGGAAGGTAAGGGAGATAGGAGAGCCGAGGATCTGGAAGGTTCATGATATGCTTGGGGGTGCAGTTTCAGAAGTGCCAAGTGTTCCCCTCTAACTAGCTACCTTGGCTTCTGTAGATACTTTGGAAAATGTTTCCTCTGCAGCCTCATGGACAGACTCAGCATACCACCAGGGAGCTCCAGTTTGTAATGTACTTTCTCTTGACTTGTTGACATAGACTCCCAGGACAACCAGCAACGTGAAAGTTGTCATCTGTCAGCATTAAACTATGTGGACTCAAGATTTTTCTCTGCCACTTGTCATATTTCAAAGAAAGTGATTGGCACTCTTCTTATGCTTTAGATAATAATGTCAATCACATGGCTTTCCTAGCAATTTCATTTTTAAAAATTATATCTGTAGTCACTCCACCACCGCAGCAACAATCGGTCAAAGTGGATTGCCAACATGGGAGTGATCAAAGCGGCCTGAGGCTGCACACACCATGCTCCCAAGCCCTGGCCCCTCAAGAACTGTCAGTGAATTCCCTGATCAGGTGTGCTGCAACAGCTTTAAGTGGTGTGCTGCCAGGGCTGTCAGAGCCCCTCCTTCCCGCCTAGGCTGGTGAGATGGAAGCAGACCACTCCTGTCCTCAGTGGGACCTGTCCATGGCAACCTTTCCTGCACCAACCTGCAGCTGCCAAATCCCTTTACAAACTTTGTATGCTTTGTAAATCAAGGCAGAAAAGTGGCCAGACCCGTGCCTGAGGAAGCTCCAGCAGCCTAGTCACTCCACCCTGCCCCACCAGACCTCTGTAACTACCACAAAGTTCAATTAGACCGATTCTAGATCATGATAATTTGAGATAAAAAAGTTTGGACAAAAACAAAACAAAACAAAACAAAAACAAAAACAAAAAATCCACAAGTCTCCAAAAGAACTTCCCACAAAAGCACACCAATTCCTGAGCTCTGAAGCTCAGAATTAGAAATCCCAACAACCCTCACTCTGGAAATCCCTGCCTGGATAGCTCTGCCCCCTAAAATATTCTGTATAAAGGCTGTCTCTGCCTAGTTCCCTGCTGTCTTCTCTTGGGAGCAGAGGCAGCCACTCCTAATAGAAACAAAGAAGAAAAGAAGTAATGAAGAGATGAAGGGAAGAGAAGAGAAGGGAAGAAGGGGAGAAGTGGAGCGGGGCTGAGGTTCCTGAGCTCCTCAGCTCAGGTGGGGATACCCTTCCCTAGGAGCTGCAGTGCCTCTGCTGAGGAAGGCTCCTCTCAGAGCTGGGTGCTTCCTGGGCTCCAGATTCCTAGGGTACCTTTCCTCTAGGTGATAACACTCTCACTGGGAATACTTCCTCCTGTCAGAGCTGTGTGGTTCCTGTACTCACATGCCTTAGGATATACCCTTCCATCTGGGTACCAAAATGGCCAACAGCAATATCTAATGCTTAAATTCTGATGTGGTTAAAGTTTTCAAGTTTGTTTCCCCCTTTCTCTCCTTTTCCGAGCTGGCAACATCGTATATTAATATTTAACTTTACCTTATAAATCATAGTTGATGTGACAAAATTAATCAAAATCTTTTTTGTGTGTTTCAATGATCTGACAACTGTAAATGGTTGAAGCATTACCTCTCCTCGTGCCTCAGAAAATAAAAGGAAATAATTTAAAAGTCAAATTCGATGCCTCATAGTCATGTTTAAAGCTATTCTTAGAAGATGTCTAGATTTACAAAAAGTATAGTAGGTAGAAGAAAATGGCAAAACTCCAGGTTCTTAGCAATAGAGTGATAAAGCTCTATCTAAAGAGAAAGCAAAGCTCAAAGGAGGTGGGAGTGAAATTGTTTTGTCTATCCCATTTAATTCCTACAGTTCTAAGAATTATTGTCATCCTCAATTTGTAAATGCATGCTCTAAGATTTGGGAAAGTAAATTACTCAGCCAAGGAATCCAGCTTATAAAATTAAAACTGAGATTTGAACCAAGCAAGGGTCTGTTGGTACCAAGTCTGTGTATTTACCCTGAATCTCTTTGATAAATTTAATTTACATGTTTGAAGAATTTGCCAGAGGGAAAAGGACATGTTACTGAGAGCTAGTGTCATTTTTACACAAATCATCTGAGATTCAGGTGTATATAGAAGTGCCCAGATTAATGATTGGTATGTGACCATTATATTTGGCTTTTATGATAGATTAAAAGAATATAGTACTTTATAGACCTCTTTGGAGCCTATCCTTCTTGTAAACACATTTAGTTGAGGTGTGTAAGGTGGGCATAAAATGGGTTTAGAGAAATACTATTTTGGAGATGCCAATCCTTCTTCCAAAGGAGTGCCTTAATGATGTTAGTTCTCCACCGTATATTTAGAAAACCTGGCTGCCGAACAGTGTGAATGCAGTTACAACATCTACAAATTAGCTCACTGATACTTTTACGATGGTCTAGGGGAAAATGAACTAATGTTGGCATTTACAAGTCCATTAAGAATGTGTCTTCTGGTGCTGGAAGGATGACTCAGTGATTAAGAGGATCTGTGTTTGATTCCCAGCACCCACATGGCAACTCAGAACCATCTGTATTTTCAGTTCCAGTGAGTCTGCTGACCTCTCATGGCCTCTGTGGCCACTGTTCACATTGCACAGACCCATGTAGACAAAACACTTGTGCATAGAAAAAACTGAATGCATGTATCCACCAAAGAGTCATGTGAAAATAATCACTCCTGATATGTGGTGGTAGGAGATGGCATATTTGACAAGTGATAGGGAATGAAAACAGCTGGGAGTAGTGTCACCTTTATAAAGGAGTCCTCACTACTTCTGCTATGTGAGGACTCACGAGGCAGAATTATTTTTTAACTAAATGAGCCACCCACTAGACATTAAATCAACTTCCTTCTAATGGGCTTCTCAGCCTCTGGATGGATGAAAAATACATTGGTGAGCCACCAAGTTTGTGATGTATATTAGATAGCCCAAATAGACCCATATAGCATGGCACTCTGAAAGCAAGGTCTGTGAAGGGCAGATCTTTCTTCAATAACAAGAGGTAGTTTTAATTAAGCCAGAAGATGCTGAAAAGACCTCCTCTGTGCATTTCTCAAACCTAAAAGTGTGGATGGTGAGAATGGTTGGCAGAATAGCCACATAAGAAAACCAATGATCGAGTGTAGCCACCCTATGTCCACTACCAGATAACGTCTCCTCGAATGGAGATGCTTGAGGCCTAACTCAGCCAACAAGGAACATCTTAGGATGCAGAATTAGGTAATAGCAGCTCCAGGAGCCATTTGTCATTGAGACAGCATATGTTAAGATGTATGTTAGTTGGAAGAACGGTTTAGCTCTGAGAGACCTTGGAACAATCATTATTTAAATGATTATTTGTTTAAAGTTTATTGAAAATTGATTCAATCTTTTTCTGTAAGTTCGAGTATATAAACCTTATACTTTTTATTTACAATTCTTTGATAAAGACAGACTTAAGGAGGCAAAAGGGATCAAACTATAATGCTCATTTAATTAATCATCAGACCGTAATCAAGGACAAGCTTCAGCTTCCTTTTGCCTTCTGGAAATCAAGATGGCAGGCCTATAACCTATTTAAGAGCTTGGAGGTAAGTAACAATAGTCTTGGTCAACAGGCAGCAGAGAGTGGACATGACTCACTGTAGGTGCCCTGTTCTACTACCCTGTGTCCAGTTCTAACAGTACTAAGCTGTTATCTCTCCCACCATGAAGGCTTGTGTACATGCACACACACATGTACACACACACACACACACACACACACACACACACACACACACACACACACACACACACATAAAAATGCATATAAACACACAGATATATTCTCTCCTCACTCCCTCACCCCATCAAATGTAGGAGAACCAGTGCTTATGACAATCAAGATGCATTGTTGATCCAATGGGAATTCTATTCTAGTCTATGGAAAAAGCATCTTTCTCATGGTAAGTACTTTTGGCTCTACTGCACATTTCTAGTAGAAAAGTGTCGGTTAGGAAATCAACCAACTCCACACATCCTGCACTAAAGGAATATATCCATAGCAGAGGTGACAATAGTAACAACAATACAAACATAAGACATTTTGTTTCACATTATATTTATTATGGGAAGTGAGATGCAAAAAAAAACATATTTCAAAATTTTTGTGGACAAAAGTAGCTAACCAGTTGAATCTCAGCATTTTAAACATCCATTAAAAAACCAAATGTAAAATGAAGGTTGGAGTCTGCTTGTGAAATCATCTTTATATAAACATGACCTTCTATCTCCATCTGGGAGAAGAAGGTTTACTGAACAACATCCAAGAGATGAGAACTTTTTTTAAAGGAAGTTATTTTATGATCTTTGTAGAAAGACATGATGCCATAACTCTCATACTCTGCATATTGAATATCGCTGTTTCTCCACTGATTAAGTGTTGTAGCTCATTTTTTTATCTTTCTCAGTGAATGTACAAAGATGATTGTCACATTGGCAGAATTCTTTGGTGATATTTAAATTAATATGCATTTTCAAAAGTATATACATTCGCTTATGCAAGAGCAAATATTGGTGAACATCAAGATTCCAGGAATTCCAGGTAAACTGGCCAGCCACAGTTGTCATGGAGTGTCTGTACAGTCATGCCAGTTTGCCTTTACCCATTTGTAAGGTGTGAAGATGGCACATTCATTTCCTAACCCATGACTGTATTCAAATGCTATTCACAACTCATGGAATTCTCTATCAAGGGAGAATTCTGGTATTTCTATTTATAGTGTCAGCCCAGAGGCTAGCTAATACACTTTTTAATGTCCTGGGACCAGAGTCAAATTGTCCTATCATTTAGCAATGTCAGTTTTTGTTCTTTATTTAACAGAGAATTTTCTTTGAGATGGAATGAGAGAAATTTGATCAATTCCTTGACAAAAACTGTAATAAACTAGATATTTTTCTTCAGCATTACTACTAATTGGAGAATGGTACTGGCCTTGAAATTACTCTGCACAGAGTATCTGTGTCTTTCTTAAAGAACTCCTGATTGTCTTGGTCTATTTTACTATAATTTGTTTTCATTTTGATGTGTTATTTTTTTTTATTTTTTGGTGTGGGTACACATTGTTTTACTAATCACAAGAGAAGGCCTGTGATTGTGTCTCTTTTAGTGATTATGTGCAGTAGAGAAATCCAGGCATACTTCAACAAAAATATAAGCTTTCTGCCAGGCTGTGCAAATAAATATTGTTAAGAGTTCAAATTCAGCTTTCAAAATATAAATGGTTTTCCTCAGTGTGTGTTACTTTCAGATATAGTCCTGTACTTAGCAAATAGCATTAATACTCTGAAGCTGTTCTGATAACAATGAGACACTAAATAGGCTGAGTTTTCTTACACATAAAATCTTCCATTTTGGTGAAATATCACTTAACAAGGAGCAATAAGTTCATTATTAATAGATACAAAGTTACAAAATCATGGAAAGATGTAGGTAATAATTAGTTGTTTTGTTGATGATTTATTCTAATGTAGTAGTATGAATAAAGGTGTTTTGTGTTCACATCTATTGGATATGCTATTTACATTTGTCAATATCTACATTTTATGTGTAGAAAATAAAAATACATGTTGATCATCCCTTTCGAGGCATTTGAATAATTATTACTTCATACTGCTCTCTGGCAACTGCTTAGAAAATTTAGATAATTCATACAAAGTATGTACACAATCACACCTATGGTATGTACACACTGTCACATAATTAACACAGAGGATGTGTGAGGGATGTAAATGAACCCAGTGGTCAAAGAACTGACCTTACTTGTGACTAATGGCGTGTGAAATCAGCCCTGGCATACTTAGTAACATGCCGATGTACTGAGCACTGCATTCAGGCTTTGTGGGTATTATCCTGGCTGACTCTTACAGATGATAAAGAAACAAAGCAAACCCAAGTGCAGTCCCTCCTGACCTTTTCCTGAAAGGATCAATTATGGCAGACACACACACACACACACACACACACACACACACACACACACACACACGCGCGCGCGCGCGCATACACACTTTTGTTGACTTTATTAACTTTCCTTCATCTATACCTACTTGGTGATAGGAAGCAGCCTTTAAATGAGCTATAACATGCTATTTTTTTTCCTACACATAAAAGTGGTAAAGCAATCACTCACAGACTGTACATACTTATAGAATGTATGGACATATCACAACCAGCTACAGTATTATGAACAATATATTTTTCCACACGTTAGTAGAACAGAGGTAAATAAATACAGATAATTAGTAATTACTATTCCAGAGGTTATCTTGAGTTTCCAGGCCAGGTTGACTTTTCTCGTCTTTAATAGGAGGTATCTGTAGATCTCCTTACAGTAAGCATTATCAGTCTTTGCTCTCTTTTAAGGACAGAGGCGCAGAATTAGAATACTGCCATGTTCCAATGTATCTATATCATTGAAGACATGATAGAAAGTGACTTACTCCAAGACATGGCCTAAAGAGAATGCTAATGAGGCTACACTAAACTCTGCAGGAATGCCTCTGGACAAAGACAAGCCCCCTCAGTTCATCCAGTGTGGTTCGCTCCACACACCAACTTCATAAAGCAACATTAAAAGTCACATGAATCCGAAAGAAACTGTTTAACTCAGAAAAAATGTACAAGTTTTTCTAAAGAAGAGACAGCTTAATTTTTAAAAGAACAAAAGTGAATACTAGCAGCAATGTAAAAAAACCAAACAAACAAATAAAAACAAAACCACAAAAACAACCCTAAAAACCAAAACCAAATTATAATTTTCTCCCTAGGGAGGAAGAACCTGATGATCTTTCCACATTGAAGAGACCTGCAGGTTAAACTTCGTCTCTCATTTAATTTTCCCCAGCACTCCTAAACCCTGAGGGCGTCTCATCATCATCATCGTTTTGTTGGTTGATCAGCAGTGTCTTTTCCTAAAGTGTGAAATACGTGACTTGCTTCCCAATACTTTGCAGCCACTTAACTTTGAACTTGAACTCAGAAAGACGCTTGATGAGTAATTAGCATTCAGAAATTATCTAGAACATTCTCTGTAAGGCATACTTTGAGGCTCCTTTTGCTAGAAGGGCTCATGTTTTAGTACTTTTTCATTCGGAGCCTGCTTTTCATTGTGATGTCTAGTAATTCACCAGGCCAAGTTAGGTGAATTGCACATGCTGTGCTAGTGTCCAGGAAGAGAAATTCCTCTAAGTTCAACGCCGCCCCCCCCTTTTTTTTTCTTGGACTTAGTTTCTGGTTGAAGCTGGTCTGAATTTGAAGCTAGCAAGACTTTCAGTGGCTCCTCTTCTGTCACGGCTGGCATGAGACAGAGATGGGAGCTAATCTCTGCTCGTGGCCACTTCTCTCTGTGCTCATGGGTGCTTCTCTCTGTGAAGCACCTAACCAGGCTTTCCAACAGAAAGCAGAAATTGTGCCTCCACGTGTCCTCTGAGCTACAGTCAGTCTTCCCAGAGTAAACTATAATGACACAATGTGTGCCCACAGCTGGTGCACTTGCTGGTCTAATAGCTTCTTTTGGGCACTGTATTGCTTGGCTTTAGAGTCATAGTCAACAGTCTGTATTCTCAAATTGGTTTCTGAGAATAGGAATCTTAGGAAAAAAATGTGTAAATAACACGTTGTTGCACCATTCTGGCCCCACTGTCATCTCACCGAGTCTGTAGTTATTTGGATGTCCTTTATAGTTATTGTCACCTAGGTTTATTATTATTATTTTTTTTAACAGCCAAAGGGGTTTCAGGATTGTTTGCTGTTTGTCTATGTACACATGATTACAGACAGTCTGGACTGACTTTGAGAGAGGTTATTCGGTTGTGGCAAGTGAGTAGCTTGTGAGTGTTTACTGTTCAAACATAGCAGTAAAGACCTCTGGCAGAGACCAGTGTGAGACCAAAACCACCCACCTCAGTTCTTCTGTTCATGTTCTTGGTTATTGCAAAGCAAACTTGTTTGACTTCCGTAGCTAAGGAGAATACTTTCTGTTTCAAAAGGAAGATAGAGCTCGTGGAAATCGGTTTCAGTATTTACCAAGCTATTTGACAAAAATGTTCAAAATCACGTGGTTATTTGTAAGCCCATGTGTCTGCACAGATGACATCTGTGATCACTCGTCAGGTGCAGAATTTTGTTAGGGGGTGGTATGGTCCCAAGGATGGCAGGAGATTCACAGACTGCCAGTTTCATTTGCCACGGGGCAGCAGCCGACCTGCATTTGGAGAGAACCAACCAATGAGGCTGTACACACATCAAGGGACACAGCGTATAGAAAACACAGTGCTCAGGTGTAAGTGTAACGCAGAAGGTACTGGCATGGACAGAAACAAGGTTTCCGATTCATCATGTAGGCAAAGCAGGGGTAATGACAATGCCGTAGCCCACTGAAGATACTTCAGAGTTCCACTGTGTCACCACACTGGGGAATTCACAAGCTTATTTTTCACACACCACTAAGAGCAAAGCTGGAGAGAGTAGACAGCCTAATCTCCATGGCAGCATTGTAGATAATTAGTAAATATGAGGCTACATAAGACCATGACTGGCCAGTATTCAATAAAAGCACATAAACCTATACACAAATGGTACTCTAATACATTTTTTTCCTTTATACTGATCAGAAAAAGTAGACAAGAGATACAGTGAATTATGTCACACTAGAAGGGGACCCTTTAAAAAACACTTTCACGGTACAAGTAAAAGGAAACTGATCTCCCACGTATTTGTAGCAAATGTAATAGTAAATACAAAGAAGCCTATACAAGTGACATTAAAAGTACACTGTCAAACATCCCCTATTAACAGAAGTTGAAATCTCCTTGTGTTCTGTTTTTGGAGTGGCATATATACCACGGCCAGAATGATGGAGTATCCCCAAGTGAAGCAAACCAGCACGAACTGGGAACAGCAAAACCCAAGACTCTTAGATCCAAACAAATGGCGATTTCCTTAGTATCGTTCTGTGTTAAGACAGCAAGCTCCTCTTAAGGATTGGCTTTCAAAGTCCACTCTCTATGTAGAGGCTTCACAGGCACAATCAGTCCAACTTACTTCAGCTTTATACCTATTCTATAATACATGGAATATAGCTATGCAAAATAGTGTGCACTGGATGATTGTGAAAGAAAAAATATCAAATATCAAATTACATTCATGATACCTGAACTTGTCATGGTAGGAACCCATACAAATCTGTTTTACAACTATTTCATTTTGGAAATAGATACACACAGGCCCCTGCGTAACTATGACATAACAAAATATTCATTTTATGCTGTTGATTCAAAATGAAAGGTCAATCAGTATTTTATTATATGTTACATGGGTGGCCTGACATCAAAACAAACAAATTCAAAAAGATGTTCTTAGAAAGACATTCATAATAAATAAATTACAATGGAAGCTAGGGTGCTTGTCTCGTGGTCATAGAAACTGAACAATCACAGTTTAAATAAGGATTCTAGTATTTTCTTGGTAAGTGGTATACCATCTTTACATTGTAAATGGTAAATGAACTTTCAGACCCTGAGTTATTACTTCCTTTATTACCGATGCCGGAAATATTTTCTATTTCTTTCTTTAATAAAATATTTATGGTCTATATTTCAAGATCTAAAATGTATTAGGAAGGTCTAAATGACATGTGAAAGAAATTAATGATAGCCACAAATAACTCTCAAACCATTGTATGTCACACAGATAAAGCAAGAACATCAAGAATTGCTAGGGAAGCCGCTACGTACCTCCCTAGGGGAAAAGACAAGAGGTCTCAGTGGTGTTCCAAAAGTTGAATCCTGTGTCATGGACTTATGTGAAGGAAAAATTTCAAATAGGGTTTTACTATGAGACTGTCTATGAGTAGGTACCATGATACAAACGGGTTCCCAGCTTAATGCCATTTGGTGAGGCATTTCTACGGCTGTTTTTAAAAGCACTCAATTCTGTAAGAGGCAAAAGGAACCAAACAAACACCTCTTTGTACCATTGTGTCATGTTTCTAGAGTCTCGTATAAATTAAGAATTTAGTTTTGATACCAAAGAAAAGAAAATTTATTAACGAACTATTTCTTCCTAAGGTTGTTTTGCTTTGAGAGGCACCACACCAAACTGAGCAGTTCTGAGTTCTAGAGTTTGGGACAGATGCTGACAACTCTTTCAGTTCTTGGCTTCATTTAACGTCTCTGTGTTTACTCCGAACCCACATTATTATTGTTCAGAAGTCTCTCTTCTCTCCTACTTGAATGTAGGAACAGCCTGTTGCAGCACTTCATGGTAGAAGACTGTCGGGGCCCACCATCTGGAGTGGGCCCTGTGGACAGCTGTTCCCGTGTATGCTGGAGGTTACTTGTGCATACACAGCATGGGTGCAGACATGTGACAGAAGGTCCCAGTGTGTGCAAGGTAGGAGACAGAGAAAGTCCTGGCAAGGGTGTCTGAGACAAATGAGTACTTACACTAATAGAGTTTTACACTAAATCTCTAATCATTAATATAGCAATTTGATCAGTTAATTTGACAGTAATTTCTACTTTATAAAGCATCCTTAATAGAGGCCAATTAGTAAGAAACTGAAAATGTGCCTTATTAAAAACTCCGTTATAGCTTCCAAGTATAACACTGTAATTATTGTTCTCCAACTCAGAGGGTGCTGTCACCGTGACCTACTTAATACAGCTATATACACAGTTAAGTTACTCTCACGGAAATCAAATGCAGTGCAGCTCGGGTTTTAGAGCTCAGGTATGACTTTCACGTTTATAATCTACAAAACAGAAATAAATTGACAAAACCCAAAATATATATATTTGGCTATACCATTGATAATTGAGTCTCCATGAGGGTTTTTTTTTTGTGTGTGTGTGTATGTGTGTGTGGTACATGGCAAGTGCATTTCTCCAGCTCACCAGGAGTGATTTCAGCAAAGGCAGTCAGTGGTTGCTCTTCCCTCGCCACCCCCCCCCCCATCTTAGTCCAAGTGTCTGGAGATGAACGCTGGAAGGAAGGCCTTCACTAAATGTTTGCCAGGCTCCTTCTCCACAATACCCCAGTGTGCAAGCTGCTGCTGTCACCCCAGCTCAGTGGCCCACAGATCCTCACATTCCATGTGTCTCTTTCCCTCTGTAGACACCAGTGGGTACCCAAAGCTCCAGTTGTCATTTCACGAAGACCCCTAACATATAGCTGTGGCTCTTAATAGTGTTAAATCTGAAGGAATCTAGGTGGTACAGGTAAGCCCTCGGAAACTGTTACCAGAAGACACGTTTACAACGCAAAAGTTATGGTTATCCTTATAATCTCATGTCTCCAGCTGCAAATACTTCCTCTAGTGTAAGAATATACCATTTTAATTTGGGCAGAAGGACAGATGCACTTGGATTTCAATGCTGGAAAGTGTACAGATATAAGTTCCTGTTTGGCACAGGCAGCATTCACATAAAAAAGCTTTAGATGTCTATAGTCAATTGTTATTTGTTTTTACATACTTTTGAATTTTTTAATTTCATCTTACTTGTCCCAGGAATAAATCAAATTTGCATCAGTTTTGCACATTAAGGCTTATAAACTTTTGTGGTACTAATATCCTTACTTCAGTAATACCAGAAATTACCACAGTGTTGCTATTAGTGGTTTTTGCTAGTTGTAATATAAAGCAGATATTTTAGTGGAAATACTACCCTGTGATAGACTAAGGTGAAAATACCAAATGACTTGTGTGTAATGAAAATGTGTGTGTGTGTCTCTGTGTGTGTATAAACAAAAATGTATTTTTTTAAAAAAACCTTAGTGAAGATTATTTCTTCTGAATTAGAGGTACAGACCATCTGCAAGCTTTGCCTGGCCTCTTGTGTTCTTTCTATCACTGTGAAACAGCATTTTATTTATGGAGGACCCAATAACTCATAATAGCTAATTCTTAAACTAAATACTTGCCTTTACTTCTAGGTCTCTCAGAAACCAACGACAATCCCAAAACAAAACAGAAAGCCAAACTTCTAAGCTTTGACATGGATAGACGCAAGGAATACCCTAACTCCTACACCAGCGCTGTTCTCTTTCAGTCTAGCACAGAGGATGGGGCAGGACGGACACAGCAGTTGGGGCGCCGGAAGTTTTGCAGCATGGACTGCAGGACACCCTGCTGTCGCCCTTTGAGCTTCTTATTTGAAGAAGAATCTGAGGAAATAGATCTTCGAGACTGGCCACTTTGTGTTTTAACTAACTTCTCGTGTTCCCTAATTTGCCTTTGTAAATGGTTCTGGATGGCAACGCCCAGGGACTCTGGGTCCAAGGAAGCACCGTACACTTCCCAGGTCATGCCCTGGTCATCCCACACCACGTCCCTTACTCGCTTTGACTGTTTCAGCTGCAGCTTGGAGTCTGCACCCAGCTGTTTCTTCTTCTCGCCAGGTGTGAGCCCCACCTGGGCAGCAGCTGCTGTCACATTAAGCTCCTTCAGGAACTCGCTGACCCGGCTGGCTCTACGCGGGCTAGCTTTGACAGAGCGAGAAGGGGTCCTCTTGCCAGAGCCTGGGCTTGAGTCACCTGTGCCTTCGGATGGCAGGCTCAGGCTCGCGACAGTCTTGGTCTGCCTGTGTTCTTCCAAGGTGTTCTGCAGGCTCTTCCTCCCTGGGGAGGGTTCAGGATTGACCTCTGATCCCGCAGCACCTTCGTTTCCTTGAGATTTAGGATTTAGCAGTAGGGATTTAGCATCTGGGGTGCTGGTGGCCCCAGGTGCACGTTCTTTTACGTTAAGAGGAGAAGAAGCAGGCTTCTGGTCCTTTGCACCTCTTTTATCAGCGGGGTCCGAGCTCTTCAGCTGGTCGTTTTTGTTGGCACCTCCACGGGAGTCGGGCAGTTTGCAGCCTGGCTCTGGTTTTTGGTCATTTGTAGTTTTCACTACAAACTCAGGTGGCGTGGTTTCAGAGTTCCCCAATCCATGACTTATCTCAGCCTGACTCGCTGCCACACGGGAAATCTGGCCAATGGAGCTAGCTTTCTGGGAGTCAGGATTAATACCTGTAAGCTGTCTGGAGGTTGCCTCTTTGCTTGCTGAAGACGTCTCATCTTCCACGGTGTCCTGGTTTTGACTGCAGGCCACATGGATCGGTGGGGATTTAAGGGCTTCGGCTGGTTTGTTCCCTGGTTTGCATCCCCCTTTGAAAACTGCAGGAGTGGCAGCAGCTGCCTGGATGTGCACCTGTGGTTCAATGACCGGGCATTGCCTTGACTTCTGGGGCTCTTCCATGCTGTTTGAGAGTTCCAACAAGTGGCCTCCACTGCCCTTGCCGTGGCAAATTACACGCAGCTGCTCTTGCCCGTGCTCCGGCTCAGGGGCAGGGGTTTCCTTTAAGAACGCGGGGAGGATGCTGGGGCTCGTAGAGACAGATCTGCTCTCCACACTTGCCACTGCCTGCACCTCGGCATCTTGCCAAGCCCTGCCGGGGAACTCCTTCGGCTCGCTTTCAGCTTGGCAGGTCATTGTACTGGCTTCTTTGAACCTTGACACCGGATGCTGAGCAGGCAGCAGCGACTCTGCACCTGGAGAACATGTGGCATCTCTGCTGGTGAGGAGGGATACTGGAGGCTTTTCAGGCCTTTCATTTAGGCTGTCTGAGTCGGTACCAGAGGGCTGTTTGTTCTCTGGGCATGCCCTTCCTGCTGGAGGTTCAGTGAATCCCACTGTGGCATGGCTGATGTCTTTCTGCCCTTCTCCCTCAGGTCTGTCTGCAGAAGCGCATGAGTGAGCTCCTATCGCAGTATCTGGAGACGGTACAATACCCTGGATATTTTCTGGAGACGAAAAATCACAGAGCATTTGATTTTTGCTGCTGCAACATGTGACCCTGCTAGAACAACTTGACTTTTTAGGTTTCTCACTGTTTGAGTTTGCCTTTGATTTCGCCAAGGAATCTTCAGGTACCGGACAGGTACTAGTATTTGGTGGGTCCCCTTGGATGGCATGGTGAGTGTGCTGAGTGGCTGGCCTTGGAAATGGAGCAGATATAAGTTCCTTTCCTGCCGTAGGATTCGAGCCTGGTGCTGCCGGCTCCTTGCTTCCTTGAAGCTGAGAGTCAACGGGAGTGTTGTGTGTGGGACACACTTGCTCCACTTTATTGAGGACACCAGGAGATGCCATGTCTTGCTCGCTGGAGTCATGCACACAGGCTTGCATCAGGGCCTCGGCAGCTGCGCTGAGCCTGAGGCTGAGTTCTGCAGGCGCATTGCCTGGAGCACTGGCATTCTTATCTGGCTGAGCTGGTTGTAGTGAGACACTCTGAAGCTCCTGTCCAGCCTCTTCCTTTTCGGAAGCAGGCACTATGGAAGCTTTAGTCACTCTGAGAGGGTCAGGTACAGTCCCCATGGGAGTTCTCTCCAAGAGCACTCCAGTGTCTGTCCCAAGAATGTTTGCCGCTGGGAAGTAGTTGGAACTCACAGGGAAGATAAAGGGATGAGTCCTTGGAAGAACTGGCCTGTGGAATCAAGAAAACAGTACCATTAGGATTGTATACCTTTTTAGGAGGAAAACAATACTGCATTTTTATAAGATCACATAAGCTCATTTTCTGCTTGAAACTAGATTGGTGTGGTACAGACCCATCTTCCCAGATTTCAGAGGACAAAGCCAGGAGAGTTCCAAGTTCAAGGCCTGCCTGGGCTGAAGAGGAAGTGGAAGGTAAGCCTGGGCAAGGCAAGGCAGTGAGACCTTATCTTAAAAGGTGTGGAAAGGGCTAGGGATACTGCTCTGTCGCAGAGCAGCTTCCAGCACATGCAGGGGACATAGGTTCAGTCCCTAGGACTAAAAAGAAAGCAAGCAAATGGCAACAAAATGACACACACAAGAAACCTACAGTCTATTTGAGGTAGAAAGACTTTGAAAAGATAGTCTAGCTGTACTAATATTATTTTGACTGATTGGTTTCTGTTTATATTGCAGTGATGTCTATTGGATGAGTTATAATATGACTACCTTTCATAACGACTTCAGAAGTCATCATGGTAGTCTGATTTGTCAGAATCATAAAACCCTGCAGTGCTACCTGAACTACATCTGTGAGGTCCTGAGTGGGGCTGGAGGAGATGAAGAAACTGAACAGAGTATCCAGAAATGGGTCTAAGATGTAAATGAGGCTTTTAGTTTTTAATAAAGGGGGTATTACAAGTCTGTTAAGGGATCTAATAGAAAGGGCTAATAAATAATATAGAAGAAAAGAAAAGGAGAGCTTGTCTTTTTAATCATATTTCAGATGAGAAAATCCTAGATGGTATTTATGTGAACTAAAGTATTTAAATGTAGGACATAAATAAAGATCATGTAAGAAATACAATCTAGCAACCATCAGTGTACCAGGAGGAGCAGTAGTTCCCTTTTATGACAAGATGTAAACTAAGGGGAAAAAACAATGCATAGCTAGATGAAACTCAAAACTTTTGGATAACAAAAATTCCATAAAATATATTTTAGATTACAGATTTGAGAATAAAAACGGTTGCAAAAATTGGAAGACATTTGAAAATAGCTACATTACATCCAAAGCCCTTACAAATTTAGGGAACCAAGTAATTAGTTGGAAAGGTAGGTAAAAGAATGAGAAAGCAAAGTTAACAAGAAACCAGTGAGCTTAAGAAATAAAGGGCAAGTTTATTTGTCATCAGATAAATGCACACTAGGATTGTAGTTTAGACCAACTGCACTTGCAGAGGCGGGTGTGCAGGAAAGAATCTTAATAGTTGCAGGTGCAAAGGCATCTCACTCTAGCTTTCCAAGGGCAGCAGTTTAGTTGTTAAAGCACATCCCTGACCCAATGAAGCAGACTCTATCGATAGGATGATAAGTGGATAAATGATGTGTTCATTCAAGTGTTACTTGTAGGAGCAAAACCTGGAAAAAAGGCTTAGGGAAGCAGTAGGCACTATCAGGACTTACTCTCCTGTAAGGGATTGGCATTGTAACCACGGAAATAAAGGCATAATGAGGTTTCAGTTCTCCCCTTGGCAAGAACTTTCTCAAACATGGTTAAATGAGAAAATCAAGGAACAGAAAAGAACTCGCGCGCGCGCACGCACGCACGCACGCACGCACGCACGCACACACACACACACACACACACACACACACACACATTCATTCTTGTGCAAAAGACAAGCAAACATTTCATATGCCTGCCCACACAGGTTTGCAGAGGACTGCACAGGTTTTTCAATCATTTAGGATGAGACCTTCTAAGTATTAAATGAAAAGAGATTGTGGGGTTGGAGACAGAGAGGGGAGATATATGAACTAGGTGGGAAAAATGCTGATTTAAAGCAAAATGTATCTGAAGTGACCTTTTACCATTTTTTTTAAACAGTAAGAGGAGGTTTGTTTGTTTGTTTTTGTTTTGTTTTTTGTTTTTCCCCTAAGTTTCGATGGATGACATGCGCCGATGATATAGACACAGTCACACTCACAATGGAAGATTCACCATCAAATGTTCAGTTCAAAACTCCATTCATAGAGAACTCTACGTCTAGTTATTTACCCTAGTCCACTATCACATGAAATCTAAGGATAAATTAAACTTATCTCTCTGATTGTTCATATTAGCATGTTGAATATTTGTCCACCTTTAGTCTTCGCTGTCTGCACAGGATCCCATTTCTCTGGGTACCTGTCCTGTCCTATTCCTTCTCACTGTAGTGCTATCAGCTGTAATGCAGCAGCTGCATCTTTCTCTCCTTTCCCTGCATTTGTGTACGCTGTTGCCTTTTCTCTAATTCTCTACCTCCTTCATCCTTTGGAAAAAACAAACCAAACCAACCAACCAACCAACCAAACAAACAAACAAAAATGGCCCCTGTCCTGCAATCCCCCATTTGAATTTCATCTCCTCCCTGAAGGCCTCTAAAGTCATTGAGTCATGGTCTTTATCTTTTAAAACCATTCACAGATTGCTCATCTTTGTTCTTTGCATTGTAGTTTTCACATACCACTTGGCACTGTTAGTTGTTCCTTACATTAATGCCTCATTTCTCCACAGATATTGTGAACCCCAGGAAGGCAGGAGGAAGAAGATGGGTTATTTTCTATTCTCTCCACAGGATAGAAGGCAGGATCTTGTATATTAAAAAAGCCAGCTGATGCCGTTTCCTTGTAAAATGTACATTTAAAAACCCCTGCCAAATGTGACAGTAATAGGATATTTTAATTTATAAACTGAAATATTAATGAAAACATAAAAAGTGTTATTTGGGGGAAGTAAGAAAAGGACGATGTCTTAGTTATTAAACTGTGTGTTTCTATAATCCACATTTAGACTATTAAAATTTGGACACCTGCTATGAAAAGCTGGTAGGTCTCATAAAGCTAGGAGAACAGCCTGTCTCCTGTGTTATGTGGCCGGATCCAAGAAATGAGTGTGCCAAGTAGAATTGTAAAATAGGAATGGCTTGAAGTTTATCATCTGACAGTTAAAAGGCTTCAATAAAAAAAATAGTTCACAATGTTTTCATAAGTCATTGTGTTGTTCCCATTCCCTACATGCAGTGTCAGATTCGTATTGAAATGTAATTCTTTTCATTAGTTTTGTTAATAGAGGTCAAATTAGCCATCAATTTAAGACTAAAGAGGAAAAGACAAGATTGATCAGCTAACACATGCTAGGCCCAAATCTCTTCTTAATAGACAAGCAATTGACACTGGTCTCAAATATAATTCCTAAAGGAATCATCATAGCCTTTAAGCTCTGAAATGTTCCCCACTTTCTCTTCCTTTCTCCACCAAAATGTCAGAAGCTACTGTCTCTACTACATCAGATAAACAGACATTAAAGTATAAGTGTATACTCTTAGCAGCATCCAGAACCCAGCACTTGGGAGTGTAAGGCAGAGGATTTTGAGCTCCAGGTTAGCTTAGGCTACAGGACAAGGTCTCAACAAAGCTGAAGAAAACAGACCACATCAATGCCCTCAAAAAGGCAGCATCTGGATAGAATTAGCTTCTTCCCTACAGCCTCCATCTCCTGGCCCCTCTCTAAATCTTCATCTCTCCCTCCTCCTTCCTTCCCTTTCTTCCTCCCTCCCTCCTCCCTCCCTCCCTCCCTCCTTCCCTCCCTCCCTCCCTCCTTCCCTCCCTCCCTCCCTCCCTCCTTCCCTCCCTCCCTCCCTCCCTCCCTCCCTCCCTCCCTCCCAGTATCTTCTCTTCCCATCATCTTTCTTCACCTTTGCCCTTGCTTTTATTTTTCTTTCTTGATTTAAAAAGATCTGCTGTGTAGCTATTTCCTCCTAATAATTAAGAGTCAGTTGAAGCATCGTCTCCAGGAGGGCAGCAGGGGAAGCCCCCAAGGCTTAGGAAACAAATGAAATTTAGAAATCTCAGGCCTATGAGGTTCGAGAAGGCCAGGAAGCTACAAGGTCCCTCCTCAGGAAGAGAGATGCAGTTGCTAGGGAGAGGTGACTGTGCAGTGCAGCTGCTGGCATGTTGACCGGAGTGCTGCAGGGATAGAGCGCCATCACCACACTTGGGTAGGCTTTTTGGTGATGCAGTGGCTTTGAGTCACTCATGCTCCTTTAAGTCATTACAGAAGCCTCACTGGCACATCACAATGCATGTGGATGGAATCTTTTATTTGGTCTGTTGCCTTTGTTACAAAAGGCAGTTCATAAAAATCCAGATTTCTCTTTTGCATTTTAAAAATGTGTATTTTTTTAATTGAAATATTAGAAATATTAAATGCATCATTTTCATCCTTCCCTTTCTTCTCTATAACCCCTCCTGGGTCCCCTCTAGAATCTCCTCCCACATCACATTCCTCCTTTGTTCTCTCTCTATAACTCCTCCCATGTTATAGTGCTCCTTACTCCCTCAGGTCAGATCCAGCTTAAATCCTCCAAGTCTTCTGTCCAGTCACATGGTTTCTTCAACAGTAGCGATTTGATCCACCTCTGGGACAAAGCTAAGGGCCCAGGAACAATCTATATGTTTTGGGACTCTCATGGTCTCCACCCTCACCAACAACTTGAATAGAGGGTTCTCAAGCTTGGTTCTAAGGTATTCTTGTTAGATGGTCTATTGTTCATCAAGAGAGCATTGCCTGTCCAATTGGCACAACTTCATTTAAGCTACACACACACACACACACACACACACACACACATACACACATATGAGAGAGAGAGAGAGAGAGAGAGAGAGAGAGAGAGAGAGAGAGAGAGAGAGAGAGAATTTTGGTAAATATAAAATGTTTTTCCTTAAGGCTTTTCCAAACATCCCTACAGTTATTTATCCTTCCTCCTCATTCTGTGTAGCCCTCTTTCTCCTTTCTCTATTTTGCCCATTCCTCCTTAATATCATCTATATTCCAAAATGTCAGTGACTAGGTGGCCTGTAGAAGACATCAGCATGGGCACAGACATTGCAAGTGACTGGGTCTTTGAACCTCCCTGATTTAGGTTTAGGAGAGTCCTGTTGTCTGAGTCTGAGGGTCTTGGCAAAGCAGATATTCCTGCCTAATTTCTAGTCTTCTGAGGGCGAACTGATCTTGTACCCACAAGATGGACTTGAGACAGCCTCTTTGGAGTTAGAAATCAGTTTTTCTACGCAGCTTTGTTTGTGTGCTCAGGTAACTAATAGCTTCTTGGGGCCTTGGCTTCAGCACTGATAACAAATGGTACCTTTAGACACAATAAGAAGCACCCAGTGGATGACCTGTAAGAAGCTATACTGTTTAAGTTTTATTCTGTGTTAGTGAAAAAAAATTCTGCTAAATGCTAAGAGAATGTGGCAGGTGTAAGGATTATTGCAATGGAAGCAAGAGTGGACCCACATCTAAATAACAGAAGAACGTGTCACAATTTGTTATTTTTATCCAGGCAGCAGGCTCAAGTGGGGTTAGGAGGCAGTGGATGTAGTTGTAAAATAAATTATAGGGGACACTAAAGTAGAAGTTTGTTTGTTAAGTTACCTATGGTTCTGGTTGAAGGTAGATCCGGCTCATCAGAGACTAAGAGCCAGGGACGTTGTCTAAGCTACTTTACCTCTGTAAGCATCACCTGAAGCTCAAAGTCAAGGCTGGGCTGAGAGGTTCTTGACAAAGGTTTGGGGAGTGAGAGTCCCTGTCAGTTGTGGCAGAAACTAGGGATTTTCATACAAGATCCTATAGCTTCAGGAATTCTCTCTAAACTGGGCATCAATCATGCATCTCCAGGCCTCTGAAAGCGAACTTGTCTTTTGGTATAATGGACACTGTGCCCATGGCACACATTCCTCTCATCTTTCCATGGTCACAACCATGATGCCCTCATTCTGACAATGAAGCGGGACTATGGTGTAAGCATTACCCACCCAGGAATGGTTCTCAACCTGTGGGTCGCCACCTCTTTGGGGGGAGGGGTCAGAGATCAAATGTCCTACATATCAGATATTTACATTATGATTCATGACAGTAGCAAAATTATGGTTATGAAGTAGCAGTGAAATGGTTTTATGGCTGCGGGGGTCACCACAACATGATAAACTGTACGAAAGGGTCACAGCATTAGGGAGGCTGAGAACCACTGCTTTACAGGAGGAAGGAGACTGAGAGTCAGGAGTCAGAAGCCACTGCAAGGCTGAACACCTGTAGTTCTTTTTAACTGAATTCTAATGAATGCTTGTGCTTGGTTTTTCTTTCAATTGCCCAACTTCAGAAAGAAGACAGAACACACACACACACACACACACACACACACACACACACACACACACACACACACACCAACTCCACACAGGAGATAAAGACTTTCTTTTACAAGTGGCTCACAGCACTGATTGGCAGAGATGCTAGTAACACTGACTAGTTGGTGACCTTATGTCATTCCTAATTGGTACCATAGGGTAAGTGAGGCTTGCTGACTCCCTAAACCTCTAGTGCTCATTCCACAGACAATGGGTTCACTGAGTACACCATGCCCACTGTTTTTATAGCAGACACCCACACTTAATAAGGCAGGCAGCAAAGCACCTCAGTCCTTCATGGGTTTTTCCAAATTTGAGGTGTTGGGAGGTGTGAAAAGCATGAGGCAGGAGGAACATAGAAAGGGTGGATTTCCAACCAGCATGCCTTAGGCAGTATTACCTTGAGCACAGCACAGCGGCTGCTTCTCTAGACTAGGGCTTGGGCCTATGCCATGCCTCTTTAATGCTACAACCCCAGTGTTCTAGAGACCTGGGGAAGCATCTCAGCCTCCAGTTCTCTGACAGTGGATTTTAGACTTCAGGTGGCCAAGATAAGAGGCGAGGGACTGGAAGTGTCCTGGTACATACTCAGTAAGATTTTCTAATCCCTTTCCCTGCTGGCCTTTGCCTCTGTCATTGGCACATGCAGCTGAGCTCATGCAGTTATGCTTGGCATTGTGTACAGGTGAGTCCATCCGCAGAAACACCCACAGTCTGTGAAGAGCCCAGCATCATTTCTTTATAAAGCCCAGCGCTAACATCTCCTTAGCTTAGCACTGGGTTCTTCCCTTGGGCATGGATCTAAAGCAAACCTAAGAGCAGAATAGAAAAGGGCTGCCTGACCAAGAGGATGGGCAGCATGGGTGCACTTTACAGTAAAAAACAAATGCTGCTTCACTAAGTGGCTCACAAGGGGCAAGCTGCATCTTCCCTCCAGACTCTTCTTTACAAGCTTTATCGGAGGAGACAATGGCTTTATGTGTCACTGAGTTCTACAGAAAGTGGGACTCTGCAGAAGCCAGGAGGTGACAAAGTATAAAGACCTCAAGCATCTTCCCTTTCATCAAACACAACTGAACATGACTCCTAAGTTACAAACAGGTTAGGAACATTCTGCAGAGTACAGCACGCATTTATTTCTTCCCATATTCTAAACATGAACTGAAGCTACTAGAAAAATGACAAAGTCATACAACACAAGATGAAAACAACCCCTATATCTGTGTTGAGGACTCTACAAGGCTGAGTACAACTTGTTAGAAAGTTGGAATGTCGCAGATCCACAGTTAACCTATCTTGGGCTATTTGGAGTCTCCTGCATTGCTACTCCTTCCCATCTCTGCACTGACGTAACATCTCTGTGACTATCAGAAAAACCTTAGCTTCCACTGTCCTAAAAGCTAAGATTGTTATCAGACATCATATAAAACCTATAAAGACATTCTCCCGCTTTCCTGTAACCTGGCTATCCAATGCCCTCACCAACATATACAGTAAATGTCTTCATGACTTTTTATAAGTAGTTCATGTAACCATTTCTTGTTGGAGCATGTCATTGGTACAACCTAAATCCACATTCCCAGATTGGGGTCACTCATTTCATTCAGAGTAAACCATCTCATACACTTTTTGAAGGGAGAACTATGTTTTCTGGCAACAGTTTGGCACCCAATGTGGGGCCACAAAGGTGATCCAGTTCAACGGGGGTGACATGCCCAACTGGCACCAGGTACTAGGATGAGTCCTGTGTGGCCAGCCATCTTTGATGCTTTTCAAATGGTGGTTGTGGGAGTTCTTTCTGAGGTCAGCTTCCCAGTTTGGTCAGCGATGTGTAGGTTTATTGGGAACTGGTATTTAGATGGCATCTGACTTGCTTTAGCATATTCTTTTTTTGGTTTTTTTGGGGGGGCGGGGGGAAGGATTTCAAGACAGGGTTGCTCTGTGTAGCCTTGGCTGTCCCGGACTTTGTAGACCAGGCTGGCCTCGAACTCACAGAGATCTTCCAGCTTCTGCCTCCCCGAGTGATGGGATTACAGGCATGCACCACCACATCACCGTGCCCTGCTGGTTTAGCACATTCTTGTTACAGATTTCATATGAGAGTTTTTGTCAGAACCTCTTTCCTCACATTCAACTCTTTTCTCCTGTCACTTGTCCAACATCCAACTCTGTTCTGTCTTCCTTCTCTTGCACAGCACAAGAAACTATGCCCTTTAATTTAGATACAGTCTGCATTCCTAGTCATAAAGATACCAAAGAAAAGACTCATCTCCAGGGCACAGGATAGAGGAGTCAGGGGTAGCACTTCAGCATACCTAATAGTTTCACAAGGAAGCCCAAGAAAACAAATCTGTACTGACTCTTTCTCCCAATGACTTTTCTCTTGCCTAGCCAACCTCATTTTTACAGATCCGAAGAATGAACCTTCCTGGTCCCACCATAGAACCTCAACTGTGATGTGTGGCCAACTAGAGAAAAATGTATGAAGCTCCTAGTGTTAAAGCCGCACCCATGTTAAAGGTCCTAGACAATTGATTACAATACAGGACTGCAGGAAACTGCAGCGCTGCAGACCTCCAACCAAAATTATCTCGGGCTAGCTTCCATCAACCCAGAGGCTAAGAGCCTCACTGGACAGCAACTGATACCCACAGCCAAGCTTTCTTCACTTTTCTGTCACTCCCAAACCCACTGTCTCCACCAATGTATTTGGTAAATGCCTCGATTTATGATTCTCTTTGGGTCTATGACTATTAGCAGCTCATACAACTACTTTCACATTGAGCCCCATCATTCAGGGACATATGAATCCATATCTCAGGCCATGGTCACTCCCATTCGGCTCAGCATTAAGTATCTTCTGTTCATTCTGAGAAGAGGGCTGTGTTTTGCATGCCACAGATACTTAAGCGTCAAACTCATCAAATGCTCAGAATAACTCCTGGACACTGACTGTCCTGCTCCAAGCTCTGCAGAGGCAATGGCATTTAAAGCAAATAGTTCCGATCCGATTAAAGACACACAGCACGTTACTTTTACAAGGAAGTAGCTTAGTGACCAGGAGATGGATCCATGTCAGGCCAGGGCAGTGACAGCAAATTTGGTTGAGGGTTGTGAAAAACACAACCTTTTAATCACATTACCAACTTAAGCAGTTGAAGTGAGGGGTACAGACACTGTGCTGCCCTCTTTTTTGCAGTCTGGGCATTTGGAAGGCCACATCGCTTCTAAGAAGATGAAACCTCTGGTCCTCTATTTAGGAGCTCATCTTTATTGTAAAGGAGGAAAAACATCTACTATTTTTTTTATACTGCCTGTAAATCAACAGACAGAAGGCAGAGTATTAAGATACACATGCACATGAATGTTGCACATGACAGAGGAGGACCCTTCTTAAAACATATATGAAATGAGCTGGGAAGCTAGCTTGTTCAGTAAAGGTGATTACCATGAAAGCGTGGCAACTTGAGTTCAACCTAGAACACATATAAATGTGCAAAGAGAGAATGGACTCCACTAAGGTGTCCTGTGACCTTTATACACGTGTACCTGTGCCTACATACACCACACACACACATACACACATGCACACATACACAAACACACACACACACACACACACACACACTAAATAAAAATTAAAAAATACAAATAAGTGAAGACTTGAAGAAATGACTAAGCCTGAGTGTTTTCATGCTAGGCTCGAGAGTCATGGGAGTTGGCAGGAGAAAGAGGGTGGGCTAACATCAGAGTCCCTCTCTCTTAGGACAAGGATGCTCTAACCTGAAGGAATAAAAGGGTGCTTCATATGGCGAGATATAGTGGACCTGTTTTAGGGAAGGGTCCAGACAGTGTTTCCAGCACTTGCCATTTCCCTGCATCCTTCAGCTTAGAAAACGGTGACGGGGTAACGCCTCTGACTGCCACTAAAGTCTTCCCACCAGGGCACATGGATTTTCTCAGAGGCATCAGGAAAATGTCAATAAATAGAATTTACCTGCCTCACAGAGGCCTCATAGAGGCTACGTAAAATAATAAGGCAAATGCAATGTAGCTTGGCACTTAGATGCAACAGTGTGTTATTGTGACTTTAAAGCCATTATTTAATCATTTGGTCAAAACTCGCCTATGAAGAAACTATGTACAATGTATTTTATATGGCTCAATATTTAGATAAGTTTACTATCTATGTTCTCAAGCTCTTATCTAAAGATGGTCATTTGGAAGAAGCAGTCTGCTCACTTGAAATTGGCATACCAGTAACACCTCTTCTTTTTAGATCAGTGCAGCCTGGAGATATTTGGGCCTTTTATCAGCAAAATAAAATACTCTGATTTTTCGTAACCCCGAGAAATCTACCTGTGGATTAATGTGTGGCTAAATATAAAGCCAGGATTTAAAAATCCTAAAGGATGTTTGTTTTTAATTTGAACTCTTTGAGAATAAGCATTTGGGACATTTCTTTCCTACCTTCACCTTGTGTAATCAAGCTGACTCTAAGCATTTTCTTGGTTTGCCTGAGAGATACTTACAGGTTAGTGTTTTTTCTTCTCCTGCAACTCAGCTTTGAAGTGCTTCAATTGTAAGCTTATTTTAATTGCAAAGATCATGCAAGGAGGATCTTAGAGCTAAGCAGTAGTTAAATAACAAGCTGATGGAAGTCAACCCAGCAGTCTGTATTTGCATTTTTTTGCATTTGCATTTTAAAATCCCAAGTTAGATATGATCAAAGCTGCTCTCCATCCCGATTTTCCGCAGGATATACTTAGCAGCAGTGAAGCACATCACTCAGCCTTCTGCACAGCATTCTTGTCCTTGTTTCTTCTCCCTTCCTGACCTTGCTGGCCCCTGCCTTTCCCCCTGGCTCCCCCATCTCTGATCCCCAACTATCCATATCTTCATTAAAATGAAGCCTTCACCTTAGACTGCTTTTCTCTTGGCAAAGGCTTGCTCCAGGAGCTGAGGTAAGCAGTGCAGTGGGCAGGTGCTTAGGAATGACTTCTGGCTGTAGCTTGTGTCCAGCAAGGGTGGAGTCCCTCTTCTGTTTCTCATGCTAGCCCTTGGATCATGGATGGAAGAACGAGAAAATGTCTGAGGGCAACATTAGTGGGGATGGAAAAAGATGTTGTGAAGAGGAGTTCTGCAGCTAGCTGAGTCCATGGGGCTCCTGTCCTCAAAATCCCAGAAACCACAGAAGAGACAAATTGCCAGGAAGTGGCCCTGGTCTTCCAGATCCTTTTGCTGGTGTGCAGCAGCTTTGGTCTGTGTGTCTGAAAGAAGAAGGGTAGGCTTCTTTGATAGAGTTAGAATCCTTGGGGTTTGAATCCTTGTGGGTTGAACAGAGAGCTGATAGATGTTTTATAAAGAGGCAGGGGTGGGGGGAAGAGGAAGAAGAGGGGATGAGGTAGGGAAGGAGAAAAGGGAGGCGAGGGGAGGGAACCAACACGCTAACTTTTCCTGATGGTAAAACCCTGCTAGCATCAGGAATGCAAACCTGCTTTATTTTTATCCCCTTGAGGAGATTTAGTCCATTTGAAGAGACAAGACAACCCCAATGATGAGCTATGAGTGAGCACAACAGTACATGGGTAACTAACAGTGCTGTGGCAATAAAGCCCATTTTATAGATGTTCCAATCAGTAGAACACTATTTCTAGTTCAAGTGATGACTCCTGTCAGCATCATTCTGAAAGTAAATAAAAATCAATTGCCCATGTAAATTTAAAGAAAAGGGGGCATTTCAGCTCATGAGAACAAAGGATTAAGTGTAAAACAGAATGGGGGTTGATTAGAAGGAAAATAATCTTTTAAGTCAAAGACTACCAGGTAAGACTGTTAGAATTTATGAAGTCATTTAATAATCTGAGTGCCTCTCTGTGCCAAAGATTCAGGGCAAAAATATAAACAAGGTTTCCGATTCCTGCAAATCATTGAGACAATTGGGGGAGGGGGAGAGAGAGAGAGAAAGAGAGAGAGAGAGAGAGAGAGAGAGAGAGAGAGAGAGAGAGAGAGAGAGAGAGAGAGAAACTAAAAGCTTAAAATGGACCATATATATATGGACCAGATTTGTATGATGAAGGAGAACCAAATACTCTGTGAGACCCTAGTACTCGGGACATTCTGCCCTTCTTTTTGGTGCTATGCACAATAGGAGCCTCAATAAACCACTCTCCTCTGCTCTGCTCTGCTCTGCTCTGCTCTGCTCTGCTCTCCTCTCCTCTCCTAGACACTGCCTAGCCCCTGGGTTGTGACAATCAGGAGCAGTGGTTCTCAACCTTCCTAATGCTGCAAACCTTTAATACAGTTTCTCATATTGTGGTGACCCCCAAACATAAAATTATTATGCTGCTACTTCATAATTGTAATGTTGCCACTGTTTTGAGTCCTAATGTGAATATCTGATGTGTGGGTATCTGATATGCTACCCCCATACAAGGCTCGTTCACTTCTAGCGGTCATGACCCACAGGTTGAGAACCACAGATCAAGAGTTTCCAGGAATTGTCAACAATTTGGGGGCCAAAGGTGAGTGAAGTCTTCTTTGGCGGCAAGAAACATATCTGAAATTATAACAATTTCCTCCAGCTGGACATGGAGCGACGCTGGCCTTGGCTCTCAGGGCAGAGACAGTGGATTGATAGCTGATATTCTGCCTCTGAGAATGTGATATAGGACAGCTGGTGGAGGGAAATCTTTGTAAACATACGAGGCGATTTGAGCTTTCGTTCTCTGGCTCCTTGAGCCCACTTTAGGTACTGACGTTATAAACATTTTATAATGCACACATGCAGGTTACCTCATACATGAAATTACATGCCATCTCAATGCATGAGAGCTGGGAGTTCTCTACTTGAACTGTCGAATTGTATACAGTGAGTGTGCTATCTCATGAGCAGCACATCAGTGTTATGCATTGGTAACGGGTAATCTCTCCAGGAAAATTTTATGTAAAATGACAATTAACAAAGAAAATACCTAATAATAATTTTTACAATGCCAAGATAAAGAGTGTATTCAGAGTGTGATCATTTGCATGAAAAGGCGGGAATAAGCAACTTTGTTTGCATATACAGAAATTTTTTTTTGTCTAAGGGTAGAAAAGAAATTAATCAGAGCAATGGACTGGATGCTGAGGGTCAGGGTAGAGAAAATTTTTATCCTAAACTTTTTTATACATTTGAATTTTAAAGTATATGGATATACTACTTATTAAAATTTTTCTTTTCAAAGTTGACGTTCACATAGCCCAAACTGAACATGTTTTTGGCCTGCAACATGTCTATTAAAAGAGAGGGTTGGTACTGCCCTGACACTTTACACACTTTCTGCTTGCTTTTTGCTGTGTAATGATGTCAGCCTGATCATCCAAGTAGTTAAAGGAAGTAAGAATTTCCTTATCTCTCTTGTTTATCTACACGCTGCAGGCAATGTAAGCAATTTTCATAGTCCACATCTAAAAAACGCTGTTTACAGTGATGCGTGTGAAGTTACAATATTAAATCTTCCTTGAGTTGCTAGTGCCAGACTGTCCTATGTTGGCTGTAGTTTTTACCTATGAACACATGGTTTTAATATGAAGAGATGGCTCGTCTAGTTGATGAAGCATATTTGTCAGGAGACAGAGAATTTCAAACTCCCTGCCTAGAGGGGTATAACTTATTGGGGAAGCTGGCAAATGAGTTCTCACTATGAATTTTCATTCGTTTGTTTCAAATGCTTTGAAGAAACTATAATATGCAAATTGATTTACAGAAAAATGTGAAAAATTAAGTAATCTTTTCAGATATCTTGTTGACCTAGGGGAGCAGCTGCATTTCACATTCACAGGTCTGTAATGAATTCATGAAGTGCCTGTGAACACACATACAGGTGCTGTGGGTTGTTAAGGCTGATTTCTTAATGTTATATTGTGATGTTGTGGCCTCCTCCTTATGTCCCTCCCATCTTACTTCTTCCTTTTATGTCTACTTTTTGTTGATATACCCATGTAATTTATTTATTTTTAATATATTTTATTAATTTATTCATAATACATCTCAATTGTTATCCTTCTAGGTGAGAGAAGCATGGGAGAATTGGGAAATAGAAGGATCCAGAGGGTCCTAGAAACCTACAAGAAGAACATTATGACAGGCGGATCTGGGCCCAGGGGTCCTGCTCAAACTATGGCACCAGCAAGGACAATATGTGCAGTAAACTTCGAACCCCTCCCCAGACCTAGCCAATGGACAGGACGTTCTCCACAGTTGTGTGGAGAGTTTCACATGAACTCTGGTGCCCCATATTTGACCATGTCCCCTGGATGGGGAGGCCTGGTGGCACTCAGAGGAAGGATAACAGACTACCAAGAAGAGACTTGATACCCAATGTAATTTATTTTCAAATACTCTTAATAGTATAAAGCAAAAGTGTAAATCAAGATGCTGTTCTTCATATTTCTTTTGGAACAATGCAATATGCTTTTTAGCTAAAGTTAATTATACGACGAAGTCTTAGTTACTGCTCTTGTGTTGTGAAGAGACACCATGACCAAGGCAACTATTATAAAAGAAAATATTTAATTGGGGCTGGCTTATGGTTTCAGAGACTTAGTTTATTATCATCATGGAGCAAGGCATCACACCAGCAGGAGCTGGAATTAAGAGCTGCATATCCTTATCCATAGACAGGTGGGGGTAGGGGATGGAGAGGGAGAGAGACAGGTGTGTGTGGGATTCTGGCTTGGGCTTTTGAAACCTTAAACCCCACCCTCATCGACACATTTCCAACAATGAGTCCGCACCGTCTAATCCTTCTCAACTAGTACCACTCCCTGGTGACCTAGCGTTCAAGCTGATGCGCCATGGTGGGGGTGGGGAAGGGGCATTCTCATTCAGTCCATGACAAAGGGTTTTGTAGAAGATCCAAAGTCTTAAGACAGTTTCTTGGTGACCTCTTAAGCTCACAGTTAAGAACAAGCACACCCTCTGATATCACATCAAGGTGAATTAGCCCAAAACACCACAGCCACCGTGGTTACAGGGGCAAGGTGAAACTGGTCACTTTAGTCCTGCTTAAGGGAACATGACCTGACCAATGGAGAACATTACAGGTAGCCCCACCATTTGGGTAAACTTTGAACTGATAATTCTACCTAAAAGAAATGATCCTATAAGTAAACCAAATAACTGGCATAGAAACAAACAAATTTCATTGTAGGGATTACAAGTACAAGCTCTCTAAATAACTACTGACTAGCTTTCTGTCTCATGTATCAACTTAACTGACGAGGCCCATGAAATGGGAGTCCCATCAGCTGGCACTCTTGGGGTGTCTGATCGGTAGAAGCCAGGAGCTCTTTCTCAACTTATTGTCATCACATCATTTGGCTCTAATTGTTTTACCTGAAAGAATGGAATAGGAACACCAAAAGTGTTTTTTGAAATTAAAAGAAATCTTTAGAATAATTTGACAAAGGCAATTGCTAAAATTGTTGCAATTGAGTTAGTTAATGAGACAGCTAGGAAGATAGGACAATAAATGTAAAGACTGAAGAATTGTTTAAAATATTTATTATTACTATTAGTACTATTACTATTAGTATTAATCTTGCACAGTGTGTGTGGTGTATGTGCAGGCATGCACATGCCATGCACGTGTAGAGGACAGAGAACAACGTCTATGGAGATGATTCTCTTCTCCCATCTTTACTTGAGTTCCTGGACTGAACACAGGCATCAGGCCTAGGCAGCAAGCACCTTTACCTGCCGACCCAGCTCTTTGCTTTACCACAGCAAACTTTGACATTGAAAAGTGTTAAGGGTTTCTTATGAGTTTTTATAAGGAATATGTTCTTAAACAAATCCATTAAAAATGATAGTAAATAATGCTGGGTAAAAGTAACAATCTGTAAATGCAGAAGCTGGGACTTGGTTCAGCTGGAAAGATTCATAGGCATGTTAGGAACATTGAAGGTGAGGTCAAATCTACACTGCTTAGGGATGGGGCAGGCTGGGAAGTAGGAGCCATTCACAAGGCTGTAGATGCAAGGTATCAGTCTATGGAAAGCTTGAGCACACTCTCCATTTCCTATAGGCCTACAAAGAATTAAGAGATGGAAAGTAACATTGAGTACATGCCACATCAAAGTGTCCATATGTTCTGAATATTCCAGTTTTCATTTAAACTCCACAGTAATCATTAGAGGTAGTATTCATTTAGCTCACACTTTCTAGTTGAGAAAACAAGCTCAAAATATTTCATCACTTTTCCCGAAGTCAGATAGCCAATGAACGGTACTGCTGACCCCTGTCTGCATTCTTTACCAGCTCACTGACATCTTTCCAGGATAGGAATGGCAGGACAAAAACATTGCCACTGGGTGTGGCCAATGGCTAAAACAACAGTATGGGAAAACAGTGAGAAGAGAAGACATGGGGCAGGGCAGGGGTGGGGCAGGGGTGGGGCAGGGGTGGGGCAGGGGTGGGGCAGGGGTGGGGTGGGAGACCATGTCTGTATTTATTTTCTCTCATGAACACAAGTTACCCAAGCAATCAACTTGGAGGAGAAAAGGCTTTTCTTGGTTTCATGGGTTTCATGGGCAGAGTCACTTGGCTCTGCTGCTTCTGGCCTGGTGTATGGTCTATGTAGAGACCGTGTCCTGTTGAGTAAAGTATCTCACCCCATGGTAGATAGGACACAGACAGTGACAGAGGAAGAGGAAAGGTCCAGAGACAAATGGTAACCTTTAAATGCATGGTTACTCCCAGTGATCTACATGCTCCAACTAGGCCCCTCTGCTTAAGAGCCCCCTTATACTTGTCAATGCATTAATACACCAAGGAAGTTAATGATTTAGTCATCAGCTAATAGCACCACTAGCTGGAGACCAAAATTTCAATACCTGAGCCTTTGTGGAGAGACTGTTCATATCCAGACTGTAGCAGTATGTTTCAAAAGAGAATTATGAGAACTTATATGAACTTGTTAGCACATGTCAGTGATCCTGGAACTTAGGAGGCTGTGGAAGGGAGCTAAGGAGGTAAAGGGCAGTTTTAACTGTATAGAATGAAAACGTCTTAAAAACCCAACTCCAATCCAAACCCAAACCAAGCAAACAACATCATCAGCAACAACAATAACAATACACCAACCAACCAACCAACCAACCAACCAACCAACCAACCAACCAATCAACCAATCAACCAACCAGCCAACCAACCAACCAACCAACCAACCAGCCAACCAACCAACCAACCAACCAACCAACCAACCAGCCAGCCAACCAACCAACCAACCAACCAACCAACCTAACCAAAAAAAAAAAAGGTAAGACAGGCTTCTACTTGAGACTTAATAATTATTTTCTCCAAAACTCCCTTAGGTGATTAATGGCCTGCCCTTCATGAATGGGATTATTGATGCTGTAAAAGGACCAAATCTCTCAATAGTGTTTCTGCCATGCTAGGGTAGAGCAATACGACAGGTACTGAAGGACCAAGAAAATGGTTCATCAGACTCTTCTAGAAATGTGGAAGTCTGGTGCTTCCGGACAGCCTCTGAGATTGGTATACAGTGACAGACTTCCTTTCTCAGTGGGGTCCTCTCTCTACCTGAACCCTAGAATCTCTAAGCAGTGTCACACCGCCAGCAGGAAGACTACAAGCCCAGCCCTTTCCTGATAAGAAACCTGTTCAGCAAGCACCTGGGGATTCCTGGAGATACACCTTTTGCTACTAAGATGTCTTGGTGTCTTCACTTTCAACTGACCTTTGACTTTTCCTGGAGATCTTCCCCCAGCCATAGGATAATTAGATACTGTTTTCCCCCTCTTATGATAGGGTTGTTTTGTCACATGTTGCATGTAGTATCCTTAGCATCTCTAGCCCTAGCAAATCAGACATATCCACCTTCAAAACCCCTCCCACTGCTCAAGGTCTATAAATGTCTCTGCTTCATGAAATAAACTCATTCTCTCTCTCTCTCTCTTCTCTCTCTCTCTCTCTCTCTCTCTCTCTCTCTCTCTCTCTCTCTCTCTCTCTCTCTCTCCCTCTCCCTCTCCCCCCCTCTCTCTCCCTCCCTCTCTTCCCCCCTCTTTTTTTCCCCCTCATGCTCATACCATTCCCCCACCATGGCTGCCTGAGATTCCATTTTTTTCTGGGGAAGGGAGGGCTCCCCTCCTCCCTTGACAATTTCCACTGGACACGTGGGGATAAACTGCTGCGGAGGCAGTAATGGCAGAGCTGCCTTAACAGGCGCCGAATCCCGCTCCATCTCATCAGGCTCAGTGCTGACTGCCAGTGAAGCACCCACCAGGCCTATATCTCATTGGACCTGCCTTCCAGCCAGTTTTGGGTGTCTGCCTGCATCCCCTGCTTAGCCTGTGTCTTCTCTGTTTCCGGAATCATGAGGGGCAAATCTCTCTTGTTTAAGCTTGCCAGGACTGTGGTTGTTACCATTCCAGCCTTCATGTGTTCAGACAGACATCAATATGCTGATGAAAAACAAACAAACAAACAAAAACCCAAAACCTAGAGATTGAACCTATATCTTGATGAAAGTTTGTGACATGTAGGATTCCAAGAAATGAGTGCAGAGATGGGCATAAAGAGGCCAGGTAGGATTGGCATTAATGGCCCAGCTTGGCAACTGCTAATGCTGTCACCAATAGGGTCACACCATGAAATTCTTAAGCTTTTTCTCCTTGTAACTACTTTTGTTTCAAGAATGTTTTGCTTGATCCTGTAGCTATACAAAACAAATATACAACTCAAACATATTTTAAAGAAATTTGTTTTTTAAAAAAACTTTGGTATGCATATAAATGAATCATTTATTAAAGATGAAAGTATATTTGGATAAGAATGGCATGCAAATACTTGTTTATTTTTATATAAATAATTAAATTTTGGCTACAGGATACTGAGTATTGTTTTCCAGAATGATTCATACGCTATACAATTGTCAACGCTAAAATATTGCTTCACACAAATATATGGTAAAAAAATGGCAGAAGTATGGTGGGGGCCATTTCATAAATTTCTGTAAATTTTGTTTTAATTTCAAGCTGGAATTCATCAAACAATCTTTTACAAAACTCAATTCAGCAACTCAAAGAGAAATTTAACATATTTTTTAAAGTTTTATTTCTTTTTACTTTATGTGTGTATGTATTTTCCTGAATGTATATATGTACATAAATACATATGTATGCATGCATTTATGTATGTGCACCATGTGTGCCTGCTGCCGGAAGAGGTCAAAGGGGGGCTCTAGATCCCCTGGAACTGGAGTAACAGATGGTTGTGAGCTACCATATGTGTTCTGGGAACCAAACCCAGGTCTTCTATAAGAGCAGAAAGTACCTGAGTCATCTCTACAGCTCCACTAAATGGGAATTTTAAAAGTCAAATATTCCAACATGGCAGGATCCAAAGATGTACTTTGATCCAAGGGTGAGAATGACAACATTAAATGTCTTTGTGTTCTGAAATTAATGCATTATGTTCCTGTAGAGCAAAAATGTTATATGCATACCCGTACAGCCACACTTGACATGAAAATAGAAGCAAGATTTTTTGGAAATGGGATGAGAAAAGCTGGAGGGGAACAAGAGAGGGTAACGAAAGTGAATATGATCAAAATGCATTATGTATGTGTATAGAAATATTTTATATATGTATATATTATAATTAATATTCGCTAATAAAATTTCACTCAAAATTGTGGGATAAGGTTCAGCAAGCTAAAAGACATAGTCACCAGATTAACTACAAACACCATGTGGGAGGGGCCATGTGGTATGTGGTGAGTGTGTGCTCTGGTGCCCACCACAGAACCTAGCATACAGAGCACATGTGTAAGTGCGCACACACATGCCAAATCCAAAACTCAGCACACCTTGCTTTAGAGTCATGAAGACAACTTCCCAGAAAGAGCTGTGTCTTGAGACTGAGCCCTTTGCAAGACTGATCAACTGATCAGAACTTCAAGCAGGTGGAGGTTAGAATGTTGCAGGTCCATTGCCTAACTACAATTTATCTTGAGCCATCTTTAGCCCCGTAAGCAGCTTTTCCTTGTCCCTCGCTATGTGTCAAACACCTATGGCTAACAGAGAGAGACATTTTATAATGTAATAACTTAATAAAACTTTAGTTTCTCCCCACCAAAAGGCTGTCATCAGACAGCTCTGACTCCTATAGCTGTGATTTCTTCATTGTGCTATAATTATCTTCTTAATGTTCCCACCAATGTATTTGAATAGAGCCTTTATTCATAAACCTTTCTTTGTTCGGTTACTATAAATTAACTTCATGAAACTGTTACCATGTTGAAAAATGGAGTTTGGGAAACTTGTGTTCCTGGGCCATTGTTATTCATATTTGACTCCAGGATAAATTATAACCTGTATAAGGTGAAAGCTATGTTTTTTTTTACAGTATTTTTTTTTAAATTTTTACACCTAAATATACAACAAGAAGAACCACAAAACAATCAGGAATTACATAAATGTTACATTCATAGTGTTTTGGTTATTGGTGTTTGGCAAACCTTAAGAAAACATCTTTCCTATTTGGGTGAGTCTAAATTCTGAATGTAAATCAATATCTCTCCTACCTCATCTCTATCAACTTAAAACATCTATCTAGATCTAAAAATAACTTAACCCCTAAGTGACTAAGCTAATTGTAAAACTAAACTCTCTGGTCTTCAACCCCATCAGAGACTAAAGAAGGAATTAAACTTAATTACCTGAGTAAACCAGGGTTGCAGAGAGCTATGTTTTTGTGTCCACAGAAGTAGACAAAGAAGAAAAGAAGCAGATCCAACCATCACCATCATAGATTGTGTAATCTTAATTTAAAATGTGACACATCTCTTGCATGGAAGTCTCACTTAGTTAACATCATATGAAAACTCAGTAAAATGTCCCCAAGCCTATAATTCAAGTTAACTCAAGGGTTTAATTGTATCACCAATCTAATCATCACTAAGAAACAAGGGTTAAGCCCCCGAAGGCCATACTCATGTTAAACATGAATATTACAGTGATTGAAAGAACTTTAACAGTATAAGGGAGAAACAGAAATGGGGATCTGGTCTAGATGACCAGAGCAGACCCTCCCCACCCATCCCCACCTCAGAAGTTTCTAGAACCCACACTAACTGATAACGTACTCCGTGATCGTAGAATATGTTTCATGGACTCATTTAACAAGCAAGTCTATGTGAAATGCTGTGCACTGACTTGTGGCCATCACCCATGCCTCTATATGGTCTATGCCCTTTGCAAGTGCTCAATCTTCCTTCCTGCTATCTCTAATCAGGTAATTAAGCAACCAATTAAGCAACCTACAAGCTACTGAAGGAGGCACCAAAGACACAAAATACACATGGACTTTGACCTCAAGCAGAGTGGTCAAAATAAACAAGAGAGGGGTCTAAGAAGATGCTAATTACAGAGAGGCCAAGGCACACAAGGGAGGAGTGATTGAGGTCTAAGAGTAGAGAGCATGAAAGAAAGTGTAAAGTTGAGAAGGGAGGAAATAATACTGTCCAAAGATTCCACAACACACAGAAACATGGTGAGCAAAGACACACTGACACAAAAGTAAATTTGAGTGTTTTATTGCCCAGGTGACTCATGACAATCTTTAATTCTGCTTGTTGAAGCTGACTTGTGCTTCCACTGATGGTGAAAGAAAAAGAAGAAAGAAAGAAAGAAAGAAAGAAAGAAAGAAAGAAAGAAAGAGAAAGAAAGAAACACTGATTTGATAGTGCAGCCATGAGTCAAAAAGAACGTTTCTATCAGTGGTGAGAAAGATACAGGATAATGTTCCCATAATATGATACAGGTAACAATTCAGGCATCATAGCACAATGCTCCTGCCCCCCTCACCCCCAAAGCCTAGTAAACTGTCAATATTTTAAGCTCTGGGCAAATAGGGATGCGCAAGTGTAACACTCTGCAACGACAGTAAGTGACCATGTTGGTTTGCTTACTTACTGTACCAGAATTTTTATCGTTATTTTAGAATGTACTTGTTCATATAAAGTGTCCACTGTGAAATAGCATCTGCTATTCCTGCAGCAGATCAAACATTCCTATGCACCACCTTTGATTGCTCCAAGAGGCCACGCTGGGGACCATCAGCATTCCATGATGCTGCACAAGGAGGAGATGTACTAATGATGTGCTTTTCATACTGTGTTCTCATTGCTGAATGGCCCAGACATGTAATTAAGTTGATTCTTACAGTGCTCGGCAGGCTTTTCAGAGAATGAGCTGGAACACAGCATGGAACAGTGGGAAGGTTAGAACATAGGTTTCCCTGAGAGTTGAAATTTAGGGGCCGCAGTCTCTTTGTCTGAGAACTAATTTGGTAGACTTGGATGAGTAGACCCAAATATAAGGAGGGTCTGGAAAGCTTTGAATGCTGTGGATTGTTGTGTATTTTCTCCCAATGCTACAGAGTCAACTTCATATAGCCACTAGGAGTAGCTTCATATAGAGCCAACACGGGAGTGCTTATTTCTACAAAATCTCTATGGTCCGAGGAGCTCATGCCTGGTTAAGAGGCCATCCTTCCTGCCAAAGGCTTCTGGTGCACAAGAAAAAAAAATTCCCTTTGAAGACCAACTAGCTCTGCACTACATACCCTAGGTTTTAAGGCAGGGCAGCAGCCCTCTGATTTTAGGGGGAAATTAATCAGGTATTACTACCAAACACGGAAGACTCACTCTCAGTAAAGTACACATGGACTTTAAGTTGAAACCCCAGGACCATCTGGTGAGCGAACAGCTCAGTTAGCTTAGTGAGCTGGCTTCCTGTGCCAGTATCAGCTTAGGAACACATTTCCTGGATTCTCCTACCTGCCAAGCTGTGTCTTAAAGCTTTCTTAAGCCCCAACTGCTTGCTCTAGCAGTGCCTTCTGCCTAGCTTGGAAGTAGAAATTGGCTGTGATAGATAGAGAGCTGGCACCCAAGGAGCTAGTGTGCAGGAGCCTGAGTGTGATCTAGGTGGAGAACTCATGGGACCTTGTAGAGATTGGCATCTCCTGGGTTGATACAGTCACAAGGAAGGTAGAGTCAGCGTATGTCAATGTTAGCAACTACTCTTTCCCAAGCCAAGTCTTTCCGTATCTGTATTCTTAGCTAATTAGAGCAGTATGGAGACCAGCTATTAAAAGAGCAAGTGGCTGTCATCCTAGCCTGAGAACATTCAGTATTGACAAATAAATAAATGTGAACGGCAAAGGATTTCATACCCAATATGACTATTAAGGCAGGAAGGGCACAGGAACCTCTCTCTCTCTCTCTCTCTCTCTCTCTCTCTCTCTCTCTCTCTCTGTGTGTGTGTGTGTGTGTGTGTGTGTGTTTCACTCACATAGAATGGGTAGTGGGAATGCATTATCCTGAAACTAAAGCAACGGCTTTGTGTGAGAAGAGGGTTACATTCAGAGGTAATTCTGGTCCCTTGATTTGAGTAACATCACAAACTCTGGACATCTTGTTGTCCCATTTTGAGGATGTCCCCATTCTCCTAGTCAGGAGAGTCTGACCAATACTCAAATAATTGTAAATGCCCAGAGAAGGCAGATACTCAGTGCTGGGTGGGGTTAGTATATCCTGAGACCTTGGACTGAATGCAGTAACTTGGAATAATGAGGGGGGAAAACCAAACCAGAGAAGGAGGCAAAGGGCAGAGGGCCAGCTTTCCTTTTCCTTGAGAACAGTGGACAGTTGGATAAGATTCGCTCTGGCAGTTCTGTGCCTTAGCTAACAAAACACTAATGACACCAGCTCTGGGAAGAGGCTCAGAGTAATGTCCTTCGTAGCAGCCCTGCTCAGAGCTGCAGAAGAAATTCTCTCTATCCTGCTCTCTGAGGTCTTTTTCTTCCCTTAATGAAGCAGATTTCTGTTTGCCTCCTTCTCCCTATCCCCAGCAATGGCAGATCATAATGGCATCACCAAGTGCAATCTGGGTTTCTGATGAGATGAGTTGATATTTGCTCACATATTTTATAAACAAATGTGAAGGATGAAGTCCTGTCCATCTCACTGATCTTAACAGAATGGCTGGGATGGGGGTGGGGGGCTTTATATTTAGGGCTCAAATTACTACTACTACTACTACTACTACTACTACTACTACTACTACTACTACTACTAACAATAATAATAATGTCTACAATTTACTTGTAGACCAGGGACAATTTCAAGGATGATGTTGTGAGCAATATTATCTACCTCAAGAGAATTGAGTTCCAGAAATTCTTGGCTGAACTTGGACAACAGGAAAAACAATAAGGCCTTTTCTCAAAGCTATTTTGTCCCTCTTCCAGGCAGCAAACAGTATAGGTATCTTTCTGTATGAACAATAAATCTTAAAAACACCAATACTACTTTGAAAATTACTGATGAAAATTACACACCAATATAACCACACATGTTTTTGTTTCTATGTAGTGTTTACTTTCTCTTTATTCTGTAGCTCTGTTGATCTCTAAGTCTCTTAGACTATCTTGATAAGAGTATGAAGGCTTTGGCTGATGATATTCTAACTCATTTTAATGTATTTTTAATATAATTATAGATTCCCTTCATTTACTCTCTCACTAGTTATTTGTATTACCCAAAAATTGATTTTTACCTTTGTTTATTATTTAGACATGCAAAATATTAGCAATTCCTTTTGAAAACCTAGTTCTCACTGCTAGGTTTCTATAAAGAAAACGTACATCATCCTTCTCATGGCTTCCCCTTGCTGGTCCAGAAGCTTTAATAGATAGAGGCACTAGATCCTTCCACAGGTTCAGGGTGAACAGAATAGAGAGGAAAGCTAGGGAAGCAGGTTGATAATAAGGTAGCAGCCAGAAAATGGAGACCATATCCCTTTCATCATCCCCATCACCTAAATCCTTTTATCAATTTAAAGACTCCAGATGTATCATTCTGTAGCTGAGGCTGAGAGGGCTCTGAATGAAGGGGCTGGAGAACTCTTCACTGACAGTGCTGCAAAGGCAGAACACAGAGAGGAAGAACTGGTTCCTCCCCAGGACACCAGGGTGCTGCAGGGAAAAAAAAAAAAAGACAGATCTGGAAAGAGTGAGCAGTGAGCAATGCCCAGAACATGGAACAAGAAAGAAATCATTTTACTTCCTGATTAATAACAGTGGCAGTTGTGTGAAAAACCCAGAGCTGGCTGAAAAGCATAGCCCCATGGCTCCACAGTAGAATATCTCCCTACTCCACCCAGGCCCTGCCCCACCTGTGAGGTTTTTCTGTAGCACTCTATTCTCACATTTAGGTGGAGTCATAGCACACTCAAATTTCTAACAGCAAGGGAAGTCTTTCCTAACCAGTGTGCCTACTGATTCTTGACCAGCTCTGACTGCCTCATAATTCAATTTCTTGAAGAGGACACAATCCGTTTACAACTCTCTCCTGAAATCTCTCCCAAATCCTGTTCCTTCTTTGGTCAATCCTCGTTTCACTAAAATGGCCCTTGACAAATGATTAGGTAGCCTTTGCCAGAATAGATGGGCTCCTCTTATCCCTTATAGTGTGTGGATGTCCTTGGAACATTTGCTATTTTGACTACTGTGTCTGTGCTAGCAAGTTTCACGTCAACCTGAGACAATCTAGAGTCATTTGCGAAAATGGAAAATTGACAAAATGGCCGTGGGCAAGCTTGCCATGTATTCCCTTCATTGATGGTTGATGCAGGTAGCCCATCCCACAAGAGAAGACATAACTCCTGGGCTGGTGGACCTGGGTATTATAAGAAAACAAGCTAAGCAAACCATATGGAGCAAGCCAGTAAGGATAGCCTCTGTATCGGCATCTGCCTCCACTCTTGCCTTGAGTTACTGCCCTGACTTCACTTAGGTGACGGACTACAAGCTGTAAGGTGAAATAAACCTTTTTTCTCTCCAGGTTGCTTATGGCTATAGTATCTTATCACAGCAATAGAAATCCCAAGACATTCCCCTTTTGGAGGACCCTTTAGCTGTGCTACGCTCTTACTTGGTTTTCTTATCTTCTCTGTAGTAGTGAATTATCTAATTTCATTCTTTAGTTCCGTTTTTCCCTTGTCAGCTGGTTTCCTAAATGTTGCCACCCTCTAGAAGTCTGCTCTTTTCATTCCATGCATTCCACTAGAACTCTGATGATTTACAGGGCCACAAACCTCCAATCTGTCTCTACCCAGAGCTTCCAATAATCTCCGAAGCTAACAGTTTTCACTGAGTAGTCTTACTGGTACCCTGTTAAAGATATCCACGACACATCCATTTTTTTTTTTTTTACTGTGATCACATTCATCTCTTTTAATGCAACTTTAAAATGTCAGAGCTATTCATGTCTCACTGTGTTTATTCCATACTTCTAGCCACTGAGTCTCGCACACACTTTCTTTGTAATATGGCTGACATCTGTCTTGTGTAGCTGTTTACCATTTCTTGCCAGAGTTATTTCCGTGACTCCTTAAACTCACCCTCTCCAATCTGTATCTTCTTCAGCATTTATAAAGTGCAAATTTGATCATGTAACTCCTAGAACAATGACACACATCTATTTCAGGATGGAATTCACATTCTTTTTTTCTCTCTTTTCTTTTTCTTTCTTTTCTTTTTCTTTTCTTTTCTTTTTTTTTTTTTTTTTTTTTTTTTGAGACAGGATTTGTCTGTGTGTAGCCCTGTCTGACCTGGGATCACTCTGTAGACCATGCTGGCCTAGAACTCACAGAGATCCACCTTCCTCTGCCTCCCAAGTGCTGGGATTAGAGGCATGCCCACCACCATCCAGCAGAATTCACATGCTTGGGTGTGGCATGCAAGTCTGTGCAATGAGGCTCTTATTGTTCCTTATGCCTCATCCTTCTTGATGGGCTTCCCAGAGTCTCTTGACTTAACCACATGAGAAGGACCCATCATTGCTCAAATATAGCAAGGGCTTTCCTGCCTTCATCCATGCTGCTTTCTGTTTCTTAAATGTCTGGGTGGAGTTAAATGGTATCCCCTAAACTCCAGGTCTCCTTGTGAATGTGATCTTATTTGAAAATATTTTTATAGATATAATGAACTTAGAATAAAAGCCATTCTGTTTTAGGATTGGTTTTAATCCAGCATGAACAGTGTATTCATAAGCATAGATACATGGGAGAATATCTTATCAAGACTGGGACAGAGGTTGGTGCAAACCACTGCCAGCCAGAAAATCCCAAGACAGCATGGCACAGTCTCTCTAGATTACTATGACAGCATAAATGTGTGTCATTTGATTTCAGTGTTCCATCTCTGGAAAAACAACAGTTTGTCCCACTTCTGTTTCATTGCTAGCCACAAGCCAACTTAGCATAATGTATTGTGGAAAAGCCCCTCACTCTGGTCTATTCCAACCCCTAACTCAGCTGTCCTTGGACTTTCAGTGATTTTGTGTATGGCTTTATGAAGACGCTCTGCTCCCTTGTCATCAACTTTGGTCATTATAGTTCAATGATGCAACCCAGGAGAAAAATGTCTCACTTGTCATCTGCATGTCATACAACATGAGCAAGAAAAAGAAAAGTCCGATTAAGTTTGGTGGTTTCAACTTGTATCGAAGAAGTGTAATTTTACTTTCTTCAAATGGACTCTTACGTTAATGGGGAAAGTAAAAGATCACAGGAGGTTAGTGCTACATAATATGTTGCCCAACAGTAAAATTACTTTAATATACAGTAATAAGTATTTCTATTACTGTGTTAATTTTATTTACTAGCAATGATGAGAATTATGTCCATGGTATTTCAAAGAATAATTATTTGTTTTAAGTTTGTCTTTATGCTTTGAATAGTAATTTGTAACAAAATGAGAATTTACAATAGACATATTTATAAACAATAAGCTAAGTGGAAATCAGAAATAGTTACAATAGACCTTGCTAGCTATGCCATTGACGAGTTATAATTTCTCATTTACTTCGGTGGCATGCCTCTTTTGTGGGAATACACACTCATGTTCTCAAGAGCTCATTTGGAAATGAACAATTTAACATGTAGAAAACTAGTCTGAAAAAATTCTTGTTGGATGCAAGGGGACTGTACTTCCTTCAAGACATCTCTCCTAGGATTCAGATGAGCTATTTCCACTGTGCTGTCTGTCAGGAGCCTTAGGAATCATAGCCACAGACTTTACATTACAGAGCTCACCAATTTGTAAAGATTCTCCTAATAAAGGCATGCTGGTGGAAAACTGTTTACTTTTTAGAATGCATCATTTTGATTATTTCCTGTACATGTATGATGCAGCAGGAGGTGGAAATGGGGATCTTTTCCCCCTCTAAAGTAATAATAATATTTTTTATATATAGACAGACCCAAGAAGATTACCTGTTATTTAAAGAAGCGGAGCTGGATGTGGGGAACCAAGGCTTTTCTCCTTCACTTATGAAATCAATTGTTTCCTTGAGGGCCACGAGGTGAGAGAAGGCACAGCTGTTGTTAGCAGCCAGAATCCACTAAGCATGCACAGAGCATGCAGAATTACTTTTTGGGTCATCCAAAATTGTTGAAAAGATACTCTGCTCCAGGCCAGTGGTAGGTTATAAGTAGTGAGAAAGACAGCCAGGGCCCAATCTTGGCCTTGAGAGACTTGTGTCTATTAAAATACAATTTCAGTAACAGAGACTTTTCACATTATAATACAAGAGAAGAACAGACCATTGGTACATTTCCAATCAGAAAAGTTTTTTGTTTTTTCTGTTTGTTTTTCATTTTTTGCTTTTGTTTTTGCACTTAGTGAAATCTACTGCAAATCTTTAGAAGCAGAACCACCAGGAACAGCATAAGTACCCAATTGGTCATAATATACATGATGGTTTTTGAGACAGCACCAAGTGGCTGAAAGGAACAGAGACTGGAAGACGATGCAGCTAGCCCTTGGATAGGACCAGGCACAGAACACCAGGAGCCCACACTGTTGCTATGACCAGGAGAGGGGCCAGCCAGGGCTCTGTGTACATGCACCCTTGCTTTTGGGCTTGCCAGGAAGAGCAGAGGGCATTTCAGGTACATACAAACACATGACCAGGGACAGCTGGCTGGCGGTGGGGGGCGGAGTGGGGTTAAGGGTGCAGTGGGGCTGGAACAAAAAGTAGCTGGTTGTTGCTGGAACTTGACATTCACAACAGCCATCTGTTGAGGGAGGAGGCCAAAGGAAACAAGAAAGCCAGGCTTCAGTAGGCCTGGGTTATGGGAAGTCCTGGGTGTGGCGGGCAGGGAGGCATGTGAAGGCCCATGAAGAAGGTGACTGGAGAAGGTTCTAGTATCAGAATCTGGAGCAAGCGGTGGATTTTGAATATATATATATGAGGTCAGTTCAGCTGTACCCTATGAGTATGAGGAGAGGGGTAAAAACGCAAGGTTTTCTATGGCCAGGTGAAAGTTAATAAGGTTGTGGATGCTGTCTGCTCACACACAGGCTGTTCACTGAAACTCTGTGAGGTCCATCCTACCCTGAGGGACCTGCAGATATGTCTCTGTTGACACCAAAACTTTGGCCTGAATGTGAGAAGTAGACAAGTGAAAGGATCCTGTGTGGAAGAACTCTATTAAGGCTGAGAAGGCAACAAGAGCAGAAGAGCAGCAATGACACAAGGCGGACACATCCAGGAACAATTCATTAGCTGTTCAGAATGACTCTCTGCCTGACAGGAAATACTCTTTCTGAGACAGCAGCTGTTAAAGGCATGTCCACAGGCAGCAGTGTTTGGGTTCACACTCAGCTTGCCACTTACTAGCCGTGTGACCCTCGGTGAATTAATTCCTTGGTGCGTAAGGGTTTTATTTTTCTTTACAGGGGTAAAAACACACCTACATCATAGGGCTAGTAGCTTTTAGGAAGAAGGTTGGCACATACCAAAGAGAGCAACTTGGCTGCCTCAGCATTAGTGATAATGCTCTTTTCAACAGCCCTGGAGTGGGGGTGGGGTGGGGGCTGTTGGGAAAAAATTGTTAACGGCAAGAGACTAAATTTTTACCTGAGGCTTTGTTTGAGGTGGGATATATACTAATGTTCTCCTATGCCCCTTACCCCCATTAAGTGGTTTCTCTTTTGTCTCTAGATTCTTTGGGTACTCCAAATTAAGCACACAAACCTGAAGATGTGACACTAAGATACAAATATGAGTAAGAATATATAATATTTGTGTTTCTGGGCTGGGATTACCTTACTTGGTATATTGTTTCTTTGTTCTGCCTATTTCCCTGAAAGTTTTGTAATAGCTATTTTTTAAAAATATATTTTATTAATTTATTCATATTACATCTCAATTGTTATCCCATTCCTTGTATCCTCCCATTCTTCCCTCCCTCCCATTTTCCCCTTACTCCCCTCCCCTATGACTGTGACTGAGGAGGACCTCCTCCCCTTTTATATGTTCATAGGGTATCAAGTCTCTTCTTGGTAGCCTGCTATCCTTCCTCTGCGTGCCACCAAGCCTCCCTATCCAGGGGATGTGGTCAAATATGGGGCACTTTCACTTGCCACAGCAGTGCAGGAGGGTTTCCCATTCCCAGAATCCTCGTTAGCATTTCTTATTTTTTTTAATATTAATTTATTCTTGTTACATCTCAATGGTTATCCCATCCCTTGTATCCTCCTATTCTTCCCTCCCTCCCATTTTCCCCTTATTCCCCTCCCCTATGACTGTTCCTGAGGGGGATTACCTCCCCCTGTATATGCTCATAGGGTATCAAGTCTCATCTTGGTAACCTGCTGTCCTTCCTCTGAGTTCCACTAGGTCTCCCCCTCCAGGGGACGTGGTCAAATGTGGGGCACCAGAATACGTGAGAAAGTCATATCCCACTCTCCACTCAAGTGTGGAGACTGTTCTGACCATTGGCTAGATCTGGGTAGGGGTTTAAAGTTTACCGCCTGTATTGTCCTTGGCTGGTGCCTTAGTTTGAACGGGACCCCTGGGACCAAATCTGCCTTTCATAATGTTCTACTTGTAGGTTTCTAGAGCCCTCTGGATCCTTCTACTTTGCTATTCTCCCATGCTTATCTCATCTAGAGTCCCAATAGGATGTCCTCCCCTCTGTCCCAGTTTCCTGGTAAGTGAAGGCTTTCGTGGGACATGCCCCTTGGGCTAATATGCAGATATAAGTGAGTATATACCATTTGAGTCCTTCTGCTTCTGGGTTAACTCATTCATTATGATCATTTCTAGCTCAATCCATTTATCCACAAATTTCGGGAATTCCTTGTTTTTAATAGCTGAGTGGTATTCCATAGTGTATATGTACCACAGTTTCTTTATCCATTCTTCTACTGAGGGACACTTAGGCTGTTTCCATGATCTGGCTATTATGAATAAGGCTGCTATGAACATGGTTGAACAGCATTTCTTATTTTTTGTTTTCTTAATCTTAGCCATACTGATTGTGATAAGATCTAAAGGCAGTTTTAACTTGCACTTTTCTGATGGCTAAGATTGGTGAACACTTTAAAAAATATGTCTTAGTTATTTATGTTTCTTCTGAGAATTCTCTGTTTAATTCTATAACCCACCATTTAACATTTCTTTTCTTTCTTTCTTGGTCTTTAGTATTTTTGGATCCATGTATATTTTTGACAATAATCCTGTCAGCTATGTAGCTGGCAAAGACTTTTTCCCTATTATGTAGGACAGCTCTTCAGTCAATTCACAGTTTTCTTTGCAGTAGAGAAGCCTCTGAATTTCATTAGCTCCCACTTGTTGATTGTTGGTCTTATTTTCTAAGTTTCCAGAGTCCTACTCAGAAAGTCCTTATCCAAGCCTGTATCCTGAAGTGCATGCCCTAGTACTTCTTTTTGAAGATTCAGGTGTACTTTTGAGATCCATTTAGAACTGATTCATGCACAGGGTTAGAGAAAAGAATCCAGTTTTATCACCCTTCTACATGTAGCATGATTTGCTAAAGAAGCTGCCTTTTTTCCAGTGTATATTTTTTTTGCTATCTTTGTAAAAATCATGTGGGCCTGAAAATATAAAGAAAAGTTCATGGAGTTATATCTGAGCCCTTGACTCTAGTCCAGCATTCGTTGTATTTGTTTCTGTGTTAGTACCAAACTTTGTTTGAGCTACTATGGTTCTTTAGTATAACTTGAAATCAAGTAAAGTGATACATTTGGTAGTGATTTACTGTTCAGGCTGGGAAGAGGAGAGGATATCAAAAAGGACAATCATCTGTTAAGGATGTTCAGAAAAGTCAATACGGAAACCTACATATTTCATAAGATAACATGGTTAATTGGAATTATCCTATGCAGGGTATCTTGTTCATCCATGAAGCCATAGGGTGACAGATTAAGAGGCCAATGCCAGGTCTGGGATATCACAATGCAAGTTGTTGGTCAGAGGTGTCCCAGAGACCCCTGAAAAAAATACCCACAATTACCATTGCTTTTGGTTGCCCACAGGAACTTGATAAGACCCTATTTCTTGTGATAACACATACATTGGTCACAGAACATGGAAAAGCCAGTATTGTTGTTAACCAGGACATTTCCTTCATCAGCTGGTTCTCAAAGTATCAGAAAGAGATATATGGCTGCTGGGTAGAAAAAAAAAAGTCACCAACAGTCTGATCCTGTTTTGAACCATGTGGACTGTAAGAAGTGGCATGGTGTCTTAGTTACTGTCTACTGCTGTGAAGAGAGACATGACCAAGACACTTATAAAAGGAAACATTTAACTCTGGGCTAGCATACATTTCAATGAATTGGTTCATTTCCATCATGAAAGGGAGCATGGCAACAGACATGCAGGCAGTATTGTGCTGGAACAGTAGCTGAGATCTTGCATGCGGATCCACATGATGGAGGCAGAGAGGGGGGGGGGAGGGACAGAGACAGAGAGAGACAGAGAGAGACACACAGAGACAGAGACAGAGAGAGAGAGAGACAGAGAGAATAGGCATGGTCTTTTGAAACCCCAACACCAGTCTCCAGTTATAAACCTCCTACAAGAAGGTCATACCTCCTAATTCTTCCTAAATAGTTCACCAACTGAGAACCAAATGTCCAAATACATAAGCCTATGGGGGTTGGGTATTCTCATTCAAACCAAGAACATGGCAACATATGCTCATGGTTCAATAGTGTCATGAATGTTATGGAAGTAACTAACCATTTCATAGAATTTAAAAACTTCTCTACAGAAGACAATACCTCCCTGGGACTGTAAAGTTGGCAAAGAACCAATGGTGGGGGAACTGACCACTATTAGTTTTCTAAGTGGACACAGAAATTGTTCTATACATTCATTTGCCCTACCTAAAGATTAGTGGAGCTCATTGGAAAAGCTCTTTGGTGCAGTGGATGTCAGATAATGCAGAAACATACAACTTGTTAAGACGAAAAGAATAATTGTCAGTGGATTGTTCAGCCATAAGTGGGACCTCTATACCATATTCCCTTTCCCACAAGGCTCAGAGACCCATAGACAAGGGGTCAGAAAGAAAAATCTAGAAATCAGGAAAGACTAGAGTGAAACAGTGTCTCTTTCCATAATAGCACCACTGTACTTAGGGACTCATAGCAGCTGCGGTTCCCTGCACAAGACCTACATAGCTAAATAAAGAACATCCTAATATAAATATCATCCTAAATAAAAAGCAACTTAAAATAGCCCTACTAAAATCAAGAGTGAGACAGGGCTTTCCTCCAGGCCCGCTCCTTTTCAATATAGTGCTTGAAACCAGAGCTAGAGCAATAAAACCAAAGAATGACATTAAAGGGATACATTCCCTATTGTAGGTGGTATGCTTTGTACATAAAAGATCACACCAAAATTTTTTTTCTAGAAAACTCATATAACTGATAATGTTTTCAGGAAAATAATAGGGACAATACTAGAGGGCTTCTCACACTGAATTTTGAGATATATTGCAGAGCTATAATAATAAAAGCACCTTGGTAATGGCCTAAAATAGACATATACATCAATAGCACAAAACAAACAACCTAAACATGAGTGCATGTAACTGTAGCCATCTGGTTTTGGTTATGATTAAAAAGAAAACACTGGAGAAAAGACAACATCTTGAAAAATGCAATGTCCACATGTAGAATAATAAAATTAGACATATATCTAAAGCCTGGCACAAAATGAACTCTAAATGAATCAGCGACTTCCATGTGAGACTTGAAATTCTGAAACAGCTAGAAGAAAACATAGACAGTTCTCTACCGGGTAAAAGTATAGCAAAGAACTTGCTGGTTAGGACTATACTTGCTCAGGAATTAATCCCAATAATTATCAAAAGGAACCTCATAAAACTAACAAGCTTCTGCACTGGAAAGAGAGTAAATTAAGTGAAAAGGTCCTACAGTGTATGGAGATGAGTTTTAGCAGCTAAACATCTGATAGAGTATAAATATTCAGAATACCCAAAGAACTCAAATAACAAAGAATCAAGAAAACAAATGACCCAATTTAAAAGTGGGCTAAGGCTTCCTTTCTTACATCTGTCAACCTCACAGTCATTCTCTACCACAGACCACCACCAGCCACAATAGTTTGAGATGCAGGGACCTCATAACCACCACAATTACCTATGACCCAGAATGGGCAACAACAACCAAATAATGGAACACCCACCAAACAAAGGCACGAGCAGATATCTATACCAAGAAATACCAAACTTGTCATGACTCTAGGGACCTAGTTCCTGGGACAAAAACACAAACACAAACAGTCACAGCAACACACCTCTTCCAGAAACCAGAAACCCCACTGCATAAAGACTCCCAAAATGAAATTTAATCGAAGCAAACTAAAAAAGACTTTAAAATAGCAATTATGAATGCCTTCAAGGAACTTAGAAAGGATATGAATAAATGTCTTAATGAAGACTGGGGAAACACAAAAAATTGAGCAAATTAATGAAAATAATAAAAGTCATGAAATAAGTATAGTATCTAAAGAAAACCAAAACCAAACTGAAACAAACGAACAAAACCCAAAAAACTGGAAATGAAAAACTGAGAAAGACAAACAAATACCTCAGAAGTAAAACTCACAAATAGATTAAATGACATAGAAGAAAGAATTTTCAGGTTCTGAAGACAAAGTAGAAGAAACAGATCAGTCAAAGAATGGTATAAGAACTTCTAGAAGCATCACCATTCCAGCTTTCAAATTGTATTAAAGAGCTATAGGAATCAAAACAAGCAGCATGCCTTTGCTATAAAAACAGACACAGTGGTCAATGGAGAGACTCTGAAGACACAGACATAATCCCACATGACTAATAAGATCCAAGTTTTGACAAAAAAAAAAAAAGCCAAAAATACATACTGGAGAAAAGACTACATCTTCCACAAATGGTGTTAGTCAAACTGTTGGCTGCATGTCAAAGAATGTAAATAGAGCCATATCTACCACTCTGAATGAAACTCAACTCCAAATAGATCAAGGACCTCTATATATGAACAGAAACACTGAAATATGATAGGAAAGAAAGTTGTGATTAGTCTTGAAGTCATTGGAACAGGAAATGACTTTCTGAACAGGACACCAAAAGCACAGTTACTACGACCAACAGTTAATTAATAGGACCCCATGAAGCTGAAAAGCTTCTTTATCACAAAGAACAGTATTCAGTTAAAAAAGCATCCACAGAATGGGGAAATCTCTATATCATTATACCTCTGATAGAGATTTCTTATCTAGAATACATATAAAGAACTCAGATAATTGAATATCAATTAAATAAACAACCCAATTAAAATATGGGTTGTGGAACTGAACACTGAATTCTCAAAAGATGAAACACACATCTCTGAGAAATATTTAAAAATTGTTCAACATTCTTAGCCTTAAAGCACCATTGAGATTTCATCTTATCCCAGTTAGGATGATGAAGATCAATCAAAGAAATAGCAGCTCATGCTGGCAAGGATGTGGAGAACAGGGAACATGTACGGATTGCTGGTAAGAGTGCAAACTGTTATAGCCATTATGGAAATCAATGTAAAATTCATCTACAAGGTGAAAATCAGTGTACCTCAAGATGCAGGTAAAACATTCTTGGACACATATGCAAGGGACTCTATATCTTATTATGGTGATACCTACCAATTCATCTTTATTGCTGATCTATTCATAATAACTAGAAACTGGAAAACAGCCGAGATGTTCATAAACTGAAAAATGGAAAATGAAAATGTGATACATTTGCATGGTGGGCTATTATTCAGCTGTTAATAAAAACAAAATTAATAAAACTTGGTGGTCAATGTACAGAGCTAGGAGAAAAAAAAATCATACTGAGGGGATCCAGATCTTAAAATAGAAATGTTGTGTATTTTCTCTTATATGTGGATATTAACTTTTAAGATTTTGAGATGTATGCTTCAGTCTAAATAACCACAAAAATTAGGTACTTAGTAAGGGAGCAGTGAGAGGAGGGGAATCTTCCAAGGAAAGGAAATCAGAACACAGTGTGATAAAGAGATAAATGAGAAACTAGAATAGGATTCTATGGAGAGGGGGAGGGGAGAGCAGGGTAAGGGAGGTAATATGGGGGAGGGACAACTAACACTAGAGGTCTTTTGAAAAGCTGTGATGAGACCTACTACTGTAGAAGTTTCCAAAAATATATACATGTATGAAAGGAAGTAAAATCATGCCACCATATAAAGGGGCGTAACAATGCCTTAACTAGACAACATATGCCACTAAGTAAAACTTTCCATGCCAGGAACTGGCTATGTCTAGTTGGCTAAAGGGGTCTCATAAATGACCTCCTCAATATCACAGGGTATTGTCAAGGCTATTGGTTGTTCTCCACAACCTGATAATAAAGCAATATTGGTGAAGACACTGTTTACTGGTGTAATCAAATACCACGAAATCAAGATGGTACCTACCTAGAAGCTTAGCTCTTACTGAGTAGTATTTATAGTGCTGGAAGGTACTCTGCATACCACTATACAAAAATAAATAATAACAATCAATATCACCCAGAAGAAACCCTGTAACCTTCAACAGTGGCCTGACTGTAAATAGTGATACAAACATTATAGGAGTAACCAACCACATTTTTATTTAAGTGTCGCCCCTTGAGATGGAACCCACATCGCTGTCACTGCTAAAGTCTAAAGTCACCACAAACATGAGACTATATAGATCACGGACATTGGGGAAAACTCTCTACTACTATTATGCTAAAAGAATATAGTGATAAAATGACTGCTAATGACATACTGCTATACGCTTAGAGCTAGGACATTACTCCGTCCTCATCACAGAGTCCTCTTCTTGCAGCATATGGCAACTATCACAGAGACTCACAACTGGACAGTATGTGGAGGGCAAAAGACTTTGGAGCACTCAGTCTGAAATGAAATGCCGTTATCAAACCCTGATCCTCAAGGATCAGGGATCTGTGCAGATGAGACAGACTGTGAGAGACAGGAGTAGTGAATGACTCCAAGGGCACAGCGTCTTCCAGGCACAAGATTAATAGACATATGAACTCAGAGACTGTTATAGTGTGCACAGGTTCAAACCAGAAAAACTCCTAACACTGACAAGGGGAAGTAGACACAAGGTCACACCCCTAACCAAGAAGCTATGTGTTATAGGTCCCTTTTGGAAAAGGGAAACTCAGTTTTCTCCAGTGGACTGGGTAGATCAACCAGACCCTCAGTCAGGCCTTACAAAATGGACTGTATGTTTTGTTTGTGGGCCTTTTGTTTCTATTTGTTTGGATCTGACCCCCTCCTTTAAAATTTTTTTTGTCTTATTGGGTTTGTTTATTTGTTTGTCTGTTTTGATTTGGGGAAAGAGGGAGAAGAAAGAAGATGATTTGTGGTAGGTAGGGTACTGGTGCTGGAACTGGGAGGAGCTGGGTGAGCGGAAAACATCATCAAATACAGTATATAAAGCTCTTCTATTCACAACAGATAAGAAATGGAAGCAACCTACATGTCCTTCAGATGAACTGATAATGAGGTGCATATTCATGGACAATTACTGAGCTGTAACAACAACAACAACAACAACAAAATGAAACCAGGCAATTTTCAAGTAAAATAGATGGAACCAGAAAATATATTGTGCGAGGTCACTCAGACCCTAAAAGACAGATGCTGATGTTTTCTATTCTCTGGGAGTTCTATCTCTAAACCTTTCACTATAAGTGTGTAACATGGAATATCTGCAGAGGATGGGAAAAAAGACCATAGGGGAGGGGAGGAGGAGCTCTAGAGATGAAGATGTAGGGACACAGATGGTTCGAAGGAGGAAATGAGAAAAACGGGTGGGCTTTAATCAGGAATGAGAAGGGAGGGCAGTGCAGAGGACAGGGAAGGAGGAGGAATAGGATGTTTGAAAATCCATAGGAAATACATTATTTAACATTTACTTAAAATACGTATAGAAAATATATAACTGTATATACACATTTAGTTTCAGTGAAATTATGCCATTTGATATGCCCCTGTTCCCTACCACAGTCACAGACTCTCTAACAAAACTCCAGGGCCAGAACAGGGACACCTCCCTCGAACTGTTGGTCATGGGAGTCCAAGAGACTCTTAAAACAATACGGACTGTTGTCATTGTCCATGGTGGCCTCCCAGGACGTGAAGGCAAGACCTTATTGTTGAAGACACCACATGCTTCAGGCACAGGACTTGGGAGGAATCATTCTGGAACCAACCTGGAAGCCTCCTCCCAGAGGACCAGCTCTCCGAATATCAGAAGGTGCAATGCAAGTTGCTGGGGGAGAAAAAGCAGGAAGCAGTTCTACCCAGCTGGAAGGCTTAGCAACCACAGCAATGGCCAGCACAGTAAGACAGCACCAAAGGTGCAATAGTGGCTATTACTGGCGGTAACCACCAGTCATTTAGTTATACTTAAGATGCGCTCGGTAGCAGGGAATTCATGCCTGGCATGTTACACATAACCAGTGGGTGAGGTCATGGTCCTCGGAGAACCTACTATCATCACTTTCTTAAACCAGTATAATTCCTAACCACATTCAGAATACCTATCCTTATGCCCACAAGTAAATGTAGCTCTCACCAGTCATCAAAGAAGCTTCTTTTTTCAGCAGATGAGACCATCGTGGAAACCCATAACTAGTGAAAACGCAGGAGACTAATGGCCATAGGGTGCCCCACCCTTAATTTATACATTACAAACCCTACACTTAAGGCTCACAAAACATTGTAAAAGAGGGGCCAGAAAGATTTCGAGAGCCAGAGGAACTGGAAATCTGGTGGTAGATAGTGTTTTATATGTATGACAGGAAGCTGCTGCTTAGACACATTAATATGGCGGCCAAAACAAGACCTGCACACTGACAACACACGCAAGTGTGGGTGGGGAAAACTGCACAAAGCCGGACACCTAGACGAATAGAGTAAGAGCCACTAGAGAGGGGTAATCAGTCTTGTCCAGGGACAAGGCCCCTAATTTAAGACGCCAGTCCTAAACACAGATACATACTAGCAACTCTAAATGTGTATATTGGAGTGGGGAGAGAGAAATAATGTAAATGCAGTACCCCTGTGAAATTTAGAAAAACGTTTAAAAAAGAAAAAGAATAATTAAAAAAGTAGTCGAGAGTATGGTGTCCCATGCGTGTCATCTCGGCATGTGAGGAGTGTAGATGCAAGTCAGTCTATGGTCATTCTCAGTAGCTACCTAATAAGCTTGAGACCCACCTGAGAAACAGGACACCCCATTTCAAAAAATAAAAAACAGAAAAAAACAGTAAAAGAAAAGAAAGTCAACTAATACTGACAGAGAAATAGAAAGTTTTCTTATTGCAATAAGCATACTAAAACATTTTAAAACAACAGCCTACTGCTAAATGATATAAAAAAAAATCTAGAAACATTGACACAAAAATGTTGACAAAACAGCCAGGTTGGCTGGCACACACCTTTAATCCCAGCACTCTGGAGGCAGAGGCAGGCAGATCGCTGTGAGTTCGAAGCTAGCCTGGTCTACAAAAAGTGAGTCCAGGACAGCCAAGACTACACAGAGAAACCCTGTTTTGTTTTGTTTTGTTATGGTTTGGTTTGATGTTGTTTTTTTCTTTAAATACTGACAAAACAAAGTACTTATTTGAATATATTAATCCAGTCTCAGAATCTTGAAAAATTCAATGGAAGGTTGAAAATTAATCTGGTGAATATATATTGAGGCTTCCCCTTGTATGGGGCACTGTGTTAAGTTCTGTAAGGGCTACACAGATATATCAAGGCATACAAAATGGATGTGCTCCTCTAAATTGAACATTGTAAGGAAGATGTACCTATAAAGGTAACTCTTACATTAGACATATAAAAGGAACTGCAAGGTGGATGCACGAGCAAGTGTCTAATCACCAGTGGGCTGAGCAGAGGCACTCATGACAGCAGTTTCTAAACATGCACACTAATAGGGGCTGGGACTAAAGCTCACTGCTATAACAGTTGCCTAGCGTGCAGGAGGCCCCAAGGTAGCTAAAGAGCATTGCAAGAAAATTATATATACTCATGCACACATTACTTTTACCTCCTAAAGCCATGGAAATGTGTCTGTTGTGATTAATGTACTTAAATGAATCAATTGGACTGTTGAGTTTTTAAATGCTGATCCTATGGACAGAAAGGCAGACAAAGCAAAGCATAAAGCTATTGACTCTAGTACTCAGTTATCTGGAACCAAAGAGACATAAAGAAAAAGCTGGGTTGGTGGAAGTGAGGTAGGGGCCAGAACTCTCACCGGGAATTAAGGCTGGAGAGCCACATCTATGATTGGTAGCTATCAAAGCTATGTTAAAAACTGGATTTAATTCTGGTAGTTATTGCAAATTCTTATACCTTGAAGTGAATGTCAGCAGCATTAAGATGTTTGCATGAATTTTTTGAGAGTGCAGTTTTAAAATGAAATTTTATTGTAAACCCTACAATAGCATGTTTCTTGCATGTGTGGACAAGTATATGCATGCATGTATGTATGCATACATACGTATGTGTATGCATGTATATGCATATGTGTGGGACGATTATATGCACACATATGTGTGTGCATGTGTATATGTGTGCATACTTGAGTGTATGTGTGTGGGGGTGTGCATGTATGGGTGTATAAGCATTTACATGTGAGTGTGTATGTGCATGCATGTGCGTGGTATATGTGTGTGCATGCATAGGCATGCGTATACGTACGTACAAAAGTATGAGTTCATGTATATACATGCATGTGTGTAAGTATGTGTGTTTGCTTGCATGCTTTTGTGTTTATATATAACTATGTATGAGAGTCTTCTTGCATGTATGTGTGTACATACATAAGTATGTGTGTATGCATGTGTGCACCTATACGCATGTGTGAATATATGTGTTTATGTATATACATGTTTGCATATGTATATGTTTGAGACTCTGTGTTCATGTAAATGTATTTATGTATGCAAATCAATGTATGTGCAATATGTGTGTGCATATGGCTATGTTTGTGTATGTGTATATGTATGTGTGTGCATGATTGATATGTGTATGTTTGCCGATGTGGACTTTCTCAGTGTCTTACTCTTGTTCTCTAACTTACTGCTTTTTGAGGCAGAGGCTCTCACTTATACTTGCATAGCAAATACTTTCCCAACAGAGCCATCTTTCTGGCCCTGGGGAGTGCCCATATTTTTTGATGAGTGACTTTGTGCATGTCATAATGTTCTATGCTGGGGAAAAGTCATTAGCGATCACATAACTCTGATCCTGGCAGTGGTTTCTCCTGGGGAACTGCAGGTGTATTGGAGTGTTTTCTTCTTCTTTACTGTAATTTCTTAGTGTGTATATATATTCTTAATGACTGATTTGAGAGTGAGGGCCCTGCAAGAGAGATGCTGTGCAAATCATTTCCTAGCAAAGCAAACTGGCTTTTGTTTTCAACAAAGTGGAGACTCTTAGCCTCTTGGGTGAAAACAATGCAGACAGACTGGAAGGGATCCTTGGGCCTCACTCAGGCATAGAACATTGTGTGTGTCCATGCTATGCCACATTCTGTTTAATATTTCTCTTCACTAATGATCTTGAGCCAATTATGTTTTCATAAATACATGTGCCTGCCACTGTCACAACTACCTACGCCTGAGCCTTAATGCACACTGTGTGTGGGGAAGAGGGAAACTGCCAGACACGTTGCTCTTGCCTTGTGTCGCTTGATAGGATTCGGCTTCAGGCTAGTTGAGGGAAATTGGCTTTTGCAAACAGGGCATTCTCAGGAGAACTACTCGAAAAACAATATGCTCTGTCAGGACTACAGCACTTCTAAACTGGGGTGATCTACCTTATTTTACCCTTTAAAGGTCAGGAGATGTTACTATGCAACAAATTTAGTCTGTGGTTTTTTTTTTTAAAGGCAGTATCACAGAGAACCTGCATAAGGTTTGGGTTAAAGTTTTCAAACTCCCTAAAGACAGAAGAAGATGAATGTTATGCCTTTTCAATGACAACCTAGTAACAGGACAAGCTGCTCCTACTTTTATGCCTACTGTGTGAGGGACTGCAGTCACTGGCACATCTTAGTTTCTTTCCACAGCAAGCCCAGTTGTAGTTCTAATTACAATGATGTCTGGGCATCCTTTTACCACTGTCACCTCTCCCTGATGCAGAGGACCTCTTTGTGGCTTTGGCTTTAAGTCACCATTTCTCTGACTCTGAATTCCCTTTGTTAGGAGTCCTGTTTCCTGTCCTTGGCATTATCTACATGGGCTGGTTGTCATGTAGCAGTTTGAGGCCTCTCCCTTTCTGCCGTTGAGCTCTCCTTGTGCAGTTGGACAGCTGAGTGGAGGGCTATATCTGGATGCCACAAGCATCACCCACCACTGGATTTGGTGCTATTCAACTTACACATACTCACTCTCTGTCTGTCTGTCTGTCTGTCTGTCTCAGTCAGTCTGTCTCTGTCTGTCTCTGTCTCTGTTTCTCTGTCTCTGTCTCTCTCTGTGTCTCTGTCTCTGTCTTTCTCTCTCCATCTCCGTTTCTGTTAATGGCACTAATGTTTTCTCTGTCAGTTTGGTGGTTTTGGTACCCTTCCTGCCTCTAGTCATGAAGCCACCAATTCCTGTCTCATCTCTGCCAGAAGCATTTGTAATTTCGTTTCCTACAGCAACAGCCGAGACCCAACCATCTTTGCACAGCTCTCAGCCGCATAGCTCTCTAAGGTCTGCCGCAGACTTCCATGTGGAGTTCAGAGATGCCCAGAGCTTCAGGGCAGCAGTCAAGTTAAGAACCCTGCCCCAGCTCCTCTCTCTCCTGCTTTCCATGCAAAGTAATGAAGTGGTTGCTCATCCCGAGTCATACTTGCGGTTTGGGTACCTCACAGTCAGCCTCATAATCATTGTGTCAAATGATAGATTGCTAAATCTAGTCTGATCCTATTAGTCTGAGTTCCAAAACCATTCAGGGGTTTCCTTATGGTGAAAAAGCTGCAGTTGCTCCTGATGCTTCCAGCACTGCTTTGAAACCTCGCTTCCAGTAATCTGCCTGGACTGAAGCCAGTGAGAATCACTCCAGTTTTAAAATGTGGTAGGGGTCTGGCTTGTACGCCTCAGTGTTACAAGTGTTGCTTCCCTCAACCATGCTGGCTCTCCCTCCCTCCCTCCCTCCCTCCCTCCCTCCCTCCCTCCCATCTGTCCCAAAGTACTGATGTATCAACTATATAGAGATTGGCAATGTGTGGAAAAAAAGCTGGTGAGAATGGAAACCATTTCTCAAAGAGCCTAGAATTACTGAAAAACTGGAGAAACGCCAGTGTGTGTGAAATAATCCTCTCCTGATATTCTCTCTCCACAGCCTCAACAACATAGCCTCAACAGGTGAGACAACCTTGATTATAGGATTTGCTGTAATCTAATTGGATGATACTGAGGCCTGTGCCTTTTTCTCCTTCTAGGTTAGAAGGTCCACATCTTATCTGGACTCTAAGTGTCTCAACATTTGGCCTTTATGATACTAAACACAGCACTTTTCATGAGTCAGCAGGATGGGATGGCATCCTGTTCCAGTCTGAATGTGAGCATGGAAACTAAGCATATCTGAATCACAGACACCAGAGAATACATTACAAATGATGCTCACACATGTGTTCCCAGAGCACTAACATGGCGTTATCTTAGGTTGGCTCAAATCTAAGGTCCATTTTAACATGGTCAGGATAAGCATTTTCTTCAGATGACTCACATTTCTGACCTCAGAACTAGGAGGATGCTATTCTCTGAGTCACAATTCTAAGCTAGATTTTATTGTTTTTAATAATAAAGACAATTCATACACAGTTATATTTGCTCTTTTTACGGAGTACATATCTATGAATTCTGACATTTACTTAGAGTATAGCTATCACCATAATCAAAAGAATAGATATTTCTTGATTGACTGCCTCTGTTTTTGTGTGTGAGGTTTTTGTTGTTGTCTTCTTTCTTCCTTTTCCCCCCTTCCTTCCTTCCTTCTTTCCTTCCTTTCCTCTGCTGATGTTCAATACACATTAAATAGAAACCATACTTCAAAATTGGGTTCTGGTTGTTGTCCAGGCTGATGGCATGTAATAATAAACTGTGCTAAGATTCTGATGAGCAGCAGAGAGCCACAGGTCATTCAACTGTTCAAGAAAGGGAGGCAGCAGCCAGTACTGTCCATGCTCTATGTTGCTAAGCCATGAAAGCTTCTCAGTGAATCCAATACATTACACCCTAATGATGATTTAATGTAGATGGATCTTCATAACTGCATGGAAATCTAAGAACCATCGCCGTCCCAGGCCCTCAGGTATCCACTACCAAGAAGAGCCCCCAATGATTCATGTTCTTGCTTGTACTTGCTATTGTCACTTTTTTTTTTGTTTATTTGTGTGGGGTTTTTTTTTTGCCACTTTTAACTTAATTCCTGACACACTAAGCAGAAATATTGAAAACTTCACTTTTTAGACATATAATATTTCCACTTCTGTAGTAAGGCCACACTTTCAGCGCTCCCTCCTCTCTCTACTTGGCTAGTTCTATTATATCTTCTAGCATTTCGGGTAAGAAACAAGCCTTAGTTCTCCTGAACATATGATGCTTTGCCTCTCTAGACAAAGGGCAGGGTTTGTTAACAGGCAAGTGACAAGTGTCACAGGAGTGTTTTTGTAGGACCAGAGTGGATGGTCACATTCACCAACACAACTGGGGTATAAACGGTTGCTTAATTTATCTCTTTGGCATGGCAAAGGAAATTCAGTTAAGCCATGCATCTTCTGCCTTTTTTCATGGGTTTTAAATTTTTCAATGGTTTCCATGAATTCTTGTTGAAATAACACACTTTTATTTGCCTGCTTTAGGAAGGAGAAAATTGGGTGCTATAAATGAAATATTAAAATATTTCACTGTTAGATTTCCTGGGCCTACAAAAGATAAGAGACGTACTAAGTGGTTGCAAAAAGCAACCAGAGGCTCTGACAATATATTGGGTGTAAAACTGAGAACCATTGCATATCATTAGGGCTCTTTAGCTTCCATAATAAGTTTCCATTAAATCTTTCCTGTTCAGAGGCATATGGTGAGTTATCAAATATTTTTCTATACATGCCCATTAAAAATTATCATAGGAGCAGGAGAGATGGCTTTGCATTTAATAGCACCTATTGCTCTTGCAGACAGTCTGTAATTCCAGTTCCAGAGGATCCAATGAACTATTTTGTCTTCACCAACAACTGCATATATGTGGTATATATATATATATATATATATATATATATATATATATATATATATATCAGCAAAACACTCATGTGCATAAGTAAAAATAAATCTTCTTAAAATTATGGCAACAACACAAAATGAAATAGCATAAAGTTATTAAAATATGTCATTTCATTTTTTTACATTTTTGTGACAGGGACCTAAAATGTGCTTTTTTTTTTTTCAATCTATTCATATAAAAAATAGACAAGGACAGAGAAGATGGCTCAGTGGTAAGAATATTTGTGAAGACCTGAGTTTGAATCCTGAGCATCTGATAAAAACATGAAAATCTAGACATAGCTGCTGCAATCCCAGTGTTAGAGTGCAGTAAGGTGCATCCTGAGATCCCAATAGCCAACAGTCCAGCCAGAACTGTGAGCTTCTGGTTCAGTGAGAGTTATTTTCAAGGGAATGTGACTAGAAATAAGGGAAGGCAATGAATGTTCTGCTATGGCCTTTGCATACATGCTTATGCGCGCGCGCATGTGCGCGCGCGCGCACACACAAACACACACACACCATGTAATGAGCTGAAGAATTGGGACTCTGGTTTGTGCTAAGAGAACAGGAAAACTGCCAAGATAATTTGTCCTTTGGGTCAATAACTAGACTTAAAAAAACTATCTATCCATAATATGGAGTTAGGCATGGTGCTGCACGCCTGTGATCCCAGTACTCTGGGAGGCAGAAGCAGATGGATCTGTGTGAGTTTGAGTCCAGCCTGGTCTACAAAGTGAGTCCAGGATATTCAAGGCTACGTAGAAGAACCCTATCAGTAAAAAACGCGAGATAGAGAGAGAGAGACAGAGAGAGAGAGAGAGAGAGAGAGAGAGAGAGAGAAAGAAAGAGCAAAAACAAAAATCATTCTATCCCTAACATAAAATGGTGGCACAGGCCCATAACCATAGCACTCAGAAAGCTGAGGCAGGAGAAATGCCTTGAGTTCTACAGTCTGGGCTACAAAGTAAGTTCAAGGCCAGCTTGAATTACATAGTGAAACCTGTTTCACTCTCAAAAATTATCAACCAAGACACCAATCAACACACATAAACTACCAGAACTCTCTCCTTAAAATGTGTTCCAATAGCATGCTACTTGCAGTCATGTTTTGCTAACAATAAAATAGAACATTAAATGTTAGGAAACAACTCCAATTAATCAGGCGTATCACAGTGCACGTCCAGTAGACAAGTTCTGCTCTGGTTGTCTTACTTTCTTTGTGTACATTTTTAATATTTTACTTGTTGTTTGGATTTTATGCCTTAAAGGCAAGGGCCTTGCTTTCATCTCACACTCTCTACACTGGCACACAAATTAGTCCTTACTGAACATGAGTTGAAATTGGTAAAGTACAGACTTTGGCTTCCTGTTGTTCACCAAAGAAAAAAGAGCAGCAGTGTGCAAGCAGGCAACCACAACGGCCTGGGTCCTTTCCTGCTCTTCTCACTATTGCTTAGACACTCCGGCAGGAAACCACAGCTATTTCCCCTTCGCCAATTCAAATCACAGGGATTGCCAGGCAGCATAAAGCAGCTGTGACATTACACAGATGCTCGTACAAATGTATGTCCACTGTGCTCAAGAGCTTTTGAACATTTAGCAATGCTTTCTCGGGGGTGGGGGTGGGGGGCAAATTCCCAGAGGGAAAACAGCCCTAATATTAGTTACACCATAACCATTTATTTGGGGGTAATTTACATGAAAAAACAATCAAATGCTACTCAATTCTAATTTCCATCTCAGTGTAGCTGATTTTTAAAATTCCAAGAAACCAATAAACTTCCACATCTAACTCAGCCTTATGAAAATCTCCAAGTGAACAAAAACATATTACCTTATACCCCTAAATCAGTACTAGTTCCTGCCTTTGTGTCTAAAGTGGCTTCAGAGTCTGTGTGGCTTGCTGTGAAAATAGAGCGCCTTTGTCCGTGGTTATAATACTGTCCTTCAGAACACACCTTGAGGTTTGTGATATGAGTCTCCACAGTGCATGTTATCAATGAAGGAACTTCCTACTGAATATCTCTAAGCGTCCAGCAAGGACAAAGAGAGGATTTTGGCAGACACCCAGGGTTTTCAAGAGCTTAGTCTTCAGCGCGAGGGGCAGATGTTCACACTCACAGAACGCTGCAGACAGCAGCACCTAGCTCTCCAGCTTTCCTACGTGTCCAGACAACCTTAGGACAGTGGTCCTCAACCTCCCTAATGCTGCGGTCCTTTAACACAGTTTCTCATGTTGTGGTGACCCTCACCATAAAATTATTTTTGCTGCTGCTTCATAACTGTAATGTTGCTGCTGCTAGGAATCGCAGCGTAAATATCTGTTTTTCTATGGTTTTAGGTGATCCCTGTGAAACCGTTGTTTGACCCCCAAAGGGATCATGACCCACAGGTTGAGAACTGCTGCCCTAGAGCATGAAAGCTCCATGGGGGCACCTCCTTACAAATCCACCTAAAAGCGAAGAAAAGCAAACTTCCTGGTGAGTAGAAAGGTATAGGTAAGAAGGATGTGTATTGGAAAAGATGTCACAGGCACCTTAACTTCAGGAACCTGGAGCAAGGTTAAGGAAAAAACCATAAAGGACTGGGGGAAAGGGACAGGCATTGGAACTGACACCCGCAGTCGGGAGTGGATGGACATCTGAGGCCCGAAGCATGCCCTCCTCTGCCACGTCCACCTATCTGCCCAATTTACATTGATCTTCTCTCATATGCTACTTATCTAAATTAATTTCAGTGAATATTTTTATTCGGTAGACTTTAGCTGCTGACCTATTTAAATAGATTAGCTTCTGCATAAGGAATGCTACCTGTGAAATTACAGCTTTGGCCTGTGAGTCACATATTTTTAAAAGACATATTCATACTTTCATAACTGTTAAACTAAAGAAGTAAAACCTGTGCTCACTAAGTGGGTGTGTCACAAACCACTGGAAGTTTCCGGACACAGCAGGACAGTCTCCTGCCACCACCTCCTGCCACAGAGAGGGGATTGACGTGGTACAATGATGAGAGATTACCAGAGGGTGAGGGGCAAGACAAGACCGACCCTGAAGAGAATTCCTTCAATTTCTTATTTGCTAGAAAAATATCAATGATGTTTAAGAATAGTTAATTTTCATCTTCAAAGTTGACAGAGCTCAATATACTTCACCTTGACTACTGCCTCAGAATCAAGGCTTGGGCCTGGTGAAGTAGCTCACCGCATGTGAGGATGTGAAAGCCCTGGTTCGATAGTGACTCAAGACACAATAATGAAGACCTCAGTGTCTGCCCGGACTTGGCATTTAAAGAGTGACTCCAGCCTCCTGTGCAGAAAATCTTCTGTTTTCAGTTTTACGGAGAACACTAAGCTATTAGCTATCATGGGGGCATTGCTTAACGTTTCTGAGTAATGAACGTCTAAGATGAAAACAGCAACCTCGGAAACACCCGTTCTATAAATAGTCCCTAAGTCTAAAGTCCACGGCAAGTTCAACAAAGACACAGGCCTGGCTTTTTTTGCTAGGCATGCGAGTGTTCACGTGCTTGCGCACATGTGTGCACTGCCTGCGCACGTGACTTCAGGAAACACACTTAGTTTTGCTTTTAAGAAACAAAGAAATGCTGTTTGCTGAACACACGTGTTACCTGGATATTCTGATAAAGTCTTGTTTGCAGGTTTTATTGCCCACAAAATGATTTATGGACGTAAAAGGCTTTTTTCCTTGAACCTACCCACTTATTCAAAAATATGTCTTATGACTATTTCAGAAGTTCTCATATTTATTTTTAAAGTAACATGAAATGAAATCCAAGTTGGAAGAAAGCAGTCCATAAAATCCTGCCTACTCCTTCCTATGGGTGATGTGGCATGGCAGGGGGAAGCGCAGAGCTTTGTGGCCGCGTGACTCGATGCATGGAGCTCCCTCCAGTATAGTCTGCGAAACCCGTTTCCTCACTTCTAAAATTCCTCATTTTTTAAATTCTAGCTTTCATGAGAAATGAGTTCAGCAGAGTTCCACTGACAGGGAATCTGAAGGAACATTTTGAGAGCTGTATGAATTGTGTTGTGTATCTCACCCGTATTTTCAAGGGTAGATGGATAAAGGTAAGATGGCAAAGTGCTCCTCGTGCCTGGAGCCAGTGTTGCAAAGTTCCTCTCAGTTCCCACTCCTTTTTCACTCCACTTTACGTCTCCCAGACAGGTCTGGTTGCTCTTTCACCAGAGACGTGGCACCTTGCCCTCTTGGATGATAAGGCAAGCATACTGCCCTCCATGTTCGGGTTAAAAACAGGGTCAGTCACCCCAGGAAAACAGGAGAGGCCAGAGGCATGCATCATCACTTTAGTTGCCAGGCTGTGGCCCTGGAGAGGAGGCGCACAGAGAGGGTTGGGGGTGGGGGTGAGAGTATGGGTGGATACAAGTCTGGGACATTTTAAAGAGCAGCTACGGAAGTAGCTGGACATCGCCAGCATTCTGGCACGGGAGCCCAATAATGTGCCTCCAGGATAGATTGTCCCCAAGTCTGAGCAGCTGTCCAAACCGATGGTCTCTGAGCACTCTCAACATTTACTGGAGTATCACCAGCTACTCTAGCAGTGCTTTATCAGAATCCGGAGCTTCTCCAGCATCTGTCACACTATCTATGTTGTATTATTGTATTATCTTGATAATAAAATGATTTCTGTAGTGATGCCACTCTTGATGATTTCTAGATATTTTCTTGATGTTTCACTGAGGTTGTGACAAATCCACACAGAAAAGATTTCATGTGCTAGCCATCAGCAGAAATGGGAAGTTCTTTCTTCTTTTCTTTTCTTTTCTTTTCTTTCTTTCTTTCTTTCTTTCTTTCTTTCTCTCTCTCTCTCTCTCTCTCTCTCTCTCTCTCTCTCTCTCTCTCTCTCTCTCTCTTTTTCTAGACAGGGTTTCTCTGTGTAGCCTTGGCTGTCCTGGACTCCCTTTGTAGACCAGGCTGGCCTTGAACTCACAGCGATCCACCTGCCTCTTTCTCCCAAATGCTGGTATTAAAGGTGCGCGCCACCACCACCTGGCTGGGAAGGTTTTTCTTATGCCTCGATACTCTCACTTTGACTTGTTTCTTGTTTTAGCAGTTACAACATAGCTTTAGTATAGGGTTGAGGACACATGTGTCTGAGGTTTATTTTCTGAAGCATTTGGACTAGATTGAGAATAATTTTTAGCTTCCAGGCTGATGTCCCAGGGAGGAAAGGAGCACAGGTAAGGCAAGCATGTGGTCATACTGTGAAGATGAGCAAGAGCTCAGCTCAGTTACTGCTGTCTATGGGATGGAAGAGATCGAGGGAGAAAGGAGAGATGCTTGGTGTCAGGCTACTAGGGGACTTCCTGAGATCCTGGCCAGGAAAATGGCTCTTTGTAACTTTGGTGAATCATGGTTACCGACAGCGGTATTCCAGGAGTCTGGGGACTATCTAAATGCTTAGGCTGTTTCCTTCAACTCTAGATCCTAGCGCACAGCACTCAGGCTCAGGATGCTTCAACTAATGAGCCAATGAATTGCACTTCCTGCAATCTGGGCCTTTCCCAGCCACATTTAAAAAGCCAGCTCCAGAATAAGTCCAGGGATGCGTTTCTTTAATCTGTAAAGCGGAAGGGGCAGGCGTACCCCTAGTCCATCCTAGGGATCATTGTTACCTCCAGGGGCCCTCATTCAGAAGTCAAAAAACCCACAGGGACACTCTTTAATCAGCCACCACTGCAGTTTCAAATATCAAAGCAATCACTCAGAGAACTGGAGATCAGCTTCTTGACAAAAATATTAAACTTGTCCTACTTTTATTAGGAAAAATAACTATATCTGGGGAATTTTGTCACTCATGGCCGCCTCGCTGTTATTAACACATCTCATAGGGCATAGCACTTACAGTTATGTACTTCTTATGGCACAAGGAGACGCTATGTCTCCAGAGCCCAGAGTGGATATAGCCCCATGCCCTCTATCCCCGTCACCTGACACTATTCTCAACACTGTCTTCTTGGCATGACAGTGCCGACAACGTTTTTAGGATTAATAATTGGATGAGAGGATGCTTTTAGAAGTCAGGTAGGAGGCTTGGTGTGGGGGAGGCTTGCAAAGTCTTCGTGAGGAAGGGAAGGTGAGAAAGGAAGGGAGACTTAAGAAATGTTGAGGCAGCTTTTGCTACTTAAAGATGGCCTGAGAGTGCCAAGCAGAACAAAGCCCTGGATTTGATTCCCACTACCATAGAAAATCTGGTCATGGTAATGTATGCATTTCCCCAACATTCTGGATGTAGAGACAGGAAGATCAGAAGTTCGAGGTCATCTCAGCTATGCAGCTAGTTAGAGAACGGCCAGGGATACAGGAAACGTTTTTTTTTTTAAGCAAAAACAAACAAACAAAATAAGCAACGGGGCATTTTCTTCATGTGCAGTACAAATCCATCAATCCTGATGAATGTCATCTGGTCTTTACTCATATCAGTAGCACAATTCTGCTATCCAGTGCCAGCTGCCTTAGTGATTAGCTTCAGAGAAGGACTGTATGCATGCCCAGCAGTCATCTTAGAGAGCCAATCTCACCTCTCAAGGTCCAGTCAGGAACGGGGATGTGCTCCATGCTGCTCTTGCAAGTTTAACTCGAGTACCCCTACGCAAAAGATTAGGACTTGCTCTGGGCTTTCAGAAGGCTATGCAAATATGGCATATAAACATACCATGCTGTCTGTAACCACATGATACATTTAAAATTATGTAAAGCAATTCAAGATGAAATCTTAGCCATGGATCCTTTCAGAGGAAGAAAAGATAAATTATCGTAAAAAACTGATAATGATTTCAATTTTAAGACAGTTAAAATCATGCAAGCGGCCAGCCAACATAAATAAATAAGTGAATAAATGAATAATAAAACTCCTTACTCTGTTACTAATACACTAGGTCAAATCAATCTGCATTCATTAAGCTTTTATAGAATCTACATATTTTGAAGATGCAAACCTTTTAAGCTCACCAGTTTATGGGAGTTAGCTGTAAATGGGAAAATAATCTTTCTGCTTTGTTGAGACATGGAACCTTTGAGGTTTATGGTTCCTTAGGAATAGCCACTGCAGAGGTCCAAGACCTATACCTATGAGTTTTAAGTGCATTCAGAATCAAATGGAAGGAGTAAGTGCAAATGACTTACAGGAAACTTCAAGGTCAGAAGGACAGAAAGGGGAAGTGGAGACTGTAATAAAGTTATAGCACATGCAACTGTTTTGTGCCAGTCCAGACACCAAGGACCAGCATTTCATGTTTTTATAATAGATCTCATCCTTGGTTGTTGACTTAATGAAAAGCAAATACCTGCAGGCTACAATGCTTTCACTGGCTGGCTTGCAGACTGATGGGCTTCGGTTTCTAACCTGGTACCTAGGTCCCCAAATATGCGCTCCATGCACTTAAGAGCTCTGAAATGTTTCTTTTCTTCTGTTCTGAGAATCAACATAAAGACAGAAAAATCATGCCAAGGTGGCTGAGATTGCAAAGCTGTTTCACACGCCTGCTCAGAGCTCAGCTTCTATCCCCCTAACTGACAGGTCTCTCTTCTCTGACTGCTTTCAGAAAATGTCCAACCTGAAAACAAAACAAGAAGTAGCTGATAGATGAATTTTTTGAATGGTGTGCTTAAACAATTATATACTAAGCATATGTTAAAACATTCATGCTATAGATTCAACTATTTTGGACACAGTATCCACAAGAATACTGGAGCGGTTGTGGAAATAGCCAACTTCAAGCTATGATTGAGTGCACTGAGAAAACTGTCTTAGAAGAAACGAGCATTTATTTCTAAGTGCCATACTTCAAAGACAAAGACAAAATTTGAACAAAGTAGAACTCACAATGAATAGCACTCACATTTTTGGACAATTTATAAACGCTTATCGTGGGAAAGCACATCCTTATCACAAGCTAACATAGAAGGTGAACAACAAGAAACCTGTTTTATTCGGTATCTCTCTCCTACAGAGCCACAATTAAGAAGGAAAATCTGGAAGCGATGCCAAATTCTGCAACGTGGGAGAATTTGTGTAGTGTGCTCAGTAAGAGCAGGGTATGGACAGAGCCAGTGACACTTCAGAAATCAATGGCCCACAAATGCTGAAACAAAGGCATTCTGATTACTCAGAAAACAGAGTTAACGTGAACATCCTATTCCCTTAAGGATTACATTTAAGCAAAGTTGCATTCATTATAAAGAACTACTCGTTGATAGGATATGGTTACTTAACAGTGAGACTATTTATAATCAATAGCCCTGTAGAATAACAAAGAATTTACCATCTTGTTATGCTTCACAAACTAGGTCTCCCACTTCGATGTTTTTTTTTGAAATTCATGCTTAAAATACATTTTCTGAATCTTTCATTTTCTCTATAAAAATGCTAGATGCAAATGTGAGTGTGGAAGGAGGCTTGGATCTCCTATATCTGCCACACAGTCAGCAACACCATGGAGGTCCTAGAGATGCCCGTGGCTTAGTCTTTTTCCACTTTCTTTGGAATGGTTTTCTTGGTTTTGAAAGCATCATGGCTGTGAATCCCGACTACAACAAATTTCCTAGCAGTAGCAAGTGTGGTATGCAATGCCTTTAGGACCCAGGAATCAAGCATTCCAAATGGATCATCCAGCTGGTCTCCACAATTTTAATGACACCTTAAATCACAGGGACAGAGGTGGTGTGAAGTATAGCCAGCTCTGCCCACACAGTGGCCTTAGTGAGTACACTATACAAAGTCTCCACACTGAAAAAGTTGGTATTGCTTCTAGATTTTTCATTCTGAACTGTGGCTCCATAGGAGAGAGATACTCAATAAAACACAGAGATATTTTTCATTGTTCACCTTCCATTTTAGTTTGTGATAAGAAAGGCATACTTCACTCATCATCAATTTGGGAAGAAAGACTACGTAAGTAGGCTCTTCTGCCTCCAAGGTGGGGGCTCTAACAGCACCCCGCACCACACCACACCCACTGTCAATGCCATCCCTGGCCTGTGCCTGAGCTAAAGATAAGCTACAAATGTCACAAAATTTGGCTATCAGAATCTTTGGGTACCCTCTAGAAAGGAAGGACAGAAGGAAGGAAGGAAGGAAGGAAGAAAGGAAGGAAGGAAGGAAGGAAAGAAGGAAGGAAGAAAACATACTTCTAAGCTCCACCTCTGAATTTGGGATTGGGAACCGTGAGGTCATTTCATTTTGTTCTCTAGCCATGGGTGAGACATTATTGCCTGCTGGGCCTAAGTTATGCCTGGCTTCAAAATAAGACAATTCCATTAATTACAAGCTTGACCACTGGAGTTCTGTCTCTATGTTGCTAGTTTCAACACATGCCCAGTTAAAAAGGTGTGAGTGATTTTCACACTGGCATTCAACACATTAAGTCATTTAAACTGTAAGATGATATATACATTTACCCCATGGAATTCAAAAATGGCTTTTCAGTCCAAATGCAGCCTCCAAGATTCTAATCCCAAACCTTACTCATATTCCATTAGATTACTACTAACCTAAAGACTCTGCTACAGCAAAGGAGGATGAGTGTGGCGTCCAGGATAAAGTAGGAAAGCACACCTATTCTCATATTTGACTCCAAATTCATGCTGCAGAGCCTGTGCCCTGGCGCTGTTGTTCTGAGTAAAGGCAGAGACAGCTTCATTCGAAAGTGGTCAACATCATGATTTTATTCCAGAACAGACAGCAAGAGCTTGGAGTAAGTGAAAGGGCTTCTAGAGGCACAGAACCTTTCTGCTCGGGCTTTTTCTTGCCACCCACAGCAGAACATGCAGGGGCTAGCTGCATTTATACCTTCTTAATTTTTATTACACCTTATGGATTAATTGATTGATTGGTTGACAGATTGAGTATGGGGCAAGGCAAGATGCACTATCTGAATTTCTCCCCTTATAGCATGTGGGAACAGAAGTCAGGTCACTGGGTTCAGCGGCGAGGGCCTTTATCCACTGAGCCATCTTGCCAACCCAAGAAGTTCACACAAACATGTTTAAACACTACGCTAAGGTGACATTCAAAACACAAAACCACCAAAGGAAAGAAAATGTGGCCTCTGCTATGCTTCCCTCTGAGGCTTTCGCTCACTGCTTAGCAGTGGTGCCGGGCCTGGGATTCTGCTCACGATGGGTGCTTGCTTTTTGACTTGTGACAGCCACCTGGCCAATCCCTGCTCTGTGTTCCACTGACTGTAGCTGTGTTCTGAGAAGTGAGTCATGTTACCCTGTGGTACATCTTGTCAATAGTCAGTAGTTCCGTTATCATATTCATCTGAATCCAGGCCTAACCAGGAAATGATGGCAACAGGGGGGCGCGGAAAGTCAAGAAAGGACAGACTTGTGCTGTGGTGACTATTCTAGCTAGGTTTTTTCTTAAAGTAGAAGTATTAAGAAAATAAGTTTTATATATAAAATAATAAATAACACAAGATGCTATATATGAAGAAATAGAGAACATGATATCAGTTGTAGGGAGGTGAGGAGGGATGGAAACTGTAGGGAAAATGATGTATAGCAGAAGACCTAAGGTCTGTAGAAAGAACAGGTTTAAAGATCTTGGGTACCACATGAAGGCTGTCGTCAATAGCTGTGTACAATATTCTATAGCTTTGCTACATTAGAGCGTGTTGCTGTTGCCAGGCAGGGCGTCAGGAGGACGGAGAGGAGGATTCATGTGTTGATGGTTTCTCTAATAGTAAATATCTATTTTTAACATGTCTTCCTTACTACTCTTTTCTCCATACTCATTCAATCCAACCGCCATTCATGAACTAACTTAAGCTCCATTTCCTTGCTGAAGCTTCTCAGATGAAACCCACACCAAGGACCACGCCCTCTGAGTTCCTGGTGACAAGTTTGGTCAGGTCTGTGTGTTGCCTTTCTCGGGGATGGAGCTCTGCTGCTCAGCACTGCGTGTAAAAGCCTGTGTGGGGATCTCTTAGTCTGTCTCCTGCAGCTTGCAAACTGGAAGGCTCTCTCTCTATCACCCAAAGCAGCAGCACCCAGACTGCTCAGAATGTGGGGAGCAGGAGGTACACCCTTACCTCATGGTTCATTACGTACCTACATGCAAACATACCATTTAAAAGACCCCTGGGCAGCATCTACTCTTGTATGTTATCTTACTCACTGGTCTATTCAAGAATAAAAATGCTAATTACGTTCACTAAACTGATTCCATGGTCATTTGGTACCTGAAGTGTTTAGAGGGTCACTAACTCATCACCATGGGCTTGATGTAACTATTTCTCTTGCTTAAAAGTGATTGAAAACTTCTTTGCCTTTTGGGTGCTCTTTCATCCATTTCCTAGAGTTAACTGTCACTTGTTGATGGCGTTTGCCCATTTGCCTTTTGTAGTTATTTGGGATATATTTAAATGCTTTGGTCTAACACTAGTATCCATCTATTATCCCCGAGTTATGTTATCATGAAAATAAGATTATCAAGCTAGGTATGGTAGTGCATACCTATATTGACACCACTTGAGAGGCTGAGGCAGGAGGATTGGTGACTTTGAGGGCATTCTGTGACCCAGAGCAAATACTGACCACGTCCCCAGGATGGGGAGGCCTGGTGGCACTCAGAGGAAGGATAGCAGGCTACCAAGAAGAGACTTGATACCCTATGAGCATATACAGGGGGAAGAGGTCCCCCTCAGTCACAGTCATAGGGGAAGGGAGTAAGGGGAAAATGGGAGGGAGGGAGGAATGGGAGGATACAAGGGATGGGAGAACAACTGAGATGTAATATGAATAAATTAATAAAATATATTTTTAAAAAGTAGGTACTTCTAAGTGGTCAAACACAAATTCAACTCCCTATTTGAAATGCTAATTCTATGTAAATTTCACAAGCCTCATATTATTAAAAGTTCCCGTTGTTTTGCAAAAAAAAAAAAAAAAAAAGGGCAAATACAAATGGGGGGGGGAAGGAAACAGAAAACGTATACTGTACTTCTAAAACTCATTTCTATAAACTCAATCTCTCTTCCCTAATTTAATTTCACAACATGCGAAGTGGCGACAGACACTGGGGGTGAAGCAGCTGAGCCACAGAAAGTCATGACTTACTCAAAGGCCCATCTCTCCTCTGACGAGACAACTGCAAAGGAACTTAACTATCTCTTAACTGTATCTCTTTGGAGGACATGATGTGGGTAAGCACAATTGATCGAGAGCAAGCCTCGGTATGAATGGATTCGTTGTCTCCAAACAGACGGGCTTCCGGAAGGCTAAGGTAGAAGCCTTCTGGCCTGAACGTGGGGATACAGACTCTGCCCCCTTCTGTCTCCCCATCTTCTTCTGCCTTTATGTACTCAGAGGGTTGCCTTCCTGGGCCTCTGCCTACTTAAGGCCCTTCCTGCTTCTCTTAACCAGGAGCAGCAGCTCTCACTGCTCTGGTTCCTGGGAAAGTCGCCTTGTGCTCCCCTCAACCTGGCATCTGAAGCTCCTTCCCTGCAGCACCTTAGCTGCCACCATCTGTCTCTTCATTAAGTGTTGTAAGCTTGGACCGAGCCTTCTTTATTCTTGTATTTCACATTCGAGGGCCATGCGTTGTTCAAGAAAAATGCATGTTGACTGAACGAACGAGCAAGTGGCTGGCTGGCTGAATGGAGGAGCACATCGAAGACAGAAGCAGAGCCAGGGAGAGCCCCGCCCCCGCGCAAGCTGTGATGGAAATTGTGCCCTCCCTGTCTAGAGCCAGGATTTCACTATTTTGTCATTCCCTGACTGGTACTGAAAGGCTTCCCTCTGAGTTGCAGACTCTGTGACAATGCACTCACAGTGAAGGGCAGCTGTAATAGCTCTCTTTTTTTCTATTTTTTTTTTGGGGGGGGCTCACATTCGAGAGTGAGCTTTCTCGCTGTAGCTCTTGCTATCCTCTACTTGCTTTGTAGACCAGGCTGTCCTTGAACTCCCAGATATCTGTCTGCCTCTGCCTCCTCAGGTGCTGGGAGGTGTGTGCCACCATGCCCAGCTCAGGATAGCTGTATCTTAAATATATATTTTCAAGCATATTTCAGGCATTGTCAAGAAAATTTTGCAAGAACAAACAATTATGCCAGGAGGGTCTTTTGAGGCCACATAAGCATGCTACTGGAAGCCCATTTCCTCAGCAACTGAAGATGCCCTGTTTAGCCAGTGCTTCAGCCCTCCACCGTGGGAGAGTGCGCCATGCTGTGTGTGCTGTGCGGTGCCATGTTCACAAGGTGATTGCTCACCACAGGACCATAGGCTACATGTGTCTCCTTGAGTTCCTGGACAGTTTCAGAAACTCCTTTCAGTGACTGAGCATCAAGCCTCAGGATGGCAGTGGTGATTACTACATTGTTTTCCTGTTTACCATCAATACAGTCCCCACACTAAACACGCATACCACTCAAACTTGAAAAAAAAAACAACCAAACACATTATTTGTCACTCTTCCTCAAAGAAGATTCTCTACGAAAGCTCTGGCCATTGGAGGAGAGCAGTAGAAAAGATTTTTCTTCTTCTTCTTCTTCTTTGTGCTGTGACTCATGTATCTTTTTCCCCACAAACTGTTACTCAGGGCGGGCCAGTGGTGAACACAAAGGGAAGGAAAGAATAGTTTACAACTGGAAAATAGGCTCATTTGGGAGAAGTATGCTCAAAGCATTATCAAGGTAAAATATGCAGAAGCACCAACAAGAGCAAACAAAAGCCCACGCAAGAACTGTGTAAATATTTCATGAAGCTAAGCCTTAATCACTCTCTCCCCAAATCTTTCTGGTGTTGTAAACACTTCAGTTTCTTCCAGTCCTCTCATGACCCAGATTCCATGAAAAAAAAATAATTAAAATGAAGACATAGAGACCTATGGATCTTGAACAAATGTGTTGTGAAAACGGAAGGAAGCAAACACCTTCAGAAAAGGTGGCTGCTAGCTGGGTGGCTAGCTAAAAGCTCCCTTCTTTCCCACCCCCTCCAGGATCGTGCGCCCCCACCCCACCCCACCTTTTCAGCTGCTCTGACATCATCCTAACCTTGAACTGCCTACATGCAACCAGTGATCTCCCTTAACACCCCTTCAAAAGCCCTTAAAGCAGGATGTGCCTTTGCTGCCTTCCCTCCACCCCAGTTTACTTTCCAGAGCCTCCCCCTTTCTCCTCCCCTTTGGTCCGCTGTCTAAAATCTTGCCCACGTCTTTTCCGTTTGTCTGGGAAGCAAGACACAGCAAGGTTTGCTGTGTACTGGATGAACATCTCAGACCCTTGCTATAATCTACCCGGAGAAGGCTTGGTTTCTCACCTCTAGTCTCTACCTTGATTTAATACGGTTCCAAAGTTCACCTCTAGGCACTGAACTCGCTGACAATGACTTCCCTTTATCAGCCTCAGCCCGACCTTCCTCTTCTCCCCCTTTCTACGTCAAGAAGAAATATTTATGCAAATACATTAGTGCGTACATACATACATACATGTAAACGCGAGCGTATTATGAGTGGGTTTTTTTTTACAAGAAATAATCATAGCAAAATAATAAAAATCACACACACACACACACACACACACACACACACACACACACACACACAAAAGCACATTTACGCCCCTTTTCGAATATTCGCTGTGTGCATATCCTACTGACTAGTATTCCCAGCTCAGAAGCAGCCAGCGGTTTCTTTCAGAAATTTACCTTTGGGTCAAAGCTTAGGTAGCAATAACCTTGCAGGGAAACGCATCACCTGCGGAGTGCATTGCCCCTCCTGGGAAGCGGATGGGCTGGGGACGTAAGCAACAGGCAAAGGATCCACGAACAAAAAGTGGAACCGAATTCCTCTTTCCTCAGCACAGGGCATTTTGCCAGGCTCCTGTCCCCAAGGCTGGCCACTGGGCCAGGTGGCCGCAGGGGGCAGCTCCTTCCGGGCGGCGGGTTGCTTACCTGCTCCGGCGGGCGCGCTGTTCCCCGCTGGGCCGATGCCTGCTCGGCAGTGCTGGGCTTCTGGTCGCTCGCGAATTTCCAGCCCTGGCTCGGCCACACGGCTGCTGGGGGACCCGCGCGGTCCGCTGCAGCCAGGAGCCAGCTCTGTGCGATCAGGAACTGAGATTACTATGCCAAGAGCTGAGGCGGCTCTGGAGCCGGGCGGAGACCAGCAGCTCCGCCGCTTGGCGCCGAGCCAGCATGGAGGTGGAGTTCACGTGCGGGCAGATCCGCGCCAGCGAGGCGCGCCCCTCCGCCGAGGCCAGGCCCCAGCAGCTAGTCCCGGCTGCAGCTTGGCAGGCAGCAGCCTCCTGGCCAACCGAGCTCCGCCCTAGACCGCCCTCTCCGGGCCTCGCACCGGGAGCCTATCTCCTGCGGGGGAGCTCAGAGGACAGGCTAGCTGTGCTTCTGCTGCAGGGGGGACTAGTGACAGATGGAAAGTTAAGAAGGAGATTAAGGAAGAGGGCTGGGTACCCAGAGCCACTCACGAGGAAGTCTGGCCCTTACTGCCTCCAGCAAGTCAGTAGTATACCCACTGTCTGGGTATAGTGGAGTAGGTGGCTCCTTATAAAGTCATGTGCAGTGTCTGCAAGCAAGCCTACCACAGGCGTTTAATATGTTCTAAAACGGACAATATCTTAAGTAGTTAGAGTTGTCACTGTAATAAACATCCCCGATAACTCTCTCCAATGGTGTGGATGGCTTTGGACACAGCCCCTCTGAGCTGATGCTGCAACACTGAGTAGGTAGTGTGCAGTCTAGTGAGCTGCTATAGATGGTGCTAAATAACACCACAAGCACTATTATAACGAGTATTTGTTTGCAAATTTTGCAGCTATAATTCTCACAGCTTCTTATTAAGGGGGCGTTACTCTTTGCTTGGAAACTTCGCTTAAGACTGGGCTAGTAACCAGCATGGCTGGGATTCAAACCTCTCAAAGAAATACTCTCTCAGCTAGTACTCAGGGTTTACCCAGGGATCCTGTTGAGATATCTGTTGCAGGGCCCAAGGATACGAATTTTGTTTTTTGTTTTGTTTCGTTTATTTTTATTTTTTATTTTTTTAAACAGTTCGGTCATTAGGCCAGGGAATTTAAGTATGTTTCCTTGGTGTTGGTTGTAAGTACTTCCTGAAGGTGGATTAAGAAGGATTTTCAGAAGTTGTGTCTTGGCTCTTGAGAAAAGAAGTGGAAAGCAGTTCTCAAGTTTCCTTTTGGTTGAAGGAGGAAGGGAATGAAAACCGGTGCTAGTGGCCCCGGTCACTCCTGAAATCGTTGCTCAGAAGAGAGGCTGGAATGAGGGACGCTGTTTCCAGGTTCTTAGCCTCGCAACCAAGGAACTGAAAGTTGCTTACTGAATTGTAAACAAAGCAAGATGAGTTTAGTCAGAGGGAAGTGGCAATGCAGAGTCCTAGAGGGACCAACAGCGCAACGGACCACATGAGTGAGAGAGTACGCGAAGCCTAATTGTTGTTTGGGACTTCCTTTTGTAGGTTCAGTTGAAGAAGATCTGTTTCCTAAGGGGCATAATGTGTGTGGTTCTCTATTTTGATTGACAAGTAAGATTTATAATATTCACTTCTACACATTATTTCTTCCCATAATACACATTATTTCAATCATATACGTGTTCAGCTAATGGGTAGGCAAAGTCTCTTTTGCCATGTAAGGTAAAACAGGAACAGGTCGCGATGGTCAGTCAGGGAGTATACAGCATCTTTATTCCATCTTCCAGCTGCACAGAGCAAGTCCGACCATTTCTGCTAAGCTTCACTCCTGTCGTTCTTCTGCTAATGTTTCAGACTGTTGGGAAGTTTCTTCAACTTAAGCACTCATATGAAAGTCATTCAAATATGAGTACTGGCAAGAAATCCCCCCCAGTGCTACACAGAGGACATATAGGGTAACAGTCAGCAAGAGACAGAAAAGATTTAGACATTCAGGTGACTCTTTTTTGTTTGTTTGTTTGTTTTTGTTTTTATTAATTTATTCAGATGACATCTACATTTTTATCCCCATGCTTGTCTCTTCCTGTTCCTCCCTCCCTCCCTCTTTCACCCTATTCCCCTTCCCTAGGTCTGTGACAGAAGGGGACATCCTCCTCCACCATATGGTAATAGCCTATCAAGTCCCAGCTTGGTAGCATTCTTATTCTTTCTGAGTCCTACCAGGCCTCCCCACCAAGGGGAAGTGGTCAAATATGGGGCACCAGTGTTCATGTCAGAGTCAGTCCTCACTCTCCACATGACTGTGAATAATGCCCTGTCCCTTGGCTAGACCTGAGTAGGGGTTCAATATTTACTGCATGTATTATCTTTGGTTGGTGCAGCGGCTTGAGCAGACACCCCCACTGGGTCCAGCTCTGACCATCATGATGTTCTTCTTATAGGTTTCTAGGACCCTCTGGATCCTTCTATTTCCCTAGTCTCCAATACTTCTCTCACCTAGAGTCCCAATAGGAGGTCCCAGCACCTACCCCGATCTCCTGGTAAGTGAAGACCTTCAGGGGACATCAGGTGATTCTTAAGTAGCTCTCTGAATTCTTCTGGAATCCCATCTTCATCAATACAGGAGTTCTCATGTTTCTGCCTCTGGCAGCACACAGATGAAAGAGAAATGGAGTTGTTACAAACAGAAACAAAACAAGTGTGCTGCCAATGCAGTCAGAGAAGGTTTTCAGAATAATGTGGGTCCTGGAGAGGGCTCAGAGGTTAAGAGCACTGCTTGCTCTTCCAAAGGTGCTGAGTTCAAATCCCAGCAACCACATGATGGCTCACAACCATCTCCAATGAAATCTGGTGCCCTCCTCTGGCCTGAAGGTGTTACCTGCAGACAGAACACTGTATACTAAATAAATACATCTTTACAAACAAAAAAAAACAAAAAGAATAATGGTAAAATGAAACACCAGACACAATAGGAAGCATTGTTAAATGCCCCCTACACTCAGGACCTTTATAGACAAGAGCTGTGGTTTTGTTGAGGATGCAGAAATCATGAAAAATGGATCCTCAAGGATTTGGAGAGAAAACTTAAAAGGGATAGGTGATGCCCTGTCCTCCAGCTGGTGGCACTATTTGCAGAGTCTGTAGAACCTTTGCAACCGAGGTCCTTATGGGAAGGCCTTGAGGGCCACAGCCTGCCCCTATTTTCAGTTGATTTCTGCTTCCTTCATCTCTCAGTTAGGGTTTCTATTGCTACAACAGACTGACTATGACAAGTTTTGTAAGGAAATATTTATTTGGGGCCAGATTACAGTTCAGAGGCTTAGTTCATTATCATCATGGCAGGAAGCATGGCCGGCAGACACGGTTCTAGAGAGGTAGCAGAGAGTTCTGCATCCAGATGGGCAGGCAGCAAGAAGAGAGAGTGATCCACTGGTCCTAGCTTCAGCTTCTAAAAGCCCAAAGCTTACTCTAGTGAGACCTTTCCTCCAAAAAGGCAATTCCCCCTCCAACGAGCCTACAACGGTCTATGGGACCATTTTCATTTAGAGAACCATACTTCCTAACCCACCAAGCTTTGCTCAGGCTGCACTTCAAGCTGTTGTCAACCAAGTCTGAAACATCTCAATTGCTGCCTAGCCATGGGCGACTGTGCCCTTTAACCTGTAAGCCCAAATTAACCTCTCCTGCCTTAAACCATTGTGATCATGTATACAAGGCAGGTCACTAGTACATATTGTATGCAGTTCTTTGTTGCATCTCTGCCTTGTATAATATTGTGGCGCTAAAAGGTTTCAAATTATTTGTTAAGTAAATCATTGTCCTCAACTTACTAATTAGGAAACCAAAACTTAAAATATTCAAATGACCTGTACAGTGTCCAGCAGATATTTGTTGGCTTTACCATGGCTAAAATTCAATGTCCAGCCCAACAACTTCTTATGACCTTATTTTTTAAATGAAAGGCATTACTGATGCGCAGGGGTTAAAATACATTTAAATATGTAATAATTTTAGACTAAAATTTTCTCTAAAGGCCATGTCTTTCCTTGGGTGCATTTTTTTTAGCTGGGCCATCGGGAAACAATGGCAGTGCACACAGACACACAAACAATACTATGTAAACCAACATTCTCTGCATGCATAAGCACATGAACAGAAATACACATACAGCATGTAAACACACATATGCATAACATATATATCCATAAATACAGAAATGCACAAGCCATGTGCCATTGGCAATGCCATCATGTTGGTCTACAGGTGATCCATGCGTGTGTTGTTACTTGCTGGATCTCTTTTGCTTTCAGGACACAGCTTCTCTATCTTTTACATGCCTCTACTCTGCTTCATATTGGACTCACATAGAATTGTTACCACATCTGCAAGATGGCTGCATCTTTCCAAAAATCATGTTACAAGTCATGCTCAAGACAAGAAGAAAATCCTGGTGGAGAAGAATCCTTCTGCTCTTTGTTCAAAAAGAAAACAATATTTTCTAGGACTAGCTGTCCTACCCTCAAGACATTTTCTGTAACTTGGTCATCAGATCATTCATGAAGTTTGTGAGAAATGGAGGAAGGGGGTTGCTTTGATCTCTTGAAGAGAGCCATGTTATTGCTTCAGTGGGAATGTGCCTTCCATTAAACAGGGACAAAGAAGAGGCCCTCATAGGAATCAGCAGCTGCACTGAAGACTCATGTTGAAGACAGTCTTCATATAGCCTGAGTACCATGCTGGGTTCTTCTTTCCTTCCTTCCTTCCTTCCTGTCAGCATGACCTAAACTAGGGTCATCTAGGAAAAGGGAACCTCAAGAGAGAGACTGTCTTCATAACACTGGCCTGAGGGCATGGCTGAGGGGCATTTTTGTTGACTAAGGATTGCTGTGGGAGACCCAGTTCACTGTGGGAGTTACATTTTTGGGCAGCTGATCCTGGGTTATATAGGAAAGCAAGCCAAAGCCATGCAGAGCAAACCAGGTAGCAATATTTCTCTATGGCCCCTGCTTCACTTCCTGGTTTCAGGTTTCTCGCTAAGTTCCTGCATTAACTTCCCCCAGTGATGGACTGTGACAGAAATATAATCCAAATACCCTATCCTCCTCCAAGTGGTGTTCTGTCAGTGTTTTAAAAATAAATTGAGGTAAAACCTGGGACCAAGAGTAGTGATTTATTGTAATGGACTTGACTATAATTTTTGTTTTAGTTGAGAGATGAGTATATGTGGATGAATTTTGAGATTTTTTTTGTCAGGAAATGTCCATTGAGTGCTCACAGATTAGTTATTATGAGAGTTTGGAAGATCAGACTGTTGAGAGAGGTTTAGACAACAAAGTCCATACTTGTGAAGTTTCAGAAGGAAATTTTAGAGTATCTAAAAAGTAGCATTGGTTTATTAATGAGTGGAATCAACACTTCCCTGGGATAATAGGTGTTGGTTAGCTGAGACTAGCGAATCACCTGTGATTAGCAGGAGACCAGTGTCGTTAAGGCTAGTCTGGAAAGCATTCCTCGAGGTCAGAATACAGGAGCTATGGTCCGCTGTGGGTAAGGTTCACATCAAGCTGTTGGCAAATCGTGCATATGGATCTCCCACATGGTACTGATTTTTGAAGGCATGAAAGATTCTTGGTGTGTGCCTGATACTTGGCACTGTGAGAGGTGTGCGATGGGAGTGGGGGTAATTGGTGAAGGTGCAGTCTCCATTGCAGTGGAGACCCCAGCAGACTCATATTTGTGATGCTAGGACTGTGGGTTGACCATTAAGGACACCATATGCTTGGAGTTAAATGGCCTAGCCTTACCAGATAAGCTCTGTGTGTGTGAGAGAGAGGCAGGGGCGTGGGGGAGAGGGAGAGGAAGAGGAAGACACACACACACACACATACACACACACAGAGAGAGAGAGAGAGAGAGAGAGAGAGAGAGAGAGAGAGAGAGAGAGAGAGAGAAGCGGGAGACTACCAAAGCCCTTTGGACTATAGAAGTTCATGAGTGATTGAATTCCACATGCTGAACACAGAGCTACAATAAATATATAATTTATACTTCTAGATTTTGGATTTTGCCTTTATCTGATTGTAACTGTGCCCTGGTTCTTTCCTCTTTAAGTAAGAAAGTACAAAACTTGTATTTTGTTTTTTGTTTTTTTAAGTGTTTTATATGAGTCAAATGTTAAGAAATTAGATGTTTAAAAAGACTTTAGACTTTTAAAATATTGGGCTTTTAAAAGATTATGGGCTATTAAAAGTTGGATGTATTTTGTATTGTGATAGTAATATGATGTCTTGTGGACAAGTAAAGGCTGTAGTTTGATAGTGATTTGTTTTTGAGGCAAGTTGAAAAGCAGCCAATTTGTTTGTGGGGCATTTTCTTGATTAGTGATTGATGTGAGAGGACCAACTTACCGTGAGTGGTATTATTCCATGGCAGTTGTTCCTGGGTTTATTTATTTATCTATTTATTTATTTACTGAGTTCCTGCTTTAGCTTTCTTCAGTGATGAACTATGACTTAGAAGTATAAGCCAAATATTCTATCCTCTACAAAGTTGTTTTTGCTCAATGTTTGGTTTTAGCAAGAGAAAATAAAGACAAACACATTTTAGATTTCTGGAAGAAAATGCCAAGTTTGCATGTCAGGCTTTCTGCTTATTTATTTTTCCTATCTCTCTTTCACCCTTTATCTTTCCCCATCCTTCTCCTCCTCATTTTCTCCTTTCCTTCTTTGCCTCTTTCTTAGCTTCATACTACCGCAAGAATATTCCTGAAACAACTTATCAAGACAAAATGTTTGTTTAGTCAACAACTGAAGGTTCAAATTAAGTAACTGTGATGAAGGCAGCAGGTAATAATGGCAAGAGCAGATGTGGGAACAAGTGATTTTATCCCTAGCCAGAGAACAGATGAGGAAAAATTCCTTGAAAAAATGACCCTTAGCTCCTCTCACTCACATGCCCCACCTCTTAAACTTTCTATTATTCTAAAACTTTTACCTTGGAAACCATGGCTTTTAGAAATACAGTGTTGGGTGGCACTGACCAATTTCTTAGAAGTCTCAATCCACCACTTTGTTAGATAGTAAATAACCTCTCTGAGAACAAATGTTTGTGGGGCTCAGCATTTTACTTATTTTGTCAATGTTCTATCACCATTGGAATAATCTTGAGGTGAGCTCTTTCAACTGATTGGATAACTGATTCACATAGTTGCTTATTCTGTTTTTAACTTGCTGTTTCTAACTCACATTATTCTCACAACATTGACTTCTATAACACGTTAGTATATCCTTCTATAACACATTAGTATATCCTTCTAGGATACCATCATTAACTTTTAGTTTTGCCCAGTCATACTTCTCATAGAAATGTCCCTTTATCATGGTGATTTGTATAAGAAACTTTGTGATACTTTCTGGAGAAATACTTAAGGTAGTGTATTGAAATACAGAGGAAGAAATTTACTGTGAGCAACTGGTTTTGTGAATGTGGAGGTCAAGTAGTCCCACGATCTGCCATCTGCAAGCTAGGGGCCCAGGAAATCTACTGGTAGAACTGCAGTTCAACCCCAAGAGGACTGAGAACCAGAGTGCTAATGTATAAGGGGAGGGATGCCCCAGATCAAAACAAGATCAACTCTTCGCTATATTCTTATCCTATTTGGAACATCAACTGAAAAATGGATATAGAAATATACTATAGCACACAGTGTTAATTCATATAATGTTAACTGGTAACACGAAGAATGAAACGCTGGCACATATCCTAAATGAAAATTAGACAAAAAATACAAACATTTCTTCATAGAAGATATGTAAATTACAAACATGCCTATAAAAATTTGTTGAACATAATATTTACACACCAGGGAAATATAACTCCAAACCATAGTGAAGCATTGACTCCACCCACCAGAACGCCTGTGTGGTGGTTTGAATGAGAATGGCCCCCACAGGCTCAGAAATTTGGAAACGCTTAGTCACCAGGGAGAACGGAAGTGGAACTCTGCTAGGATTAGAAAGATTAAGAGATGTGGCCTTGTTGGAGGAGATGTGGTATGAGGGTTGGCTTTGAGGTTTCCAAAGCCCATGCTAGGTTGAGATCCCCCTCCTCTCTGCCCAAGGATCAAGATGTAGATCACAACTACCTCTCCAGCACCATGCCTGGTATGCCTTCCCTGCCGTGCTTCCTGTCCTGATGATCACGAAAGTGTAAGGAAGCCCCCAGTGAAATGCTTTCTCTTATAAGAGTGACCGTGACCATGGTGTGTTTTCACAGCAATAGAACACTGACTAAGACAGCCTGTGGTCAGAAGATAGAACAATTGTTGCTGTGGCTGTGGAAAGCTGAGACACCCACACTGAACCACGGAACAAGAAAAACACTGGCTGGTTTCCAAGAAGTTAAGCCTGAAGTTATCAAATGGCCTGTTGCACATGATATGGATATTAACAGTGTTATTCATAGCAGCCAAACCATACAAATGGCCTCAATATCTATTGACTGTGGTTGAATAGATAAATAAAATGTGATAGATGCATAAAGTGGATTATATCTGTAAATTTAAAAGAACAAAATATAAATAAGTGCTATAGGATGGATGTACCTTGGAATTAATATGACAATAGAAAAGAATAACAAGATATCACAAGTTACAAAATTCTATCAATATAAAAAAATCAAGGTTAGGCATATCTGTATAGGCAGAAAGTAAATGAATGCTTGCTTAGGGCTGTGGGAGAGAGATAAGAATGGGAAAGGACATCTAATGTGCATAGGGTCTCTCTTTGAAGTAATGAAAATATTCTAAGACTAGTTAATAGAAATGACTACATGACCCAGTGCATGAACTAAAATTACTGAGCTGTACACCTTAAAAGGATGAATTGTGTGATTTGTGAATTATATCTCAATAAATCTCTTTGCTAGTATAATTTGAAAAAGTAGTTCAGCTTTATTGAAGAGTTTTTATAAATCCTTAACACCCATGGTCCTAAGGCTGAGTTTGCAGATTGTTTTTGATACCTAATTCTATTTACTTGATATATTATCTGGCCAATGACCCCTATCCAGACAAACATGTCAGTCTTTTGATCGTGGTTTCGTGTCTATGCCTTATATATGTTTCTATTCTAAATAAGTTCCAGCGATTTTGACTGCAATTGGAGTGAACAAACAGAACTGACTTAGCAAACTCTAAAGCTAAATGCAGGCCTATGGTAAGCTCACGCAAGTATTACATCCCCAAAGGGACCTTCTGAAAATAGGCAGGAAGCCAACCAGCTGTCCCCTTGCCCCTTGCTTTTTGACAGTTCTAATGTACAGTATGCAGAATGGAACTTGTTTCGATGAAGAACTACCCCACTTTCTTACATAAATGTGTGATGTTACCTCACAAAACAAAAATAAGCCAAAAATAAATTCCAAGATACAATTCTAGATATTTTTGTGTGTGATGGATGTGAAAAGAATTGCAAAAGAATTGTATAGATATTCAATGTCTATATCAGTGTTAATAAAGACCGAATTATGAGTGAATTTTCTCCACAAGTACAGGGTTCATGGACTTATGGAAATGATCTTTGTCCCAGATTGGTTAACTTCAAGCAGTTTCTAATGAAAGCACTTAACTCAAGGAAACAGCTTAAACTGTGCTCTCGATAGCTGGTACCTTCTGTGTTGTGTGACGTGGAGAGTCTAATGGATCAGGAGCTACTTTTAGATGGCAGGGAATTCTGAAGTGTCAAGAGTAAGGTTCCTCATATTCTGTCCTTCAAATTGCTGACAACACAGAACATAAGGACCCATATAAGGAATCGGTAATGTCTAAATAAATATTAATGTTTTGTTTTTAAGAGATCAAAATTATTTCTGACAAAACTAAATTTGTCCAAATGAAAATCCTACATAGCTGAAAAGTCAGTGAAAAAAAAATTCTGTCCTTGAGTTAGAAGGCTTATCAGTTAAGGGTATTTGCTGCTCTTCCAGAGGGTCTGAGTTTGCTTCCCAGCCCTCACAACAAATGGCTCACAAGCACCAATAACTTCGCATTTACAGGACCTGAAACCTTTCTGTAGCTTCTGCATGTGTGTGTGCTTCTGTAAGAAAGCATATTATTTTTTCCTTGTACAAATAGTGTCATAAATAAACCTGGCTTTTTTGATTATGGATCAAATGAAAATGCTTCAGTATAAAAATTAACAACATATCTAAAATGTCTACAGTAAGTTAAAATAGAATTATGTTAAACATTCTATTAAATGATGTAAATAAAATATGTACATCAATTATTTAAGGATCACCCACGTATATCATAACACACAAATGTAACAGTAAGCAGTTTGAACTGTACTGAATTACATAACTTATTTAAATGGAACACTGTAGTTATAATAGTCTTTGGATTAATTATATATAACTCAATGAATATTTCTTTTGCCTTCTTATACTTCTAAAGAATTGAGGTGAAATTATGTCTTACCAAGTTGTTGCTAAAATAGCCTAGGAAAGTTTAACTGGGTAAGACATTTTTTACAATTATACCGCAGAGCACACGATGCACTAGGCGATGACACCACTGAGCTGAGTGCTGTGATGTCTAGGACAGTCCTGCTATGGAAAGAAAGCTAGTCATGAGAGCCGAAGGAAGGCCTGTTTGTCCAAGGACAGAGAACTTCCTGGGATGCTGGGGCTGTTGTTCATGTAAGATAACAAGTCACATGTTTTCATTTCAGTAAATAAGGTTGGCTGTCCCAACTGCACAGGATGTGCTTCATCACACGGAGGTGGAAGACACATACGCAGAAAGCATGTCAGGAGACATGTATGCTTGCCCTGTTGGATGAAAGAGGGAAGTGGGAAGTACATAACCCTGTGAGTTTGCCTTTATAGGCACCTGGTCAATGTAACTCACGGCCATTTCCTCTGGGAATGCTGGGTATGGTCCTAACCAGTGTCCATCTTCCTGGCCAGTATTTAGTAAAGCTTGCTTAAATTGGACAGTCGTGAATTTGGTCTTTTCTCTTTGAAATTCTCAGGTTTAACACTAGCCACACAGAGACATGAAACAGCTATGAATCCTCAGGGCTTACATTCCTGCTGTTTGGGAGAAAGCAAGGCTGTTTGCAATGCATGTTTACAATGACAGGAGTTTGTAAAAGGAGGAAATGGGACTCTAATCAGGCTGGACTCAGGACTGGGACACTAGACAGTACTTGCATATTTGAACTCGTTATTAAGAATTAATAAGTATTATTAATCAACTGAATAGAATGTTTCCTGAGTAGCATTCTAATACTGTCTACATACTGATTAAGGGAAATGACAAGAGCCTGGAGTTTTCAGATCTTACATTTGGGTATAGCAAACATAAAACTGGATGGACAAATACTCTGTGCTTTGATGTTAGAGATGGGTGTAATGAAGGAAACGATCAGAGGATGGGATGAAGAGTGTCAGCGTGCTACTTTCGATGGGGTGGGAGTCAAGGGATGCTTCTCTGAATGAAGGAGCAAGTCTTGGGGGTTTCAGTGGAGAACAGCATTACAGATGCTAGCCAGGGTCTTTAAAGACCCTTTGGAAGTCATAATACATTTTGTGTTATAAGAAAATACCTAAGAATGGGTATCTTATTTGATGTAAAGAAATTTTGGAGGAAGAATTTGAGATCAAATGCTTGTATCTAATATGTCTCCAGTGATATCCTCATGTTGCTAATGGCAGGAGTATGATGAAAATGAGAGAAGTCTACACGCCACATCAAACAGGGACTAGGGAGAGGTTGAAATCCCTCTTTTATAATAACCCACACTTGGAGCTAAACAGATCCTGTGAGACCTACATCAATCCCTGCTGAGGGTGACACCTCTGAGCTGAAGTAACCTCTCACATGCCTCTAACTCGTGGAGATCTAAAATTTCTCAATTCTGTTACATTTGAGACAAAACCTCCAGTTCCTGAAGTATAATGCTCATCTTGGTTGTCAAATTGATGATTGTGAGGAGCATTCAGGAGACTAGTGAAGCATTCCTTGAGTATAGCTGTGTGGCCATTTTCAAGGAGCATTAATCAAGGGAAAGCGACTTCTTGGGTAGTAGTGGCATGATGGCATGGGCTGGGGGAGAGGTGGAAAAGGGGATAAAAGGTAAAGGTCAGAGGACACTGGCCTCTCCGCTTCCAAGACACTATGCTGTGAGCTGCTGTGGTCTTCCATCACAGCCAACCCTCGCAGACTCCCTGTTTCTCGAGTCCTTCAGCAAAATATGTTTCCATCTCACCTTGCTTCGCAAGATATTTTGTCAGTGATGACCTGGTGGCACTCAGAGGAAGGACTGCAGGTTACCAAGAAGAGACTTGATACCCTATGAGCATATACAAGGGGAGGAGGTCCCCCTCAGTCACAGTCATAGGGGAGGGGAGTAAGGGGAAAATGGGAGGGAGGGAGGAATGGGAGGATACAAGGGATGGGATAACCATTGAGATGTAACAAGAATAAATTAATAAGAAAAAAAAAAGAAAGAAAGAAAGGTAGCTGCTACATCAGCCTTTGCGGCCAGAATCCTAGGTATGTTTCTAACCCATCAAGGAGTCAAAAATGGTCAGACTGAAATAAATACAAGAAGGAAAAAGAGGAAATGAGCCAGTAGATGAGGAGCAGGAGTATCAGAAGAGGTGATAGAGGACTTTACGCCTTTACATTCTTCTGCTCTGTTTTTGTCTTTTTGATCTACAGCCTGATAAAATTCTCAAACATTCTCAGGAGTGAGATGTATATTTATACGAATGCATTCTGGCCAGTTCCATGCAGTGGAGGTCTATACGACTCCTTAGACTTACTGATGTTAATTGTCTGCCTGGCCCTCTCTTCTCTGCCTTAGTCAGATCCAAAGCCTTGTGGAATTATAGATCTCTTGCTGACCACGTGGAAGACTGGTTACTAAGTAGAAGGTATTCACAACAAATTTTTCTAAGCACAAGTGCAGTTAGTTATGCTCACCTGCCAAGTTTTGAGAGTTTGTTATGACAGCCAAGGACTCTCACAATACACACTAGTGGTGGCTAGGAAGGGGTAGTTAGTGCATCTGATATTTTAATTCCTTTTCCTTTCTTTAATCTTTGGTAAACTATGAAGAACTAATATGGTCCCAGGAGATGAATCTAAGTTTTTTTTTCTTTTTTTTTAATAGAAGAGGAGTAGTCACCCACTTTGTCTTAGTCATACTGAACACGGGAGACAATAAGCTCAAGGCTTCTCCAGAACCTCAAGTTACAACAGCCAACCTCCACCCCAAATGGATGTCCACAGACTATTCCTGCCCGTTCCAGAAATGCAGAGCTGCGTAAGAAGAAACATACAGGACTAGAAAAACTTGGAGCTGAACCATTTCCTTCATAAATGGTTAAGATAGCCCTGGTGTGGTTTTTCGTATTTTTCTCTTTCTTTTGTGTGTGTGTGTGTGTGTGTGTGTGTGTGTGTGTGTGTGTGTGTGTGTGTGTGTGCCCACTCCATGTAAGTGAGGGTAACCTGGGAAGAGAGAGATCTTAATTTATAAATGTCTCCATCATAAAAGCATGAATGGAAGCTTATTTGCCATAATTTCACCTAGAAATTTGGTTAATACTTTTCCTACATCTTGAACTTGTATATAAACTGTTACTTAGTAGAGTTGTTTTTGTAGTTGCCAATAACAGTTGGAACATTTTCCCTATGGAAATGTTCCCCCAGCTTCTTTCGGCTCTATTTGGGAAGTGTCACTTCACTACAGTGAGCATTGGAGCCTACTTGTTTTTTTTCTGCCTGCCTGCCTGTCTGTCCTATCTATCTATCTATCTATCTATCTATCTATCTATCTATCTATCTATCTATCAATCAATCATCTATCTATCTATCTATCTATCTATCTATCATATAATTTTACAGTGGGTATATGCTATCTTTCTGGAACATTTTAAGTGCTGGAAACTAAAAAACGTCCTGCTCTCATGAGGCTTAGAAATATAAAATTTGATTTTACTATGATTTATCTTGGTTGTATTCTTTAAACTAGGTTCTGGTTCCAAAGTAAGAAATTGCCACACATGATTGGCTTGCATCAATACAATATGTTCCCTCTATGTCGCCGGAGTCAGATCATAAATGACAGCATTGGCAGAGAACAAAGTCTACTGTTTCACCCTTGAGCCTTTAGCAAATATCTCCTAATTTCTCACATGCAGATGTCTAGGGAATCCAGATGCAGGCTTAAACAAAGTTTTGATCTTCTGGATTTATTTTGAGTTTTATTTGCATATATGAGAATATTTTGGAGGTGTGTATGGCTTTATTATATTTTCATACAATTTTAAGAGTCAATAAAATTGCCATATGCTTACAGTCATTTTAATGAACAACCCTACTGATTGATATGAGCCTTTGTTCTTTCAATGTCTTCAGGAACAGGAGAAGTTATTCTCCCTTTTGATCCAAACCACAATACTCACATGCAGGCAACATCTTTGGGATGCTAAATCTACGACAACAGCTGTATGTCATCTTTTCCTTCTATCATCAAGCTGTCCTCCCCTCACTTTGCCATTCTACAGTAATAGTTTTAGTTGGCCTTTTTCCTCTTAACTCATGTTGTCAGGCATGAGTGGAGACAGTTTAGTTAGTAGCTATTTATGTTTTCTTATTCCAGGATAGCATACTTCCTTGGTGCTCCATGATGAGCAGCAAGTTCCTTGAGAGTGAAGCTCATCTGATTATCTGTTTCCCTGTGTCTGACACTGAACAGTACACTCAAAAATGCTTAGGACATATTCTTGTTCAATTAAATATTTAATCCCAAATTCATTGTTTTTAACTCATAAAGCTATTTTATTCTCTGTTCTACTACTTATACAGCACCCTTAACACACAAACAGTGTGATAGTTTGTGTCAATAGTGAGCAAACTATAGAGAGAGGATGCAGCTGTGGAAGAGGCTCCAAGGGCAGCCTGACCCATCACACTTCATCTTGTGCATAAAGGGCTTGCTTACTGCACTGATGCTACAGAGCCAAGCAAAGATACCGCATGGGATGGAAAAGATCTCTCTCTGTGTTACTTCACTAAATGTGACTGTTTCCCACTCTTCCCCCTACTAACCATCAATTTATGCTTAAGCTGAGTGCTTCATCATTATTCAATTCTTCATAAATAAAAAAGAGCAAAAAGTGTGAGTGAGCTCCCAAAGGCAGGAACTGAGTCTTGTTGACCTTTGCATCCTCAAAAGAACTCAACAGCTGTTGCTTGTGTGAACTGTGGTGTTCCAATGCCTGATAAATGTCATATTGTTTGTGGTCATATCTAGCTTTTCTTGAATGTAGCTCATAAGCATATGGAATTCTTTATTTTTGTTTACATCTATTTATTCATTTTAATGTGTGTGTGTGTGTGTGTGTGTGTGTGTGTGTGTGTGTGTGTGTGCGCGCGCGCGCGCGCGCACGCGCGCACGTGTATTCCACAGCCTGTTTGTAAAAGCCATATAGCAACATACAGGAATTGGTCCTCTCCTGTTAGGATCTTTTTCTCAGAGATTAAACTCAGGTCATTAGGGTTGATGGCACCATATCCCTGAGCCACCTCATTGGCACCCCCATATAAAATTCTTCATAAAACGATTTCCTGAACTTTACTCTACCCTCAGCTCTATAGAACCACCAGGGCTAACAAGAAGTCTTGGTATGAGCAAAATGACTAACACCGGTGCTGTAAGAAGCACAGACAGCAGGAGAAGGGAGAAGATCCAAATATGTGCTGATTTTCTTTTGTACTTTATTGCCCTTAGACTATCTTGACCAGTGGCAAGCAGGAGGCTCTCACTAAGGGGAGGGAAATCTATGTGGTAGGGGTGGTATTGGTTTCAATGTTTATTAGAAAATAAATGATATATACAATGTTAATATAAAAATTAGTTAAGAACAAGCTTATTCAATAATATAAGAAAGATACTTTTTGTTCATGACTGGTTTAATAGCATTATTAGTCACAGAAGGAGGTCAAAAGTTTTTCAGTATTTTTGTGTTAGGGCCCTCTTCAGATTCTAAACATGGGAAAGGTTGATTCTTTTTCATTTACTCTATTGTCGTTGAACCACTAGTGATCTTTTTTTCATTGGACATTTTACTTTCAGATGGAAGTGTTTGAGCTTTCCCTGGCTTTGTAAGATGAAAAGGAACTAACTCTCTGACATTCAATTTCAAACCTTTTTGTAGACACATGAAGAACTCAGAAGTATACAGTGTCTTAGTGGTGTTTTCTATTGCTATGATGAAACGCCATGAACAAAAGCAAGTTATAGAAGAAATGGTTTGTTTCATTTACATTTCACATTTCATATCTCATAAATCATATCTTCACATTACAGTTAATCATAGAAGGCAGTGAGGGAAGGAATTCATACAAGGCAGGAACCTGGAGGCAGGAGCTGATGCAGAGGTTGTAGAAGGGTGCTGATGCTTATTGGTTTGTTTCTCAGGGTTTGCAGAACCACCAGCTAGGGATCACCTTCCCCCAATCAATCACTAATTAAAGAAAAAGCTCAGGGATGGAGAGACGGCTCAGGGGTTAAGAGCACTGTCTGCTCTTCAGAGGTCTTGAGTTCAATTTCCAGCAACCACACAGTGGCTCACAACCACCTATAAAGTGATCTGATGCCCTCTTCAGACACGCAGCTATATGTGAAGATAAAGCTCTCATATATACATAAAATAAATAAATAAATAAATAAATAAATAAATAAATATTTTTTAAGGAAAAAAAAAGCCCTAAAGGCTTGCCCACTTGAGTTTCTTCATCTCAGATGACTCCAGCTTGTGTAAAGTTGACATAAATCTATCCCATACATATGATGGGATGTATTCCCCCATTCAATGCCACACAAAGCATGAAGTTTATCAGGTGTGCTAGGATGAATGGATATGCCCAGACCAGAACTACCATGAAAGAGGGGGAAAGACACTGATGGTGGCTCAGGGTATGGATGCTTGGTGGGAACAGAGACAATGAAAACAGAGGAATTGACAGACAGGGACAGAACAGCAAGTATTCTCCCTCTCTCCCCCCCCCCCCCTCTCTCTCTCTCTCTCTCTCTCTATATATATATATATATATATATATATATATATATATATATATAATCGCAAGTGTTAAGATATTTCACTTAAATGCAATTTGATCTAAATAGTTAAAGTCTAAACTCTTCACCCCTAGATCCTTACCCAGATATGTACACGCATCTGCCCTTCCCTGCTTCTCTCCCACACACTACTTTTTAGCAAACAGGAATTTTCACAATTGTGAAAGTTGCATAATTTAAAAACTACCGTTATAAAAGTAATACGGCTACAAATATTAGCGTGAACAGTGACATTCTTCCTCCCCCCCTTTCCTTCCCTCCCTCTTTCCTCCTGCTTTCCTCTCCTCCTCCCTTCCTTTCCTCCTTTCTTCTTCACACAAGTTAATATTGTGCACTAAAGCAATCATTAGTTTCTCCCACAAAATAAAGCCTAAATATAGTTGATCCATAGCTCAATGTTATAAGATTCTTGATTAAAACTAGGTGAGATTAACTTCCATGCTATTATGCATGGCAGGTCAATATTTTTCTGGGAGAGTCAACATAATTATATAATATTTTACAAGGAGTAAGGGATAGTAGCTAATCACTGATCCTTTGAGTCTCTGTATACACCTTATTCTAACAGAGGAGCAAGTCCTCTGAAAATTCCTGTTTAAACTTCTTACCTCTAAACTTTAAATTACATTGCAGCTTTACCCTGTCAACCACACTATCCCCTTACAACCTCCCACACTCTTTCTAGCTTACTTAGCATTTCTAAAACCTCCTTAATCTCATTGTTTCCTTCTCCTACTCTATCCCAAAGTTAGTACTTATTTTTGCTTCACGTTTTTTTTTCGATTTGAATATCATTCTGAATCAAAGGTGTCAAGTTTCAATCTCTAGTTTTCTTTTGTTTCAACATCTTCAACCACCTCAAATGCTAATTTGCCGGAAGGTCCCAATATGACCCTCCAACTTTGGTGGTCTAGTAATGTGGATTCTCTGTTTCCTGTTAAAAATGTAGATCAATGAAAAAAATAACAGCTGCATATTGGCTTTGTCCAGTAGTTTTTGTTGATACTTAAATCAGACAATTAAACAACCCAACTCGATTGGCACAATAAAGTGGTGTTTTAGGGTGGACATCATGCAAATCTTCAACTTAGGCAAAGCAGAGACCAGGGGTTTATTCTGTGAGTTAGAAAATGACTAGAGAAGAGCAAACAGGAGGAATTGATCATTGTGATGACTGACACATGTGTTTCTTGGGGAATCTTGAGCCTCTCATATGTATCATGAGAAAAGAAATACCACATGTGCTGTGAGGTGGCCACAATGTATTCATAGAGTAGTCTATGGTATATTCGTTTGATGACATTCATTTGATGACATGTGATGGCAGTTTTTATTATTCTTACAGCAGAGGGATAAGCTTGCTCAAATGAAATGAGACAGAATTAAACTTTCCCGAGGCATTCTGGCAAAAACACACTGTTCTTAGAATACCAGATAAGTAGGGTAAGGAGTCTGAAGAATGTGGCTATGAGAGTGGATTTGGCATGTCACCAGAAAGCATCCCTAGTGAATCCACTCTGATCTCTGCTCATCTCCAAAGGACCTTTGAAATTGAGAGTCCAGTAGTGTGGATGCCATTGTTTTTCCATTTGAAAATGTAGGTATGTATAGGTTACGTAAAAAAATCACAAAAGGAACAATCCTCCTTCAGGAGATAACAGGTGGAAGATACTCAAGCTGGAAGTAAGATAACTTTCTCACATAGTGGCCGGATGTTGTTTAATAAAGCCATCTGTCTAACAAGGCCATTTATCAAACAAGGCCACTGGTCCTAGCTATCTTTATCTGCCTCATGGCCATCCAGCCAAGAGATGAAGTGAGGAAAAAGGAGAAAAAAGAAAGACATACTTCGAAGACCTATAAAAGGGCCAGTCCAGGGACCACTTGGTGGTCCACCAGCTCTGGAGACCCTACTCTTCCCAACATGGTCCTTTATGCTTTTTGTTCTCTCTTTGCTTCAATAAACACCTGTGTTGGGGGATAATCTCATGTATTTTAATGCTAAGTACTGCTTGCTGTCTGACCCACCTTTTGCTTAATAAAAAGTAGTCCCACCTGGGCAGGGCAGGAGATAGGTGGGGCTTAGAGAGGAAGGAATTCTGGGAAGGAGAAGAAGGATCGCAACCAGGAGAAAGGAGACCTGAAGTGAAGAGAGGAAGGGTTAGTTGGAGGAGAAGCACATGGCCGGCGTGGATGGAGAATCCGGCCCAGATGAAGAACATGAGCAAGTATATGGGATTATGGATGGGAGGTAGCTTGATAGAAGTTATTGGAAGTAGATGGCATGGGATTGAGACAGGGATCTCATGCCTGAGGCCCTACTATGGAAAGTAGTTTAGAGGATTAATATCTTCCCTGCCCTAGATTAACTAAGGCTATTTAAAAATATAACAAGTGTCTGTCTTAATTGATTGCTAGCCGGGCCTACAGTTACTACAGATAGTACTTGTAATTTTAAAAACAATATACCTCTTTTCACCTTTTTTTCAGCCTTTGATTCCTTTGTCCTTGGGTATTCAGTCATTTGGTGGTCTTTGGGAAGGACTCAGACTCTCATGGCCCAATCTCTTGTAACATCTGTGCTGGCCTGCGTGGGGCACATTGAATAAGACTATCACTCGTCTCATTTGAAGTAAGTGTTTTTCCTGTCTTGTTGGGTCTAGATTTCTGAAAGAGATTCAATATCTATCTTATCTCAACTCTAATAGCTTAACTTCTTTATCTTGATCTAAACTTGGTTATAGAACTATATTATCTTGTCATCAATGACTCAGAGTCTTGAGAAGGAATAAAACTTAAATTCCTGAGTGAACCAGCAGTGTGGGTTATCAGTTTCCAAAATGTACAAATTGACTTAAGACAGTTTACTGCCTCACCAGACACCTAATACACTTTATAAGGTTGGAGCCTCATCTTCAGCTTTCTGGCCTAATATTTCTGCCAGACTTGTCCACAGGGCAGGAACTATTGAGGACTTGCTTACCCTGACTTGGCAGAGTGTGGCTGTTGACTCTGCCTGCATCTAAGTTGCCCATTTTTAGGCGAATTCTGTTAGTAGCGGAATGAAGACATTTTGCCCAGTGGTTATTTTGCCACCTTTGATCCAGTGTATGGCCCTATTCCCACATGGACATGAGCAGCGCTAGTTAAACTCAACAGATTCTTTAAAAATAGATAAAAGATCAGGAAGTTGGAAAAAGGGCATAGTGTAGAGAAACTGAGAAGATGTAGGAGAAGGATTGGGGATAAATACAATCAAAATACATTTCATATGTGTACTAAATTATCAAAGAACAAATTTGAGATATATTATTATATTAATACATATTTTTAATACTAAAAGTAACCTAGTCTCTGATTGTAATATGAGAATATATGGATTCAAATGAATTTGGGTATCCCCAAAATAAATGCATTCTTTGATCTTAAAAAAAAAAAAAAGACTATCACTCAAACTCAATAAAACTGGCTGAAACTCAGGAGACAGAAATTGGGAAGAACTGCTGATTGTCCTGCACTCCAGTATTGCTGGACAGCTGAGGGACTGTCACCAAACCATACTTAGTATAGTACAGTCAGACTCTGAGCCAGCCACCTTCTCAACACTGAAAGTTAGAAAGCATAGAAGGCCAGGCCCAAAAGACAAGGCAACCTAGTCTCATACAACCAGATAAACATTACTTACTCACAACAGAGGGGAACCAGGAAGAGAGATTATACCGTCATTCCTAAGCCAAGATATAGGATTTTGAGATCTGGATAGGAACCTGAAGAAGCCAATTATGGTTTTGGCTTGTTTTTAATTAAAATGACATTACATTACCCCCTTTTTCTCTCTCCAGCCCCTAGCAGTCACCCTCACTTGAACTCCTCACATCATCACCACCTCATCAAGTCAATAACCTCTTTTCTTTGATTATGTTTTTTACATGTACTCACACACATATGATTATATATTCACAAGTATATATAAACAGAATCTACTGAGCTTGATTTGGCTGTGTGTATATGAGTTCAAGACTGAGCACTCTGCATTGAACAACTAATAAGGGAGATAACCAGCAGGAAAGGCTTCCTCTACCCCTAGCAGTCAATAGTTGCCTGTAATTGAACAGAGGTAGAGTCTTTATCCTTTCGATATTAACATGCCCATTAAGATTGCTATTATTTTGGTTTTGTTTATGCAGTTAGTGTGTAGCCACTGTTTGCTACTTTGTGGCTTTCTTACTCTCTTTCACCATTATCCACCCTATTCTACCCTTCCAACCCCCTAACACTAGGTAGAAGAGAGAGAAGGGGGCATTATTATTGTTAGACTACTTCCTGATGGATAAGGGCATCAGGTTTCTTGGGGAAATTTTGATCTTTGCTATCAGGATATTCAAGTTATCTTTCTTGTCTCTTTGTGAATGACCACTTAACAATCTGCAGCAAATCACAATGACAGCAAGCAGCAATCATCACCATCCTCATCCTCATCCTCATCATCATCATTATCAGCAGCAGCAGCAGCAGCATTTATATATCCTCTAAAAAGTTCCTAGAAGTCCAAATGTAACACACTCTCAGAAACTAGGTGGAGCTGGCCTTCCTAGAGCACTAATCAAACATAGTCAGCTGCTGCAAAGCAGCCTCATATCCCTATATCAAGAATTAAAACAAAAATATACTCCTATAACTTTTCTGTGTGTTTTAAAGGAACCAAAATTACAAAATTAATCACTACAGTTATTTCTAGGAGAGACAGTTTTACAGTGGCCTTCTTGGTGTTCTGGATTTTACAGTTTCTTCCCTCTTCTTCCATGTTTCCTGAGTCATAGATGCAGGAGCTGTGATACAGATTTGTCTATTGGAGATAAACTTCCTACAAGAGATCACTACCTGCATTGTGTCAAGTTGTGGCTTTATGTCTTGTCCTCCAAAGCTGTAAAGAGAGGCTTCCTTGATATAAGGTGGTAGGTATGCTTAGCTATGGGGATAGGAACAAGATCCAGAGTATAGTAAGGAGGTATGCTGGTGTATCAAGGTGGCAGTAGTAGATTCTTTTCTGAGGTCCGTGACTTCAATAGTTACAGAAACTGGCTAGGTTTTCAGTGATAGACACGATCTCCCCCCTGTTGAGTGGGCTTTAAGTCCAGTTAGATGGCTGTTGGCAGTCACAAAATGTGAGCACCACTTTTTGCACCTTTACAGGTATCTTCCCATGCTAGTCATTGTCATGGTTCAGAGGTGGCATTGTTTAAAGGTTTCCCTTCCTTGGTAACTTGCATAGTAGTTTCTGGAACAATGAAAGCTAGACCACAGGAAAGAGGATTTCAGGTATGATCCATCTTGAGTCATCCAAATCTCATGTTCTAGGTGTGTGGTATAGTCACCAATAGGTGCTTACCTTCATCCCCTGAGTGACAATGAAGAGATATATCTATGATTATATTTGGTCCTAGATTTGCATGGCCTATCTTGACCAAATCTTCTAAATGATGTTTCTCTTGTCCGGTACTAAGAATTTTGTAATACTGTGGTTCTTAAAGGGGAGCATGATCAGCCCAAGTGGCCTGCCTACCGTATGTATGTATGTATGTATGTATGTATGTATGTATGTATGTATGTATATGTGTTTGTATGCATACAGTTGTATGTATTGTATATAATTTTAGGTACATTTGAAATCATACAATTGTTGAGGCTTTATCAAAGAACCTTGGTGTTATTTGTGCCTCTTCCTCCTTCTGTACTGACTTCCTACACTTTTGTGCAGTTAAAGCCCCTTCCCTGTTACTCTGTTTCTCACTTCATATCATTTGTATCCTTTTATTTACCTCTTCAGATGCCCACACCTCTGTCTATGGTTCTTTTATAGTTTCCTGGATTTTATGGTTTTCTGAGAATCTGAAGCTAGGAAGCACAGATGAGTTAGCACATTTGGTGTTCATCTTTCTCCATCTCGGTAACCTCATTCAGTATATTATAATTTGTTTTTATATTCTATTCCAGGACTTTCCATTTACCTACAAATTTCATTATTTCATTTTTCTTTATAGTTGAATATTATTCTATTGTTATTCTGTACCACATTTTTATTATTTATTTATATGCTGAAGGACATGTAGGCTTCCGTTTCCTGGCTATTGTGAATAGGATGGATATGACAATTGTTGAGCAAGTATCCCTGGACTAGGATGGTGAGTTCTTTGAGCATATGCCAAGGACTGAGAAGGATGGGTCACATGGTGGATTTTTAAAAATTCTTTGAAGATTTTCCATACTGATGTCTAAGTGGCTCCACCAATTCGCATTCAACCAACAGTAAATGAATATTCCTCTTTCCTCACAGCCTCTTCAACATTTGCTGTCAGGGTTTTTGTTTCGTTTATTGTTGTTGATCATAGTCACTCTGATTGGGGTGAGAAAAAAAATCTCCAGAGTTGCTTTATTTTGCATTTCCCTAATTGTTAAGGAGGATAAACATTTTTTAGGGTATTTAATTTTTGTTTGTTTTGTTGAGAACTTTACGCTTAGCTCTGCAGCCAATTTTTTAATTGAGTCACTTGTGTCCTTGACTCTTTGTTTTCTGAGTTCTTTGTATATTCTGGATATTAGCCATTTGTCAGATATATAGCTAGCAAAGATTCTCTCCCATTCTGTGGGTTTCTTCTTCATGCAATTGATTATTTTCTTTGAGGCCGTTACGTCTTAAGGTCTAGTCACAACTCATAAACCCAGGATGGCTGAGTAAATTCCCTTGTTCATCATGGCTGGGCATCACATCTGTCTCTGAATAGAATGGAAGTATTTCTTTAACATGGTAATGCAATGTGAAGTGACCCAACCACTTCTGTGACATCCCATTTTCTAACTTGGATCCCTAGTTTTTACCCCATTTTTCCATTGCACAATTTCCCTGTGTCAGCTCCTTTTTTTTTTTTTTTTTTTTTCTGGTGTATCTTCCTATCTATGACTTTGGACGTCACCCTCAGCCATTGCCCCATATTTGGCAGGTTTGACCATGCAAACTGAAACATAAGGAAAACTTAACTATCGTGATAGCTAGCAGACTTCTGGCAAACATCCACAGTGACTGTCTGAGCACCTTCTGCCCATCAGTGGGCACTCAGACAACCGCCGTTTTTTTTTTCTTAATTAAGCATGTCCCAACTGATGGGTTTTTATTCACTACCACAGATACCTCTACTTCCCTTCACTTACTTGCTTTTCCTTGTTTCTTCATACTCTGGTTACAGGAAGCCAAATGGTAAATGAATTGCTTTGAAGAGTGGCAATTTCATAAATACACAATGCATAAGGAGAAGTACCTGGGGTCTGGGTCCATTTTCCTGCAAGTGTGAGAGAAGGATAGGAAATATGATCCTCTGGATTAGTTCAGAAGCAGGAGGAAATAAGGAAAGGAGAATCTGTCCCTGAGCCAAGGGAAAGTCAGAACCCACGTGGGACATGCTAGACCGCACTATTTCCCTACCCCCAGTAGGCAGACAGGAGAGACCTCCAGGTAAACTATAGAGTGTTCGAAGGGAGAAGTCATATCCACCCTAAGACTTTTCTATCCTTCCTCCTCCATGTCATTACTGACGAGATGACCTGGCTCTCAGCTATTTCCAAAATATTCTCTTAGATTCCTGGGACAGAATTAGACCCAAAAGTCTTAGGGAAAAGAATCTAATCATTTTCTTCCAGGAGACCTGGCCCCAGTAACCCCTGGGAGATGCTGAAAAATGGCTATCCCAGGGGAGCCACAATTATAATAACATCCTTTTACTTGACTTATTTTGCAAAAAGAATGATTAATAGCCTTGGAATGCATTTTTTTTTCAAAAGGACGCCTCCACTGCAACTTGGAAGAGAGCCTAGAGTCTGGTAGGCATCTTAATTCAAATGGGATCATAGTTGTTCTTAAGTAAACTCCCTACCTTCCCAAACGCTGAGGAAAATCTAATCATATCTTTGTTACTTATGGAAAACTTTCCCTCAGGAAGTAGGTGCTTATATCTGTAATATGACATCCCGTGCCTCAACTGCTCATCTTCCATGGATAAACGGAGCAATGAAATGTCTATTGTTGAACTCACAGGATTAGGTAAGTTTTTGCCAAAATACCTGTCTTTGTACTATGGACATTGGGTGGGCGGTTCTCAAAATAATAGCCAGTAGGATTATGTTTCTCTCCTAGACTCTAAGTCAGAAAATAACATCTGGCTTTGTCATCATACAGACGTCCCTCCTAATGTCGACTACCATTAAAGATTACATGCATCTGGTTTAGAGAAGTGGCATCTACTTCTAGGATGGGTGTTGAGCCTTACCCTCGCTGGTCTATTGTGGGGAATTTCTAAACATTTTCTCTGTCCCATGAGAGTGTGGTACATAATCTAACTGGTTGTGCAATTACAGTTTAAGCCGCTAAACAGAACATACAGTAACTGTGAAATTGAGGAATTGTCTCCATTAACTTAGTCTTTTGATTTTCCCTATGAGGAGAAAAAGAAACCCAATGGCCAACTTCTTAACTTAAACTCACTGGTAATGAGGTTCTTGAAGCTTAAAACTGTGCCAATGGTCTCCCTTACAATGGACTGGGAGGCAAAGAAGTTGTCTGCCTCACTGGAACCTATGACATAGCCTCTACAGGGTAATTTCCATAGTTTTCTTGCCCATTTTTCCTACTAATAAAGGCCCTGCTGCTACAACAGTCTTTTAAACTATGCCATCAGTAGGAATTATAATTGTTCTCATTATTTTGTTTCTTGTATAGTACAGGATTTGATGTTATAATAACCAAATTCCATTTTATAATATGACAGTACACTACTAAATGGCAGTCCTTTCTTCCAAATCTAAGCCACTGCTTAGACTGTATTTTACAACTAATAGGTTGACCTTAAAGAACTATACACACTCTAACCCTAACCCTAAAGAGAGCACTCCAACATCTGACCTCAAGGAGAGTTCTACCTTAAAGACCTTTAACTTCCAGCCCACTCAGACATAAGAAGCCAGATTGATCTTTACCTTTTCATCCATAGATGGAAATCTTCCATTCCCTAATCTGGGGATAGGTTAGGAGATAGTTAAAGGCAGATGATCAGGGGAATGGATAAGAGAAAGAGGGATAGTATTACCACAAAAGAGTTGGAAGTTTCCTAACAAAGCTATCTGTCTTACAAGGCCACTGTTCTTAGTCATTATTATGTGTAACAGGGACATCTAGTCAAGAGATGAAGTGTGGGAAGAGTGGATCTAAGGAAATAAAGATGTAGAGGCTTTATAGAAGGACCAGTGTAGCATCTGCTTGGTGGTCTACTAGCTCTATGTACCACACTCTTTTGGACAGGGTGATTTCTGCTTTTTGCTCTCTTCTTGCTTCCAAATTTTCTTTGCTTCATTTGTCCTGGGATGTTCAGTTCTTTATTCATCCCTGAAGAACCTGGACTCTTACACAATAGGCCTAGCATCCTGACCCCCTGCAAATACCCTATCTTGATCCTTAGTGTAGCAATACTCAACTAAAGCATTTTTTTTGTTTTTTAAACTAAAATGTGATTTATTGGGCCATGTTCATTGTTACCCCATACTTATTCTTTTAAAAATTGGCTTATTTGGGGAATGGTTATGATGCTAAGATCCAAGGTAGTGCAGAAGTTCCACTCCTTCAAGTATACAACAGAGAGGGAGGGGGAGGGAAAAGGAAAATAAGGGGAGGGAGGAGAAAGTTAGTGGGTGCTTGTAGAAAGAAACCTACACAGATCTTCTCTTTTAAGGAAGAAGGAGAGGAGGAAGAGGAAGAGGAGAAGAAGAAGGAGGAGGAGGAGAGCAGAAGAAAAAGAAGAAGAGGAAGAAGAATAGAAAAGAAGAGAAGGAGGAGGAGGAAGAAGAAGAAGAGGAAGAAGAAGAAGAGGAAGAAGAAGAAGAAGAAGAAGAAGAAGAAGAGGAAGAAGAAGAAGAAGAAGAAGAAGAAGAAGAAGAAGAAGAAGAAGAAGAAGAAGAAGATGATGATGATGATACTGGCCTCGTTCTTAGGTCTCACTGTCAAAAGTATGCTGATTACTAATTGTGGGCATGGAGACTACATATCTGGGATCTGATTTTACTCTGTTATGTGTCTAGCCTTGAAAATTACACTCTGTCTGAGTCTCATAGTTCTTGTGGACTAGATGGCTATATTTCTTCATGCTCTAACACTCTGTCAATATCATTATAGAGATTATTGTTCTGACCCTTTAGGTCAGACAAAGGACACTAGAAATGAAAAATGGTCAGGAAGCTGGGATTTGGGATTCTCTTAATGCAGGGGATAGTCCCTTCTCAGTCTTTCACAGGAAGAGCCTCACTTCCTCTTCTGAAAACAGAGCTCACTAAAGAGCACAGACACAGACACACACACACACACACATAGACACACACAGAGATACACACACACACATAGACACACGCAGAGATACACACACATACACACACTTACACACAGACAGACAGACAGACAGACAGACACACACACACACACACACACACACACACACACACACACACACACACACACACTTGAGGGCAGGAACACACACATTCTATGTCTGAGGGCAGGCCCATAGCATGGGACAAAAGGAGTAATGACAGAGGTCAAGGATTATTTCTACCCCTAAATTCTCTGGATAATAAAAAACTGTCTACTATTACTTAACCAGAGCTGAAATGATAGGATTTCATGGAATATTAATTCCTGGGTCTTGTTTAGTTATTTTTATTTTTACTTTCTGGGTTTCTTTGGCTTGTTTGTTTTGGTAGAAGCTGATATTATACAAAACTAGACTTCTTATAAAAGAAATTCCCAGAAATCCAAGAATCAGAAGCATTCATAGAAAAGCAAGATGTAGCCACATGTTTTTTGTTTCAGGGTGGCTTGTGTATTTAATAACAACACTGGCTTAATGTTCCTTAGACTTTTGTCCTAATTTGTTAAGATTGGCAAACAGTAGAAAACTCCAACAGTGTTAGTATACACTATTAACCTCATTGATTGCAATTCTCAGAATTGTAAATGACGATTAATCTTAATGGTCAAAGAAAGGCAGTGCGCTGTCATCCACCATGGAATAATTTGTAGGAGAGTGCAAATAAGCTCAGGAACCCTTTAAGGCTAAAAGAAACATGACATTTTTTGTTTGTTTGTTTAGTAGATGCAGATTCCTAGATAAGAAATCAGAATCTCTTCTTTCACATCTCAATTAAGCTGCAAGGAAGATAAACAAACAAAGCTAAATATAGTTTCACAGGGAGGAACAAAACTCCAGTTTTCTTCTTTAAAAATTCCCAAGCTCTGCCTCCCAGGAGAAGCACGAGCTAGAATCCAGTCTTTCTCGTTTTGTATAGAGAGGCTCCTGCATATATTTGAAAGGCCATGTGTGATATGAGCAGCTTCATAGAATAATTAACAGGTAATGGCATCATAACTATGTGGTAATGAGGAAAAGCATATGTGTTAGACTATGGTATTTAATTCCTAATGATTCCTCAGCGTACAGAAAGTATAGGCCCTGATGAATTCTTTTTATTACCAATAATATTAATAGTTTTTCTGTGGTTTCCAGTTTGACCAAGTTATTATCCAAGTTTACGAAGTGTCTTTAGGTAGAATTCTGATACTTGTTAAAAGCTGAATGAATGATTCCAATATTCCAGGATGAGACCCTTCAGGCGATATAGAACCTTTCACTCTTAGGAGATACAACTAGCCCATTACAACAGAGAAAGAAAGCGTGCCCGAGTGATTCTGTAGGGAATGCCACCCTGGAATGAAACAAGGGTGTCTTCCTTCACAGTTCTGCTCCGCAAGCTTTGTCTCCTTCCCTTGAGGATGTCTTTCAGGGACATGGAACTAATTAGCATCATCCTCATGAGCACTCTTCAGCAGACAGTCTGATTGTTGCTAAAAACGTCTTCTCTGGGAGAGATGGAAACAACATCTACCTCTCCTAAGGTCTCAACATGAAACATACAACTCCATAAAGTTTACCTGGTGAATGCGTGTATGTATTTAGACTTACATAGTCCTATATTAGACACCCTTGTTGCTACTGTTCTCACCCTCCCAAATCAATATTTGCCTTTGCTGTCAGAGTTTGCTACTAGAACCAGGTAAGCACCCCATCACCAGTTAATGCTGTCTGGACTTCTAGGATCAAATCTTCTGCTTTTTCTTTACTAGTTGTCTTAGTCGGCTTTCTATTACACCGATAAAGACCATGGCATAGAGCAGTTTGTAGAGGGATATGCTTATTTCTGTCTGCATGTTGTGCTACATCATGAAGAGAAAGTCAGGGCAGGAGCTCAAGGCAAGAGTTTGGAGTGAGGAACTGAAACAGAGGCCATGGGCAAATATTGGTTACTGGTGTGTTCCTTAAAGCTAGCTCAACTTGCTTTTTTATATAACTGTGAACTACCTCCCCAGGGTTGGCACCACTCACAGTGACCTGGATCCTCTTACAATAGTTATTAAGCATGAAAATATCCTTAGAGACCTGACTACGGACCAACCTGATGGTGGCAAGTTCTTCATAAAGATTTTCTTGTCTTATGTGTAGGTTTTAGTCAACTTGACAAACCCCAAGCTACACACTAGTATTGTATTTGGATCAATGCAAAGGCTAGCACATCATGGCACAAAAATCATGCTTTACCTATCTTGTCTGCAAGAATACCCTGCTCTCTCTTTCTGAGTGCGACTTCTATTGGTTCCCTTCCTGCTCTCCCTTTTGTGTCAATGTGCTTACAGAGTCACTGTGGGAACTTTAGGTGGTATGAGCTGATTCTTCAGGCAAATGTAGCAATGAAAATCCAGATGGTTTTCTATCACTGTGATGACTATCACCACATAAAGGGATTTTACCCTTGTCAGATTGTAGCAGCACTGACTGGTGCTTTGTGTTTGATTGTTAACTATGTTACTCCCTGAGGTCTGCTTGTTGCTGTCTTTTAACATACCCAAGTATTTCTATGTAACCTTGCCTCTCTGATTGGCTGAAAAAAAGGCCTATGCCTTGCAGGGCAGAAGGAAGGGGCAGAGTAAAAGTTCCCAGGCTTTGGGAAGAGAAGGATCTTGGGAGGAAGAAGGATAGGTGTCAGATGAGGAAGGAAGCAGGACCACCACAATGGGTTAGCATGGAGAGGAGGCATGGCCAGATCAGTGTAGATGGAGGAAAGCAGCCAAGAACCAGCAAGTATTTGTGGAATTATGAATGAGGGGATAGCCCAGATAGAAATGATTAAACCTACGGCATGGGATAGAGTTTGGGAGATAATGGAAGGTAGTTTAGGAGGTTAATATCTGCCATGCCCCAGGTGAAGTAAGGCTATTCTAAAATATATCAGGTGTCTGTGTCTTTATTGATTGTGAAATCAGTTTAGATAATACTGCCATAATAGTTATAATCCTAATAATAAATATTAATTAGGCTATACTTTTAAATTCACAGCAAAATTCAGCTCTCTTGAGATGTCTTGAGAGAAGACATGACATTAGTGGGATGATGCTTTTGGGGTTGAGGTACAGAGAAAGGAATGCACCCAGCTTGTTCTGGTCCTTGGCTGAACTCAATTCCTTGGGTTTGTGAGACTGTGCTCCCTGCTTTCTTTTTGCCTGCTAAGGTCATTCTAAGTTTCTAGAGAGCAGGCTTTCTTCAGTAAGCATTTTCATTCAGGTTTAGACTCAGAATCTCTTTCATTCTCCTCTCTCCATCTTTTTTAAAATCTGTGTCTTGAATTTCACTCTGTGCCCCAGGCTAGCTGGAAACCCTCAAGTCTTCTGCCTCAGATAGTAGCTGCTGGGATGGCAGGGATGCTACATCTCCTGGCTCATCTCAACTCTGACCCCATCTTGTTTTTCTGCTCTGTTTTCAAGGATGCATATGATTACATTCATCTCCTGACTCTCAAGACCTTTATTTTTCATCACATTTGCAAAGAACTTGTTTTGGCAAAAGACAATAAATTCACAGGTTCTGATGGTTAGTACCTAGGCATCATTGGGCCAAATTGTTCTGTCTCATGTGGAATCTTCTCTAATCTGTGTTAACTTAATGCTTCTCAGAACATATGACTGGGATATAATGGGAATTTATAGAATGCACACTTGGCACAGGGATATATTCCTGTAATTCCAGCACTCTGAAGGCTGAGTCAGGAGGATCATGAAGTCAAGGTCTGCGCAGGCTAGATAGCTAATGCGTTCTAAGACATCTGGGCCATACTGACACCTTGTATATATTAAAGACTGCAGAGGGAGATTATGCTATGTATTAAATGTCATTGGATTACAAAGTAAGATAAGAAAATAAATATAATCAGGATAGTTGGTTTGGTGGTGTTTAGATGGGGGAGTGGAAGGACCAGGGGTGGGGGTATCAGAAACTTCACAAGGAGGCTATCAAGGCTAGCAGATACAGACCCTGGGGGGCTGCACAAACTGATGCACTAACCAAGGACATTGCAAGCAGAGAACCTAGATTCCCTGTTCAGACGTAGCCAATGGACAGTCTCCACATGGAGAAGGGGAGGGGAGAAGCCTCTGACATGAACTCTGGAGCCTGAGATTTGATTGCTGCCTCATGGTGGAGAGGCCCTGTGGGAACACAGAGAAAGGGGATGCAGGCTATTCAGAGGAGACCTGATACGCTGTGGTCAAATGGTGGGGGAGGAGGGCTCCACTGGTTAGAGGTCTAGCGGAGGGAAATAGGGCAGAAGAGGGAGGGAGGAAGGGTGGGAACAGGAAGATAAGAGCAAGGGGGTTACAATCGAGATGTAATATAAAAATGATAATAAAAATAGGCATACAAATTGAAGTATAAAAAATAAAATAAATATATTTATTAAGTCATTAAATAGAGAAATCCAGATGACACCATGTAGTGATGGGGCCAGGAATTGCCTCTCTTCATCATTTGGTACAGTTTTCCTCTGTGCCAAGTACAGACTCAGGCAGGCTGTCTTTAGCCTTTTCCTTTATCATTTTATATCTAACAGGAAATAAAAACTCTATTTTCCCCTGAGCTGAAAGAAAAGTATGGGAGACAACTTCTCAATTATCATGCCAGGTCACAGAACTATCTTGTAACCAGTCACTCTGTGCCAGATAAATGCAAAGGTTTTGTTAGGTCCAATCAAAATCTAGTCTCAAGAATCTGAATCAAAATTCATAGTTCTGGGGCTGGGGATACAGCTGATTGGTAGAGCACTTGCCTAGCATGAGTATATGTGAGGATCTAGGTTCTATATTAAAAATTGTCAGAAGGAAAATGAACAAATGCACAGACAGACAGACAAATCTAGCCCCAACCCCAATGAGAGTTAGTATTTAAATGCTAGCGGCCCTGGATGGGAATGGCTACCATCTGTCCTTTTGCAACTGTCCATTGCTCCAATATTGTGTGTGTGTGTTTCTGTGTGTGAGTGCACACACAATAAGGCAGAGGTTTTACCTATGAAAGACACGGTGAAGTGGGACTCCAGGGGATTGAAAGCTGTTGAATTTATATAAGACCAATTTTGGTAGCCAAGAAAGAAGAAGGGAATCAATCAAAGAGAAGCAATTAAAGCAGAGACTCAGAGACAAGGGGACACAGTCTGACAAGGAAGGCTCTAGAAACACACTTGTTGTATTGATGAGTAAATTAAGCCTTCCATTTTCAAGTTATATTCCAGAGTATTAATATGATGAGAGAAGCTGTTGTGCAAACTGACATTTTACACCAAAAGATACATTCTTTCTACCCATTACTCCTAGCATCCAATGACTTCTTAAAAATTAATTCTTTGAAGGCAAAGTAGTTGACTGATTTTTTTCTTCATAAGGAGTACCCAATAGCTGGAAGCTTGCCAGTTATGAAGAGCCTAGGAACTATTCTCCCATGTTGGAACCCCTCTTTTTAACTGGGGTCTTGAAGTTGGCTCTATCTTCAAGTCTGACAGCTTCCTGTGGCTGTGTAGAGTTTCTGCTTCCAGCATATCCTGTCACTACTGGCCTTTGCCTCAGGATTACAATCTATTCTTATGGAAACCCTAAACCCACTTCTTTGTTATTTGCTTTTTGGTTTGTTTCTAGAAAATAATATTGTTACTATTTATCATAATTCATGAGAAAAAGAGAGTTTCTTGAAATATGAAAATAAGATGCCAGGAACAGATATGATATGGAAAAGTTTATTATATGAGCATGTGGGGAGGAGAAGGAAAAGGAAGTGCCCGAGAGGGAGAGAGAGAAGAGAGAGAGAGAGAGAGAGAGAGAGAGAGAGAGAGAGAGAGAGAGAGAGAGAGAGAGAGAAGAAAGAGGTAAGAGAGCAAGAGAGAGAGGGAGGTGGGTTTGCTCTTTTATATACTTTATATACTCCTGGACAGGGACCGCCTAGTGGCAGGTAGTTAATGACATCATAGGTCACTAAGAACACTGGGGCTAATATTTCTCCCACTCAGAAAGATGGACTGTCCTTTTGAAGATGCAGAATGCTAATTAGGTGGCAGCAGTCTAGAGGACAGGGGCAGGGGCAGGGGCAGGGGCAGGGTTCTCCAGAAGGTGGTACATGCTCTGTATCTGGGTCCAATATATAGAACATTTTCTCCCATAGCCAGGATACACAGGTAGGGTAGAAAAGATGTCAACTCTAGTGACCCACTAGGAAAATGTTTGCTTCTGTTGGATAGAAGTTTTGGTTCCATAGGGAGGATCTTGGCTGCCACGAGGCTCAACAAACATTCCATTGAACTGGAAGCTCAGACACTGTCCCATCACGACTACTACTCTGGGTTTCTAATGCTCTTACATCAACAGGCTAAAAGGAAAAACAATACTAGGAAAAGTGATTAATCCAGAATACCATGGGAAATTGGATTGCTTTTCCACAATGCAGGTAAGAAAGATTATGTTTGGAGTGCAGGAGATCCTTTAGGGCATAGCCTGGTGCTACTATGTCTTGTGGTTAGAGTTGATGGGAAACTATAACAACCTAATCCAGGCTGGACTACAAAGGCCATAGACCTGTCAAGAACAAAGGAATACCTACATACCTCCGGAAGCTGCTAACCTGCACTTCCTGTTTACTCAGGTAATTAAGTTTATTTCTTCTCAAGTCTCTGATGGGGTAAAGACCAAATAGTTTAGTTTCACAATTAAGCTTAGTGGTTTAGGGGTTAAGATGTTTTTAGGTTTAGATAGATATCTTAAGTTGACAGAGATGAGATATGATAGATATTGATTTACATTCAGAATTTTAGACTCACCAAGATAAAAAAATGTTTTTTTCAAAGTTGCTAAGTACAAATAGCCAAAACACTATGAATGTAACATTAATATAAATCCTGATTGTTTCATGGTTCTTCTTGCTGTATGTAATTTATTTTATATATGTGCTATAAATGTATATGTAAACATTAAAAATATTATTAAAATAGATGAAAAAGGAAAGTATATGTTTATACATATATGTATGTAAAAAGAATTAATGAAAATAGGCATAAATTTGAAAGAAATCAAGAAAGAGTATTTGGGACAGTTTGGAGAGAGTACATGGAAGAGGAATGGCTTAATTATATATTATAATTTCAAAAATAAAAAATAATTTAAAATATGAGGTAAGACCATGTGACAAGTTGTAGAATACAGGATTATAATTGACATGAATTTTTTTCATGTTTTGTTAGGAATGTGTTTGTACCGGTAATTTGTGCTTTCTTTCCTCAAGTTCTCTGTTTTTTTTAAAAGATTTGTTATGTATGCAGTGTTCTGCCTGCAGACCAGAAGAGGGTGCCAGATTTCATTACAGATGGTTGTGAGCCATCATGTAGTGGCTGGGAATTGAACTCAGAGACGGAAGAACAGACAGTGTTCTTAACCTCTGAACCATCTCTCCAGCCCTCTTTCCTCAATTTTTTTTTTTATTATGTGATGTAACATCAATTAAGAGAGTTTCAGTATCAATCATATTTAAGGTTCAGACACTAAAAAGATGTCTCTCAAGGGGCATTGCCCTCAATTCCAAATTTATAATGTGTCTCAAGTTGTATGAGAGATTAATTATATCATTCTAAGTGTAATTATAACCTGTTTAAATATAAACTGCATTTGTGATGGTACATGTAATCGTTATATCATGCTCAGGTATTATTATGACCTGGTTATTGGTTTCATTTATAAACTAATCACTACATAAAGACATATAATTGTATGTCAAATTGACAAGGGGTAGACTTGTGGTGTTTATTTTTGGTTGTCAACTTAAATATATATGGAATTAACTAAAACCCTCAAATGGAGGGTGGACCTGTAAGATAATTTTTGCTTAATTTGAAGTAGAAAGATCCACTTCTAATCTGGATCTTTGAAGTAGAAAGTCTTGTCTTTAATCTAAATCTTTTGAGATAAGAAAACCCACCTTTAATCTAGGACAAGCCTGTTGGGCGCCTGTTTAAGGACGTAGAAGAGTGGAGTTTTGCTCTTTGCTTTGCCTTGCTATCACATCCATTTCTTCGCTGGCATTAAGGTCTGTGATTGTGACCTATGTTAAAGATCAGCTGCAATATCCAGCCTCTGAGCAATTATTGGATTCTTAGTAGGCGGCCATTGTGAGATTAGCTGGACTACAGCCTGTAAGTCATGCTAATAAATCCCCTTTATATACAGAGATTCATTTGATAAGTTTTTTTTTCTCTAGAATCCTGATTAATACACCAAATGAGTGAAACTGATTATGGCTGGGAGGGTGATGTTTTAGTTAGCATTTCTAGTGCTGCAATAAAACCTGTGATCAAAATGCAAATCAGAGAGGTAAGGGTTCGTTTGGCTTACACTTTCATATTGTTGTTCATCACTGAAGCAAGTCAGGCCAGGAAACCAAACAGGGCAGGAATCTGAAGGCAGGATCTGATGTAGAATCCATGGTGAAAGGGAGCTGCTTTACTAGGTTTCTCTCCATGGCTTGCTCAACCTGCTTTCTTAAATAACCCGGAACCACCTGCCCCAGGGATGGCACCACCCACAATGATCTGCCCCCCACCCCGTCACCTGCATCAATCACTAATTAAGAAAGTGCCTTACAACTGAAACTTATGGAGGCATTTTGAGATTCCCTCCTTTCACATAACTCTAGTTTGTGTGTCAAGTTGACGTAAGACTGGCCGGCACAGGTGACAATGCAATGTTTTCGTTTCAAAATAGGTAAAACAAAGACATAAAGCACATGAGATTATTCCTGCAGATAACATGAAAAGCACTGCAATGTATCAACCTCAAGGTCCACATGCCTCGTGCCAAGAGCAGGCGGGAGGGAAACACCTTTGTTTTCTCTAACATACTCTTTCCTTTCTTAGCCTCTATAGCCAACACATGACACAGAGTTAACATTTTTCACTAATTCTATGCATCTTCCTTCTAAGATCAGGCTGTGGGTATGGTCCAGCACACTCATTCTTCAGTGTAATAAATTCAGTTGCCTCCCTTTCCTCAGTTAAGGCTGATTTCCCTCTGGTTTTCAGTTTCATTGTATGGATGTGTGGACTCCTGCACTATTTCTATTTCGCCACATGCAAGTGTTTGAAAGCTGTTCTCTTCACAGTCATAGTACCATTATCTTCTACCAGTTATGGTTACTAGGATAAACTGAATAAAAAGTAGTTGAGCATACATTTAAGAAGAGTGAAACCATAGGCTTAGTTGCAGATGTGTAGAATGTGAGTAGGCAAAGCTAAACTCAGTAAATATTGAAAAACATGGCAAAACGGTGCATATAAAAACAGCGAACAAACATAGTAGAAAATGCAAGCACTTTTAAATCTTTTTTTATTTTTCATATAAGATATTTTAACATTTTCTTCTTTTTCCTCCAACACCTCTCAGATCGTCCCTTCTTTTTCTACCTTCCAAAATTTCTGTTCTTTTCCTCTCTTAAAAGCAGCGATACAAAATGAACAATCAAATGTGTATACTCACAAACCAAAACCCAAACCAGAAAAGTTTACTGTTGAATAAGGCCTGTCCTATGGTTGATATAATCAGTACGACCTCATTGAAGAGAAATAATTGTCCATGTTACAGCAGCTATCAACAGCAAATAGCTTTCTAATTATGGGTGCTCAAATCCCCTTCTCCATTCTGGGATGTTATGTGACTTGAACTTGTGAAAATGTTGTACATGCTCTAACAATCTCTGGAGCTCATTGGCCCTGTTTTGTCTGGAATACATTGTTTTCTTGAAGATTTCCACCACCATGGGCTCTTCCAGTGTTTTTTGTCTTTTTGTTTTGTTTTGTTTTGTTTTGTTTTGTTTTCATTGATCCCTGAGCCTTGGGTGGGCGTTTGTGACAAAGACATCCCATTTAAGGCTGAGTGCTTTAAAGTCTTTGACTTTATGCATATTTTCCCAGCTGTGAGTCTGTGTTAATTACCATCTACTGTAAGAAGCCTCTCTGATGAGGGGTAATCAGTAAACTGATTTATGGGAATACCAGTACTGCCATTTGGAGTAATTTTATTATTATATTCATTTAACAGAATAAGAGCTGTGTGTTTTCCTTTATGGCCCATGACCTATCTAGTGTTAGATTGTTTGCCTGTTCATATTGGCAGATATTGGCTCCTTCTCATGAAGAGGGCCTCACATCAAAGAAAAACAATGGTTACTCCCAGAATATTAGTGCCACTTTTGCACCAGAGGGTATATATTGAGACTAGAGGGTTGTTGTAGACCACAGGATTCACACCTCAGAGAGATTGATGATTACATTTCTCCTTCTCCTCCTAGGTAGGGATCAGCTCAGTTTCTCCAAATTTGGCAGACAAAAGTATGTTTAGCAGGGTAGACTGGATTTCATCTTTTATTGACTCAAAAATATGTAACTCACTGTGGTGCTGTGGATGTTATTTGGTAGCATAGTATGTGTGTTGGGACACTGTATTTCCTATTAGGTAGTGACTGTATTGAAACTCTATAAGAGTGGGTTTCTATGGGACTTTCCAAAAGCCTTTCCATCTTTATTATCCCTTCCCTTATTTTCTGTTCTACCTTACCCCCATCCCCCACCTCACTTAATCTTTCTGCTGTAATTTCCCTTTTATTCACTTTATTCAATTTCTTCTTTCTTGGAATTTCTTTTTCTCCACCTGATCCTTTACCATCTCCACCTGACTTTTGGGGATATTCTAAATGACACACATATATCTAACTTGAAAGCTAACATTTATGTATAAGAGAAAACATTCAATGTATGTATTCCTGGGCTTAGGTTTCCAAACTTAAGATAATTGTTTTTAGCACTATTCATTTACAAGAAAATTTCATTTTTCTCATCAACTCATTTTCTTAATAACTTAATAACTTAAAAACTCCATTGAGGAAATGTAACATATTTTCATTTCTCATTCATCAATTTATCATCGTCTAGACTCTTTCCAATTTCTGGATCCTATGAATAGAGCAACAATGAACAAGGATGAGCAAATATCTCTGTAGTAGACTAGAGAGTACTTTGGGTATGTGCCCAAGAATAGTATAGTTATATTTGTAGTAGACCTAGTTTATGAACTTTGAGGAACCTCCACGGTGATTTCAACAGAGTCTTGCACTAGTGTGAACTCCCACCATCATTGAATAAATGTTCCCCTTTTTCTTGATTCCCCATCAGCAAATTTTATTATTATTATTTATTATTATTATTTATTATTATTATTATTATTATTATTATTATTATTATTATTACTACTACTACTACTACTACTACTACTAATATTGTCCCTACTATGATTAGAACTTATATGGAAGAGCTATGGAATGGATATCTTTGTCTTATTTTTTATAGAAATGTTTTTAAATTCTTTATATTTGGGATACTGTTGGCTATGGGCTTGTAAATTATCTTCATTGTGTTGAAACATGTACTCCATATTCCTAGTCTCTCCAGGTCTTTTATCATGAAGGAATGTTGGATCTTGTCAAAGTTATTTTCTGCATCAAATGAGATGATAATGTGGTTCTGTCATTCAATCTGTTTATGTGGTAGTTTGTGTTTAGTGGTTTATATTTATTGAACCATGCCTGAATCTCTGGGATAAGTTCATAAGATTATAATGGATAATCTTTTGGGTATATTCTTGAATTTGGTTTGCAAGTACTTAATTGAGAATTTTTGCATCTTTATTCACATGGAATATTGGTCTATAATTTCCTCTTTTTGAGTCTTTCTATAGGTTAGTGTTAGAGCAATAGTGGCTTCATAAAAAATTTGGAAATGTTACTTCAGTTTCTATTTAGTAGAACAATTTGAGGAGCATTGGCCTTAGTTCTTTGAATATTTGGCAGAATTCTCCATTGAATCAATCTAGTCCTGGAATCTTTTCAGTTGTAAGATTTTTAATTACTACAATTTCACTACTAATTATGAGTCTGTTTAAATTGTTTATTTCATCTAGATTTAACTTTGGTTGAGAAATTCTAAATCTATCATCCATGAAGAGAGAGAGACAGAAAGCCATACACATACACACACACACACACACACACACACACACACACACACACACGAGAGACAGAGAGAAAGACAGAGGCAGAGACAGAGAGACAGAGAAACAGAAAGAGATAGACAGAGAGACAGAGACAGAGGGAGACAGATAGATTCGCCCTAATTTTAGGTTTTCTAGTTTTGTGGAATATATAGTTTTAATGTATGTCATTATGATTCTCTGAATTTTCTCAATGTTTATTGCCATGTCTCCCTTTCATCTCTAATTTTATTAACTTGAAGCTTCTCTTTCTTCTTAACTTGGTTACAGTTTTGTCAATCTTGTCAAAAATTTCAAAGAATCTACCTTCCCTTTTTTTGATGTTTTGTATTTTCAGATTTTCTTTTTTTAAAATTTATTTTTATTAATTTATTCATATTACATCTCAATTGTTAGCCCATCCCTTGTAACCTCCCATTCCTCCCTCCCTCCTGCTTCCCCCCTACTCCCTTCCCCTACGTCTGTGACTGAGGGGGACCTCCTCCCCCTGTATATGCTCATAGGGTATCGAGTTTTTAATCTCATTAACTTGAGGCTTGAGTCTGTTATAACACTGGATCTCTCTAGTTTTTTGATGTAGGCGCTTAGTGCTATCAACTTTTTTCTTACAACTGCCTTTGTTGTGTCTCATAGATTTAGTATGTTGTGTTGTCATTTTCATTCAGTTTTTATATATTTTTCATTTCTTCTTTGATTTTTGTCTTGATTCAGTTTTCATTCAGCAGTGGGTTGTTTAGCTTTCATTAGTATGTGTACATTTTGCCATTCTCATTTTTGATATCCATCTTTAATCCACAGTGATCAGACAGGATGCAGGGTATTTTAATTTTTCTATATTCATTTAGTTAGCTTTTTGGTCTAAGAGATGGTTAGCTTTGGATAAATTTCCATCATCTGAAGATAAAGTGCATTCTGTTTGTGTTAAATGTTCTAAATATGTCTACTAGGCTCATTTGATTTATGATGCTATTTAACTTCATTATTTCTCTGTTAAGTTTTTGTCTGGATGTTCTGTCTGTTGGTGAAGTCACCCATTATTAGTGTGTGTGATGGTTTGAATAAAAATGGCCTCCATAGGCTCATAGGGCATTATGTTGTAGAAAACTGGCTATTGATGTTCATCATTAGCCAACAGATTATTATGGTGGTTATTATTTAACCCACTACCATATCAATAAAAGACACAAACACCTATTAGATTTTTTTTATATGCCTTAAACCTGGGTCTGGGCAGAAACTAACCTCTTAGGCTTCCTTGTTACTGCCCAGCCCCACATTCCACACTACCTGCTTAAACTGTTCCTTTCTGGGCTACTTCCTATCAATAATTCCCATAAGCACTTGCATATCCTTTTTACTTGGGCTTTTTCTGTTTTTCATCACCAATCCTCAGAGCAGTCTCCTCCTGGCCATGTGGTTCTTCTTTATGCTAACCCATGTTGACCCTGCTTTCTTTTCTGCTCTGGTCTCTTTTCTTTCATCTCTTTCACTTCACTTTATTCTCGTGTCTTCCAAGGCCAGGAATTTTAGTCCAGCTACCTCTAGTCAGCTTTGCCCAGGTGTAGGCATTTATTGGCCAATCAGGCATAATTTGGAGGCAAGGTTTTATATATACAGCCATCAATTTTTTATATGTGAGAGTTTGCTCATAGAATAGAACAATAGGAGTTATGGGGTGAGGGGGCAAGCAATTAATTAAATATAAAGCAGCTGATCATTCTGTAGGAGCATTATTTGAAAAGATTTGGCAGTATGGCTTTGTTAGAGTACATGAGGCCTTTTTGGTGGATGTGTGTCACTAGGGTGGGCTTGGAGGTTTCAGAAACTTATCCCAGTCCCAGTGGTTCACACTGTTCCTGCTGCCTGCTGCTCTGAAGGTACAGCTCTCAGCTACCTCTCCAGCACCATGTTGACCTGCATGGTACCACATTTCCTGCGATGACAATAATAGGCTAAAGCTCTGAACTATAAGCCAGCTCCTTTTCCGTTTAAGAATTGCCATGGTCTTGGTATAGAAATTCTAACTAAGACACTGATTTTTTGCCTAGTAGCATTTTTTTTTTATGGAACAGTAGTAGGTGGATTCTGCTTTCTAATCCAAATTGTTATTCTTCACCTTTTTATGGGGAATTGAAACTATTAATGTTGTGAACTATTACCGAACAGCATTTATTAATTCTTGTTATTTGTTGTTGTTCTATTACTGTTGCTTTTAAAATATTTTACCTTTTTTGATTAACTGTTTTGTGATTATTTATTCATGCAAACCTCATTTTGTGAAGCCCTGTCACATCATATTTCCCTATGGCTTCTCTCACTACTCTAAGCAATTTTACCACCAACCCAAGAACAAACAAACAAACAAACAGAAAGCCAGTTTGCTTATGAAGTAACACAAATGGGATAAACTACAGGTCATCAAGTAGAACCCAAGTACAAGATTGTACATCGCAGAAAGCCCTAAGAGAACCATTTTTATTGTGTTATAAATCATTTGCCAGAAGTGATTTATTATGATTATCAGGAACAAGCATAGGACACAGTAAAAAATATCATGAGTTCTGACCTCAAAAACTTAGTGTTCAGGAATCCCAGCTCTCAGTGTGAGAAGACATTCCAGATGCATTTTAAAATACATGAACTACACTTATCTACTTTGTTATGATAGGTGTGTTATAAAAGGAATGAAAGGGGGAATGTATCATCGTCCTTTATATCACTTATAAATCCATAGCTGAGACATGACTATAACAGAAGGCAGATAAACAAAAGAAGATTAAGATTTTTAATATGAACACCTCCCATTATGTAGCAGGGAAGTAACTCCCTCAGGGAGTAGATTCCTTCAAGCAGTGGCTTAAGAGCTTTCCTCAAATATTATTTTTAATAAAGAAAGAGCAATAAATCCTAGATAGTGATAAAGGAAGAAGCTTCCTTGTTTACACAGTTTTCATGAATAAAGACAGACTAATAATTATCTGAGCAGTACGGGTTATATAGTTTTGTCTCTGGACATGTGTTTGATTTTCACTACATGTCTAGAGTGACAAATTCAGTCACTGTAAGGTCTATGGCCAACAGTACTCTGGCAGGCCCTGCTCTTCTTCCCCATTCCCTCTGCCTTGCTATAAACAATAGGGTTTTCTTTCTCAAGCTAGCCACTAAGATCTATTCCCTTATCTGGCCACTTCCTCCTCCTGAGGCTTAGAACTAAGGTCCAACTATAAAAGCGTTAAAGTCCAGCAACCAAAAGTCCCTTTTAGTTCACCTAATTAATATGTCCAACCAGAATGTACCAACACATCCTGTCCTATTCTAACACAGCCTTCCATTTTTTCTTCTTCTTAAAATTACACCTGAAAGGTCACTTGTTGCTGTTTCTTTGCCTGAGTCAGAAAGCAGCCACTTTAACTTTTCTTCCCTGATTAATAAAGACTCTATTTTTATTATCAGTCCTATAGGTCTAATAATTCAAAGAATCTAAAGAATGTCTCCACCAAAGCAAACACACTTATTATATGACAGCCTGCTCTAAAGCTGGCAGTATTTGACATTTTAAAGCACTCCATAGAAGCGGTAAATATCTGACCTAGTCTTTTTTATGAATAGCAAATACTAATACCTTACTCCTTTTCCTATATTGTTTCATCATCTACAATGTAAACCAGGAAAAGATTATTTTGGTCAATCTATTGTGCTTACTGAGTTCTATTCCTCCAGAGGTGTACCTTGTATGATCACTCCCCTATCTTTCAACTACATTTCCATAGAGCTCTAAAAGTATTTTTAAAGGAGACCTTCAATCTGTTACCAATCCTTTTGGCCAGTCAGAATCTGTCAACTATTTCTACTTACCCTGTTCCAGTTACACTGTTTGAGTTTGCTTGGGGGTGAGAGAGAACTTTTGTCTTTTATTTCTGGGACTGGATTAGCTTTATTAATATATTTGCCGCAGCATGTGCTTTCCGTAAATTTGCATAATTTTATTTTTTCCTTACAACTGAATAAAACACATAGTGTATGTGTACCACATTTAAGGTATATATATATATAACTTTTGATGGGCATTGAGGCTGGTTCCATTCCTTGATACAATGAGTAGATCATTAGGAAACATGGGTAAGCAAGTGTCTATGTGGTAACCTGTGGATTTCTTTGTGAGTACATTCCCAGAGCAATAATGAAAGTGTTGTTCTTAGCTTTTTGAGAAGCTTTCACAGTGATTTCCACAGTGGCTCTACCGACTTATGTTCCCACCCCCAGGGAATAACATTCCCCCTTTTCCTCTGCACTTATTGTCGTTTGTATTCTTGATGTTGGCCGTTTCACCTCGAATTGAGAGGAATTTTCAAAGCAGTTTTAATTTGCAATTTCCTGATAGCTAAGGAAGGATATTGAAGACTTTAAATACATATTAACAATTTTAATCTCTTGAGGAATTTCTTTTCGGTGCCATAGGCCATGTTTTGATGACTTTTGCTAGATTTGTGCTTTGAGAGTACTGTACATGTGTAATGTATTCTGATTACACTCACCTTCCTCTGTCTCTTATCTCCTTCTCATCCTTCTCATTCTCTACAGGTCATTTCCCACATTCATGTCTTTTCTTTTTTCTTCTTCTTGTGACTGACTAAGCTTAACAGGAAAAGCTGTGTGACCATGAGTTGGGAACTATCCATCTGAGCCTGGTGGGCTTAGAGTGAATATACAGCTGGACAGCAACTTCTGCTCTTGCAGAATCTACCAGTATCCAGGGACTCACTGAGGGGGATTGGATCCTGTGGAATCTTCTCCAATCCATGGTTGATTGTGGACGGGTCCAATCTTGTGGAGCTCTCATGCATCCACAGTGGATGAGATGAACACCATGGTTGTGTCATGCACAGGAGAAATACTTTCACAGTCCCTCTTCCTATCTTCTCACCCATACTGCTGCAATGCTCCCTGAGTTTCAGAGGAAAGGATACAAATGTCTTTCAATACTATTGCCCTGGGGTTCACTTAAGATTTTTAACTCTAATAGTATCTGAAATATATATATATATATATATATATATATATATATATATATATATATATATTTGTAACTTTCACATTTTTGGAATGGTTTAAGGTTAAAATCTGTTTGTCAGATTTTAGAATAGTGACACCTGTTTGTTTTCTAGGGCCATTTTCTTTGAATACCGTTTTCATTTCTTTTGGCCAAATGCAGTCTCTCTCTCTCTCTTTCTCTCTCTCTCTCTCTCTCTCTCTCTCTCTCTCTCTCTCTCTCTCTCTCTCTCTCTCCCTGTATCTCATAGTGAGGTGCATTTCTTGTAGTCAAGAAGTAGGTTCACCTTGCTTGCTCTTTAATCCAATATGCTTATTTGTGTTTTTAAACTTTAAAATTTTACTTATTTATGTATCTATTATCTCTCTCTCTCTCTCTCTCTCTCTCTCTCTCTATATATATATATATATATATATATATATATATATATATATATATATTTACTATCCTCCACCATCATTATCATTGTCATCATTTTCTTCTTCTTCTTCTCCCCTCCTCCTCCTATTTATCGTCTATTGAGATCTTCAGTTATTGACTGCAGGTTGCCGAGCTTGAAAGCATTTATATCCACTCAGTCATCTTACTGACATACATCTGTGTCTTTTGCTTTGGGGTGTTGAGGCCATAGTATCTGGAGTGCTTATTAAGAGGCATGCGTTTTTCTTATTGTATTTTTTATTTTGTAGTACATAACATTTCCTGTTCCTTTCTCCGTTAACTGTTACTCAAAAGTGGCTTGTTTTTCCCTATGTTGAATGTATTTGTTCTTTTCTCAGTCTGAATGATATTACAAGCATCTTCAGCAGAGCTGACTAGTGGCCACCATTTCTTTTAGCCCATTATCATCATGGGGAAGTTTTCCTTTATTCCTTAAGAATGACTAATAACTTTGCTGGTTATAGTCTGGGTTGGTAGTTGTTATTTTTCCAAACTTAAAATCATAGTTCAAAGCCCTCTTGGCCTTTCAGAATTCTGCTGAGAAGTCTAATGCTATTCAGTGAGCCTGACTTTCTATATTATTTGCTTGTTTTCTCGTGCTCATTTCAATATGTTTTACTTGTTCTGAATATTCAGTGATGTAAGTATAATATGGTAAGGGAAACTTCTTTAGTTATCTCTTCTGTGTGGTGCTCTGAATGACTCTGATATTTAGATACACATTCTGTACTTTAAAAAATATTGTTATTATTTGCTAAAAGATTTTCTATGCCTTTGGAAAGATTATTTCACTCCTTTATACTTGTGAACCTTAGATTTGTTTTTTTAATAGTATTTCACATATCATAAAAGGTCCATTCATACTTTCTTACCAAATTACCTTTGTCCTTATTGAAATGTTCCAATTCTTCCATTTCTTTATCAACTTCAAATATTCCTCCACTTCATTCATATTGTTGAGATTTTCTATGGAATTTTTATTTGACTTAGGTTGTTTTTTCTTTGTTTCTGGTAGCTTAATTTGGTTTCCCTCCCCTATTCACATTTCTTTATTTCATATCATGTATTGATATTCTTATTTTATTAGCTGTTTATTTATATTTTGTTACACTTCTTCCAACAGTTTATCATCTTCTTTGTGTTCTTTGAACATACTAAAAATTTTATTTTTAAGTTTTTTCTTGCATTTCGTCTAACTTAGTTTCACTATGGGGGCATAATTTTACAATTAATAATTATTGCACAAGTTAAGTTAGCTTGGCTTTTCCTGTATGTTGTATTTTTGTGTTGGGGCTTATGCATATAGAGTCAAGTCACTGGTTGAATTTATCTCTTCTCCCTTTCTATTTGACCACTAACATTCCTTGATACTTTGATTACTCTGCTAATTTATTATCCTGGCCTATTCCATTAAAATTAACACTGGGATGCATGTGTTAGTTTGAATGAGAATGGCCCCCCATAGGCACATATGTTTGAATACTTGGTCCGAAATTGGTAGAGTATTATGAGGAGTTACTACTTTTTTGGCTTTTATGTAGGTCTCTGGGCTAGCTAGTCTTTGGGTTTTGGTCACCCAGGCACACATAGGTTTCATTTTATGGAGTGAGCCTTAACTTAAAGCAGTTATTGGTTGGTTATTCCCCAAAGCTTTGTGCTAGTATTGCCCTAGAATATTTTTCAGGCAAGATACCATTGTAGATCAAAGGATTTGTGGCTGGTTTTGTGTTTATATTTCTCTTTGGGTAGTATGGGAAGTACCTTCCTGTCCCATAGCCACTAAGATGTAGAAGTGAAGGCTCTACCAGTTTGACTTTTCCAAGGTCAATGAATTGTGTAGGTATTGCCTGCAACAATAAAACCTTGGTTGTCAGGAGGATTTCCATAGGACCCTTTTGGCCAATGATTCAAATGGATGTAATCCAATTCCAATACTGATAGCTTTGTTTGGTGACAAAAGATGACAAGTTGGGACTCTTTTTACTCCATTATTTAGTGGTTGTATGTAAACTCAATACAGTAGAAACTTCCTAAATTATATACATACACAAAGACTGCCTAAGTAAATCACCAAATAATGGAGGAGACAGAGTCCCAACTGGTCACTTGTCACCCAGGAAAGCACGTCTCTAAAGGGTAATTTTATGTCCACTCCTTCCTTAAAACAACATTGGGCATTCTACTAAATGTCAGCTAGTGTTTTGCTATTGTGTCACAATACTTGATATAAATAGCTTAAGGGGAAGTAAATTTTTCTGGGGTGTGTAAGAAGGTACAGGTTATTATTTCTAGTTATGTTATTTAGATGTATGTGTTAAGGCATCATGGTGGAAGGACTTGGTGTAGCATGGCTTTTCATCTTATGGTGGCCACGAAACAGAAAATATAAAACAAAGAGATATTCAGAACATGATGTGTCCTGAAGACCATTGTTCCTGTGACGTAATTCCTTGAAGTTGGCCCCACATCCAAATGTTCCTGCCCTCTCTCAACACTGCCATCAAAACTTGAATACACAGAGGGTTAATCCACTGCTCACAGCAGACCTTTCATGACCCCCAAACCCTACAATGAATAGTTCTACCAAATAGAGATCAAACCTTCAACTCATGAGCCTCTTGGAAGTAAATCACACAGCTGAGCTATACCAATTCCCACCTAGAAGTTCTCTGCATAATAGTATCTGTGAAAGTGAAGCAAATGGATGAGCTCACAAAGAGTCAACTGTAATGATTAGTTAGGAGTAAACGTGCTGTTCAGACACTGAGTTTCCATGCTCCATTTTTGACAATATTTACAAGTTCAATATTCATCTAGGAAAATAACAACTTGACTAAAATGGAACACTTTGAGTATCAGAAAAATAATTATATATATATGTGTGTGTGTGTGTGTGTGTGTGTGTGTGTGTGTGTGTGTATAAAATGATGCTTTATAATTTTATCTTAATTCCATATTATTTATAAATTGGAACAGTCACTAAATTTAGAAGATTCAAGATTAAATTTCTTTAAAGAATTTTATCAACACAAGAAAGACTAGACCAAAAGAGTAACACTTGAAAAAAGGTCAAAGAACTCTTTTTTTAGATGCCAAATGAAAACAGTGAAGCCACCTCTGTTTCTCTGTGAAGAACATGGGCTGTCCTCTTTCTGATCACCTGGTCTTGCAGAGGAAATCCTCAGTGGCTTTCCATCCATTACAAGGGGACAAATGTGATCAGGACCTAGGCACAGTGGAACAGGGGCAGCAAAGCTCAGTGGCTGTATGATTTAATAATGCCCTTCTTAAAACCACCCAAAAGCTGCAATGAACTAGAGGTAATATCTTCTACATCAGAATAAAATCCACATTATTATTATTATTATTATTATTATTATTATTATTATTATTATTATTAGTTTTTGAGACAGGGTTTCTCTGTGTAGCCTTGGCTGTGGTGAACTCACTTTGTAGACCAGGCTGGCCTTGAACTTACAGAGATCCGCCTGCCTCTGACTCCTGAGTGCTGAGATTAAAGGCCCAGCTATATATGTGGGGTCTGTATAGCTTGTCGTGAATTTAAGACATCAGTTTCCATAAAAAATATAGATCTCGACCCTTTCAAAGAGCTACATTTATCTGCATTAACAGATGCTTAAAAAAAAATGCTAATTCTCTACTCAACATTAGAATGCTGCTGAGCCACCTAGACTGCTGATATATCCTTTTCCCATTTCTGATTAAAGAATTGAGGTTTGGGGAAATGTGCTTTTGGGTATAACTGTGTTTCATGATTCTCTGTTGATTACAGAAAACCTTAAAGCAAAACCAAATTGGGGTAGAAAATAAGTGCCTTCATAGTTTGGAGATTTGCATATTATACGTCATATTCTTCAATGCTATTGTTACATTAAGTCAAGGAAGCAAGGTAAATAACCAAAAATATCAAATCTTGAAGACCAAGCTTCTTTTGATATCAATCTCATGGACAACTAACAAATGTTGATTCACAGGCATAGTTAGTTTTCATTTCCTTCTAAATTCGTTTATCTTGTTCTTTCAATTAGTTATGATACATCATTAAGTTTTGACACTTATGTTAGTAAATAACATAGAAGGAACTAACTATGAGGCTAGTTCCATTCAGAAGAGGTTTTAGAGCTAGGAGTTCAAGCTTGGCTCATCGGTGACTACCCTGAGGCACACAGAAGCTATAACATGTGAATAGATGCACGTGGTATGGATGGACAATTAGCTGGCAGCCAGAAGGTCCAGATGCAACGCTGGGCTAACCTACCACTTCCCAAGTTTAACTAGATGATGGTAGCAGTGAAAGAAGATTGGCATTTGGATCTAAGCTCAATACAAGGAAACAAATAATTCACAAAATACAGTTTAAGTTCAATGCATTTTTGTCTTATCAAGAATTTATGACTTTTTAAGGATTTGATTAACGTTATTATCATGTATCACACTTCCAGTCAAGACTAGAAGTAAATACTCAATCACATTAAGAGTGTTGAACCGAGAAAGAGATCAATATTGATGTTCTGCAACAAGAGAATAAGTCAGGTAGTACTTACTGTCACTCTGAATGAAGCATGGCTGCTAGAAAATCAATAAAGAGAAAGAACACCAACAGAACAACTGGCAAGGTATGCTTCAGTCTATTCATAGAAGAACTCCTAAGGATACAGTGAATAAAATAGCAGCATCATGCGTGGCTAGCAGGGTTCTGAATCTTGCTGGGTCTATCAAAGGGCACAAGTGACTTGATACCTCTGATTTAATCTTGAATAAATCCAGCTGCTCCAAAGGTACCAATCACCACAAAAGATACAATAGATAAGAGAGGCAGAGTGAGGGTTACAACAACAGCAGGCTCTGCAAAGCTAAGGCTCTTCTACGAACTAACACTTACAGTGAGATAGCCGTGAGGGATGAGAACTCATTTATGCCACGCATGTTTAATGATTATTTTAATATTTAATATTGATTTATAATTTTAGTATAAATCAGCAGTTATTCCTTAACCAACTATATACACAAATAACTACAGAGAGACTATGATATATTTAATTAACTTCCAGCACAATACTGTGGAATATTTACTCCATCGCCAACCTCCAAGCTAGAATAGCTTCCTCCCATTCAGATTTCCAATATTATGCTTGTTTTTCACTCATCTTCTCGGTCCAGTTAATTTCCCCTTATGTTTCCCGGTCCTCTTCACTTGCATTCCTCCTCTCCTTCCTGGTCTTTTTCTTCCCCTCACTGCATCAGGATGTCCCACCCTATTTTCTGTTATTGCTCAGCATTGGCTAGTTGGTTTTTATTGGCAATACAGGAATAAATGGTGACATGTTTACACAAATTGAGACAGGAGATACTTATAATAAATATCACAATGCAATGCCCAGATTGAAACCAGATAATGGGGTAGAGTAATCAGCATTTGAATGAGCAAGGGTAAGCTATACATAATCCACAAGAACATTATGCTAAAATTTCCCTCTTTAAGTCCAATAAAAAGGCTCATTTTCTTTCAATAATAAACTAATATGTAATAATAATTATTGAACAGGTATGAAGAATATTAGGTATGATTTACATTCAATGTCCAGTCCATATGCATTTGAAAACTTAAGAGAACATATTATCTACCCTATCAATGAGAGTCTAATGCTTTACATCTAAATTATTTTCTATCAACCTATGAACCAAAAAAATCCATCTAGACTTAAAAACAGCTTTTTAATTAATAAACAACTAGACTTAATTGTAAAACTATAATAATCTAGTCTTCAACCCCATTAGAGACTTTAGAAGGAATAAAATTATTTACCTGAGTAAACAGGAAGTACAGGTTAGCAGCTTTCAAAATGAAAAAAAAAATTGACAGAGAGAGTTTGCTATCTGGACAGCAACCCAAAACTTTCTATAATGTTGGAGCATCATCTTTATCCTTCTGGCCCCATATATCTGACAGACATATTTGTGAAGCAGTAACTATTAAGGGCTTGCTTATCCTGTCCTGGCAGAGTTCGGCAGTTGACTCAGGCTGCATCCAACCTCATCTATTTAAAGCAGAATTCTTGCTTTGGCAGAAACGAGAGCATTTTGCCCAGTGGCTGGTTTGCCATATTTGAAGCCATCTCCATAAGGATGTTCTTCAACGCTCATCATCGTCTTTGAGGTAGGCTTGGTCCTGCCATGAGTTGAACTGCCTTATTGTCAAAGAATCCTTAACATAATAAGAATATTTCCACACATACGTGGAGAGTGGGGACTGCTTCTGACATGAACTCTGGTGCCCCATATTTGACCACTTCCGCTTGATGGGGAGGCCTGGTGGCACTCAGAAAAAGAATAAGCAGACTACCAAGATGAGACTTGATAGCCTATGACCATATAGCGGGGGACCTAGGGGAAGGGAATAGGGTGAAAGCAGGAGAGAGGGAGGAATGGAAGGATACAAGTGATGGGATAACACTTGAGATGTAATCTGAATAAATTAATAAAATAAAATAAAAAAAAAGAGACCTGAACCCCCATCCCAGAGCAGCTGAATCAGCACTTAGATTTGAGCCTGGAAATTCTAGTTTCTATTGATTTCTTTGATGATTCTAATGTAGTGGGATAGTAATGTCTAAACTTAAGCAGACATCCATATAAGGATTTCAGTAACAAGTTGTAAAAAGTAACAGTGTGGGGTTTTTAATAAATCATATACTTGATGACAATAAATAAATAAATAATAAATAGATAAGATGACATATTCTCTAGGTCTCTGAGGTTTTTGAAGACCTTTCTTTCTATTTATTTTTACATAACCTATCTATAGAATCATAGCTATCTGTTAAACACAAGATGTATATTCCTGTGCTAAATAGATTAGTATTTGACATGACCATGAATCTCATTGGCTATCCATTAATTTGTATATAATGTGTGTGTCAAAGATAATCTTACACTTGAATTCTATACCAATGTATCAAAAACAAACTTACTTTTGCATTAATATACAAAATTCTATGCCAATGAATTAAAAATGGCCTTATTTGAGAGTAATAACTAAAGCCTTAAGTTGAGGAGTAGATTCAGTAATCTATACCCTCTTTTTTCTTTTTGATACCTACATCCATACCTAAGAAAGAAAGATATAAAAATCCAAATAAGACCATTAATAACTCATAACCAATTCCCAATGACATAAACATCCAAAACCCAAGAAAACTATCAAGAACCTATCTAAACCCCCTTAAAGAAAATGGAACATTGTTCCCCGTTTATGGCTGTTTCTTTCTGATTTTTTTTTTTTTTACAAAGAATGCCTTTTTTGAGGCCCAAATAAAATTGGAAAATATAGTTAAGAAATCTAGCAATACTATTTGGGGGCCAGTCCCTAAATGTTGAGAAATTTCAGGCTTAATAGAAGTCTTTTTGGGGGAAAGTCTGAAATGCTGGACCAATTGAGATAAGCAGCTTTCTTCAAAGCTTTCCTTCGAGCAGGCTTTGATGAGCATTCAGGATGATGGTACAGTTGTGTCAGTGTCTCAGCATCCTGGAGGATGAATCCTGTCAGGCCTGGTCCAGTGTCATCATTGTCTTCATGATACATAGATCAATTAAAGATGGCTTTCTGCTCTTTGTCTGAGCAGAAAAAATAACATTTGTTTTTAGGTTTGTTTCATTTTGACCCTTGTAAAAGAGGATGTATAATATTACCATTACCAAAAAACATATAATCATTATCTTATTGAAATCAAAATAAGATTGTATAGATATAAATGTCCTCTTCTGGGCTCTATGGCACCTGTTGTGGTGCCGTTACCTGTCTCTTAAGAGAACACTTCCCCTTTAAAGAGACAAGTGGGTTGCCATGAGTGTTATGATTAATAATTAAGTCAGTAAGATAAGGTGATAAGGTATAATGTACCTGATATTATGTTATATGAGATTTTTTAAATGAGCATGGGGGGAGTAGAAAAAGGGGGAGGGCTACCCAAGAGAGAGAGAGGGGGGTGGGGTGGGGGAGAAAGTAAGTGGGTAGAGCAGGTAGAAGGCGTAGAGAGAGAGAGAGAGAGAGAGACCATGAGGAGGGTCTATCCTTTTATATGGCCCTGCGCAGGGTCATTACCCCCATGGCAGGTAAGCAATGACATCACAAGTAGGCAGACTGAAGCAGAATGCTAACAATGAGCAATAGAAAAGGTATTATCTTTTAAGTAAACTTTATATAAATTCCTTTCTAATTTTAGTGCCCAAGCATATTTTAGGCATCTTGTACATGTTAAGAGGTTTGGGGCTGGGTTTTTATATTTACTGTGGTTACTTTTGTCCTGCCCTTTTTTCTTTATGGAATGCATGGTTATGTCTTCATAGCCAACTTTATGTAAATTCTTTTATTTTTTAGGATATAAAAATCCTATGTTAGGGTTCGCGGTGCAACTATGTGATAGATATACAAAACACACCACACAGCAGAACCCACATAGGAAGTTTTATTGGGGAAGTATATAGAGACACAATTCCTGGGGAGACACGAGGAAGAGAGAGAAAGGGGAGGTGGGTTGAGCCTCCATTATAAAGTGACCTGGCTCCTGCACACAAAGTACACACATGGCTTAGGGGACCTGAATTCTGATGTCTGGAGGTGATGTGCTTCTGATGACAGTGATGTGCTCTGAATGATGTTTTCCCACAGTTCTTGGAGCCTTTGGAATGACTATAACACTAGGCATCTTGTACTTGGGTTTTTTCATCTGTTGTGGCTATCTTTGCCCTGTCTCTAGGCATCTTGTACCTATCTTGTTTTTGTTTATTTGTTTGTTTGTTTTTGTAGTGGCTAACTTTGCCCTGTCCCCTTTTCCATATGATATGATTGGTTCCATTTTTTTTTTAAACAAATGAATTGTAGCCTTTATATTTTGGGGTTTGGGGACTTAACTTAGGCTGGCATGTATTTTTCTGCCTGTATAATCCTCTGTGTCTTTTGTGACAAGTGTCACCATAGGTTGGCAGCTCAAGCAATGTGACACCTCGTCAGCGCTCAATAACCTTTGTCCATGTGAGACATGCAATTTGCGTGCTTGTCTCCCAGCCTAACCTTGGGCCCTTGTATTAACCTAATATTTATTTTTTTTCTTGGTAGTTGTAATGAAGGAAGAACGGGAGCTGGTGGCATCCAGCCTAAGAAAGCATCAATTAGTGGTGATGGCAACAGGAAAATTTAAACTATTTTTTTTTCTCTGTAGCTTTGGCATTGAAAAGGGACTCATCAGCAAGGGGTTGCTGCCCTGACTTCTTTGTGTAAACAAACTGATCCAGATTTCAGTATTTGCCTGTCTTTGACTCCTTTGTGTTGGGGTTAAAGCAAGGGTTACCATCACCTTATTTAAATTTATTACTTTTTAAAAAATCCCAAATCCACTCAAATTTAAAAAAAAAATCTGTTTTAGCAATGTGAAGCAACAAAAATATCCTCTCTATATCTGCTACGGGGGTGGGGGGAACCAACTTTCAATCAAAATTCAAGCAAAAAGACTGGAAAGTTTTAAGTTTTAGGCCAGTTGCACCAATTCAGGCTGTAGTGGTGGAGCCCTGTTTATCATTACTTGGAATCTAGGCTTTGTTAAGGTGTGTGGGGCCCTTCCCAGAAAGACTTGACAAACATCTCACAGCTACAAAGCCTTGAGCTCTAGCTGTTATCAAACTCCCACTGTCTATGGGGAAGAGTTTCATTATTTCTTCTATCTTTACTGCCTGTAGCCTGTAGCTTAGTATTCCATCCCTTGCCTTCCTCCCTGACCTTTTGTAGAGAGGGCATGCAAAACTGTGATCACTATTAAACACGTTGTAACCAGGTCTAGGACAGCAACAGCCAAAACAAAGCCAGAAAGATCCAAGAGCCCTCTGCTGTGATGCTTTTCATTCTAAGTGTAGTTTTAGGCTAGGTCTGTCTAGAAGACTGCCTGCCTCTCAGCTATTGGGTCCATAGCCAAGAGCTGAGCATGCCGGCAGCAGGAGGAAGCAGTGCTTGTGAAATGCATTTGGTTTTGGTTACACACTCTTTGGCTAAGACTCTGTCTTTCACTTAAGACTTCTCAGGCTATAAACTTAGGTTTAAGCTTTATGTTGGTTCACCTTTTGTTGAAAGATTATTGATATTTAATATTGATTTATAATTTTAGTATAAATCAACAGTTACTCCTTAACCAACTATATACCCAAATAACCACAAAGAGACGATATATTTAATTAACCTAGAGCACAATGCTGTGCAATAATTACTCCATCCTCAATCTCCCACCTAGAATAGCTTCCTCCCATTAGGATTTTGTACACCATACTTGCTTTTTACTCATCTCCTAGGTCTGGTTCATTTTTCTGTATGTTTTCTGGTCCTCTTCATCTGCATTCCTCTTCTCCTTCCTGCTCTTTCTCTTCCTCTCACTGGATCAGGATGTCTCACCCTATTCTCTGTTATTGCTCAGCATTGGCTAGTTGGTTTTTATTGGCAATACAGGAGCAAATGGTGACAATTTTACAAAAACCTGAGACAGGAGATACTTAGAATAAATGTCACAGTGCAATGTCTGGATTGAAGCCAGATAGTAGAGTGGAAAAATCAGCATCTGAACGAGCAAGGGTAAACTGTACACAGTCCACAAGAACATTATGCCAACACATGCATTAAAAGGGAACAATGTAATTGTTTAATAATAGAGATTATCAATATTGTCTTGCAGCATAAACTCATTTGCTGTGACAGCCCTACCTAAGGAAATTGTGAAATCTATAATGGACCCTGAGGTCTAATTAAACTAAGCCTATTCCTTCATTAACATTCTCCTAAAGCCACATGAAATGCTAACTATGCCTTGTCTATTAGACCTAATCACAGCATTGAATTTATTTTGAATATTTTATGTTCTATTTATAAAGTAATTAAAAGTTATAGATAATAAAAAGACATGCAATATAGAAACATGTACAGTCATCCCCTTAAAAGGGGCATCTCAAGCATAATTGGTATGCCTCTTCAGTATTTTCACATATTTATTCTTTTATGTGTGTGTATGTTTTAGAATACGTATGTCAGTGTCAGTTCACTTTTATTGCCAACAGGGCATAATATAGAGTCACCTAGGAAGCGAGTGTAATGAAATTCTGTTAGTATCATTATACCTAGGGTAAGGATTAGAAAGAAATCTTCATGTTTCTCAGAATGAATAGTTGTTTTGTAGAAGTACTTTAACATTGAAGACACCATTGTAGAAAACAGTGATTGTTTTCTGTTATACAGAGAGTTGTCTTTCTGAATGCATTTTACAATTACCTTACGACTCTGGTAATGCAATGGTCCTGACCCACCTGGAATGTCTTGCATTATGGAAGTACTGCGAACAGTTCACAATAAATACTACACATGCCAGAAGGTGATGTTTTCCGTCAGGAAACATATAGATTAAATTAGGAGCTTTGGTATGAGGAACCTGTTTTATAAAAAACAAACAAACAAATTTTGTTTAAGAATCAATAAATATGCTTGTGAGTGGCTGTTCAAGTTTCATTTTTTCCAGACCATTCCTCCCTGCTGCCCAAGAGACTGAATTACATTCTGGTGTGACCCTCTTTATTTTACTGATCCATATAACTTAGACGATTTGACAAGGAGTCTCAATGAGAGACTGTCTACACTGGATTAGTCTGTGGGCATCTCTATGGGGGACTTATTAATTAAGTGAATTGACGTGTGAGATCACAACCCACTGTGGGTGGTATCATTCCCTGGGCAGAGGTTCCTTAACTGTATGAGTGTAAAAATTGAGCTAAGCACAAGCAAACAAGCAAGAGAACATGTATGTATTCATGTCTCTATTCTTGATTGTGGTTGTATGTGACTAGTTGTTGCTACAGTGACTTTCCCACAGGGGTGACCTTTCTTTCTGAAGTTATTTTTGTCAAAATATTTCACCACAGGAATAGTAATGAAACTAAAAAAATGTTATCACAATCATCATATATATGGATATATATATATGATTACATTGAATTATATTTAAGGCCTTATAAATTACATCTTTAAATCAATGGAATTGTCATAAAAACTTACCATTTGATAATGGTTTCAGTAATTCTTTTTCTTCTTAGTGGCCATTCTGTTAGTACAGTTATTCATAGCACATTATTATTATACAAATATACCATTTTTATAAACATATGATGTATAAGCAACATAGTTTCACTGTACTCTATAGTGAAAGTACTTGAACAATTTCCCATTGGTCATTTAATTAATTTCCCATTAATTTGGGTATTCTCAAATTTTCATATTTCAAACATTGCCATTCATAAAGTTGTTTGTAATTGTGGCAAACCTTTGGTTTTAGAACTCTAAATAAGTGTGCAATAGATTATTTTTATTTTGAGAGTACCTCCCAACTTACTACCTATGAATTTATGGAGTCCTGATACTGATACAGGGGAATGGTTTTTTTGGTATTTGTTTGTTTTTCTGGTTTTTTTTTTTCTATACTGTGACTAGAGGTGGATACAATGAGTGGTTGAAATGTCTACAACCCACTCTTGATTTATGGGAAGCATATGATAGTTGGTCTTGATTACCAACTTGACTGAAAAGAAATTATTAGAGTACATTTTTGAGTGTGTCTGTGAGGATTCTTCTAGAAGCATAGTGACTGGAGGGAAGAAGACTCCTCATGAAAATGGAAGTTGTACTGACTTTTAGGCTGGGGCCTAGATATAGTAATAATGCACACAGAAAGACAAGGACTGCCATCATTCTCTTTCCTGTCAGGAAGAGTGTGAGTTTTCACTCTGCAGTGTCCTTCCATCCATGATAAATTGACACCTTTGAAGCTATAAGCAAAAGTTAATCCTCCCTGACCTAAGCTGTTCATATCAGACATTCTGTCATGGTGATAAAGACATCTAACCAACACAGAGTACCCTTCCCTGCCCTTCCCTTGGACACATATATGGGTATATTTAAATTTTCTTCTTCATATGCTATGCTGTTTTCATGTGTCATAAGTTTTGAATTAAAATAACAGATGCAAAAATAAAAATAAATAAATAAATAACAGATGCTCTAAACCTTAAAAACACATCGAAAACACATATTTTCTCATAATATACATTATGTTTTACTTGTTTTGTGGTGACACAGATTTAGAGACATGTTGACTTATAAGCATAATGATAAGTAACTAGGAGTAGATTTAATACAATGTCCAGTTAGCACCACAATAGTGGTAGGTTCTGTCATAGAGCCTGTGTACTATCTAGCCATAGGTTCTTAGCTCAGTAATGGTTGGTGCCAGGTATGGGTTTCACCAAATAGAATGAAACTTAAAATCAATTTTTAAAAAGTGATTGATTTTTCTCATGACATTACGCCATTATTGTAGCAGCGGGCACATCGTATCAGGCCAGCTATTGTCTTAGTTTGTAGGCTTCACAGATTAATATTCCATCTTTCGGTATCACGCATGGCACATTCCAGCACAATGAATGGAAGCAGTAGGCATGAGCTTCCAGTTCACTACCCTCTTAATTTCACCATGTTCTATGACTCAAGTATGTGGTCTCATGTACAATATGGTCATACTATCAAGTTCTAGAGGGTAATCAAGATCGCTGGGAACAGCCTGTAGTATTTGGGGCCAAGGGAACTCATTCTTAGGACTGTCTGGGCTTTTCATTTGTTATTCCTTGATGTCTAGTGGGGCATTAGTGTCCTGCTATAAGATCTCCCTCCCTCCCTTCCTCCCTTCCTCCCTCCCTCCCTCTCTCTCTCTCTCTCTCTCTCTCTCTCTCTCTCCTCTCTCTCTCCCTCTCTCTCTCTCTCTCTCTCTCTCTCTCTCTCTCTCTCTCTCACTCTCTCTCACACACACACACATGTGTGTGTTTCTATTTGATTTTTTTCAAAAGGTCCTTAGTATTATTTATTACTTCCTATACTCCCTCCTGTTCCTTACTCTCCTTTCTTCCATCCAAATGTAAACTTTCTTATTATATTATTCCCTTTTAACCATCCATGCCATTTCCCCTCTTTTCAATGTCCTACCCCATAACCCATTAGTAATTTCCTGATCTTTGTAGAGATTCCAAATGAAACATACGTATCTGAAGATTCAATTATAACATACACAAGTGAGAGAAGACATTTAACTTTCGGAGTCTGGGTTACCTTACACAGAGTGATCTTTTTCCAACTCCATTCATTTACTTGTGAATTTCACAATTTCGTTAATCTTCATAGCTGAGCAGTACTCCATTGTGTGAATGTACCACGTTTTCATTGTATGTTTATCTATTGATGGACATTGTGAATAGAACAGCATGAGTAGGTATCTCTGTAGTATGTAATCCTTTGGGTATGTGCCCAAGAGGGCTGTAGCTGACTCATGTGATAAAGCTATTTTCATCTTTTGAGGAACCTCCTCACTGGCTTACATAGCGGTTACTTCACACCAGCAGTGTATAAATGTTCCTCTTTCCCCAAACTCACCCAATATTTTGACTTTTTATCTGAGCCATGCTGACTGGGTAAGATGTAATATCAAAGTAGTTTTAATTTTTAATTTACCAGATGGCAAGGATGTTGAATATTTTACAGAAAACGTCTCATTCATTTGTCTTTCTTCTTTTGAGAATTCTTTGTTTAGTTCCACACCCCATTTGTAAAGTGAGTTGTTTACTTTCTCTATGTTCTTGAGTTCCTCTTAGGTTTTTGAGTTCCTTTTAGAAGTCTGAAGTTTGGATCTGTAATTATCCTTCACCAACGCCAGAGTGTGGGAACTGTATCTTTGTAAGAAGAGAGACAAGGATGCTGCTTCTCATAGAGTTAACCAAGAATCCCAGGACTTCCCACATGAATGACACCACTTTAGTTATAAGTCAACATTTCTAAATGCATAGCCTAATTTTTTGACCTCTTCAGTGGTTCTCTGACTAGAGAACAATGACTTAATTGTTGCATGCTGAGTTGTCATCTGAGACAGCAACTAAACTATGCTATGTTGTTTCTCTTTATCACTGCTTCCTTTTCTTGGTCTTCAACTCTATACTCTATACCCTATACACTACATACTGTACACTATATACTATATGCTATACACTATATACAATATACCACTACTAACTATATACAATATAATGTGTACTATATACCATATGCTATATAATATATGCATTTTGGGTTAACTTGATTTACTTTACTAACTAGGCTATTTTTACATGTTTTAAGTATAACTTTCATTCCCTTTTTTTTGTTTTTCTTTCTTCTTAGAAATGTCTGGGTGATGGATGTCAGAATTCCTAGATCTGCACATGTATGCTTCATCTTCTTTCATCTTAGTTTGATAATTTAGCTGTGATTATTTTTTTTAATTTGCATTGTATTCTCTCAAAAATATTGCAGACTGATTTCTCAACTGTTGTTTCATTTCCTGTTCTTTCACCTAGTGATACAGTGATTTTGTCCCTTTAGCAATTTTGTGTGTTATGGGTGAGCTACTCTTTCCATTCCTTCAAAAGTTAGTTGCATTTATTTTCAAGTGCTCCTTTGTGACTCAGGGCATTGGCCCTTTTGTTTTAAATTTTATTTGTTCTCCTTTATGTTGTTGATTTTCTTCAAGCAGCAACTGAATATTTATTGTATATAACTCTTTGATATTTTAGACTGTGGTTTGTAGTAGAAGAATATTCTCATGTTTAAATGAAAGTTTATGTTTACTTGGAAGTTTATACCAACTCAGAAAATAAGAGTCTGTCTTCAAGGCTGTCAAATACAAATAGCCAAAACCCTAAGAATATAACATCTATACAACTCCTGGTTGTGTCATGGTTCTTCTTTCCATAGGTAATCTATTGTATATATGTGTAATAATATCAATGTATATGTATAAAATAAAAAAATTTAATAAAAAAAGAAAAAAGGAAAAAAAAGAGTCTCTCTGTCTCTGTCTGTCTGTCTGTCTGTCTGTCTGTCTGTCTGTCTCTCGTGTGTGTGTGTGTGTGTGTGTGTGTGTGTGTGTGTGTGTGTGTGTGTGTGTGTATGTGTTATACTTCAGAGAATGCTTCTTATATACGTTCTTATGGTAGGGGCATTTGATACCCTGCCTGTTCTCTGTCATCTAGAATACAATCTTGGTTTTTCAGCTTTAGTTTCTCTTTTTAAAGATCAACACTATAGTCTCCACTCACAGCTCACAGTTAGCTGTTCAGTATCAGCTTATGGAAAGGAAAAAGAAAGAAACTCCCACCTCTTTCACCTGCCCTTAGTCCCATTGCCCCATCTTACCAGTGTCTGATGACATTTCTCTTCTTCTGGTGTGTTTAGATTGTATCTCAATTTTTTAAATATTTTTTTCATTTGTAGTGTAAGAAACATAATGTCTTCAAGATATGAAAACAAAATTTCTGTAGTCATTCAATAATGTTCTCTAAATAAAGCGAGGCATATTTTTATAAATATATACACACAATTATCTAAGTGATAGTTGGATACCCTGCCTTAAACAAGGTATTTATACCACTCCCTGTGAGACTCATGCAGCCTTGCAGAAAAGGGAATGGATAGACTGTAAGAGCTTTAAGGTAAGGAAATGAGCAATGGATTGCCATCATCTGGCTAACACATAGCCACTGCAAGCACACTCCGGTAGGGGAATCACTGTCTCCACTTGTCCACCATTAGTGACCCGACCACTCTCCAATCAATAGTCCTAATCTAATGGCCACAGAGATGGTCCTGATTAAGCCCAATGAGCCATAAAACAAAACCAAAAGTAATGATTCTGGGTAAGGGACAGGTAGGGAGAAAGAAGGTAGGTTGATAGGCTGGTGTTTAGCTAATTAACCTAATTGTGTTTTTGACTTGAGCGTTTACAAGGACCTTCACCAGACAATACTTTAACAAATTACTTTAGTTTTTATATGAGCTTGGGGAAATGTTTCCCCTCTTTCCTTGCATTTTCAATTCAAAACAATAACAAGCAATTACAATTTATGGTTGTGAGAAGGTGGGGAACTAGGAGAGTCTTCCTTTATTATGATTTCTTTCTAAGCACAAATCACTGTAATTGCTTTTGGAATAAACACAAGTATGACTCATCAGTCTTATCAGCTATTGTTTTGTTGTGCAGTGCTGTGAGAATCATAAATACCTATGGAGCTCACTCAGGAAATGATAACACAAAATAGTCTTTCACTGCCTGTGCCAAGGGCCTTTCTATAGTTATTAGAAAGTAATAGTGCCCTCTCTGGGCCTTTGGATGCCTCAGGAGTCAGACATTGTTTCCATGTGATAAATGTGATAACTTATTTGGGGTAATTATTAAGCTTTAATTGTTGTCAATTGTGTTGGCAGATGGTGGGTTCTGTGGCTTAACTCTTTGTTTCATGGTGACTGTGAAAGACAGAATCAAGGGACTGCTAAGGAAGCAGATATTGACAAAAACATTTAAAATGTAAGAATCAGAAAGCAGTTGGGGATATTTTTTGTTTGAAGAGAAAATGAGAAACTCTCTGTTAAGATTCACAAATCAAATTGTTCATAACCGTACGTTCTTTGTGCAGTGTCTGACATATTTTATTTGTACGGCCTTCCTTTGCCAACCACATATTTCCCTCTCTGCACCAATAGGGCATCGTGCTTACTGTACAACTGTACAATTGACATTTCAACTGCAAGATGTAGCTTAGTGAAAAGGATTCAGTTTTCTTATTAAAAGGAACTGAAAAAGCAAGACAGAGCCCCATGGTGGTTGGTGTTTGTAGTTCATTTTAAGTGTCTATATTTCCATGGAGCATTGCAGCTACTTCTGTAATTTTTGTCTTCAGCTAGCCATGCATATTCACATAAGCAGCACTTCTTTCAAGTACCAAAATGTTTATCTAACTAGGAAAAGATCCTAAACCTACTCTATTTCTATACTTTGTTTTTTCCATCTTAAGATAATTAAAACATATATCAGTTTTTTACTGTTATTTTGTTTTGCATTATATGAGATAATTTTATTTCTCAGAACATTTTGACTTCATTATATTGTCAACTGGCAGATTAAGTTTCAGAATGTTCCAGATACACTGTTAAAGTTAATAAATTAGAATGCCATGCTCTTCTTTCCGGAGATTTTATCATTTTTCTCAAGACTTTACAACTGGCAAGTCAGCATTCCAAAATCCCTCCTCTTTGGGCAAAGAATAACAACTATGCCACATAGAAAATCGACACATATGGGTCCAGTCCCCAAGCCGTGCTTGTGAGTCACTAAATTACAAGATGTTTATTTCTTAAAATAGATCACTTTGTGACCTCGGTATATTGTTTCTAAAGTAAAATGTATGCTTTGTGTCTCATGATATGTTTGACAAAATAATACTCCCATGCAAAAAAGAACTGCATGGGAATCATGTTAGTGGGGTAGAAAGTTAAGCATTATAAGTATAGGAGTAAGACCAGTGCCAGGGGAAAGTAGCAACCAACGCTAAACTCTGCTGCTTAGAATATGAACAAGATAAGAAGTTTTAAAATGCACTCAAGTTCTAGTCCTTTAGAAGGACTAGAAATGAGAACAATACAATTATAGTTTAGAAATTTTAGAACTCTTGCAGGTAGAATGGCTTCTTGACTCCCTTGTATCAAATGGAATAAGCCTTGCTCACAACATGTGTGTGTGTATTAAAGATGTATTTATTTTATATGTGTGTGTGTTTGTGAGTCCATTTGTGCTACATATGTACAGGAGGTCTCAAATGCCAGAAGGGAATCAGACTTCCTGGAACTGGAGTTACGGTTGTGTGGGCACTGGGAACTGAGCCTGTATTCTAAGAGAGAGTGATAAATGTTCTTAACTGCCAAGCCATTCCCCAAACTCCATTATTCTGTATATTTTGAATGCTGTATAGATTATTTATGATATCAATAGCAATGTAAATACTAAGCAAATCATTTTACAGGATGGAAGAGGGGCAGAGAAGTCTCCATATGTCCTTAGCAGAAACAATTTTATATTGGGTAATGTTAGTTAGCTGAATCTATGGATGTAAAGCCTACAAAAATGGAAGGAATTGATGTACCATGTTGTAGAAGTGTGTGTTCATTAGACCGGAATGGATTTCTGCAGCTGGTTAATGCAGTTTCCACTGTGTATGTCACTCTTGTTAGATTGCCTTGGACAAGAAACAAGTTAGTCTTAACAACAATATTATCCATGACACAAATATCACAAACAACATTTAGTTTCTTGAAAATTCTTCCAGATTCTGTTTCCTCACAAAATTCTATACACATACATACACATTTATCCTCTGAGGAAATGAAAAAATATCAAATAAATTTCAATAAGTATTCCTCAAGAGCCTTCTCTCATCTTTGAAGCATATGATTTTTACAACAAGATCTCATATATTTTGTTTGTATGATGTGTATAACTGAAAATTTCTACATATTCATTTGTTCATCTTCTCACTGGTTGTGTGGCAGTAAAGGTTTGCTGTGCTTTTGCCATTACGTTGGAACACTGCTCTACTGAATGAAAGAAATAAGTAAACTGTAGTTCGATGTTTTAATATGAGGTAGGAAATAAAAGAGCCTCAATGGGTTTGGGAGATGTATTTATATAAAACTGAAAAGACATTTCAGAAGAAAATGGAAGCATATGAAATTCAAATAACAAGAAATGTGTTAATACACACAAAATAAGAAAGACAGAACCAAGTCCTTAGTGTAGAGATGGGCACAGATTGGAACTGGTTATGTTGATCATGTGAAAAGAATACTGCTTTGGAGGAAGCTGGCAGATGGAAGAGCAGCTTGTGAGTCTTGAGGTGGGAAAAGGGTACATGTTACACCACCCAGCCCATGCAAACTTAAATGTGCTGCCAAACAGCTGAGTTCAGCAGTCTGGCGCTGGGAGATGGCATGCGCGATGTAGATTAAGCAGGTCTTTATATGATCTATATGATCTCACATCTTCAGGATACTAAAGGCTACTACTTCTGAGGAACAGAACAGGTAACAGCCTGGGTCAGACTGTTCCTATGCTCATCAGAATGAGCCAGCTGCCACTCATGTTCAACCCTGACTATTCTGTGGAAACTGAGGCCATACAATAAAACCAGATCTTTTGAAAAGGCCAGATATCTAGATTTCTTTATAATACAATACTGACAAAAAAAGCAACTACCGAAAAAAAATGGTCCATGAAAAGCAGATCTTAAGGGCCTGGAGACATGGCTCAGAGGTTAAGAGCACTGGCTGCTTTTTTCAGAGGTCCTGAGTTCGATCCCCAGCAACCACATGGTAGCTCACAACCATCTAAAATGTGATCTGATGCCCTCTTCTAGCATCCAGGTGTCCATGCAGGCAGAGCACTGTACACATAATAAACAAACAAATAAATAAATCTTTAAAAAACAAAACATCAACAGCAAGAAGATCTGTAGTTAGTATCCTGAGGCCTCCGATAACTTCCAAAATTCACCGAGACATTGTCTGTTTTAAAATAATGAAAAACAATATGAAACAAATATATAGAAATTAAAATATTTTCGTTATAGAGTGAACATATTCTCATCTTAAAGGAACTTGAAAGAACAGAAAAGTAAAAAATATCGGAAACAATAAAAACCAAATTGTGTTCATTTTTCAGATAATAAGTGTTGTATTTTTCTACAGGACTATTGCTGACCAACAAAGTGCACATATACACACATACAAATACACTACACATACATAAATATCTATATAGATTTTCTGGTCATTTAAAGTTCTTGTGAGCTTTATCTTATTTTAAAGACTCAGTGTAGTCATGTAGTTGTGGATGGTCATTTTTCTATTTTGAATGGTTATATCACTTTCATTGTTTTCACTATTATAATCTAATGATGAACACAATAATATCTAAGTGTTTCTTTGTACTTCATGTTTATTCATTATATGTTGTAGGTATAATCTCTTGCATACTGTATGGCTTCTTCACCTGTCAATAAATAGCTGATTTGTCTATACCTGATGCCGGAAGTAGGAAGGAGGAGTTCCAGTAGAGAGAGTTAATATTTGCCTAGAGTGAAGCACACAGGAGATTTACCCCAGACACTGAGGAAGGCAAACACATAAAACTTGAGCAGAGGTAACCAGTCATGTGGCAAAACTTAGAATAGGATAAATGGGATATTAGTTATACACAAGTCAAGGAACATGCCTAGCTATATTGGTCTAGGCTATTGTAAATATATTTAAGACTCAGAGGCATTATTTCTGGGAATAAGATTGTGGGTGAAAAATATGGGTTACACAAAACTCCCTTCATTAATATGTAATTGCTGAAAGTGAAGTCTGTTGAGGAATGAAAGCAAGTTAGTTCAAGCCTTTGCTAAAAATTAAAATAAAATAAAGAAAACAATGTTTAGAACTACTTTGATAACACTTAACACATTCCTTTATAATAATTTTAAAAATTTAGTTTTTAAAATTTAGTCATTTTACATTCCAATTATAGCCCCCTCTCTTGTCTCCTCTTAGACTCTCCCTCCATCCCTTTTCCTCCCATCCCCCTCTCCTAGTCCTCAGAAAGGGGGAGCCTTGCTCCTGTACCAACTGATCCCACCCAATCAAGTCTCATCAGGATTTCCTGCATCCTCTTCTTCTGTGGCCTGGCAAGTCCACACCAACAGAAGGACATGTGGAAGAGTAGGCAACAGAGTCCTTGGCTTGAACAGCCCCTGCCTCCCTTACTTTACTAGGGGACCCACACTGAGACTGAGAAGTCAATTGGCTACATCTGAGCTGGGTCCTTAGGTCCTCTTTGTGCATGGTCCTTGGTTGGTGCATCAGTTTCTGGAGGCTCTCCTGGGAACAGATTTGTTGGTTTTGCTGGTCTTCTTGGGCATCTCCTGTCCTTTACAGGTCCTTCTATACCCTCTAGTCTTCACTAGAAACCCTGTGCTTTATAATTTTAAAGGCACAAGATACATAGGCGTCTATATATTTTGGATATTAGCCCTTTGTCAGATGTAGGGTGGGTGAAGATCTTTTCCAAGTCTAGGCTGTTATTTTGTTCTGCTGACAGTCTCCTTTGCCTGAAAGAAGCTTTTAAGTTTCATGAGGTACCATTTATTAATTGTTGATCCTAGACCCTGAGCTATTGGTGTTCTGTTCAGGAAGTTGTCTCCTGTGCCAGTGGGTTTAAGACTCTTCCACAATTTTTATTCTAACAGATTAAGTGCATCTGGTATTATGTTGAGGTCTTTAATCCACTTGGACTTTAGTTTTAAATAGGGTGATAACTATGGATCTATTTGCATTTCTCTACTTATAGACGTCCAGTTGGACCAGCAATATCTGTTGAAGATTCTTTTTTTCATTTTATACCATAAGTGTCTCTTTCTTGGAGTTAAAAAAAATACAACCCAAAAACAAAAACAGAAAAATCATTTTTGTTGTGTTTCTTTGAGGAAGCTATCCAGTAAACTAAGCTGAAATCATCTAGAAAGTTCCAAATATCAAGAACATGGATCACCAGTGAAAATATATTTCCAATAGCAATATAGTGATGGTGAGAGTTTTCAAATATCCACACAGCTGTAGAGTTTGGGTGTATCTAAATTTGAGAGTCCAGCTCCAAGAATCATATCATACATAAGACTCAAGATTTAATTTTCACTCTGCAAGTTTGTCACTTTTTGGAGTCCTCTCACCACACTGATTTCCTTCTCTTTGCTTAGACTGAAAATTCTTGTATGAAAGAAACAAGTTCCTCAGAAAACATGGAGATAGTCTCCATTCCTGTCTCTCAGAAGCTCCGCCCATGTCACTGCATCTAGTTTGTCCAGCAGAGAACACAGATCTGCCATTGGTGAGCAACATATGGCTCAGTCCTCCAAGTCCTACAGAAGAAAAGAAAGACCCAGATTGACATATTGAAAGCAGACAATTCAATGCCTTTAGTTCTTTGAAAATCCTGATCTCTCACTCTCATCTGTTAATTCTTTTTATAGCTTGAATCAAGTCTGAAGGGGAAAAAAAGAGAGTTGAAATGGGGTTATTATTAATTAAGCACAGACACATGTGGATATTTCTGCATATAACATGTGGTTCTGTACTTAATCCAGAACAATCGCTATAAATAGTGGTGCAGGATTTCCTACCACATCACATATGCAGTATTTTTCTCCCATTGTATCAACCCAGGATGGTACCTCTGCAGAACAAAGATGAGTGGCAAACCCACCTCAGTAGAAACCCAGCTGAAAATGGCAGCTGAAAGTAGAGTCTTTTTGTTGCTGGAGCTTCCCTGCTTCCTGCTCAGAAGCCCAGAATAGGTCAACTGTCAGGATTCTGCATTGTTTACACCCATATGGCTCTGTGGATTCATATTGCTAAGCAGACTGCATGTCACTGTTACTGAAAGAGATGGTTGTTAACTCTTCCTTGGGGGCAACAGACACTGGCATGGTTTGCCCAAGTCAGGTGAATGAAGTCTCACACACACACACACACACACATACACACACCACACACACACACACACGCACACAAAAAAACTGAAGCCTTGCTACTTGCTACTTTGTGGGTTATTTTTTCTTCCAATTTTCTTCACATTTTTCCTACCTTTTCATTCTGCTAACACTAGATAGGTTAGAAAAAAGGAAAAGAGGAGAGAGAGGGGAGAGAGAGAGAGAGAGAGAGAGAGAGAGAGAGAGAGAGAGAGAGAGAGAGAGAGAGAGAGATTTTCTTCTTGTCTCTTCATTGAGCATGAATTCATGACTATTAACAAATTGCAACCAACTACCTTGTATGATCAACGGAAAGCAACCGTCAACCAATCATTCCTCTCATGGCCCTAGCATTTATATACACTCTTAAAATTTCCAGAATTCCAAACATCATGCAATTGTAAAACTATCTACAGCTGGGAAAATGATAACCCTGATAAAGCACTAAAAAAATCATAGTCAGCTGCTGTAGACAATCTGACACAGCCCCACATTCCCACACCTGGGATTAAAATAAAAGCACATTTTTATAATATCTCTGTGTCTTTTTAAAAAAGAAACCAAATCCCAAAATGTTTACTACAATGAAATTGAGAGGAAGATGGGAGATATTTGGGAAAGATTCCTGGCAAGCAAGGTGATGGTGGATATGATCAAGATACACTATAATTTGAAAAGTAATTCCCCCTTTTAAAAATACATTGCTAAGTAGAAAATTCCAAGTTCCTCAATTTACTGTGATGTGATTTTCAAACTCATCACAATAAATTATATAACTATATAAATTATATTATTCAGTGTATATAAATAGAGAGTCTAGAAAGTTCCATATATCAAGAACATGGATCACCAGTGAAAATATATTTCCAATAGCAATATAGTGATGGTGAGGGTTTTCAAATATCCACACATTTGTAGAGTGTGGATGTATCTAAATTTGAGAGTCCAGCTCCAAGAATCCTTCATATCATGCATAAAACTCAAGATTTAATATTCACTCTGCAAATACGTGGCATTTTGGAGTTCTCTCACCACACTGTTTTCCTTCTCTTTGCTTACACTGAAAATTCTTGTATGAAAGAAACAAATCCTTCAGAAAACATCCCCATTCCTGCCTCTCAGAAGCTCTGCCCATGTCGCTGCATCGTTTGTCCAGCAGAGAACACAGATCTGCCATTGGTGAGCAACACATGGCTCAGTTCCCCAAGTCCTACAGAAGGAAAGAAAGACCCAGATTGACATATTAAAAGCAGACATTTCAATGCCTTTAGTTCTTTGAAAATCCTGGTCTCTCACTCTCATGTGTAAATCCTTTTATATCTTGAATCAACTCTGAAGGAAAAAAATAGAGGAGACATGGGGTTATTATTAAATAAACCCAGAAAAATGTGGATATTCCCATAATACTTATATAGGCTAACAAAAACTCTAGTGCTAAGCATGAAGTACTGTCATTATGGTTTTTATTCAGAGGAATCCTATCCACTCCTAAACAGTATAAAGTATTGAGAAATTGACATTGCCCTCAGTTATTGCCATGAACTTGAAGTGAAACTCTTCCTGAAAATTTTTTACACAGGACATAGAGAGCATCTTCCTTAAAGACCAGTTGCCATAGTATCCTAAGACACTATGCAAGAGTTCAAGGGAGAAAAACAATCAATAGTCCTACTTAGCTGTAAAGGTAATGAACCATCACAATTGATCTAAACTCCTGATCTAAACTGAGGAAAAACCCATAGAAAATTGAACAGAAAGATTATAGGAGACAGAAGACCAGGACACCTGCTGTGAGGTTGCACCTTGCAATATCAACGATATGGTTGCCTAAACAAGAGCTTCCTAATATCAGCCCTGAATGACATGTCAATGTAGATGAGAACATTTTCACAAGACTCTACCTTAAATGAAGAATGACAACCAATTACTGATTGATGAGAGAAATAGGGAATTACTGTTCCCCAGACATCGGCTGTTTTATCCAATAAAACAAGTCAGCCTTTCTTCTTCCTTCCTTCCTTTCTTCCTTCCTTCCTTCCTTTCTTTCTTTCTTTTTTCTTTTTCTTTTTTTTAAACAGGGTTTCTCTGTGTAGTCCTCATTGTCCTGGCCTGGCTTTGTAGACCAGGTTGACCTTGGACTCACAGAGATCTGACTGCCTCTGCCTCCCGAGTGCTGTGATTAAAAGCATGTGTCACTGTGCCCAGCTTAGATAGATATCTTTAGCTGGCGGAAGGGCTGTGTACACTGGTTTGGACTTTGGGCATGTCTTGGTTGTTATGGGAAGAGCTAGTCTACTGTCGGAAAATCATTCACTCCTGTCATTCAGCTTTAAATTTGTTAGCCCGTGGTGTACAGTAGGGACATTGTTTTCCTACACACAATAAGTTCATTTAAACTATTTTAAAATATGGGTATGTCTATAATTTAGGAAGCATCCTACGTTTTCCTATGATATTTTAAACTATGACCCTTCTGAGCTACAAATACAACAATATTGACCAAACTTACCATTGGTGAATGTTTTACTTATTTTTTTTTAAATCAATATGACACCTGAGTCATCTGGGAAGAAGGATCCTCAACTGAGAAGAATCCTCCATCACATTGGTCTGTGGGGCATTTTCTAGATTGATAGTTGTGGTGAGACGTCACTAAGTTTAAAATATGTATGATTGTATCTCTCTACCAATTTTTTGGCTCAAAGAAGACAAGCATATATTAATATTCATGTTAAAATGGCATTAATATGTAAATAAAACTTTGAGCAGAAAAGTGACATTACTTACAACCAATTAAAATTAATAAATCTCTGTACTTCTTGATCAATTTGTAATTTCGTCCACATACTGAACGCCTTCCATTATTCGCAACTCCATAAAGACATGATTTTATTTTCACTTTACCATATGTACATTTTATATTAATCAATAAACATGAAGACTAAATAAATATTAAATAAAATGATTTTTTCACCAATCGAAAGTCAGTGGAAAACTGTCCCACTGGAAATGGGAATCATGATTATATACATATTAGTTTAATTTCAAGCATCAGTAGCTTGCTTTCTTTAGTGTTGGTCTTGTTCTTGTATTAGTATGGCCCATGTGGAGGAGCTGCATGTGGTAGTGATCAAGTTTCTGGTACTTTCAATAGAGGCAGATCATTAAAGGGCAAAAGGCAGAAACACAGATATACATGCACGTCTCTTGTTTCTTCCCTTTTCCCTCACATGGGGATCCACTCTGATACCATTACCTAAGCCTACACTGCCCACAGGCCTCTTCCAGACAATAGTTTGGTGGAGTTTTCCCTAATATCTTGCAATGTGATAAAACCACAGGGATGGGGTGATGTCCTCACACCAGACAGAGAAGATAGAACATAAATTAAGTACTAGATTATGCCCCTCAAACACCTCAGAAAGATCTGTTGATTATGGAATTTAAGACATTTAATGAAAGGGAGGAGCAGGAAAGGACAGAAAGGGATTCCTATGTGTGCTAGACAGTTTCATGTCAACTTAATCCAAGCTAAAGTCATTCAACAAGAGATAATCTCATCTAAAAACAAAACAAAACAAACAAAAAGTGCTTCCATAAGATTGGGCTGTAACAAGGACAATACAGGCAGTAAACTTCAAACCCCTACCCAGATCTAGCCAATGGACAGAATATTCTCCACAATTGAGTGGAAAGTGGGGTCTGATTTTCACACGAACTCTGGTGCCCCATATTTGACCATGTCCCCTAGATGGGGAGGCCTGGTGGCACTCAGAGGAAGGATAGCAGGTTACCAAGAAGAGACTTGATACCCTATGAGCATGTATAGGGAAAGGAAGTCCCCCTCAGTCACAGTCATAGGGGAGGGGAGTAAGGGGAAAATGTGAGGGAGGGAGGAATGGGAGGATACAAGGGATGGGATAACAATTTAGATGTAACATGAATAAATTAATAAAATATATTTTAAAAAAGAATTCTGCTTCAGTCTGCCTACCTGTGATATCATTTTATCTGCCACAGGCCAGTGGGTGGTGGGAACATGTCCCTGCCCAGGCCTATATAAAAGGACAGTCCTACCTTGCCCTTCCCACTTACTCTTTCTCTCTCTTCTTCTCACTCTTCCTGACTCTGTCTCTGGGGTACCCCTCTCCTCTTTCTTTGTTCCCCTTGCTCATTTAATAAACTCCTCTACAACATAATATCTGGTACCTTGTATCTCTTATTATCTTATTTTATATCTTATACTTTATTATTAATTATAACACTTAGCTTTAACATTTTTTTTCTGGAGAACCAAACACCAATCTTTACACTTACCTGGGAAGTGCGTTATCCACTGAGCTATGTCCCCGAGACCCAATTTTTTCCTTTTTATAAAGATGCAATTTATTGGGTAAAGACCAACCCCAATAAAGGTATAGTCCAAAAATAATGGACAAGACATTGTTGATTCTAGGGCGTGGTGCAGCTACTAGCTAGATGCACCTCTCTGTGTTCCTCAAAGCCATTGGGAAGCTGGCTCAGTGGAAGCTTATCCCTTGATCTGGGACACTGTTGGGAGGACTGAGAAAATCTGAGGGACAAACAGGCACATGGATCAGCATGTGTTAGGCCACTAAGCTGTGACAAGGCAAGGACGCTGCTCCCCTGGAGATGGAGCTGGTGGATCCATGTAATCTTTGGCAGAGAGCACCTAGGTTCTCACTCTCCTGTGCAGGGAGGAGCCTCCTTTGTGGCACCTCTCAGCGGAGAGGGGAGAACTATGCTTTAATGTATCCTAGGCTTCATACTTTCAGTGTAAAAGAAAGAGTCAGAAATAAACCAAAAGATTAAAGGGAAGGAAATACAAGGGGAATAGGCTGAGATGACAAAAGAAAAGGACCAAGGGCTTTTCCCAACCCTGAATCTGGGCTTTTAAATCCTGGGCTGTGAAATGGAAGGGTGGTTCCTGGATATACCTTTTGTTTATAGTAAATACCTGGAGAGCCTGTCTCTGGAACAGGAGCACCCTTGTAAATTCAGAGGCAGCTTTGAAGTGTCTTATCTAATGGGAACCAAGTTAGTGACACCTTTTTGCCAAATGATCTTTTGTAGCCTGTGACCCATGACCCAGAGGGAGTGACTCCCTTTTTTTTTTTTTCTGAGCTCAGGAAAACTGTCTTGCCTGAAAGGAGTGCATTCACACTCAGGACTTCTGGCTAGAAATGTTCTAACCTTAAGCCTGGGCATGAGAGAAAATGTTAGTGGAGAGAAGAGGCACAGACCCCTTTAATTCTCCTGGCTGTTTAGGGTCAGTTGGGTTCTTTTGGGGCAACACTAACCTCTGTCAATGGCAAATGCAACAAGATGTCTACTATGAACTGCTGTGTTTCTCTCTGTCTGCCTCCAAGTCATCACACAAAGTGTCTCTAGCCTCTCCAAACTGCTACACTCCACAAGCCACCACAGCATGCCATACTTTCTCTCTCTGGGCTCTTCTAGTCATCTGCCTCTGAGTCCTAGACCATGCTTCTCTCAGTGATGCAGGAGGCAGGCCATTACCAGGTGGTAAAGATCATGTCTTGCGTGAGACGATTATCAGCTGTGGACAAACTAAAACCCAAACTAAAATTCCACACTTGGGATTAAAACAAAACCGTGACATAACATTTACATAACAACTGAGTTTGCAAAGGAACCAAAACATGGTGGCAAGAAGGTAGATGGTTATACTGCATCTGCAGTTAAGGTGCAGAGAGAGAAGAATGGTGTTGTTCATCTTACTTTCTTTTTCATTCCATCTGTGATTTCAGCCCATTGGAATGGTGGTGTCCATGTTTAGGTTGGGTATTCCTTATCTCAGTTAACCTAATCTAGATAATCTGTAACAGACATGCCAGGAAGTGTGTTTCTATAGTGATTCTAAGTACCGCCAAGTTAACAATCAGTATTACTATCATACGGGAAAATACATTTTGTAAAATGACAAGAAGCCCACACTGGATAATTGAACTCTTGTTGAGCAGAGTCAAGCAGCACCTGCCCAATTATAGAAAATGCATCTCTGACACTCTTGTTGAGCAGAGTGAAGCTGATACAGAGCACAAATGAGTCCAGCTGGAAATGGCCTAGGATCTCCCCATCCCATGCACAGAGATAGTGTGAATAGACAATGGTGTTGCCAGAAGCGTCTAGGTTTTGGAGTAGTGTGTTATTCATGGCCAGGGAATGAATTTCCATATTATCTGGAATTCTAACCGCTGTAGGGCAAAATGCACTATTACAGAAATAGACTGAAGAAAAGTGATAAAGGTGGGGACACAGGGCCATCAAGGAAATCCTCATAGAAAATCTGCCTTTTTAGTCACTGAAAATTAGAGACAAACAGCTGCAGATAAAATGAGTGCCTGAACTCTGGAGGATACATAAGTAAATGAGCTTGCCTGAGCAAGATTAGCTATGTGTGCACTTAAGACATCAGCAATGGGTCTAGGAAGATCTTTAAAACAGTTAGAAATGTCACTGTGATCTTTAAAAATCTCTCCACCCTTTATAAAAAATTCTATTTCTATTTTAAAAGCTATTTATTTGGTGGGTACTAGGTGATAGCCACTATGGCACTTTGAATGTATAATGTCCCCTAAATTTTAGGTTTACATGGACCCCATGTGCTGGGGTCTCTATGACCTTCATGGGCAGCAGAGGGATGAGCCCCAGAAGGCAAGAAGACAATTTAAAGCAACACAATTTAGTAACAGGTGTTGGCTCAAACTTTGGTAGTCTGACCCCAAGTTGTTTATTTTAGGCATATATAAATACAGCATAATCTGATAAAAAGTAGTCTTGTGGTAATTAACTCAATCCCATGTGTACAACAAAGAACACCTGAATCTCTTTGAGAAACAAAGTAAACTAAATATGAATCAGACGTAACTATATCAAAAATCCTGTAAAGTCATTATGGCACTGAAATACCAGAAGAACTAAAATTGGATTTTAGGATTACAGGGCAAAGGTTAAGAAATAGGCTTACAGGTGATAATCTGGCCAGCTGCAAAGAAGAGCTCCACCAGAGAGAGCACTGCCTAGTGACTGACCCAAAGGTTCTCACCAGAGATAGAGTTGATAAGAAACCCAGTTTTATGCCCACATTCCTTCTTGCCAACAGGAGACAGGGTTAATAAGAAAGCAAACCCTTCCCTGGACAAGGCAGTGAACAAAGAGAACAAAGAAAGCTAAGCCATGGGCAGTCTTGGCGCCTTTTTTGTAGCCTGTCACCTTTAGACATTAGACTTCTTTATGTTACTCAATCAATAGATGATTTCCAGGTTGGAACTCCTCTGCTTCGTGCCTCTGGGATGGATACGAACTGATAAATTCAGCTTACAGTTCGAAGTTCTTTCTGGATACCACTGTGCTGGTGACCAGGAGAGCCTGGTTCAAGTTGAAAAATTAAAAGTCCTTGTGTGTATTGCATTGGTATCGAGTCCTGAAGGTCTTTTTTGGGAACTCATGATCTAGGTACAGCAGCATCATCCATGACTGAGAAAAACAAGTTTATGAGAAGAGTCTGGCATGAGGAAGTCTCCATCTACACAAATTTTACAAAGGTCACAGGCTAGAAAGGACATCCACTTCAGAAAAGAGGTTTTGCATTCTTTTCTATGATGTACTTTACATTGCAGATGTACCCTGAGTACTTTACATTCCAGATTGATTCCTTAAACACATATATGTAAGCACAAAGACATCCATGTTCCCTATACCTATAATTTTATTTGGAAGTAGACTCTGCAGATATTATCAAGAAGATGGCCGTCTGAAAAAAGGATGCTGAGCTTGAGCTGTAAACACCACAAAACAGGAAATTCCAGCAGGTAGAGATACCTGAGGTATGTTTCCAGCTCTGTGAAAGGTAACCTTTCACAAAGGATCCAGAAGGAAGTACCCTCTGAGTCCATAGTTTTAGTCCTCAGAACAGTTGGAATAACAACTTTCTGTTGTTTCAAGGCACTTAGAACAGGATACATTGTTAAGCAGCCTGGAGAACTAACATGAATTCTTCCAGATGTTATCCACGGCATCACAGAACAGGAAAAAATAATTCCTGCTCTTAGTTATATTCAGTGCTGCCTTTCCTCCTAGACCATAACTTCTAGATGGGGAATATCATTCATGACAGACTTTGCAGTTCTGGTGCATTATACAGACTCTGAACACTGAGCAATGTGCTGGGCAGTGATGCAGCTCAGGGAGGTACCAAGGTTCTGGGTGAGACTGAAGTGGTGCAGGTCCAAACACTGGCTCCCCTGTGATCAGCGATCAGCGATCTGGAGCAACTTCTTACTTTTTTCTGACCTTGATGCTAATTATCTATAAAGTAAGAAATACCCATAACACCGACGATGCCAATGTCATAGTCAGCCGCTCAGTGCATTCTTTCCTATATTCCTCTTTCCCATCATGGTATAAGGACAATAATACTTTAGCAGACTAATATGTCAGTAGAAAACCCAGTGGATTATAGAAGGAATGATGGTTTTACAGCACCTGTTTTGGAGACAGTAGAAGAATCTTGGCAGTGAAACTTAATGAGAGCAAGCACGGAGGTGGTGATGGCATGAACCGAAAGGTGACTGGAAAGGAACGGTACACATACATATCCAAGAAAGAGCCTATGGAACTCAGCTCCTAGCTGGAGAAGAGAGAAAAATAAAATAGAAAAATTTGTATTCATGCACACTCCCACTCTAATTTCCTGACATAAAGACAGTGGCAATGACAGACTGAACTCAGAAGTTTACTCATTAAGGCTTACAGGTAGTTTTGGCTTGGTGCAGAACTAGTGAGGATGAGGCAGAAACACTGGGCTGCAAAATGAGGTGCAGTGGGGAAAAGTCAAAAGTAGATTAAACATTGGCTGCAGCGGGAACTGAGAGTGGATGGTTTCTAGGCTGACAGTGCATAGAAACAAGCCCAAAGGCCAAATATTGAGGAGTTAGGTAGTGAAAAAAAAGAGTGAGGAAATGCTGTGGTCTCTTGGAAAGATGGTTTTCCTGGCTTCTCAGCAGTGACAGCAAAGGCTTCAGCTGTAGTGAAGCAACACTTCTAACCGTCCACATGATAGGCCACAAGAAAACGTTCCCTCGTCCCTAAGAGAGGGGCTTTGAAGAGTTTATGAGATGTTGCATTAGCTTTTCTAAAAATTATTTTATTTTATTTTTTTATTGCTTTTTTGTTGCATTAGCTTTTAGTTTTTAAACATACCCTTTCATTAGAGAGAAGTCCTAAAATAATGCATATAATTTCCTTTAATGTCATTTACAGAAGATACTATTTAGTATTTATATATTTTCTGCTGTATAGTTTTCATCATTCTTTGAACTAGAGAAAAAGATAAACATTAAGAAAATGATTTGTGGTCAATTGTCGCAAAATGGATGGCGTCTTTGCATTCTGGTATACCTAGGCTTACTTGGAGTCTAGTCATATACAATCATGTGTTCAATGTCTGGGATGTACAAGATGCCTTGAAGTGTATTCTGTGAGTCCAATACTATAACAGAGCTAACATGAAGCCAAAGGTGTTCCAGGCTGTGGCATTGTGTGGGGACAGTGGAGAGCCGAAGATAGAAAGTAAGATGACTTTCAAAGTGGCGGTTCTAGACCATCTTTACAAAATAAGCTAGATGTGAAACGAGCTGAGAGGGGAGACTCCTGTATCTTCCATCTTATTTTTTCTTTTCTCCAACTAGAGTCTGAGTTCCACAATCACTTTCTTGGATACATTGCAGACTGGAGTAGGATGGGCCCATTTTTGTTAAGGAGAAGGAAGACTTGACAGGTTTTAGATATTTTATTACAGAAATTGAAATTGCTTGTGGTAAATAATTGAGTGAAGGTCTTGAAAGCATAGACATTCATATTTGGACCTGCCAGCACCAGACACTACAATTTACAAGTGGAAGTTACACTTTCTGGTCAAGCTGACCTGGATCTCAACATTGCCAAAAAACTCTCATTTTCTTTCAGACTGAAATGAATCTGGAACAAGGATTAGCTTTATCCTCAAGAAGACAGCCATGGTAACCACGTGAATGTCTCTTTCTGTTGTACAAGATTCCCTCTTACTCTTTATAGAATACAAGGGAGCTACAACATCCAGGCTGTCTCTCGCTCAGTGTCATGTACCCAGGCAAACATATACCACTCAAGGCCATCTCCAATTCTAGTCCAAATTAGCATTCTTTCCTTTTTATAGACTTATGTCATTATTCATACTTACAAAAAATTGAAAATATTTTAAGAGAAAAAACTTTGAAAAATGAAATTTTGGTATTTGTTTATCTTGTTGGTTTCTGAAGCCAAACTATTGTCTTCATTTCCAGTTTATAAAACTCTAAATCACCATCTCTATTTCTGGTCCGATGACTTGAGAAATAGAATGTTGACTATTAATAGTTTCTAGATCTTATATGACTTCCTACCATCATAATATGAAGAAATATGAGGTTTGTAAAGATGGCACAGTTGTGCAAGCATAGGAATAGGAGTTCATAAAAAAAAAATACTTTTGGTGGCACATGCAGTGGAGTGGAAGAGATAGGAGAATTCCTGGGCTTCTCTCTAGGTAGTCTAGCTAATAAGTAAGACCCAGTTCAGCAAGAGACTATGTCTCAAAACAACAGGGGGGAGAGTGATTGAAAAGGATTAATTGACTTCCACGTGCACACACAAACACACATACAATATGCACATGCATCCACGTATGCACATGTGTACACACACATACACACACACAGGCACAAACACATGCATTCGTAAGTGGTAATTAGAGTGTTGATGTTATAGTCACTTAACGCAGTATGCCTTCATACTAGCAAGTGCTTTGTGCCAAGGGATGCTTTGAGTATTTCCCTGTAAAGGAGAAAGTGCTTCTTAGTGAACAAAGAGAATTATAACACACTGTCATCCTCTCTTTTCTTTGACTTCCAAGAAACATGAAGGTCTTGATACTTAACATTCTTTCTCTAATAAAAAGTCTCCTTTGTTTACCTCTGGAACACAGTATCTGAAACAAAGTTGGAATTTCAAGATGCTGAGGTAGAAGGAAATGAAGTCATAAGTAACCTACCAATGTGAACAACAACACAACGAAAGTTGATCTCAGAGATGACATGTAAACAATACAACTGGTACAATGGCTTGTGGGAGGGTAAGATGCTGCTGCCAAGCAAGGCAATCATACTTTCATACTTGAGACTGGCATGGTGAAGGAAGAAAATTGAATACTGCCAATTATTTTGTGGCTTCCCATTCACAACATAGCGTATACACTTGTACACACAGATACACCGACCAACAGACAGATGTACACACACAGTAAATTAAATAAATGAAATAATGAATAAATAAATGTATAAGGTTTGCTCAATAATAGCGTGACGCAGTCTAGAAAAAATTAGTTCAGAAATTACATTTAATTTATTTAATTTTCTTTTGTGTTTTACATTTGGTTTAATGAGCAAGGGACAAAGTGTTTTGCTTTTCCTTGCTGACTTCAAGCTTTTCCAGGATAGACCTAAATAGGTAGTTTAGTTTCAGAGTATTCAGTAAAGTCTTAAATCATAGACTAAAATTGTAGTTTTTCAATTAATTTATTATGAGTGGTAAAATACAACTTATTTTAAAAAATAAATTTGTAACAATAGCAGTTTATTACATTTACTTTTAAATTTACATGATTATGAATGTGGTCTAGGGATCAAATGCAGGTCATTAGGCTTGGCAGCAAGCATCCTTACTCTGTCCCTTGAAGGCTTGCGATGATGTCACATTCCTGTACCTGATGGAATGATGTGTGTGCTCCCTTCTGATTTCTTTGCTCTTCATCCTATTGTGTGGCTCACTTCTGAACCACTGCTCTCTTGTGGTGACTGTTTTTGATTGTTAACTCCTTTTCCAAGGCACAATGGATCTTAGTAACGTCTAAAAGGGGCTGATCTGCTGTCACTCTGATTCTAGGTGTTCAATGAGGTGAGTGCTAATGAGGAGTGAAATGATACAAAAGAACAACCAGTGGGAATTTGAAGTTAAGAAAAATATTCAACTAGATAGACATTAGATAATCACTGGAAAATCCTTGTTCAGTCTGTAATCTTGGTGAGCTGAGTAAAGCCATTTTGTAGCTTTATGTGTGGCCATAAAAGATATTCCTTGCCTACTCCCCCCTTCTCCCTACTTCCCCCACTGCCTCCCCTCTTTGGTGCATTGCTTGTCACCATGCTAAACAGTACTGATGTCTTCAGTGGGTTTCCTCAATGTGTGAATGTGCTTTGCATCTGTGGGGATGACTGTTTGGGAGCTGTTTATCTTCCGTTCTTGTCGCTTTTCACCTAGATCCACTCCACCTTTGTGCCCATGCACAGGTCCTTGGCTTAGGACTTCTGACTTCCCAAAGTAGAGGAAGTAGAATTGTTTTGTGATCTAATGTTCTGCCGCCCATGGCTGAACAGTCTAAGGCATCATCTCACTTCTTAGTGTACCCTTGGCGCTGGCCACTCATGCAGCTGCAGCTCCTGCCCTTCAGAAATCGCATGTAGACAGTCTCAGTTTGGTGAAAGCAAATCTCCCTAGATTTGTGCCACTTTCTGTCTTATCTTTAGCATCCTTCAAGTTCTATTCTGTACCTTTGAATTCTGAAAGAAGTCCATCCTATTTTTCACAGATCTCTGAATGCCCTCAAAAAAAAAAAGGCAGACTTAAAAAAAATTATTTAAAAATTATAAAGCAAATGAAATTTTAGCTTCCCTTGAGATTTAAGAAAATTATAGTCATTAAGATAGATGGCACAAATTGGCATCTGTGGAAGGACTGCGCTCACTCCAGTACTTAGGTTTTTCTTCACTGCTGAATTTAGTGACTTACACAGGGGAAATCCCACAGCCCTATTTCCCTCTCTGCTTCTCATGATGAACTGGAAGATTTCAGTAAGAAATCAGTGGGCTGCTCTCCGCCAGGGTTTTATTTAAGGAAAACACCAAGTCACCACCCCCCCTCCACTCCCTTCTCCCCCACCCCTGCACCAAACCTGCTCTCATGTCCTCTGAAGGCCTTCATGGGATTAGAATACAGAGCTGTCTTGCATACGTGCCTCACAAGACTCTTTGTCATTTCTAGTCTGCTGCTTTCAAGGACTCAGGTCTACTGGCTTGCCATGTTCAAGAATAGCATAGAACAGAGCACAGCAGCACTCACGTGAGCATCCCTTCAGAGGTGGCTGCCTTAGAGCTCTTTTCAGACATCCCCGGTGTTGTAGAGGAATGCAGTCTGCGTCCCTACAGAGCCCTGTCCTCTATTTCCTCCTTGGTAGTTTGATTCTGAGAATGACTTGAAGTCCACAGTCTAGACAAACCCCCCTGAGATCCTTGAGGAGTCATACAATTGTTATGCTGCCAGGTGAGACATTTTTTTTTTGAGTAATTTAATGAGCAACCAGAAAACGTGTTATTTTAAAATTGCAGAGTAGGATAGCAGCCTACGTACCTGTGGTATGTTTTGCTTTCCACCTCCAAGCTTGAATGACTTCATGATGGTTTAGTGACAGATATGAACTTGATTTTAAACTTCCTAACATTGCTAAATAAAGCTTAGAGGCAACTATTGCTTAAAATAAGCCTGTTTGTTGTGTTCCAACAAACCAGACCACCCTGGAATCACTCATGCTCAGTGCCTCACTCTAAAATATGAAACAAGTCAGTACACACACATACACACACACACACACACACACACACACACACACACACACATACACACATACAACACATATACAAATACACACTGTGAAAGATGAGCAATAATTCACAGTAATGAATCAGAAGGACCTTCTTTAATCTGGGCCTTATTTTTCTGAGCAAAACGTTAAGCCATTCCCATCAGCTGTAAGTCAGTGAGGACAGTGGTTTTCTCCGTGTTCTCTATGTCTCTTTCCTTGGTCACTTCTGTCTATAAGTTCTGTGTCCTCTTCTTGGCCCACCAGAACTATTTACAGAGTCTCATGAAGAATGAAAAGTGTTTGCAATTCTATAACTGCAAATAGACATTATTAGAGCTTTTAAATGACCTCTCAATCTCCCTATTTTATAGGGAAAATCAGCATAACCCAAACTGAATTCTACAATACCCTTTTGACCTCTGGACTTGCAGCTCTATGCTAACAATGTCCTCACTACTCTTGATGATCAGAATGTGTGTCTGTCTGAGTTTTATAGCTAACACACCCATGGTTCTATCCAGTATCCCCACTCATCTGACTTCAGTATTTCACCCCCAGAGACTGTTGTCAACAAGCAGGCAGAGAAAACCTATCAAAATGTTGGCTGTGTCTTGTGACTCCTCTCCTTAAACCTCCATTTCACAGCACCCAGAAGCCACTAATGAGACTCTAGGTCCTTGGTGATCTCACAGCCCTCTTCATTGATGTTGACTTTGTGTCCTATGATACCTCTAATTACTTGCTCTGATTCACCCACATCAGCACAGGAACTGACAGCTTCCCACTGTGGTCAAGGGCAGTTTGCTTGTCCTCCCAGCTGAGAGAGCATTCCTCGGGCATGAAGTGCTCAGTGCCTCCACTCCTGACTCCCCCGCGTTACTACTATCACCTGCCCAACTTTATCTCATTCACGTATGGTTCTGTTTACTGTACATATTGTTTTAGTTTCGGTCAACTTATTTTTCTTTTCTTCCAAAGAACTTAGTGTGATATAATTAAGTTATAGAATTAACTCAATTAATCATCTGCTCCACATGGCTAAACAACGGAGTTAGCATGGGTATGGGTAGGTATTAGGATTATTTGTTGCTATATCCCATGGCCCTAAAATAGTGCCAGGAAGACAATAGGGGCTAAGGTTTGTCGGATTAATAAGTTTTTCAGTACAGTAGAAAAAAGAAAGGGCAAGTAAACCTTAGACCTTGCTGAATTGAACTGAAAATCTGAAAGGTTGAACTGATAAACATCCTCAAAGCATGGACCAAAAAGTACCAAGATATGGGAATCATGTTTTAAGATAAGCATAAGTTGGAGTTTAACATTCAGTTATGGCAGGATCTCAGATTCAAGGCTAGCATGTACAAATAGTAACATCACACACACACACACACACACACACACACACACACATACACACATCATCATCATCATCATCACCATCATCATCATCACCATCAAAAATAAAGTTAAATAAAGTTGGTGGGTTTGGCCTACTGGAGAATGGCTGTCTAGTATGTGCCCATCCTGGATTCAAGAAAGGAAAAGATGGAGGGAGAGCAGCAACATGACACAGCATGAAAAGCAAACCTGAGCAGTGCTGTGCTGTGAGACCACATGGCTTCTCAATCACCTTCAGATTTAGAAGGAATTTGACAACAGAAGAAGCCAAAGAATAAGTGAACACAAACATTTATTGTAAGAATCACAAGCCAATTATCCCTGCCTAGTCCCAGATGCTATTGCAACTCCAATGTTTCTTTCCAGATAGCTTTTTGAGAAACATTTCTGTACTTGTTACACTTATTAGAAACCATGATATGGAATATTAGAAATCTAATATGTATGAAGAGATCATATACAGACCCTTCCATTCTTTCTGTGGCGATACTTTTAAAAATGGTTCCTACACAGTGTTATTAAGGAAAGGCAATAGGAAAATAATGCTAAATAAATGTGAAAATGTTTTGAACTCTTAATATTGACTAAGAGCCATCACTAATGAGATAATGGTAAGATAAATAACTATCCTTGCCTAACTTGACTGTAAAGTTATCAGTGAGAACTGAGAATGTTTGAGAATGCACTAACTTCATATGGTTGCTGCTTTAGTAAATTAGATTCTAAAGTCATCTCAAACAACTTACTAATAATCTGTCATAAAATGAGTTGAGTAAAGGGAAATTGAGATAGCAATGGTCTTTGAGGGCAATAAATATACCTAGTCAAAGGACTTGACACTACACTAAATAGCTTCATAAATATTTAATGTCTCAAAATATTTTTTTTATAAAACAAATGCTTTGATTGAACTTACTGAAATTATTTATTTTGTTCATAGCATAAGGACAAAAAGATAAGGAAACTGAACAAAGCAACAATTTTAGGCTGGCATCAGCATCACAGGAGTGAATGCTAAGCAAAACAGGAAGTGGTTGCTGTGAAGGGATTTTGTTCCCTGCTTACTCGCGCAGTCCTGGAACCAAGCCCTAGACAAAGTGTAATGTAGACCATAGAGAAATGTTTATTCACAGAATTAATGCTGAAAGAACAAAGCGTAGGCAAATTCTAACCAAAGAACCAAAGAGCGTATCAGTGAAAAGCCCCCTACGTAACCCCGTCTCTTGTCGCAACAGATAGCTGATTATCAGGCCCTTAAATTCAAAGGTGCAGCTGAAAGGTCTGTGCAGCCTGACTACTGTAAGTTTTGTCTCTTCTTCTGATGTCTCGGATCTAGGCTTTCAATTTGGGAAAGATGTACTTATTTTTGGTTTATGTGTATGTTTACTTGGATATGCAGTGCCTGTGGAGGCCAGAAGAGGGCATCAAATCTTCTGGAACTTGTGTTACAAATCCTTGTGAGCCACGCTGTGAAGGCTGGGAATTGAACCCCAGTCAGTGTTTCTTAATGGCTAAGCCATTTCTCCAGTCTGGACATCAGCTGCTGTTGCTCCTCCTCCTCCGTCCCGCCCCTCCTCCTCCTTCTCCTTTTCCTCCTCCTGTTTCTCCTCTCCCCCTTCTTCTAATTCGATCCCACCCTTCTCCGCTAGTCCTCAGAAAGGGGAGCCCTCCTAGCCTAACATCTAACCTCAGCCTATCAAGTTTCCTCTGGACTGCCTGTATCCTCTTCCTCTGTGGCCAGGCAAGGCTTCCCCACCAGGGGAAAGTGATTAATGTGTGGGGGCCAGAGTCCATGTCATAAGTTGTTCCTAGTCTCCATATTACGGGACCCACAAGGAGACTGTGCTGCCTGTCTATCCTCCTCATGCACGGTCCTTGGTTGGTCCATCAGTCTCTGCAGCAACCCCCACATCCACCCAGGCTTGTTAGCCCCATCAACTCCTTGTGCAGCTCCTGATATCTCCAGATCCTTCTATTCCCCAACTCTTCCATAAGACTCCCTGCACTCCACCTCAAAATTTAGCCGTGTGCCTCAGCATCGGCTTGGATCTTCTGCTGGGTGAAGTCTTTCAGAAGACCTCTACGGTAGGCTCCCTTCCTGTTCCTTCTCTTCAACTGCTTCCGGGGTCTATTTTATTTGTCCTTCTGAATGAGAATTAAGCATTCTCCCTAGGGTCATCCTTGTTACTGAGTTTCTTTTTAAAGTGGGCCAAAAACTAACTCAAAAGAGTGAATTATGTGGAGATTTCTGTTTTCTTAAAGGACAAACACGAAGACCCACACGAACAAGCATCTCATTTGCTTACGGCAATAGCTACAAAGGGCGAAGTAAAATTCCCTCAAACAACCTTACTTGTAAAGCCCTACAGAGCTGCTTGAACTTGCTAAGAAATGTTCCTCCTTTTAGTGTTCAGGCAGAGAAGGGGCTCCGGGTGAACACTCGACATTGTGTGACAATTATTCACATAAAATTGTATCCAGCAGCGCAAGGTGCTTCGCGTAGGCATATGGAAAGATGAACAGCTCGGAGAAATAAGAAGTAGTTTTGCAAATCTTCAGGCAAGGCTGCTGAAATGTGAAGCAGTTGTCGCCTTCAACCAGATTGGTTTAATGTAGATTCCAAGCAGCTGTACTGACCAAGCTTCACTTATTTTGATTGGCCAGATGCCTTCTTTAATCATCTGCTGCTACCAGATGTCAGAAATTCCTGCTGCTATCTCAAGTATGGGTAGCCTTTCACTTGTGGTAAATATAGAGCATGTTGATGCAGTCAGCTTATGCTCTGAACAGCTGGATGAGTACCAGGGGGCTTAGGAAAAGACTGAACACACATGGAGGGCTCCTGGGAGAGTTGGCCACAGTTGGAAGACGCAGCGGCTGAAAGAGACTGAACAAGTGTAAAACTCCATTCTGTGGAAAATTCTCCTCTAAAATAAAATCCTCCCTGCTTTCAGGTAGAGTTTGTGTTTCCAGTGTGTTATAGAATGTTAACACATATCCTTTATGTCTCTGAATTCTGAGCTAACTCTACGGAAGTACTCACCAACACTTTTTCCTCCTGACACAGTTTGCCTGGATCATCTGCAACCTCAGTGTTCTGGAGCTTCTTCAGTCTGCTGCCTTATTTTCCCACGCAGCCATCAGCAAGCAGAATCCAGGGCTTATCTCTATCGGAGTGTGCATCTGGGGGAGCTTACATGCCAAACAATCTTCCTGGGTTTAAGCTTTATGGAAGAATTACATTCATAATATGAGAAAGGAACCACTAGAAAATCAGAGTTGTTGTTTAGTTTATGGCCTCTGGCACCATCCATGCATAACAAGATAGCTGGCTGGCAGTTTTGAAAAAATAAAGATGATTTTTAAAAATAATTGAAAATTTAAAAATTTAATATTCAAACATCTCCTATTTTGTTTTGATGACATTTCTAAAGATCACTATAATGAATACTACAGTATAAAATACAGATAATCTTGTATTGAAAATGCATTTTCAATTTCTGCAAAGGATTTATGAGAATGGCTTCCCTTGTTTGCCAAGGGATTATTTCTGCCAGTGTTTTCCAATTTTTATCACAGGGCAATGGTCACCAGCATATCAAAGCTAAAATGGTGTTGGGAACATAGAGAGCACTTCTGCTGTTTATATTCCCAGCTTCACCCAGAATATAAGAAATACTTAAAATGTAGACACTTAGAAGTGAGATGACCCACTTGATAAGTGGACAAAAAATTTTTCTCTTCTGAAAAAGAAGTACAAGTGGCTGACATGTACATGCAAAATTCTCAATATTTTTAAGCTTCAAAAGATTCCATCTCACCCCAGTCAGGATAGCTGCCACCAAGAAAACAAAGCTCATCAATTTCTGGTGAAGATGAGCTTTCAGAATTATGCACACTTAGTAAGAATGCAAATTAGTTCAGCATGCAAGATCCTCAAAAAAAAAAAAAAACCTGAAAATAGAACTATCATAAGATCCTGTTCTGCCAGTCCCCAAGGAATCGTAGTCAGCATGCTACAGAGATACCTGCACATCCATGCCCATTACAGAACTGCTCACAATAGACAAGCTCCAGAAGCAGCCCAGTTGGTCATCAGTCCGCAAATGGGTAAGACAAGTAAACTGTACAAACACAACAAATGTGAAGTGATGCCATGGGTGGGGAAATGTCAAAACTGCAGGCCATCCTGTCAAACTAAGGAGAACAGCTTCAGAAAGGCTATTAGCACCGTATACCTTCTCTTATTTGTGGCCTGTAGACTTTTAAAATGATATGAAGTTAGACAGGGCTGGGCTGTTTAGCAGCAGGGGACATTACCAAGCTGGGAAGGGGTCAAGATGGATAAAAGAGAGATGAACATGATAAAAAAAAAACATGAACATGTGAATAGGTCATGATAAAATCCATTATCATTTTTTCTTTTTGTTTACAAATAATACACATAAATAAAAAGGTCAGAGAAATGGGTAAGAAAACAGAAATTTATTCTGAAATGAAGTTCTTGTCATGCTTTTAACCAGCAAGCACCTCCTTCAAGAAAGAAACAAATTTCTTACCTAACTTGTGAGCTGCATACTTTATAATTGTTTTATTTTGAGGCTTAAAACATTTAAAAGACCCAAGTGACCATTTTGAAAATTTCATTGAAAAATTTAGCTAAAAGTGGCTCATTGGTGTGCCGGGCATTATTTCCCATTTATATCATTAGAATGCTGAGCAACTGTCCTGGTTGGAGAGTCGGGATCTGTTCAGTGTTTTCAAACATATTCATTCATTTAGGGCTTTCAACACCGCACACAGAAGGCATTGTTGTTTTAGATAAAAGAAAAGGTTAGCTAGAAATTGTGTAACTTGTCCAGCATCATATTTCTTTTATATAGTCACTGACACGCAGGGGACTTTCACAATGAACAAGCAGATGCTGTTTGCAGCTTTATAATGTAAGGGACCTTCAGTCTCTCCCATTTCAGACATGTTTTTCAGGGCACACATGCATACTTCTGCCACTTTCTAAATGTCTGAATCTTCCTAAGAAAGAGGTTGGTTTTGTGGGAAAGCATGGCTCTACATAAACTGTAAGGTGGTTGTTCTTATTTTCTGAAGTGCCACAGGCATACTTAACAGCTTCAATCTGGTAACTTGCCTCTCCAAGGAGAACGTACTGATTGACACATTTCTCATTGCAATAGCTAACCAAGTCTATAGCAGCTGCTATACTTTTGGGGGATACTGTGTCTTTAGTTTTGGATGATTCTTGATAATCTCTGATACTGATAGTTTGGGGAGTATGTTTAATATCATTGCTAAAGGTTAGGTTAGCTTAAAGCTAGAATTACTGTTTTTCCACGTCTTCTCTTGTATTCTTACTTACGTGTATATGAGTGTGTTTTTGTATGTATATGCTGCAAGTGTGCAGATGACTGCATAGGCCACAGGCACTGGAGTTAAAGGAAGTTGTGAGCCATCAGACAAAGTTTCTGGAACTGAGCATGACAATTCTGGACTCACATCAAATGCTCTTAAGCACTGAGCCATCTTTCTAGTCCCTAAAATTAATTTTTCAATGCACATTTGAGGTTTGGCAATAAGGAAATTAAAAAAACATGTGATATAGATGGTTCTAATGGATATAATAAAGTAATTTCTGGACTTATTATTCCAAACTTACTATTAGATATAGCCTGAGTTGATGATCAAGCAAGAGAAACAGGTTCTTCTCTAGAGAGAAGGTCAAGAAAAACTCCACAGAGAGAGTACGCATAGAATAAATTTAAAGAATAAATTAACACTCTGTTTGTTATGTAGGAGGAAAGGAGGAGTGAGAAAGGCCTCCTCATAAGAGTTAAGGCAGAGGCAACTTGTGGATGCTGAGAGGGAAATCACAGGAGTGGTGAAGTCTCACAAGCGAGGTTGGCCTGATATAGGCAAGGGACAAACTTTGTAATCAGCAGAGAAGCATGACCCCACAGCACAGTCTTACAAATTCCCCTCTGTGGAAAGTGGACGCTCCAGTGCTAAGTTGGAAACTGAGTTTTTAATGGGATTGCTGGAATATCTTAGTTAAGAGGCAATAGAAAAGTTTCAATCATAAAGATGAAAGGGGAAAGAAACTTGAGATTCTTAAAATTTTCAGTGTTTTTTTTTTAAATTTTTCTTTTCCACAACTGGAAGAAAACTTTTCTGAAATACTTATCTATAAAGTATAAAGAGGTGTATTTTATTAAGTGTAATGTATAAATTAAAGCCTACACTTACTTCTATTAGGTCCAGTTGCTATCATCAGTGTTGCATATTTACTAGAAAGAGACTGAATAATAACATCTGTAGTTACAGACTCATCTGGCTTTGCTGTTCTTTATCAGCATTAAAATAAAATTCACTTAATATATTTTAATTATATATGAGGATTTTTCTTTTAATATGTTATTTTATTATCTCTTAGAATTTTATGCATGGATATAATATCTATTTAATCATATGTTACCTATGTTCTACTTTCCCCTCCCCTAAGGTCTTCCTCCTTCCTCCAGGGCTCACTCCTTATTTCCTGGCTTCCACAGGGCCTATACGTTAAATACACAGGTTTAAGTACTCACGATAAACTCCACATGTAAGCAATACCAGCAGAAGCATATGGCATTTGTCTTTCTGGAGCTGAGTTGCCTCACTCAGAATTTTTGTTTCCTAGTTCCACTTATTTGCCCCACAAATTTAATTTTTCTTTACAGCTGAACAGTGTGCAGTGCATTCTCATTATCCATCATTCATCAGTTCATGGAAATCTATGATCTTTCAGAATGTGAACAGTATAAGCCCCAGCCCTTCTTACTTTTATCGTTTGGATTGAAAAGTCAGCAGTGATTACAATGGACATACCTTTGTATGTCACTTTACTCATCTCTATTCTAGCTTTCAGTACATTTCCTTTGTTTTTTATATTTACTGTATTAATTATATTATGACAGGGAATTTCTTTTCTGTATCTGTGTGCTTGGTGTTTTGTAAGTCTCTTGTACCTGGATAGGCTTCTGTTTTCTTAGATTTGGGAATTTCTCTTTTACAATTTTATGAAAATATCTTTTATGCCATTACATGAAGGTATTTCTTCATAGGCCTATATTTGATAGGTTGAGCCTTTACAATGTATCTCAAAATTCTAGAATTTTTCTTAATACATTTCAAAAGTGTATCATTGACCTTGATTGAATGATTCATTTCTTCTATACATCTTCATACCCTGACATTTTATCTTCCATACAATGATGCCATGTTAGTGCTTTCCACTGAACTTTTTATTTGCCTGATTGTGCTTTTCATTTCTGTAATAGTTTCCATTTGGATTTCTTAAATATTTCTATGTCTTTATTGAACTCTTCTGTATAACAATAGAATTACATACTCTATTTAGTTGTCTGTGTTTTTCTGGAAAAGATGTGAATCTTCTCTGAATTGTTGTACCATACTTATAGTGATTCTTTTGAATTCTGCTTTCAAATTTTCATTAAAGTTATTTGAATTGAGGAACATTACTATGGGATTGATGTCCTGTGGAGGAGAAAACTTGTCTTGGTTTATCATGTTACTTGGTGTTTAAACCCATCTCTGGGTTTAGTTCATTGGTTAAGACTTGCTGCTTTTGTTCTTTTAGTACATGTTGCCTGTCATTTTCTGGTGAGTGTGTTTCCTGTATTCAGGAGAGGTGAGGCTGCAGTACAGTGTGACACAGTATATTGTCAGCTCTTAGATTGGTGTTAGAGGCGTCAGTCTGCCTATGTGGGTTGAATGGTCTCTGCTGCCGAATTTGTATCCAGTAGGTAACCATTTTGATATCAGTTATCTACAAAGCAGAGAATCTCTAAGCTCTGATTGGTTTAGGGCGTAAAAGGACCATAATAATAGAGTATATACTTATATGTTAATATGAGTAGGAAGGGAAAAAGGAAAACAAGCAATCAAGGTGACATTGATAACAAGTATTAGGTTGTTAGAGTGTAAGTAAAGAAGAGGTACATGCAGAATAGTGTGGAAAATTAAAGCAAACAAAACAAAACAAAAACCGGGGTAGATATGTGAAGGTTCAGGCCAATAGTAGACTAAGAGATGAAAGTAAAGATATATACTGAAATATGGTAACCATGTCACTCCCTGGGCTCTGGGAGGTATAACAGTAAGATAGATGAATACAGGAAAAGAGAGAAAGAAAAAGAAGGAAGATAGGTAGATGATGATGATGATGATGATGATGATGATGATGATGATGATGATGATGACAACATGATGACGACAATGAAGAAGATATGTATTAGAGCAAATGAGCTTGGAGATATTTGACACAGTGCTGTCTGCTATATTGACTTAGTGTATAGTATAAATATAAAGTTGCAGGGAGCAGGATGGTGGAGCTGGTGGCGGGGGGGGGGGGGGAGCCAGGTGGCGATTTGGAAATAACAGGTAAGTAAATCTCAAGCCTGAATGCTATTTTATATCTTCAGTCTCCTTGGAAGATCCACTCTTTTTTCTTCCCAGTCCTGGTCCCAGATGTGCTCTTTGTTGATTTGATTTTAATGCTCCAGTCTCATTATTTTCTGTGAACCCCCCAGCTCCCCTTCTGTGCAGAGTTTTCTTGACTCTGGTCCGTGGGCTTTGGCTAGCTGTAGCAAACTCTCTGCTGTTGCAATTACTGCGTTCCTATGGCAGCTGCTGGGTGTGCTGGGCTAGAAGCAGTATTTAAAGCCTGTGCTTAGCTCCCACAACTTTTATTTCTCTACTCAGGTCCTCATAGTCATATTGGAAGCAGTTGCCAGATCCCTTTACAAAAACCGTACTGATACTTTTGTAGGTTTCAGGGTAAGACTCTTAGCTTGCCAGTGCGAAATTACAGTGACCATGCTGGCTATTTTGATTGAGTCTTGCCCTATAGCGAGAAAGTCTTAGGTGTGTGCTAGATTATTCAAATAATACTTGTACGGGTGCAAATGGTGATTAAAGTTCAACATTTCAGGGATTTCTCAGCTACACTGACTTGGAGAATAGAAAAAGCACGATTAAAACTGTCTTCTCTGGTTCAGAGCACTAGTACAGAGTGAGGTTTACATTCCTGTGCAGTGTAACTATTTGAGAGCTTGTGCCCCTAAATCCGTCCGGTGCCTACATTTGTGGGGGAGGTTTTTTTCAGTAAGTATGTGTGTCCTTATACACAACATTAACTCTTTCAGATCACAAGGCTGGAGGAGACCAAATTTCATAAACAGAACTTAGTAGTTAGAAAAGTTAATGTATCCTCCCAAGTGAACATCTTAGTCACTTCTCAAGAGAAGACAAGAACTATTATCTTGTCACAGTCGAACATAAAACAAGGACTCTTTTCTCTGTGAGTCTTGCAGAGATAATCACTGTCAAGGGAGACACTTTATTTTTGCCTGAAAAATAGAAGTGCACGGTGAGTCATGAGTCAATAAAACATAACCACAAGCCATTTAGTGATTCAACTGTTACTTATTTCTAAAATAAGCTTCAAACAAAACGGAGCTTCAACATCTAGTCTGTTCTGAGATGCTCCAGTAAGGTTCTAGGGCAAACTTAACCTTTCGTAGTGTTTAACAGAATCTCGAACATTCCATGTTATAAATAAAGACTCTGGAGCAGGTGAAAGCCTGCTAGCTCTGAGAGGCAGAGAAAGGTCCCAGCTGACCTTCCTACTCAGCTGACATCTGAAAGGAAAGGCAAGTTTTCCTTCTCCACACTGTCTCAAAAATCCTCAAACTGACTGTCCCTCCCTTCTACTTCCTATGCATCTCTCTATTCATCTTCCTGACTTCCTTTTGCTCTCTTGTTTTTGCCCTATGTTCAATCCCTGTCAACTGCTTGCTTGTTCCACCTCTTGACTTATGGTTGACTTTATTTAATCCTGTTTACAATACTCAAGCAGAAAGCTCTTGTATTAAAGCCATGTACTAGAGCTTTGCCACACAACTACCAAAAACAGGCTTTTCTTTACAGTAAATAGCAGTGTCAGTATCAAATATTCTGCAACAACCTTTGGCTGCTAGAATAAAGTCCACAGTGACACTGTGATTCTGTTTGTCAAAGTGAGGTAGCAATATCTGCCCTATGGTTCCATTTGTGAGACGTTCTAGATCTTTTTTTCCTCCATAACTTAAAAAAGGAAGCTTTAATTTAATGCTTTACTATGTTCAGTCCCTAGTACCCATTACCCCACACATTGATTCAGAACCATCCATACATGTAGCTCCAGTTCCAGAGACTCAGACACAATCTTCTAAACTCTGCAGGCACCAGGCATGCACATAGTGCATTTGTATATATGCAGGAAATGCATTTTTACACATATAACACAAAAATTAATCTAAAAATATTTTTAAATTTATTATAATTTATTCAGATTACATTCTGATTGTTATCACCTTGATTTTATCTTCCCATTCTCACCCTCTCTCCCTCTTCTAGACTTTTCCCTTTCCCTAGACCTCTGACAACAGGAGAGCGCTTTCCCCACCATATGACCACAGCCTATCTGGACAGCCTGCTTCCCCTTCTTCTGTGTGCCTCCGGGCCTCCCCACCAAGGGGAAATGATCAAATCAGGGGCACCAGAGTTCATGTCAGAGGCAGGCCCCACTCACCTTACAAACATGGAGAATGACCTGTCCATTGGCTAGATGTGAACATGGGGTAGAGGGTTACTGCACACATTGTCCTTAGTTGGTGCAACAGTTTGTGCAGGTCCCCCCTGGGGTGGGGCTCCTGAACCCTCTGGGCTCTTCTATCCACCCATTCTTCAATACCACTCTAACATAGACTCCAGCAGAGAGTCCCAGTATCTGTCCCATCCCCCTCTGGGTGGAGTCTTTCAGAGAATATCTATGTTGGGCTAATATCCATTTATAAGTCAGTATCTATCATGTGTTTCTTTATAGGTCTGGGTTACCTCACTCAGGATGATCATTTCTAGTTCCATTTGCCTGCAAGTTTCAAGATTTCCTTATTTTTAATAGCTGAGTGGTATTCCATTGTGAAAATGTACCACAGTTTCTTGACCCATTCTTTGGTTGAGGGACATCCAGGTTTTCTCCATATTTTTTGGCTGTTACAAACAAGGCTTCAATGAACATATTTGAGCAAATTTGAACATATTTGAGTAAACTTGTTGTATGGTAAAGTGTCTTTTGGGTATATTCCCAAGAGCAGTATAGCTGGGTCTTGCGGTAGCACTATTCCTAATTTTTTATGAAAGCTCCAGATTGATTTCCAAAGTGGTTGTACAAGTTTGCACTCCCACCAACAATGGAGTAATGTTCCCCTTTCTCCACATCCTCTCCAACAGGTGTTGTCACTTGAGCTTTTGATCTTAGTCTTTCTGGTAGGTGTAAGATGAATCTCAGCATCGTTTTGATTTGCATTTCCCTGATAGCTAAGAATGTTGAGCATTTCTTTAGATGTTTCTTAGATTCAATGGTCCTTTGTTAAGAAGTCTCTGTTTAGCTCATTACTCCATTTTTAATTGGATTATTTGGTTCAGTGGTGCTTAACTTCCCAAATTCTTTATATATTTTAGATATTAGCCCTTTGTCAGATGTAGGGTTGGTAAAGATATTTTCCTAGTCTGTAGGCTGTCGTTTTGTTGTGTTGACAATGTCTTTTGCCTTACAGAAAACTTTTCAGTTTCATGAAGTTCAGTTTATTAATTGTTGATCTTAGAGTCTGAACTGTTGGTGTTTGGTTCAAATAGTTGTCTCCTCTGCCAATGAATTCAAGCCTCTTCCCTACTTTTTCTTCTAACAGATTGAGTGTGTCTTGTTTTACGTAGAGTTCTTTGTTCCAATTGGACTTGAGTTTTGTGCAGGGTGATGAATAGGGATCTATTCACATTTTTCTGCATGTAGACATCCAGGTAGACCAGCACCATTTGTTGAAGATTTTATAATTTTTCCAAATGTATCAGTTTGGCTTCTTTGTCAAAATTCAAGTGTACATAGGTGTGTGGGTTTATTTCTGCCACTTTATCAACACTGTATTCTCCACCGGACTCTTCTTAGACATCCCACTGTTGCTCTCTGCCACAAAGATTCTACAATTTTGGTTCTGCAGGACCAGTCCTTTTACATAATCCAGCAGTCCATAGATGGGGTGGATGGATGTTGGGGTGGGCCAATTCAGAGCCCAGAGCGTGAGGTGGGCCTGGGTGAAAACTGGGTTAATCAGTCCACCAGCTGGAGTGCCCACCACCAGGACCAAACAGCCATCCTGACTTACCTGGGAAAGGGGTAGGCCATCTCTCTTGAGTGCTGTATCAATAAGGAGTAGAGCCAGAGTTTCCCCTCTCATGTCATTGGGTCTAACTCACCAGCCTGCCACAGGTGGTCTTGGAGGTGCATCTCTCCTATGCCCATGACACCAACAGCAGATAAGGGGCATGGACAGCATTCCTGTGTTCATGCCCTTGGGACTGGCTCACCTGTGCTTCCACCACCAGGGCCAGCTCTATTGTGCTACCATGTGAGACCATGTAGATGTCTAGGGACATTCTGATTTGGTTGGCCGGCACGGATACCTGATGACATGGTGACATCTGGGCCCATGGATCCATTGGGGATCCATGTCTGAGTCTATGGTCCTATTGCAACTCATGTCTGTGTTGATGTCCTAGGCTCATGCTACCACCAAAGGCTATGAAGATGTACCTGGTCTGGGCTGCTGTCTAAGGTTGTGTTGACATCCAAGATTTGTGCTGAGCTGCTCTACCACTTGGTGGCCACTACAATTAGGAGAGCTGTTCCCGTGCCTCCGCTACTCAGCATGAGAGAGCTGGCTCTGGTGATGTGGGTGTTGGAGAGCTGGTCCCACCCCTCCTGGCTTTGGACTCTAGAGAGCTATCCCTGTCTCTCACTGGCTGCAGCAAATGAGCTTTGATGTCCAAATGAGAAAAAATATAGACAAGGGTTCTGAAAATCCTGTATTATATCTCAGTTCCAGTAGAAAGGTAACCAGCAAAAATATGAAGGGTTGAGGATGAACAGATAACTCAGTCAGTAAAATAATTGCTTTATAAACATAAGAACCTTGAGTCTATCCCCAGAATCCCTCAAAAATACTGAATGTGGAGGCTTATCAAACCAGCACTAAGGGATGCAGAGAGGGAGGATCCCTGAGGCTTATTGGCAGGATGATCTTCAGGTTCAGTGACATCCTTTATCAAATGAGGTGGATGGTGTTTCTGTGGATAACACTAGAAGTTCTCACCTGGCTGCCAAAGCACATGCATATATTTGTCTGGATGCTCATGTACAGGTGTCCACAAACGTAACCACACATGAAAACTCCTATAGAAAAAGAGTATAGAGTTTAACTCAGATCCTCTGAAAGAACATTCAGTGCTCTGGACTATTGATCCATCTCTTCAGCCTCTGTGTAGATTCTTAATTCAAATAGGAAGTGGAAGGAACCTGTTGTTGCTCTCATAGTTATGACCTCAAAACCTGAAATTTATTATATTGTAGATGCTGTTTTAAGATTCTTCTCTTTGGTTAATTTCAATCCTGAAGTAAGAAAATAGTATTTTTCTGTGGCTTCTTAAGTTTGAGCATTAAAAAGTATTAAAAATTTAAGTACAAAGTAAGTATTTTATAAAATAGTACTTTAATTTATATGGATATTAACTGCTTTTCTTACCTTGGTCCTTTCTGATATTCAAGTTTTTATATCCTTGTCTGAACAACATATGGAACCATAAGCAAGTTTAATAAAACTTTCTATTTTTATAAAGGATGTTCTTCTAAGTGCTCCATCTGTGTCTGATGACTAATCATGCAAATCGCAAGCCAATTTCCATAGTGGTAATTAATGACAACATTGTCATTCCTCTCACATTCCTCCCTATGCCACAGTTAATATTCTCAACATATGGCAGCTTAATGAATCACTTGTATACATCTGTCCAAACCAGAGGTTCTCCAGTGGGAGAATGTGCCTTTGTCATTTTTGGAGCATTTATAGACAAAACAGGAGTAAGGCTTTCATTCCCCATCACAGATTCTACCCACTTTATAACCAGACCAATCTCTAATAAAGCAATGAAGTAGATGGTGGCAGTTGCACTTACTGTCTTATGCATCCTAACCATGACCTGTCTGGTTTCTAAGATTATCAACATTGGATTTATTATAATTTTATAGCATATTTCATATCTTAAAAATGTAAATTAGGGTCAGAGAAATGGCTCAATATGCTTGTACCAAGTCTGAGGACCCAAGGTTGACTCTTAGGTTCCACATGGTAGAAAGGGAGAAGCAACTCTCTAAAGTTGTCCTCTAACCTCCATGTGTGCACAGAGACATGCAAGTGCCCACGTACATACACGTATTTGCACACACACAATAAACAAATAAGTATAAAAGTTAAAGATATATAAATCACATCACTAGTTTGCTCACAAGAGTTGTTATTACATTATGAATAAGAGTGCTGGCTTTTACATAAATAGCAAAAGGTAGATTAAATTTGGGACTGCCTCTGTGTGACTTTTTGGTGTAAAGTGGGGAGAGTAGGATAGTCTGAGGACTAAACAAGATGATAGGCTTTGCATTTTCAGTAACCACTTAACTTAGGGTTCATAAATACTTCTATCTTCCTTTCAACCCACCAAGCCAAGGTAGGGGATAAACATGGTTAGTAGGGAAGGGTGTCATGAACCTCTTTACATGTAGTTTCTTTGGGGGGGGAGTCCAGTATTTGTTGTCAGGATACCAGCGATCCAGTCAAATGGCAAACAGCAAACAGCAATATGAATCAGCAGCAGCAGCAGCAGCAGCAGCATCCAGCAGAAACAGCAAGACTCTGCTGAATCAACACTGGTCAGCAGGAGCTGCAAAACTCAGCCTGAGTGCCACAAGAAGTTCTCTGGAGCAGTTTTCTCTGTGAAGTGAAGTATAGAAAAGCAAAGGCCAGTGAGGCAATGTGAACCCTTGCAAAGTGCAGCAATGCAAAAGCATGGTCTCATTGCCTGTGGGCTTCTACTTATCCCTTCTCAGTGTACACACAAAGATGTTTACCATGCCCCTTGCACAAGATAGCTTCCGGTAAAACATCACCAGCTCTTCTAACAAATATCACATGCCTCTTCTGAGTCTGTTTTTGTTTTCTTTTGTTGTTGGTTGGGTTTTCTTTTTCTTTTTCTTTTTTTTTTTAAATTTATTTTTATTTATTTATTTTTTATTTGAGACAGGGTTTCTCTGTGTGATAGAGCTGGCTATCCTGGACTCACCTTGTAGACTAGGCTGGCCTCGAAGCTCACAAAGATCTGCCTGCCACTGCTTCCAGAGTGCTGGAATAAAAGGCATGTGCCACCATGTCTGGTGATGAGTCTGTTCACAGCTGACCAAGATTGTTTGCCCTCTCACAAGTTTGTTTTCAACTGAGGATGAACTAAAACCATTTCCACACCCCCCATTTGGGATCAAAACAAAAAGCACATTAAAAAAAAGCCAAAAACTTTAACTACACAAGATGATGATTCACATAAAACAACTGGCAAATGCACAGCCCAGATTGTGATCAAGAGCAATCATTCAATAATGTATTAAGTATGACTGTATTTATTTATTATTCTTATATCATTTTAGGAAAGAGTGTTTTTTTTGATAGTCAAATCATCTTTCATCATCTTATTTTTAGCATTTCTGTCCAACTCTGTACTTCCCTAAGGGGAAACACTCACTATCCTGGTCACCTCAGCTAGAGTTAACACTCATGAAGCTCCGACAATGTGTTTCATTGGTTCTTTGCATGAATACTCATGAGATCCTCATAAGTGAAGAGAATTTTTGAAGATTCCTTCTCTTGAATTGAATATTTTATTTTAAAATCTTTTACCCTTTGGGGCTGGTGTTCTCCAATCATGAGTTATTCTGTAGGTCTGTAAAAGAACAAGAATAGATCTCAGCTGTGTTCAGTCACTACATGGGAGATGTCACTGACAACTTCTGCATTTAAAATGAATAATTTCTTTTGAAACCTCACCCAGTTCTCATGCTTCACTAAGTATAAGAGGCATGTGACACAAACAGGATGCCTAGTCAAACCTGAGTATCATATAACTATGACTCATTTCTTAGCATAACTGTTCCACACATATTTCAGGTGACGCTGTTTTATTCTTCATTACTTACTGTTTGTCTGAACACTAATTTTAAACTAGCTGTCCTTGTGTTTTAATTTGCAAAGTCTACCTTTTCTGCTGAGAAGGCAAGCATGAGGAGAATTTTAATCTAAAGTGATACATTGAGTCTGACTGCCCAGCTTAGAGCCTACCTTGCTATGGCTTATCTCCACTTTGTACACCTTATTTTCCTAAACTTGATCAACCAGGTATTTGCTCTCAAGTGAAGAAAAGGCTGTCTGTGCTCTTTCACACTGCGGTTACATGTCAACCTCTGAATGTGGGAAAGGAATGCTGTTGGCTGTCACCCTAGCCAGGATCAACTGATAGTATGTCAAAGGCCCAGTTCATGCCTGTCCTGGTCCCCTACACCCAGTGTTACTTCTCCACCTCCTAAGTCCTGTCTGTGTTCAATTCCTCCATTGATTTCTCAGGCGTCACTTGAAGTTCCACCTGGAGAGAGCTGGCAGGATCAGATTAACACATCAAACACTGAAATAACTCCACATTTGCAGCCCCAGTAAAGGGTAGGAGATGGTACTTAGCAGGGACTTTTTGACTATAATTTAGCTGTCAATTTCATTTCTCAGCTCAGACTTAATGACCATGTAACACAAGTCTCAGTTTTGGGAATAATTAATTTGGCTCAATGCCTGTTTCTATAAAGAGGAAACAACTCCTGTCCGCTCTCCAACAGCACACACCAGATATCCATGCCCTGCTTGACTTCTAACCTTAAAGAGCTGTGGAAGGTCATGGAAAGTGTGAACTGAGGTGGCATCAGTGTGCAAACAGGTCATGCAAGACTACTGACAGAACTCTCACATAGGGAACTGCTAGCACCTTAAGGAAATGGTGGGCCAGGCATTGCTCTTCAATTAATTAGCTGCATGGAATCTTTCTCTGAAAATCTACCTAGAGAAAAGACAACATATTTCCAATTAAAGAACCTTTTTGTAAACGTCTACGCTGTGTGTCTCACAGGAAACCAGAATAATAATGCTAGCCTATCTTTTGGGAATGATTACCAATGGTGTAAACAATAAATGTGAAGAATTAAGCGACTGGAGCTGCTTCTACAAAAGCACGCTACTAGCTGAAGCCTCAGAATTATAATGTAATGGCGGAAGTTGATTTGCTTAAATAACACAGATAAAATACAGACACAAGATTTGTTATTTTGGTTGAGAGCATGTAATTGTAGAAGCCGTGGTAAACTGAGCCATGGGTTGTTCGAAGTTAAGTCCTATCAAAAGGAAAGCTGACATGCATGTGAATCAGATCTTAGAGAAAGTGAAGGGTGGAAATTACCGTATAGTCTAGATGTACATGACACTTGGAAATATTTACACATAGAAGCCAACATAACAGATGCACCTAAGCTTGTGGAAGACACACTGTAGCCCATACAGGCATGCAACAATTTGCCTAAGTGATACATGTGATCCAAAGAACATTTTGCTATAAAGCAGGGGATGGCAAACCACAGAATGGGGGACTGTTTTATAAATAAAACTATAATGAAAAGCAACTCCTTCATTTTAGCATTGTTGATGGCTCAAGTTTCAAAACACAATGGACATGGTAGCCTCAACAGAGACCATATCCTAAAAATCAAAAAGCACTGACAAGTATTTATATGACTATTTATAAAAAAAGTTTAAAGTAATAGTTATGCTAAAAATCATAATTACAGTATCTAAACACATTGGTTTTTTTTTTTTCTCAGTGTTGGTAACAAGAAGGTGAACACATGCCAGCTGCTGTGTAAAAGCCCATAACATTTGCATTGATAAATAGAAGCCAAATTTTCTTTTCTTTATAAGCTTTTTTCTTGGCTTATTTCTTCACAATTTTTATTGTTTCTTTTCTGGCTTCTGTCATACATTTCTGGCTCACATTTATCATTTTTCTATTTTCAGATATGTTACTATAATAGTAGTTTTGAACTTTTTCCAGAGATGAACCATCCATCTTAATCTATGGGAGTACCATTGAAAGCATTTTACCTATCTCTAAGGAGTTAAATGACAGTTTGATAAGAAGGTTGTTGGATAGAATCCTGCCATTTATTTGATTTCGTGTACTATTCAAGCAGGAGAAATTTCCTGTGATTTAACACACTTGTAACAGGATTGGCTCTCATCAGTTAGTTTTTCAGATACTAGGGACTCAAAGGCAATTAAGATAAATTTTATATCCTTACTTCTCTTTATTCTTCTCTCTGTCTCCCTCCCTCTCTCCCTCCCTCCCTTCCTCCCCCCCTCCCTCCATCTCTCTGGATCTTTGTAAGGAGCTAGGCTTAAATTCATGATTCTTCTGCCTCAGCTTCCTCAGTGCCAGGATCTGTCTGTTCTCTTCCTTCCTCCCCCCTTCATCTCACTTTCTTTTGTGTCACGTGTATACTTGGTGCCTGTGGAGCTCAGAAAAGGGCATCCTATGATCCTTTGGAACTGAAGTTACAGATGCATCTGAGCCACACTACAGGTGCTGGGAACTAAGCCTATGTCCTCTGGAAGTACAGCACGTGCTCTTCACTGTTGAACCTTCTCTCCAGCCTCTAAATATCACTTCTTCAACCACGAAATGAACACTGATATGGCTGGAGAGATGGCTTATACATCCTTGCTCTTATGGCAGTGGGCCTGGGCTCAGTTCCTAGCGACTCAGTAGCTTTAGTAACAGGGAACAACGTGTTTCTGATTTAAATATATATATATATATATATATATATATATATATATATATATATATATATATATATATATATATATATATCTTCCCTGTTTAGTATTTACAGGCCAGGTGGAGTGTTTCCAGGATCCTTTGTCTCCACGCTGACTATGCTCCCATACTAATCTTGGTCAGAAGGTTTAAGCTACGGTGTACTTGTATAACATGAATGTTTAGCAACTTCAAGCACGAGTTTTGGATAAATCGTGATAGTTACTTCTAGTATATAATTAGTAATAGGAGAGACCTGGAGAAAATATGTGCCTCTTTCTGTTATTTATACATGAAAATTACTAATACTGTGGTCCTTTGTTTTCTCTGGAACAAAATATTTTTAAAAGGTTAAGTTATAAGATCTATAGAAATGTGCATTACTACATATCTTTTATGAGGAGACAAGTAGTGATGACTTCACAATAAGGATATAGCACATCAAGAATTTGTTCAAATCAATACCTGTCAGGTCAGACTAGAAAGCTGGATGTGGTTCCAGGAGGCATCTAGTGTTACCTCTCACTGGTAAGCTGGCACCACTGATGCCCGTGGTTACCAGTGGGCACAGTGATGTGCTGAAGTCGATCTGTACTCACTTCAGCTTCAGTATATTCTGTTTTTGCTCCATTTCTTGGAAAACTGGTAATCTGTGTACAATTTTGGCGGCATTATTTAAATATCTGTTGCCCTGTCTTTCAGGATAAATGGGTACTGGCTGTATCTTTTTTTCCTTCGTGCCATGTTTGTGGTGACATCATACAATAATTTCAAAGATAATTTTACTTATCACACAAGAATTGGCCAATGCTTGGAAAGGTTACGTCTGTAAAATAAACAACACACTACAGAGGCAACCAGAGTACGGATGATCTGTTTACACTTCACATTGATTTTTCAAAACCTCATTTCCTGGTTTTGTTACAGTTGGCAATGGAAATAAAACAACAGAATCTGGGTGAGGAAGCCCAGACAATCATGTTTCAAATGTGCCTCCTCTTTACTCTTCCCTTCACTGAGGGAGATGCTTGTCTTGGCTTGCTTCTGAGGGTGGCAGTGAGGACCATTCATGACATGATATGGGATACTTTTCCAAAACAGAAGCAGATAAAAAGACAAGCTGCATGGTCCTGTCATGTGTGCCATCTCAAACTGTAGGAAAGAGCTTTTCTCCTCCTCCTCCTCCTCTTCCTCCTCCTTCTTCTTTACATGGTTTGTGCCTATTAGTGACTGTAGACTAATTTAGGCTGTAATTTTGATGAGCTCTCTAGGAAAAATAGGACAAAAATTAAGATTTAATTTGATTCAAAGAAACATTTCTGACCCACCTGTGAGAACCATATTGCTTTGACTTAGCACTTTGTTACATTTGAATAATGATTAAGAGAAAAGATGATTGGTCACATGACTTATTGCTTACCCTGGTATACTGTAACTTTTCTACAAGCAATGTTTTCATTAAGTCTTTGGGAATTTCATGCAATGTACTTTGATCATATTCATGTCCCTCCCTCAACTCCTTCCAGATCTGTTCCCGCTTTCCATACACACCCAACTTTGTCTCTGTGTCCTCATTTTTAAAAACTATGCATTGAGTCCAATTTGTGCTGTATACATACACTTGGATGTGTGGCCATCCATGTGAAGCAATGGTTGTCACACCAGAGGCTATATCCTTATTAAACTGACTTTCCCCCACTTTTTTTTAGCAGCTACCAATTACCAATAGCTCTTCAGCTAGGAGATGGACTCCCTGACCAGTGCCTCTCTTCATGTTGGGATTTTGTCTGGATTGAGCTTGTACAATTTTTATGGATGCTTACAAACTATAATTAGTTCACTGCTTCAACTACCCTGTTGGGCACAGAAAGCACTGTTTTCTTGAAGCCATGTACTATTTTTAGCATATATAATCTTTCCGCCTTCCATCTTCTTCAGCCGTGATCTCTAAGCCTTGGGAGCATGGATGTGATACCTATGTTCCATTTAGAGATGAGAATTCTTGCAGTCTCTAATTCTCTGTAGTCTGATCTGTTGTGGAACTCTGGGTTAATTGGTATCTACTACAAATAAAAGCTTCTCTAAAGAGAAGTGAATGATGCATGAATTGATGGGTATATTGACAAGTCACTATGATCAATTTAATACTGTATCCATTTAGCAGAGTGATAGAATTTCATTGGGATTTTGATGGGTTTTGTGTTGAATGTGTTAATTTTTATAATATTAGTCCTAGTAACCCATGTGCATGGGAAGCCTCCCATCTTCTGAATCTTCTTTGAGCTCTTTATTCAATGTCTTTAAGGTTTTTTTTTTAATACAAATCTTTTCCTTCCTTGGCGAAACATTTCCACTGCTTTAGATTTATCCAAAATTAATTTTGAGGCTATTGTGAATATGATTTTTTGCTGGTTTCATTCTCTCTCTGTCAATTGTATATCGAAGGCCTACTGATTTTTATATGTTAATTTTATATCTTGATACATTGCTGTATTTATGATTTACAGGAGTTTTCAGGTGGAGTCATTAGGGATTTTATATCTAGAATAAAGTTATTTGCAAATAAGGTTGCTTTCTTTATAGACCATTTATGTTCTTACTTTTCTCATTATTCTGGCTAATGTTTGAGCCACTTATTTGAACAGGAGTAGAAGGAGTGGACATCCTTGTCTTGTTTGGATTTTAGTAGACATGCTTTGAGTTATTTTTTGTTTGCATACTGTCGGTGTGTATATTACTTTCTTTTGCTGATATGTCCTTTGTACCCTTCATCTCTCCAGGATTTTTTTAAAATCAGGAATAGACTTAAAATCTGTGAAAGGTGTTTCTTGCATCTAATGAGATGATCATATGTTTCTCTCCTTGAGTCTATTTATGTAATATACTGTTTACTTGGGTGAAGTGGACTTGATCATAGTAAATAATCATTTTACTTGCTTGCTTTACATTTTATGTATTTTTACAATTGTTTTTCTTTTTTTTTAATCCAAAGAAGTAAAACTTTATTTAACAGCAAAATAAACAATGAAATATCAAGCTATATCCCACAGTATAAAATGACTATCTTTTAAAATTTTTTTATTAATTTATTCATATTACATCTCAATTGTTAGCCCATCCCTTGTATCCTCCCATTCTTCTCTCCCTCCCGCTTCCTCCACACACTCCCTTCCCCTATGTCTGTGACTGAGGGGGGCCTCCTCCCCCGTATATGCTCATAGGGCATCGAGTCTCTTCTTGGTGACCTATTATCCTTCCTCTGAGTGCCACCAGGCCTCCCCATCCAAGGGACATGGTCCAATATGGGGCACCAGAGTTTGTGTGAAAGTCAGATCTCCTTCTCCACTTAACGGTAGAGAATGTCCTGTCCATCGGCTAGACTGGGTAGGGGTTCGAAGTTTACTGCCTATATTTTCCTTGGCTGTTGCCATAGTTTATGTAGGACCCCAGGGCCCAGACCCGCCTGTAGTTTTCCAGGACCCTCTGGATCCTTCTATTTCCTCATTCTCTACAATTGTTTTTCTAAAGTGAGAACATTTTATCATTAAATACAAATCATGAAATATATATTCCTATTCAGTTGATTTATGTACTGATATTAATAATATATTTATTAGAGCATTTAAGAATTCAGATATTTACTTCCATAATACAGTAGTGACACTCACTCACATTATTCATATAAGCATTTATATATCATTAGTTTAATTGCTGTGCCTACCAATTAACATGAAATTATTATCTAAAGTATATAAATGAATCCTGTAATTCCATAGCCACAAGATGATATACATGTCTATTACAGTTATCAGGGCCAAGAACCTGTGAGTTAGTAGGGCAATTATAGGTCATAGACTCTGGAATAGAACTACTACCATTGTGCTAAATCAACATAATATTAAATAGAATATCAATGACATCATTACAACCATAGATTTCTGATTCTTTCAAACCCATCAAGGAAGTTTCTTCTTGTAATAGAGAAGGGGTAACACAGAGACACATAACTGGTGAAGATGCAGAGAATAGGAGACTGTGGAGTTCTCTGCCCTAAATGGGGCCCTCTCATCCTAAGGCTCACAG